>NW_028324186.1:1415000-2122500 GCF_054372755.1 Phalangium opilio | reverse complement strand
TATCTAAGTGGCGTAAATCACTCATCCAAAGAACGTAAATCACTTATCTAAGTGGCGTAAATCACTCTCCTAAATGGCGTAAATCACTCGCCCAAGGAGCGTAAATCACTCATCCAAGGAGCGTAAATCACTTATCTAAGTGGCGTAAATCACTTATCTAAGTGGCGTAAATCACTCATCCAAAGAACGTAAATCACTTATCTAAGTGGCGTAAATCACTCTCCTAAGTGGCGTAAATCACTCGCCTAAGGAGCGTAAATCATTCGCCTAAGTGGCGTAAATCACTCGCCCAAGGAGCGTAAATCACTCTTCAAAGTGGCGTAAATCACTCATCCAAAGAACGTAAATCACTTATCTAAGTGGCGTAAATCACTCTCCTAAGTGGCGTAAATCACTTATCTAAGTGGCGTAAATCACTCTCCTACGTGGCGTAAATCACTCGCCTAAGGAGCGTAAATCATTCGCCTAAGGAGCGTAAATCATTCGCCTAAGTGGCGTAAATCACTCACTTAAGGAGCGTTAATCACTCGCCCAAGGAGCGTAAATCACTCGCCCAAGGAGCGTAAATCACTCGCCCAAGGAGCGTAAATCACTCGCCCAAGGAACGTAAATCACTCATCCAAAGAACGTAAATCACTTATCTAAGTGGCGTAAATCACTCTCCTAAGTGGCGTAAATCACTCGCCTAAGGAGCGTAAATCATTCGCCTAAGTGGCGTAAATCACTCGCCCAAGGAGCGCAAATCACTCTTCAAAGTGGCGTAAATCACTCATCCAAAGAACGTAAATCACTTATCTAAGTGGCGTAAGTCACTCTCCTAAGTGGCGTATATCACTCGCTCAAGGAGCGTAAATCACTCGCCCAAGGAGCGTAAATCACTCGCCCAAGGAGCGTAAATCAGTTATCTAAGTGGCGTAAATCACTCATCCAAAGAACGTAAATCACTTATCTAAGTGGCGTAAATCACTCGCCTAAGGAGCGTACATCATTCGCCTAAGGAGCGTAAATCATTCGCCTAAGTGGCGTAAATCACTCGCCTAAGGAGCGTTAATCACTCGCCCAAGGAGCGTAAATCACTCGCCCAAGGAGCGTAAATCACTCGCCCAAGGAGCGTAAATCACTCGCCCAAGGAACGTAAATCACTCATCCAAAGAACGTAAATCACTTATCTAAGTGGCGTAAATCACTCATCCGAAGAACGTAAATCACTTATCTAAGTGGCGAAAATCACTCTCCTAAGTGGCGTAAATCACTCGCCTAAGGAGCGTAAATCATTCGCCTAAGTGGCGTAAATCACTCGCCCAAGGAGCGCAAATCACTCTTCAAAGTGGCGTAAATCCCTCATCCAAAGAACGTAAATCACTTATCTAAGTGGCGTAAGTCACTCTCCTTAGTGGCGTAAATCACTCGCTCAAGGAGCGTAAATCACTCGCCCAAGGAGCGTAAACCACTCGCCCAAGGAGCGTAAATCAGTTATCTAAGTGGCGTAAATCACTCTCCTAAATGGCGTAAATCACTGGCCTATGGAGCGTAAATCATTCGCCTACGTGGCGTAAATCACTCGCCCAAGGAGCGTAAATCACTCTTCAAAGTGGCGTAATCACTCATCCAAAGAACGTAAATCACTTATCTAAGTGGCGTAAGTCACTCTCCTAAGTGGCGTAAATCACTCGCTCAAGGAGCGTAAATCACTCGCCCAAGGAGCGTAAATCAGTTATCTAAGTGGCGTAAATCACTCATCCAAAGAACGTAAATCACTTATCTAAGTGGCGTAAATCACTCTCCTAAGTGGCGTAAATCACTCGCCTAAGGAGCGTAAATCATTCGCCTAAGTGCAGTAAATAACTCGCCTAAGGAGGGTAAATCACTCGCCCAAGGAGCGTAAATCACTCGCCCAAGGAGCGTAAATCACTCGCCCAAGGAACGTAAATCACTTATCTAAGTGGCGTAAATCACTCATCCAAAGAACGTAAATCACTTATCTAAGTGGCGTAAATCACTCGCCAAAGGAGCGTAAATCATTCGCCTAAGTGGCGTAAATCACTCGCCCAAGGAGCGTAAATCACTCATCAAAGTGGCGTAAATCACTCATCCAAAGAACGTAAATCACTTATCTAAGTGGCGTAAATCACTTATCTAAGTGGCGTAAATCACTTATCTAAGTGGCGTAAATCACTCGCCCAAGGAGCGTAAATCACTCGCCCAAGGAGCGTAAATCACTCGCCCAAGGAGCGTAAATCACTCATCCAAGGAGCGTAAATCACTTATCTAAGTGGCGTAAATCGCTCATCCAAAGAACGTAAATCACTTATCTAAGTGGCGTAAATCACTCTCCTACCTGGCGTAAATCACTCGCCTAAGGAGCGTAAATCATTCGCCTAAGTGGCGTAAATCACTCGCATAAGGAGCGTAAATCACTCGCCCAAGGAGCGTAAATCACTCTTCAAAGTGGCGTAAATCACTCATCCAAAGAACGTAAATCACTTATCTAAGTGGCGTAAGTCACTCTCCTAAGTGGCGTAAATCACTCGCTCAAGGAGCGTAAATCACTCGCCCAAGGAGCGTAAATCAGTTATCTAAGTGGCGTAAATCACTCATCCAAAGAACGTAAATCACTTATCTAAGGGGCGTAAATCACTCTCCTAAGTGGCGTAAATCACTCGCCTAAGGAGCGTAAATCATTCGCCTAAGTGCAGTAAATAACTCGCCTAAGGAGGGTAAATCACTCGCCCAAGGAGCGTAAATCACTCGCCCAAGGAGCGTAAATCACTCGCCCAAGGAACGTAAATCACTTATCTAAGTGGCGTAAATCACTCATCCAAAGAACGTAAATCACTTATCTAAGTGGCGTAAATCACTCTCCTAAGTGGCGTAAATCACTCGCCTAAGGAGCGTAAATCATTCGCCTAAGTGGCGTAAATCACTCGCCCAAGGAGCGCAAATCACTCTTCAAAGTGGCGTAAATCACTCATCCAAAGAACGTAAATCACTTATCTAAGTGGCGTAAGTCACTCTCCTAAGTGGCGTAAATCACTCGCTCAAGGAGCGTAAATCACTCGCTCAAGGAGCGTAAATCAGTTATCTAAGTGGCGTAAATCACTCATCCAAAGAACGTAAATCACTTATCTAAGTGGCGTAAATCACTCTCCTAAATGGCGTAAATCACTCGCGAAAGGAGCGTAAATCACTCATCCAAGGAGCGTAAATCACTTATCTAAGTGGCGTAAATCACTTATCTAAGTGGCGTAAATCACTCATCCAAAGAACGTAAATCAGTTATCTAAGTGGCGTAAATCACTCTCCTAAGTGGCGTAAATCACTCGCCTAAGGAGCGTAAATCATTCGCCTAAGTGGCGTAAATCACTCGCCCAAGGAGCGTAAATCACTCTTCAAAGTGGCGTAAATCACTCATCCAAAGAACGTAAATCACTTATCTAAGTGGCGTAAATCACTCTCCTAAGTGGCGTAAATCACTTATCTAAGTGGCGTAAATCACTCTCCTACGTGGCGTAAATCACTCGCCTAAGGAGCGTAAATCATTCGCCTAAGTGGCGTAAATCACTCGCCCAAGGAGCGTAAATCACTCTTCAAAGTGGCGTAAATCACTCATCCAAAGAACGTAAATCACTTATCTAAGTGGCGTAAGTCACTCTCCTAAGTGGCGTAAATCACTCGCTCAAGGAGCGTAAATCACTCGCCCAAGGAGCGTAAATCACTCGCCCAAGGAGCGTAAATCAGTTATCTAAGTGGCGTAAATCACTCATCCAAAGAAGGTAAATCACTTATCTAAGTGGCGTAAATCACTCGCCTAAGGAGCGTAAATCATTCGCCTAAGGAGCGTAAATCATTCGCCTAAGTGGCGTAAATCACTCACTTAAGGAGCGTTAATCACTCGCCCAAGGAGCGTAAATCACTCGCCCAAGGAGCGTAAATCACTCGCCCAAGGAGCGTAAATCACTCGCCCAAGGAACGTAAATCACTCATCCAAAGAACGTAAATCACTTATCTAAGTGGCGTAAATCACTCATCCGAAGAACGTAAATCACTTATCTAAGTGGCGTAAATCACTCTCCTAAGTGGCGTAAATCACTCGCCTAAGGAGCGTAAATCATTCGCCTAAGTGGCGTAAATCACTCGCACAAGGAGCGTAAATCACTCTTCAAAGTGGCGTAAGTCACTCTCCTAAGTGGCGTAAATCACTCGCTCAAGGAGCGTAAATCACTCACCCAAGGAGCGTAAATCACTTGCCCAAGGAGCGTAAATCACTCATCCAAAGAACGTAAATCACTTATCTAAGTGGCGTAAATCACTCTCCTAAATGGCGTAAATCACTCGCCCAAGGAGCGTAAATCACTCATCCAAGGAGCGTAAATCACTTATCTAAGTGGCGTAAATCACTTATCTAAGTGGCGTAAATCACTCATCCAAAGAACGTAAATCACTTATCTAAGTGGCGTAAATCACTCTCCTACCTGGCGTAAATCACTCGCCTAAGGAGCGTAAATCATTCGCCTAAGTGGCGTAAATCACTCGCATAAGGAGCGTAAGTCACTCGCCCAAGGAGCGTAAATCACTGGCCCAAGGAGCGTAAATCACTCATCCAAGGAGCGTAAATCACTTATCTAAGTGGCGTAAATCACTCATCCAAAGAACGTAAATCACTTATCTAAGTGGCGTAAATCACTCTCCTAAGTGGCGTAAATCACTCGCCTAAGGAGCGTAAATCATTCGCCTAAGTGGCGTAAATCACTCGCACAAGGAGCGTAAATCACTCTTCAAAGTGGCGTAAGTCACTCTCCTAAGTGGCGTAAATCACTCGCTCAAGGAGCGTAAATCACTCACCCAAGGAGCGTAAATCACTCGCCCAAGGAGCGTAAATCACTCATCCAAAGAACGTAAATCACTTATCTAAGTGGCGTAAATCACTCTCCTAAATGGCGTAAATCACTCGCCCAAGGAGCGTAAATCACTCATCCAAGGAGCGTAAATCACTTATCTAAGTGGCGTAAATCACTTATCTAAGTGGCGTAAATCACTCATCCAAAGAACGTAAATCACTTATCTAAGTGGCGTAAATCACTCTCCTACCTGGCGTAAATCACTCGCCTAAGGAGCGTAAATCATTCGCCTAAGTGGCGTAAATCACTCGCATAAGGAGCGTAAGTCACTCGCCCAAGGAGCGTAAATCACTGGCCCAAGGAGCGTAAATCACTCATCCAAGGAGCGTAAATCACTTATCTAAGTGGCGTAAATCACTCATCCAAAGAACGTAAATCACTTATCTAAGTGGCGTAAATCACTCTCCTACCTGGCGTAAATCACTCGCATAAGGAGCGTAAATCACTCGCCCAAGGAGCGTAAATCACTCTTCAAAGTGGCGTAAATCACTCATCCAAAGAACGTAAATCACTTATCTAAGTGGCGTAAGTCACTCTCCTAAGTGGCGTAAATCACTCGCTCAAGGAGCGTAAATCACTCGCCCAAGGAGCGTAAATCAGTTATCTAAGTGGCGTAAATCACTCATCCAAAGAACGTAAATCACTTATCTAAGTGGCGTAAATCACTCTCCTAAATGGCGTAAATCACTCGCCCAAGGAGCGTAAATCACTCATCCAAGGAGCGTAAATCACTTATCTAAGTGGCGTAAATCACTTATCTAAGTGGCGTAAATCACTCATCCAAAGAACGTAAATCACTTATCTAAGTGGCGTAAATCACTCTCCTAAGTGGCGTAAATCACTCGCCTAAGGAGCGTAAATCATTCGCCTAAGTGGCGTAAATCACTCGCCCAAGGAGCGTAAATCACTCTTCAAAGTGGCGTAAATCACTCATCCAAAGAACGTAAATCACTTATCTAAGTGGCGTAAATCACTCTCCTAAGTGGCGTAAATCACTTATCTAAGTGGCGTAAATCACTCTCCTACGTGGCGTAAATCACTCGCCTAAGGAGCGTAAATCATTCGCCTAAGGAGCGTAAATCATTCGCCTAAGTGGCGTAAATCACTCACTTAAGGAGCGTTAATCACTCGCCCAAGGAGCGTAAATCACTCGCCCAAGGAGCGTAAATCACTCGCCCAAGGAGCGTAAATCACTCGCCCAAGGAACGTAAATCACTCATCCAAAGAACGTAAATCACTTATCTAAGTGGCGTAAATCACTCATCCGAAGAACGTAAATCACTTATCTAAGTGGCGCAAATCACTCTCCTAAGTGGCGTAAATCACTCGCCTAAGGAGCGTAAATCATTCGCCTAAGTGGCGTAAATCACTCGCACAAGGAGCGTAAATCACTCTTCAAAGCAGTGGCGGGTTTAACGGTAAGCGGACTAAGCGGCCGCTTGGGGCCCCGGGATGCCATGGGGCCCCGAATTGAGCAGAATTAATTTTCTTCCATTAACAATTTTTTTTTCAAAGTAAAAAATGGATGAGACTAATAGTTTTAAAAGGAAGTAAATGACGAATATTCTCCCTTTCAGTATTATACCAAGAAGGGATTTATATACGAAGACGTAAGTCGCGAGATTTTACGCTTCTACTCTTACGCGGGTGTCAGTGGACAAGTAAGCCCCACCCCTTTCATGCCCGTCATTGCTCTGCGATTTCCCATTGGATCCCATGGGGATAGGTTATACGGACGCGAATGATTCCGACTAGAGAAAAAGCAAACCTCGAGCAAAGAAAACAGAAGAGAAAATGGAGGATGCCCGCGGTGCTGAAACCAAAGAGGAGAGAGAGAAGGAGATAGAAACGCTTCACTACCATTGCGCCGAATCCCAATCAACCGAAACCAATACCATTGGACCGAAAAACCCGCGCTTTGGCGGATTTACGATTTTGTCCAATGGGACAATCCCATTGCACCGAAAAACCCGCACTTCGGGTTTTTCCCCATGAAATTTAAATAAAATTAAAACAATTTAAGGCCTACGTAAGATGAACACAAGAGCCAAAAATTTTCTAAATTATTATTTTAAAACTAAGGATTTTAAGAACAAAATAGTAATAAATCAGCAAAATATGACATTATAAGACCAATTGCTAATATTGATTTATTATTATATGTTATATTTATCATGAAAATACTTTAAGCCAATCGTTTTACTGTACTTGAAGTGTATAACCGCTCCTAAGAGAAAGAGACGTCCTTCTAAACAAACCAAACCTAACCCTATCCTAACAGTAGTTTTTTGGAAAGGCATATTATTTGAGAAGTCAATGAAGATAAACATAAATATTTTGGAAAAGGCGTAACATTGTTAAATGATTTATAAATATTGCTATCCTAACTTAACCAAACTCAACCTAACCCTAACATAACAGTCATTTTTAGGAAAAAGGCATATTATTTGAGAAGTCAATAAAGATAACATCATTATTTTGGAAAAGGCCTAACATTGTTAAATTATTTAGAAAATATTACTAACCTAACCTAACAGTAATTTTTTGCAAAAGGCATATTATTTGAAAAGTCCATGAAGATAAACATCAATATTTTGGAAAAGGCGTAACATTGTTAAATGATTTACAAATATTACTAACCTAACTGAACCAAACCCAACCTAACTCTATCCTAACAGTAATTTTTTGGAAAAGGCATATTTTTTGAGAAGTCAATGAAGATAAACATAAATATTTTGGAAAAGGCGTAACATTGTTAAATGATTTAGAAAATATTACTAACCTAACTTAACCCAACCTAACCCTAACCTAACAGTAATTTTTTGGAAAAGGCATATTATTTGAAAAGTCAATGAAGATATTGCTAACCAAACCCAACCTTACCTAACCTAACCTGGTTTTGAACAAGAACGTTTTATTGGATGAAAGCGTTTTTGATTAATCCTTAACCCATGCCCAAATAGTCAAGTGCTATTTCCCCTTTTTCTGTATACTATTATATTATGCTTTTAGAA
The DNA here is from genome assembly GCF_054372755.1 of Phalangium opilio. Lineage (NCBI taxonomy): Eukaryota > Metazoa > Arthropoda > Arachnida > Opiliones > Phalangiidae > Phalangium > Phalangium opilio. Next base: position 2,114,588 of record NW_028324186.1, on the reverse strand, counting down.
CTCACGGTAATGAAAACTTCCAAAGGTCGTTTTTAATTATCATCTTGTTGTATAGTCGTCAAATAATGGCGTTTCCAAAGCAATAAAAATGTATTTAAAACGCTTTTATTAATAAACGACATAAATATAAATTAAACTACATAGCATTTTTGGGGTCGCTTAATTCGACAAATAGCGTCGTTTGAATTGTAAATAATAAATCCGCGGTTGGGCTAAATTCATTAAAAACATTGGCGGGATTCGGTCTAATGGAATTCTGCGCAATGGGAAGATACCGATAGGAACGAGCTATATAAAATCCGCCGAAAAATGTGAAAATAGGGGGGGGGGGGGTTGTAAAAATATTTTTCGGTACGTTTAGTTATAGGACGCACATCCTTTGCGCATGGGGGATTGACCTCCTCGCTTTATCTCTGTCATCCCCTACGTCAACTATGCGCGAGAAAGCTGCGCCCAAGCGCCGCGGTGTACCGTATATTTAACCCCGTTTTCACCACGAATGGATCACGGCTGCCTATACCGATTCTCTCCTCTTTGCTGAAACTTTACGACGGTTGCTTTTAATTGCCATGAACAAGTTAGTTAAAGGTTTTGAACATACATAAGTTGATGGATTTTGAATATGTGTCTCTACCTGAAAATCGTTCGTTCTGTAATTGTTTCTAAATCGAAGTGTACCTATGATTTCGCGACTTCCAAAAACCAAACCAAGGCTTAACGAAAAGGTAAAAGAAATAGATGGTGGAAAACATATAGCGTTTTTCTTTGCGGTAAAAACGAGCTGCTCCGAGACGGGGGCGCGTCTTACAATGACGGAGTTGCTAACTCCCGGTTTCCTCCTGGATTGATCCCATCCGCTCAGAGTCTAGAGACGGAGCGCCTGAAGACGTCACAAAACCGCTCTGAAAAAACTTTTGTCTTTCATTCGGAGCAACTACATTTAGTCCTCCGAGCTAGAGCGATGACGTAACACTTAAATTTGGAGCGATCTCGACCCAAAAGAAACGATATAAGATAAAATAATAAGTCCCGGCTCCCTTTCCACCCCCCCCCCCCATTAAGGGGGATTGTCGACTATCACGGGCGCACCGGACGCTATTTTAGGCCTTCTTATATAAATTCCTTCTTACAACTACTATTTAATTTTAATATCTTGATTTTGGGGGCTCCAAAATGGTTACCGCTTGGGGCCTCCACTTGACTTAAGCCGCCACTGCTTCAAAGTGGCGTAAGTCACTCTCCTAAGTGGCGTAAATCACTCGCTCAAGGAGCGTAAATCACTCACCCAAGGAGCGTAAATCACTCGCCCAAGGAGCGTAAATCACTCATCCAAAGAACGTAAATCACTTATCTAAGTGGCGTAAATCACTCTCCTAAATGGCGTAAATCACTCGCCCAAGGAGCGTAAATCACTCATCCAAGGAGCGTAAATCACTTATCTAAGTGGCGTAAATCACTTATCTAAGTGGCGTAAATCACTCATCCAAAGAACGTAAATCACTTATCTAAGTGGCGTAAATCACTCTCCTACCTGGCGTAAATCACTCGCCTAAGGAGCGTAAATCATTCGCCTAAGTGGCGTAAATCACTCGCATAAGGAGCGTAAGTCACTCGCCCAAGGAGCGTAAATCACTGGCCCAAGGAGCGTAAATCACTCATCCAAGGAGCGTAAATCACTTATCTAAGTGGCGTAAATCACTCATCCAAAGAACGTAAATCACTTATCTAAGTGGCGAAAATCACTCTCCTACCTGGCGTAAATCACTCGCATAAGGAGCGTAAATCACTCGCCCAAGGAGCGTAAATCACTCTTCAAAGTGGCGTAAATCACTCATCCAAAGAACGTAAATCACTTATCTAAGTGGCGTAAGTCACTCTCCTAAGTGGCGTAAATCACTCGCTCAAGGAGCGTAAATCACTCGCCCAAGGAGCGTAAATCAGTTATCTAAGTGGCGTAAATCACTCATCCAAAGAACGTAAATCACTTATCTAAGTGGCGTAAATCACTCTCCTAAATGGCGTAAATCACTCGCCCAAGGAGCGTAAATCACTCATCCAAGGAGCGTAAATCACTTATCTAAGTGGCGTAAATCACTTATCTAAGTGGCGTAAATCACTCATCCAAAGAACGTAAATCACTTATCTAAGTGGCGTAAATCACTCTCCTAAGTGGCGTAAATCACTCGCCTAAGGAGCGTAAATCATTCGCCTAAGTGGCGTAAATCACTCGCCCAAGGAGCGTAAATCACTCTTCAAAGTGGCGTAAATCACTCATCCAAAGAACGTAAATCACTTATCTAAGTGGCGTAAATCACTCTCCTAAGTGGCGTAAATCACTTATCTAAGTGGCGTAAATCAATCTCCTACGTGGCGTAAATCACTCGCCTAAGGAGCGTAAATCATTCGCCTAAGTGGCGTAAATCACTCGTCCAAGGAGCGTAAATCACTCTTCAAAGTGGCGTAAATCACTCATCCAAAGAACGTAAATCACTTATCTAAGTGGCGTAAGTCACTCTCCTAAGTGGCGTAAATCACTCGCTCAAGGAGCGTAAATCACTCGCCCAAGGAGCGTAAATCACTCGCCCAAGGAGCGTAAATCAGTTATCTAAGTGGCGTAAATCACTCATCCAAAGAACGTAAATCACTTATCTAAGTGGCGTAAATTACTCGCCTAAGGAGCGTAAATCATTCGCCTAAGGAGCGTAAATCATTCGCCTAAGTGGCGTAAATCACTCACTTAAGGAGCGTTAATCACTCGCCCAAGGAGCGTAAATCACTCGCCCAAGGAGCGTAAATCACTCGCCCAAGGAGCGTAAATCACTCGCCCAAGGAACGTAAATCACTCATCCAAAGAACGTAAATCACTTATCTAAGTGGCGTAAATCACTCATCCGAAGAACGTAAATCACTTAACTAAGTGGCGTAAATCACTCTCCTAAGTGGCGTAAATCACTCGCCCAAGGAGCGTAAATCATTCGCCTAAGTTTCGTAAATCACTCGCACAAGGAGCGTAAATCACTCTTCAAAGTGGCGTAAGTCACTCTCCTAAGTGGCGTAAATCACTCGCTCAAGGAGCGTAAATCACTCACCCAAGGAGCGTAAATCACTCGCCTAAGGAGCGTAAATCACTCATCCAAAGAACGTAAATCACTTATCTAAGTGGCGTAAATCACTCTCCTAAATGGCGTAAATCACTCGCCCAAGGAGCGTAAATCACTCATCCAAGGAGCGTAAATCACTTATCTAAGTGGCGTAAATCACTTATCTAAGTGGCGTAAATCACTCATCCAAAGAACGTAAATCACTTATCTAAGTGGCGTAAATCACTCTCCTACCTGGCGTAAATCACTCGCCTAAGGAGCGTAAATCATTCGCCTAAGTGGCGTAAATCACTCGCATAAGGAGCGTAAGTCACTCGCCCAAGGAGCGTAAATCACTGGCCCAAGGAGCGTAAATCACTCATCCAAGGAGCGTAAATCACTTATCTAAGTGGCGTAAATCACTCATCCAAAGAACGTAAATCACTTATCTAAGTGGCGTAAATCACTCTCCTACCTGGCGTAAATCACTCGCATAAGGAGCGTAAATCACTCGCCCAAGGAGCGTAAATCACTCTTCAAAGTGGCGTAAATCACTCATCCAAAGAACGTAAATCACTTATCTAAGTGGCGTAAGTCACTCTCCTAAGTGGCGTAAATCACTCGCTCAAGGAGCGTAAATCACTCGCCCAAGGAACGTAAATCACTCGCCCAAGGAGCGTAAATCAGTTATCTAAGTGGCGTAAATCACTCATCCAAAGAACGTAAATCACTTATCTAAGTGGCGTAAATCACTCTCCTAAGTGGCGTAAATCACTCGCCTAAGGAGCGTAAATCATTCGCCTAAGTGCAGTAAATAACTCGCCTAAGGAGGGTAAATCACTCGCCCAAGGAGCGTAAATCACTCGCCCAAGGAGCGTAAATCACTCGCCCAAGGAGCGTAAATCACTCGCCCAAGGAACGTAAATCACTTATCCAAAGAACGTAAATCACTTATCTAAGTGGCGTAAATCACTCATCCAAAGAACGTAAATCACTTATCTAAGTGGCGTAAATCACTCTCCTAAATGGCGTAAATCACTCGCCCAAGGAGCGTAAATCACTCATCCAAGGAGCGTAAATCACTTATCTAAGTGGCGTAAATCACTTATCTAAGTGGCGTAAATCACTCATCCAAAGAACGTAAATCACTTATCTAAGTGGCGTAAATCACTCTCCTAAGTGGCGTAAATCACTCGCCTAAGGAGCGTAAATCATTCGCCTAAGTGGCGTAAATCACTCGCCCAAGGAGCGTAAATCACTCTTCAAAGTGGCGTAAATCACTCATCCAAAGAACGTAAATCACTTATCTAAGTGGCGTAAATCACTCTCCTAAGTGGCGTAAATCACTTATCTAAGTGGCGTAAATCACTCTCCTACGTGGCGTAAATCACTCGCCTAAGGAGCGTAAATCATTCGCCTAAGTGGCGTAAATCACTCGCCCAAGGAGCGTAAATCACTCTTCAAAGTGGCGTAAATCACTCATCCAAAGAACGTAAATCACTTATCTAAGTGACGTAAGTCACTCTCCTAAGTGGCGTAAATCACTCGCCCAAGGAGCGTAAATCACTCGCCCAAGGAGCGTAAATCACTCGCCCAAGGAGCGTAAATCAGTTATCTAAGTGGCGTAAATCACTCATCCAAAGAACGTAAATCACTTATCTAAGTGGCGTAAATCACTCGCCTAAGGAGCGTAAATCATTCGCCTAAGGAGCGTAATACATTCGCCTAAGTGGCGTAAATCACTCGCCTAAGGAGCGTTAATCACTCGCCCAAGGAGCGTAAATCACTCGCCCAAGGAGCGTAAATCACTCGCCCAAGGAGCGTAAATCACTCGCCCAAGGAACGTAAATCACTCATCCAAAGAACGTAAATCACTTATCTAAGTGGCGTAAATCACTCATCCGAAGAACGTAAATCACTTATCTAAGTGGCGTAAATCACTCTCCTAAGTGGCGTAAATCACTCGCCTAAGGAGCGTAAATCATTCGCCTAAGTGGCGTAAATCACTCGCACAAGGAGCGTAAATCACTCTTCAAAGTGGCGTAAGTCACTCTCCTAAGTGGCGTAAATCACTCGCTCAAGGAGCGTAAATCACTCGCCCAAGGAGCGTAAATCAGTTATCTAAGTGGCGTAAATCACTCATCCAAAGAACGTAAATCACTTATCTAAGTGGCGTAAATCACTCTCCTAAATGGCGTAAATCACTCGCCCAAGGAGCGTAAATCACTCATCCAAGGAGCGTAAATCACTTATCTAAGTGGCGTAAATCACTTATCTAAGTGGCGTAAATCACTCATCCAAAGAACGTAAATCACTTATCTAAGTGGCGTAAATCACTCTCCTACCTGGCGTAAATCACTCGCCTAAGGAGCGTAAATCATTCGCCTAAGTGGCGTAAATCACTCGCATAAGGAGCGTAAATCACTCGCCCAAGGAGCGTAAATCACTCTTCAAAGTGGCGTAAATCACTCATCCAAAGAACGTAAATCACTTATCTAAGTGGCGTAAGTCACTCTCCTAAGTGGCGTAAATCACTCGCTCAAGGAGCGTAAATCACTCGCCCAAGGAGCGTAAATCACTCGCCCAAGGAGCGTAAATCAGTTATCTAAGTGGCGTAAATCACTCATCCAAAGAACGTAAATCACTTATCTAAGTGGCGTAAATCACTCTCCTAAGTGGCGTAAATCACTCGCCTAAGGAGCGTAAATCATTCGCCTAAGTGCAGTAAATAACTCGCCTAAGGAGGGTAAATCACTCGCCCAAGGAGCGTAAATCACTCGCCCAAGGAGCGTAAATCACTCGCCCAAGGAACGTAAATCACTTATCTAAGTGGCGTAAATCACTCATCCAAAGAACGTAAATCACTTATCTAAGTGGCGTAAATCACTCTCCTAAGTGGCGTAAATCATTCGCCTAAGGAGCGTAAATCATTCGCCTAAGTGGCGTAAATCACTCGCCCAAGGAGCGCAAATCACTCTTCAAAGTGGCGTAAATCACTCATCCAAAGAACGTAAATCACTTATCTAAGTGGCGTAAGTCACTCTCCTAAGTGGCGTAAATCACTCGCTCAAGGAGCGTAAATCACTCGCCCAAGGAGCGTAAATCTTTCGCCCAAGGAGCGTAAATCAGTTATCTAAGTGGCGTAAATCACTCTCCTAAATGGCGTAAATCACTCGCCTATGGAGCGTAGATCATTCGCCTACGTGGCGTAAATCACTCGCCCAAGGAGCGTAAATCACTCTTCAAAGTGGCGTAATCACTCATCCAAAGAACGTAAATCACTTATCTAAGTGGCGTAAGTCACTCTCCTGAGTGGCGTAAATCACTCGCTCATGGAGCGTAAATCACTCGCCCAAGGAGCGTAAATCACTCGCCCAAGGAGCGTAAATCACTCGCCCAAGGAGCGTAAATCAGTTATCTAAGTGGCGTAAATCACTCATCCAAAGAACGTAAATCACTTATCTAAGTGGCGTAAATCACTCGCCTAAGGAGCGTAAATCATTCGCCAAAAGAGCGTAAATCATTCGCCTAAGTGGCGTAAATCACTCGCTTAAGGAGCGTTAATCACTCGCCCAAGGAGCGTAAATCACTCATCCAAAGAACGTAAATCACTTATCTAAGTGGCGTAAATCACTCATCCAAAGAACGTAAATCACTTATCTAAGTGGCGTAAATCACTCTCCTAAGTGGCGTAAATCACTCGCCTAAGGAGCGTAAATCATTCGCATAAGTGGCGTAAATCACTCGCACAAGGAGCGTAAATCACTCTTCAAAGTGGCGTAAATCACTCATCCAAAGAACGTAAATCACTTATCTAAGTGGCGTAAGTCACTCTCCTAAGTGGCGTAAATCACTCGCTCAAGGAGCGTAAATCACTCGAACAAGGAGCGTAAATCAGTTATCTAAGTGGCGTAAATCACTCATCCAAAGAACGTAAATCACTTATCTAAGTGGCGTAAATCACTCTCCTAAATGGCGTAAATCACTCGCCCAAGGAGCGTAAATCACTCATCCAAGGAGCGTAAATCACTTATCTAAGTGGCGTAAATCACTTATCTAAGTGGCGTAAATCACTCATCCAAAGAACGTAAATCACTTATCTAAGTGGCGTAAATCACTCGCCTAAGGAGCCTAAATCATTCGCCTAAGTGGCGTAAATCACTCGCCCAAGGAGCGTAAATCACTCTTCAAAGTGGCGTAAATCACTCATCCAAAGAACGTAAATCACTTATCTATGTGGCGTAAGTCACTCTCCTAAGTGGCGTAAATCACTCGCTCAAGGAGCGTAAATCACTCGCCCAAGGAGCGTAAATCACTCGCCCAAGGAGCGTAAATCCCTCGCCCAAGGAGCTAAAATCACTCGCCCAAGGAGCGTAAATCAGTTATCTAAGTGGCGTAAATCACTCATCCAAAGAACGTAAATCACTTATCTAAGTGGCGTAAATCACTCGCCTAAGGAGCGTAAATCATTCGCCTAAGGAGCGTAAATCATTCGCCTAAGTGGCGTAAATCACTTGCCTAAGGAGCGTTAATCACTCGCCCAAGGAGCGTAAATCACTCATCCAAAGAACGTAAATCACTTATCTAAGTGGCGTAAATCACTCATCCAAAGAACGTAAATCACTTATCTAAGTGGCGTAAATCACTCTCCTAAATGGCGTAAATCACTCGCCCAAGGAGCGTAAATCACTCATCCAAGGAGCGTAAATCACTTATCTAAGTGGCGTAAATCACTTATCTAAGTGGCGTAAATCACTCATCCAAAGAACGTAAATCACTTATCTAAGTGGCGTAAATCACTCTCCTACCTGGCGTAAATCACTCGCCTAAGGAGCGTAAATCATTCGCCTAAGTGGCGTAAATCACTCGCATAAGGAGCGTAAATCACTCGCCCAAGGAGCGTAAATCACTCTTCAAAGTGGCGTAAATCACTCATCCAAAGAACGTAAATCACTTATCTAAGTGGCGTAAGTCACTCTCCTAAGTGGCGTAAATCACTCGCTCAAGGAGCGTAAATCACTCGCCCAAGGAGCGTAAATCACTCGCCCAAGGAGCGTAAATCAGTTATCTAAGTGGCGTAAATCACTCATCCAAAGAACGTAAATCACTTATCTAAGTGGCGTAAATCACTCTCCTAAGTGGCGTAAATCACTCGCCTAAGGAGCGTAAATCATTCGCCTAAGTGCAGTAAATAACTCGCCTAAGGAGGGTAAATCACTCGCCCAAGGAGCGTAAATCACTAGCCCAAGGAGCGTAAATCACTCGCCCAAGGAACGTAAATCACTTATCTAAGTGGCGTAAATCACTCATCCAAAGAACGTAAATCACTTATCTAAGTGGCGTAAATCACTCTCCTAAGTGGCGTAAATCATTCGCCTAAGGAGCGTAAATCATTCGCCTAAGTGGCGTAAATCACTCGCCCAAGGAGCGCAAATCACTCTTCAAAGTGGCGTAAATCACTCATCCAAAGAACGTAAATCGCTTATCTAAGTGGCGTAAGTCACTCTCCTAAGTGGCGTAAATCACTCGCTCAAGGAGCGTAAATCACTCGCCCAAGGAGCGTAAATCACTCGCCCAAGGAGCGTAAATCAGTTATCTAAGTGGCGTAAATCACTCTCCTAAATGGCGTAAATCACTCGCCTATTTAGCGTAAATCATTCGCCTACGTGGCGTAAATCACTCGCCCAAGGAGTGTAAATCACTCTTCAAAGTGGCGTAATCACTCATCCAAAGAACGTAAATCACTTATCTAAGTGGCGTAAGTCACTCTCCTAAGTGGCGTAAGTCACTCTCCTAAGTGGCGTAAATCACTCGCTCATGGAGCGTAAATCACTCGCCCAAGGAGCGTAAATCACTCGCCCAAGGAGCGTAAATCAGTTATCTAAGTGGCGTAAATCACTCATCCAAAGAACGTAAATCACTTATCTAAGTGGCGTAAATCACTCGCCTAAGGAGCGTAAATCATTCGCCAAAGGAGCGTAAATCATTCGCCTAAGTGGCGTAAATCACTCGCCTAAGGAGCGTTAATCACTCGCCCAAGGAGCGTAAATCACTCATCCAAAGAACGTAAATCACTTATCTAAGTGGCGTAAATCACTCATCCAAAGAACGTAAATCACTTATCTAAGTGGCGTAAATCACTCTCCTAAATGGCGTAAATCACTCGCCCAAGGAGCGTAAATCACTCATCCAAGGAGCGTAAATCACTTATCTAAGTGGCGTAAATCACTTATCTAAGTGGCGTAAATCACTCATCCAAAGAACGTAAATCACTTATCTAAGTGGCGTAAATCACTCTCCTACCTGGCGTAAATCACTCGCCTAAGGAGCGTAAATCATTCGCCTAAGTGGCGTAAATCACTCGCATAAGGAGCGTAAATCACTCGCCCAAGGAGCGTAAATCACTCTTCAAAGTGGCGTAAATCACTCATCCAAAGAACGTAAATCACTTATCTAAGTGGCGTAAGTCACTCTCCTAAGTGGCGTAAATCACTCGCTCAAGGAGCGTAAATCACTCGCCCAAGGAGCGTAAATCACTCGCCCAAGGAGCGTAAATAAGTTATCTAAGTGGCGTAAATCACTCATCCAAAGAACGTAAATCACTTATCTAAGTGGCGTAAATCACTCTCCTAAGTGGCGTAAATCACTCGCCTAAGGAGCGTAAATCATTCGCCTAAGTGCAGTAAATAACTCGCCTAAAGAGGGTAAATCACTCGCCCAAGGAGCGTAAATCACTCGCCCAAGGAGCGTAAATCACTCGCCCAAGGAGCGTAAATCACTCGCCCAAGGAACGTAAATCACTTATCTAAGTGGCGAAAATCACTCATCCAAAGAACGTAAATCACTTATCTAAGTGGCGTAAGTCACTCTCCTAAGTGGCGTAAATCACTCGCTCAAGGAGCGTAAATCACTCGCCCAAGGAGCGTAAATCAGTTATCTAAGAGGCGTAAATCACTCATCCAAAGAACGTAAATCACTTATCTAAGTGGCGTAAATCACTCTCCTAAATGGCGTAAATCACTCGCCCAAGGAGCGTAAATCACTCATCCAAGGAGCGTAAATCACTTATCTAAGTGGCGTAAATCACTTATCTATGTGGCGTAAATCACTCATCCAAAGAACGTAAATCACTTATCTAAGTGGCGTAAATCACTCTCCTACCTGGCGTAAATCACTCGCCTAAGGAGCGTAAATCATTCGCCTAAGTGGCGTAAATCACTCGCATAAGGAGCGTAAATCACTCGCCCAAGGAGCGTAAATCACTCTTCAAAGTGGCGTAAATCACTCATCCAAAGAACGTAAATCACTTATCTAAGTGGCGTAAATCACTCTCCTAAATGGCGTAAATCACTCGCCCAAGGAGCGTAAATCACTCATCCAAGGAGCGTAAATCACTGATCTAAGTGGCGTAAATCACTCATCCAAAGAACGTAAATCACTTATCTAAGTGGCGTAAAATCACTCTCCTAAGTGGCGTAAATCACTCGCCTAAGGAGCGTAAATCATTCGCCTAAGTGGCGTAAATCACTCGCCCAAGGAGCGTAAATCACTCTTCAAAGTGGCGTAAATCACTCATCCAAAGAACGTAAATCACTTATCTAAGTGGCGTAAGTCACTCTCCTAAGTGGCGTAAATCACTCGCTCAAGGAGCGTAAATCACTCGCCCAAGGAACGTAAATCACTCGCCCAAGGAGCGTAAATCAGTTATCTAAGTGGCGTAAATCACTCATCCAAAGAACGTAAATCACTTATCTAAGTGGCGTAAATCACTCTCCTAAATGGCGTAAATCACTCGCCTATGGAGCGTAAATCATTCGCCTAAGTGGCGTAAATTACTCGCCTAAGGAGCGTAAATCACTCGCCCAAGGAGCGTAAATCACTCGCTCAAGGAGCGTAAATCACTCGCCCAAGGAGCGTAAATCAGTTATCTAAGTGGCGTAAATCACTCATCCAAAGAACGTAAATCACTTACCTAAGTGGCGTAAGTCACTCTCCTAAATGGCGTAAATCACTCGCATAAGGAGCGTAAATCACTCGCCCAAGGAGCGTAAATCACTCAAAGTGGCGTAAATCACTCATCCCAAGAACGTAAATCACTTATCTAAGTGGCGTAAATCACTTTCTCAAGGAGCGTAAATCACTCATCCAAGGAGCGTAAATCACTCATCCAAAGAACGTAAATCACTTATCTAAGTGGCGTAAATCACTTGCCCAAGGAGCGTAAATCACTCGCTCAAGGAGCGTAAATCACTCGCCCAAGGAGCGTAAATCACTCGCCCAAGGAGCGTATATCACTCGCCCAAGGAGCGTAAATCACTCATCCAAGGAGCATAAATCACTTATCAAAGAGGCGTAAATCACTTATCTAAGTGGCGTAAATCACTCATCCAAAGAACGTAAATCACTTATCTAAGTGGCTTAGATCACTCTCCTAAGTGGCGTAAATCACTCGCCTAAGGAGCGTAAATCATTCGCCTAAAGAGCGTAAATCATTCGCCTAAGTGGCGTAAATCACTCGCCCAAGGAGCGTAAATCACTCGCCCAAGGAGCGTAAATCACTCGCCAAAGGAGCGTAAATCACTCATCCAAGGAGCGTAAATCACTTATCTAAGTGGCGTAAATCACTCATCCAAAGAACGTAAATCACTTATCTAAGTGGCGTAAATCACTCTCCTACGTGGCGTAAATCACTCGCCTAAGGAGCGTAAATCATTCGCCTAAGTGGCGTAAATCACTCGCCCAAGGAGCGTAAATCACTCGCCAAAGGAGCGTAAATCACTCATCCAAGGAGCGTAAATCACTTATCTAAGTGGCGTAAATCACTCATCCAAAGAACGTAAATCACTTATCTAAGTGGCGTAAATCACTCTCCTAAATGGCGTAAATCACTCGCCCAAGGAGCGTAAATTACTCATCCAAGGAGCGTAAATCACTTATCTAAGTGGCGTAAATCACTCATCCAAAGAACGTAAATCACTTATCTAAGTGGCGTAAATCACTCTCCTAAGTGGCGTAAATCACTCGCCTAAGGAGCGTAAATCATTCGCCTAAGTGGCGTAAATCACTCGCCCAAGGAGCGCAAATCACTCTTCACAGTGGCGTAAATCACTCATCCAAAGAACGTAAATCACTTATCTAAGTGGCGTAAGTCACTCTCCTAAGTGGCGTAAATCACTCGCTCAAGGAGCGTAAATCACTCGCTCAAGGAGCGTAAATCACTCGCTCAAGGAGCGTAAATCACTCGCTCAAGGATCGTAAATCACTCGCCCAAGGAGCGTAAATCAGTTATCTAAGTGGCGTAAATCACTCATCCAAAGAACGTAAATCACTTATCTAAGTGGCGTAAATCACTCTCCTAAATGGCGTAAATCACTCGCCTAAGGAGCGTAAATCACTCGCCCAAGGAGCGTAAATCACTCGTCCAAGGAGCGTAAATCACTCAAAGTGGCGTAAATCACTCATCCCAAGAACGTAAATCACTTATCTAAGTGGCGTAAATCACTCTCTCAAGGAGCATAAATCACTCATCCAAGGAGCGTAAATCACTCATCCAAAGAACGTAAATCACTTATCTAAGTGGCGTAAATCAATTGCCCAAGGAGCGTAAATCACTCGCTCAAGGAGCGTAAATCACTCGCCCAAGGAGCGTAAATCACTCGCCCAAGGAGCGTATATCACTCGCCCAAGGAGCGTAAATCACTCATCCAAGGAGCGTAAATCACTTATCAAAGTGGCGTAAATCACTTATCAAAGTGGCGTAAATCACTCATCCAAAGAACGTAAATCACTTATCTAAGTGGCGTAAATCACTCGCCTAAGGAGCGTTAATCACTCGCCCAAGGAGCGTAAATCACTCGCCCAAGGAGCGTAATTCACTCGCCCAAGGAGCGTAAATCACTCGCCCAAGGAACGTAAATCACTCATCCAAAGAACGTAAATCACTTATCTAAGTGGCGTAAATCACTCATCCAAAGAACGTAAATCACTTATCTAAGTGGCGTAAATACTCTCCTAAGTGGCGTAAATCACTCGCCTAAGGAGCGTAAATCATTGGCCTAATTGGCGTAAATCACTCGCACAAGGAGCGTAAATCACTCTTCAAAGTGGCGTAAATCACTCATCCAAAGAACGTAAATCACTTATCTAAGTGGCGTAAGTCACTCTCCTAAGTGGCGTAAATCACTCGCTCAAGGAGCGTAAATCACTCGCCCAAGGAGCGTAAATCAGTTATCTAAGTGGCGTAAATCACTCATCCAAAGAACGTAAATCACTTATCTAAGTGGCGTAAATCACTCTCCTAAATGGCGTAAATCACTCGCCCAAGGAGCGTAAATCACTCATCCAAGGAGCGTAAATCACTTATCTAAGTGGCGTAAATCACTCATCCAAAGAACGTAAATCACTTATCTAAGTGGCGTAAATCACTCTCCTAAGTGGCGTAAATCACTCGCCTAAGGAGCGTAAATCATTCGCCTAAGTGGCATAAATCACTCGCCCAAGGAGCGTAAATCACTCTTCAAAGTGGCGTAAATCACTCATCCAAAGAACGTAAATCACTTATCTAAGTGGCGTAAGTCACTCTCCTAAGTGGCGTAAATCACTCGCTCAAGGAGCGTAAATCTTTCGCCCAAGGAGCGTAAATCACTCGCCCAAGGAGCGTAAATCAGTTATCTAAGTGGCGTAAATCACTTATCTAAGTGGCGTAAATCACTCTCCTAAATGGCGTAAATCACTCGCCCAAGGAGCGTAAATCACTCATCCAAGGAGCGTAAATCACTGATCTAAGTGGCGTAAATCACTCATCCAAAGAACGTAAATCACTTATGTAAGTGGCGTAAATCACTCTCCTAAGTGGCGTAAATCACTCGCCTAAGTGGCGTAAATCACTCGCCTAAGGAGCGTAAATCACTCGCCCAAGGAGCGTAAATCACTCGTCCAAGGAGCGTAAATCACTCAAAGTGGCGTAAATCACTCATCCCAAGAACGTAAATCACTTATCTAAGTGGCGTAAATCACTCTCTCAAGGAGCATAAATCACTCATCCAAGGAGCGTAAATCACTCATCCAAAGAACGTAAATCACTTATCTAAGTGGCGTAAATCAATTGCCCAAGGAGCGTAAATCACTCGCTCAAGGAGCGTAAATCACTCGCCCAAGGAGCGTAAATCACTCGCCCAAGGAGCGTATATCACTCGCCCAAGGAGCGTAAATCACTCATCCAAGGAGCGTAAATCACTTATCAAAGTGGCGTAAATCACTTATCTAAGTGGCGTAAATCACTCATCCAAAGAACGTAAATCACTTATCTAAGTGGCTTAAATCACTCTCCTAAGTGGCGTAAATCACTCGCCTAAGGAGCGTAAATCATTCGCCTAAGGAGCGTAAATCATTCGGCTAAGTGGCGTAAATCACTCATCCAAAGAACGTAAATCATTATCTAAGTGGCGTAAGTCACTCTCCTAAGTGGCGTAAATCACTCGCTCAAGGAGCGTAAATCTTTCGCCCAAGGAGCGTAAATCACTCGCCCAAGGAGCGTAAATCAGTTATCTAAGTGGCGTAAATCACTTATCTAAGTGGCGTAAATCACTCTCCTAAATGGCGTAAATCACTCGCCCAAGGAGCGTAAATCACTCATCCAAGGAGCGTAAATCACTGATCTAAGTGGCGTAAATCACCCATCCAAAGAACGTAAATCACTTATGTAAGTGGCGTAAATCACTCTCCTAAGTGGCGTAAAGCACTCGCCTAAGTGGCGTAAATCACTCGCCTAAGGAGCGTAAATCACTCGCCCAAGGAGCGTAAATCACTCGTCCAAGGAGCGTAAATCACTCAAAGTGGCGTAAATCACTCATCCCAAGAACGTAAATCACTTATCTAAGTGGCGTAAATCACTCTCTCAAGGAGCATAAATCACTCATCCAAGGAGCGTAAATCACTCATCCAAAGAACGTAAATCACTTATCTAAGTGGCGTAAATCAATTGCCCAAGGAGCGTAAATCACTCGCTCAAGGAGCGTAAATCACTCGCCCAAGGAGCGTAAATCACTCGCCCAAGGAGCGTATATCACTCGCCCAAGGAGCGTAAATCACTCATCCAAGGAGCGTAAATCACTTATCAAAGTGGCGTAAATCACTTATCTAAGTGGCGTAAATCACTCATCCAAAGAACGTAAATCACTTATCTAAGTGGCTTAAATCACTCTCCTAAGTGGCGTAAATCACTCGCCTAAGGAGCGTAAATCATTCGCCTAAGGAGCGTAAATCAGTCGGCTAAGTGGCGTAAATCACTCGCCCAAGGAGCGTAAATCACTCGATCAAGGAGCGTAAATCACTTGCCAAAGGAGCGTAAATCACTCATCCAAGGAGCGTAAATCACTTATCTAAGTGGCGTAAATCACTTATCTAAGTGGCGTAAATCACTCATCCAAAGAACGTAAATCACTTATCTAAGTGGCGTAAATCACTCGCCTAAGGAGCGTAAATCATTCGCCTAAGTGGCGTAAATCACTCGCCCAAGGAGCGTAAATCACTCGCCCAAGGATCGTAAATCACTCTTCAAAGTGGCGTAAATCACTCATCCAAAGAACGTAAATCACTTATCTAAGTGGCGTAAGTCACTCTCCTAAGTGGCGTAAATCACTCGCTCAAGGAGCGTAAATCACTCGCCCAAGGAGCGTAAATCACTCGCCCAAGGAGCGTAAATCAGTTATCTAAGTGGCTTAAATCACTCATCCAAAGAACGTAAATCACTTATCTAAGTGGCGTAAATCACTCGCCTAAGGAGCGTAAATCATTCGCCTAAGGAGCGTAAATCATTCGCCTAAGGAGCGTAAATCATTCGCCTAAGTGTCGTAAATCACTCGCCTAAGGAGCGTTAATCACTCGCCCAAGGAGCGTAAATCACTCGCCCAAGGAGCGTAATTCACTCGCCCAAGGAGCGTAAATCACTCGCCCAAGGAACGTAAATCACTCATCCAAAGAACGTAAATCACTTATCTAAGTGGCGTAAATCACTCATCCAAAGAACGTAAATCACTTATCTAAGTGGCGTAAATCACTCTCCTAAGTGGCGTAAATCACTCGCCTAAGGAGCGTAAATCATTCGCCTAAGGAGCGTTAATCACTCGCCCAAGGAGCGTAAATCACTCGCCCAAGGAGCGTAATTCACTCGCCCAAGGAGCGTAAATCACTCGCCCAAGGAACGTAAATCACTCATCCAAAGAACGTAAATCACTTATCTAAGTGGCGTAAATCACTTATCTAAGTGGCGTAAATCACTCATCCAAAGAACGTAAATCACTTATCTAAGTGGCGTAAATCACTCTCCTAAGTGGCGTAAATCACTCGTCTAAGGAGCGTAAATCATTCGCCTAAATGGCGTAAATCACTCGCACAAGGAGCGTAAATCACTCTTCAAAGTGGCGTAAATCACTCATCCAAAGAACCTAAATCACTTATCTAAGTGGCGTAAATCACTTATCTAAGTGGCGTAAATCACTCATCCAAAGAACGTAAATAACTTATCTAAGTGGCGTAAATCACTCTCCTAAGTGGCGTAAATCACTCGCCTAAGGAGCGTAAATCATTCGCCTAAGTGGCATAAATCACTCGCCCAAGAAGCGTAAATCACTCTTCAAAGTGGCGTAAATCACTCATCCAAAGAACGTAAATCACTTATCTAAGTGGCGTAAGTCACTCTCCTAAGTGGCGTAAATCACTCGCTCAAGGAGCGTAAATCTTTCGCCCAAGGAGCGTAAATCACTCGCCCAAGGAGCGTAAATCAGTTATCTAAGTGGCGTAAATCACTTATCTAAGTGGCGTAAATCACTCTCCTAAATGGCGTAAATCACTCATCCAAGGAGCGTAAATCACTGATCTAAGTGGCGTAAATCACTCATCCAAAGAACGTAAATCACTTATCTAAGTGGCGTAAATCACTCTCCTAAGTGGCGTAAATCACTCGCCTAAGGAGCGTAAATCATTCGCCTAAGTGGCGTAAATCACTCGCCCAAGGAGCGTAAATTACTCTTCAAAGTGGCGTAAATCACTCATCCAAAGAACGTAAATCACTTATCTAAGTGGCGTAAGTCACTCTCCTAAGTGGCGTAAATCACTCGCTCAAGGAGCGTAAATCACTCGCCCAAGGAGCGTAAATCACTCGCCCAAGGAGCGTAAATCAGTTATCTAAGTGGCGTAAATCACTCATCCAAAGAACGTAAATCACTTATCTAAGTGGCGTAAATCACTCTCCTAAATGGCGTAAATCACTCGCCTATGGAGCGTAAATCATTCGCCTAAGTGGCGTAAATTACTCGCCTAAGGAGCGTAAATCACTCGCCCAAGGAGCGTAAATCACTCGCCCAAGGAGCGTAAATCACTCAAAGTGGCGTAAATCATTCATCCCAAGAACGTAAATCACTTATCTAAGTCGCGTAAATCACTCTCTCAAGGAGCGTAAATCACTCGCCCAAGGAGCGTAAATCACTCGCTCAAGGAGCGTAAATCACTCGCCCAAGGAGCGTAAATCAGTTATCTAAGTGGCGTAAATCACTCATCCAAAGAACGTAAATCACTTATCTAAGTGGCGTAAATCACTCTCCTAAATGGCGTAAATCACTCGCATAAGGAGCGTAAATCACTCGCCCAAGGAGCGTAAATCACTCAAAGTGGCGTAAATCACTCATCCCAAGAACGTAAATCACTTATCTAAGTGGCGTAAATCACTCTTCTACGTGGCGTAAATCACTCGCCTAAGGAGCGTAAATCATTCGCCTAAGTGGCGTAAATCACTCGCCCAAGGAGCGTAAATCACTCGCCAAAGGAGCGTAAATCACTCATCCAAGGAGCGTAAATCACTTATCTAAGTGACGTAAATCACTCATCCAAAGAACGTAAATCACTTATCTAAGTGGCGTAAATCACTCTCCTAAATGGCGTAAATCACTCGCCCAAGGAGCGTAAATTACTCATCCAAGGAGCGTAGATCATTCGCCTAAGTGGCGTAAATCACTCGCCCAAGGAGCGCAAATCACTCTTCACAGTGGCGTAAATCACTCATCCAAAGAACGTAAATCACTTATCTAAGTGGCGTAAGTCACTCTCCTAAGTGGCGTAAATCACTCGCTCAAGGAGCGTAAATCACTCGCTCAAGGAGCGTAAATCACTCGCTCAAGGAGCGTAAATCACTCGCTCAAGGATCGTAAATCACTCGCCCAAGGAGCGTAAATCAGTTATCTAAGTGGCGTAAATCACTCATCCAAAGAACGTAAATCACTTATCTAAGTGGCGTAAATCACTCTCCTAAATGGCGTAAATCACTCGCCTAAGGAGCGTAAATCACTCGCCCAAGGAGCGTAAATCACTCGTCCAAGGAGCGTAAATCACTCAAAGTGGCGTAAATCACTCATCCCAAGAACGTAAATCACTTATCTAAGTGGCGTAAATCACTTTCTCAAGGAGCGTAAATCACTCATCCAAGGAGCGTAAATCACTCATCCAAAGAACGTAAATCACTTATCTAAGTGGCGTAAATCACTTGCCCAAGGAGCGTAAATCACTCGCTCAAGGAGCGTAAATCACTCGCCCAAGGAGCGTATATCACTCGCCCAAGGAGCGTATATCACTCGCCCAAGGAGCATAAATCACTTATCAAAGTGGCGTAAATCACTTATCTAAGTGGCGTAAATCACTCATCCAAAGAACGTAAATCACTTATCTAAGTGGCTTAAATCACTCTCCTAAGTGGCGTAAATCACTCGCCTAAGGAGCGTAAATCATTCGCCTAAAGAGCGTAAATCATTCGCCTAAGTGGCGTAAATCACTCGCCCAAGGAGCGTAAATCACTCGCCCAAGGAGCGTAAATCACTCGCCAAAGGAGCGTAAATCACTCATCCAAGGAGCGTAAATCACTTATTTAAGTGGCGTAAATCACTCATCCAAAGAACGTAAATCACTTATCTAAGTGGCGTAAATCACTCTCCTACGTGGCGTAAATCACTCGCCTAAGGAGCGTAAATCATCCGCCTAAGTGGCGTAAATCACTCGCCCAAGGAGCGTAAATCACTCGCCAAAGGAGCGTAAATCACTCATCCAAGGAGCGTAAATCACTTATCTAAGTGGCGTAAATCACTCTCCTAAGTGGCGTAAATCACTCGCTCAAGGAGCGTAAATCTTTCGCCCAAGGAGCGTAAATCACTCGCCCAAGGAGCGTAAATCACTCGCCCAAGGAGCGTAAATCAGTTATCTAAGTGGCGTAAATCACTTATCTAAGTGGCGTAAATCACTCTCCTAAATGGCGTAAATCACTCGCCCAAGGAGCGTAAATCACTCATCCAAGGAGCGTAAATCACTGATCTAAGTGGCGTAAATCACTCATCCAAAGAACGTAAATCACTTATCTAAGTGGCGTAAATCACTCTCCTAAGTGGCGTAAATCACTCGCCTAAGGAGCGTAAATCATTCGCCTAAGTGGCGTAAATCACTCGCCCAAGGAGCGTAAATCACTCGCCCAAGGAGCGTAAATCACTCGCCAAAGGAGCGTAAATCACTCATCCAAGGAGCGTAAATCACTTATCTAAGTGGCGTAAATCACTCATCCAAAGAACGTAAATCACTTATCTAAGTGGCGTAAATCACTCTCCTACGTGGCGTAAATCACTCGCCTAAGGAGCGTAAATCATTCGCCTAAGTGGCGTAAATCACTCGCCCAAGGAGCGTAAATCACTCGCCAAAGGAGCGTAAATCACTCATCCAAGGAGCGTAAATCACTTATCTAAGTGGCGTAAATCACTCATCCAAAGAACGTAAATCACTTATCTAAGTGGCGTAAATCACTCTCCTAAGTGGCGTAAATCACTCGCTCAAGGAGCGTAAATCTTTCGCCCAAGGAGCGTAAATCACTCGCCCAAGGAGCGTAAATCAGTTATCTAAGTGGCGTAAATCACTTATCTAAGTGGCGTAAATCACTCTCCTAAATGGCGTAAATCACTCGCCCAAGGAGCGTAAATCACTCATCCAAGGAGCGTAAATCACTGATCTAAGTGGCGTAAATCACTCATCCAAAGAACGTAAATCACTTATCTAAGTGGCGTAAATCACTCTCCTAAGTGGCGTAAATCACTCGCCTAAGGAGCGTAAATCATTCGCCTAAGTGGCGTAAATCACTCGCCCAAGGAGCGTAAATCACTCTTCAAAGTGGCGTAAATCACTCATCCAAAGAACGTAAATCACTTATCTAAGTGGCGTAAGTCACTCTCCTAAGTGGCGTAAATCACTCGCTCAAGGAGCGTAAATCACTCGCCCAAGGAGCGTAAATCACTCGCCCAAGGAGCGTAAATCAGTTATCTAAGTGGCGTAAATCACTCATCCAAAGAACGTAAATCACTTATCTAAGTGGCGTAAATCACTCTCCTAAATGGCGTAAATCACTCGCCTATGGAGCGTAAATCATTCGCCTAAGTGGCGTAAATTACTCGCCTAAGGAGCGTAAATCACTCGCCCAAGGAGCGTAAATCACTCGCCCAAGGAGCGTAAATCACTCAAAGTGGCGTAAATCACTCATCCCAAGAACGTAAATCACTTATCTAAGTCGCGTAAATCACTCTCTCAAGGAGCGTAAATCACTCGCCCAAGGAGCGTAAATCACTCGCTCAAGGAGCGTAAATCACTCGCCCAAGGAGCGTAAATCAGTTATCTAAGTGGCGTAAATCACTCATCCAAAGAACGTAAATCACTTATCTAAGTGGCGTAAATCACTCTCCTAAATGGCGTAAATCACTCGCATAAGGAGCGTAAATCACTCGCCCAAGGAGCGTAAATCACTCAAAGTGGCGTAAATCACTCATCCCAAGAACGTAAATCACTTATCTAAGTGGCGTAAATCACTTTCTCAAGGAGCGTAAATCACTCATCCAAGGAGCGTAAATCACTCATCCAAAGAACGTAAATCACTTATCTAAGTGGCGTAAATCACTTGCCCAAGGAGCGTAAATCACTCGCTCAAGGAGCGTAAATCACTCGCCCAAGGAGCGTATATCACTCGCCCAAGGAGCGTATATCACTCGCCCAAGGAGCGTAAATCACTCATCCAAGGAGCATAAATCACTTATCAAAGTGGCGTAAATCACTTATCTAAGTGGCGTAAATCACTCATCCAAAGAACGTAAATCACTTATCTAAGTGGCTTAAATCACTCTCCTAAGTGGCGTAAATCACTCGCCTAAGGAGCGTAAATCATTCGCCTAAAGAGCGTAAATCATTCGCCTAAGTGGCGTAAATCACTCGCCCAAGGAGCGTAAATCACTCGCCCAAGGAGCGTAAATCACTCGCCAAAGGAGCGTAAATCACTCATCCAAGGAGCGTAAATCACTTATCTAAGTGGCGTAAATCACTCATCCAAAGAACGTAAATCACTTATCTAAGTGGCGTAAATCACTCTCCTACGTGGCGTAAATCACTCGCCTAAGGAGCGTAAATCATTCGCCTAAGTGGCGTAAATCACTCGCCCAAGGAGCGTAAATCACTCGCCAAAGGAGCGTAAATCACTCATCCAAGGAGCGTAAATCACTTATCTAAGTGGCGTAAATCACTCATCCAAAGAACGTAAATCACTTATCTAAGTGGCGTAAATCACTCTCCTAAATGGCGTAAATCACTCGCCCAAGGAGCGTAAATTACTCATCCAAGGAGCGTAAATCACTTATCTAAGTGGCGTAAATCACTCATCCAAAGAACGTAAATCACTTATCTAAGTGGCGTAAATCACTCTCCTAAGTGGCGTAAATCACTCGCCTAAGGAGCGTAAATCATTCGCCTAAGTGGCGTAAATCACTCGCCCAAGGAGCGCAAATCACTCTTCACAGTGGCGTAAATCACTCATCCAAAGAACGTAAATCACTTATCTAAGTGGCGTAAGTCACTCTCCTAAGTGGCGTAAATCACTCGCTCAAGGAGCGTAAATCACTCGCCCAAGGAGCGTAAATCACTCGCCCAAGGAGCGTAAATCAGTTATCTAAGTGGCGTAAATCACTCATCCAAAGAACGTAAATCACTTATCTAAGTGGCGTAAATCACTCTCCTAAATGGCGTAAATCACTCGCCTATGGAGCGTAAATCATTCGCCTAAGTGGCGTAAATCACTCGCCCAAGGAGCGCAAATCACTCTTCACAGTGGCGTAAATCACTCATCCAAAGAACGTAAATCACTTATCTAAGTGGCGTAAATCACTCTCCTAAATGGCGTAAATCACTCGCCTATGGAGCGTAAATCACTCGCCCAAGGAGCGTAAATCACTCGGCCAAGGAGCGTAAATCACTCAAAGTGGCGTAAATCACTCATCCCAAGAACGTAAATCACTTATCTAAGTCGCGTAAATCACTCTCTCAAGGAGCGTAAATCACTCGCCCAAGGAGCGTAAATCACTCGCTCAAGGAGCGTAAATCACTCGCCCAAGGAGCGTAAATCAGTTATCTAAGTGGCGTAAATCACTCATCCAAAGAACGTAAATCACTTATCTAAGTGGCGTAAATCACTCTCCTAAATGGCGTAAATCACTCGCATAAGGAGCGTAAATCACTCGCCCAAGGAGCGTAAATCACTCAAAGTGGCGTAAATCACTCATCCCAAGAACGTAAATCACTTATCTAAGTGGCGTAAATCACTTTCTCAAGGAGCGTAAATCACTCATCCAAGGAGCGTAAATCACTCATCCAAAGAACGTAAATCACTTATCTAAGTGGCGTAAATCACTTGCCCAAGGAGCGTAAATCACTCGCTCAAGGAGCGTAAATCACTCGCCCAAGGAGCGTATATCACTCGCCCAAGGAGCGTATATCACTCGCCCAAGGAGCGTAAATCACTCATCCAAGGAGCATAAATCACTTATCAAAGTGGCGTAAATCACTTATCTAAGTGGCGTAAATCACTCATCCAAAGAACGTAAATCACTTATCTAAGTGGCTTAAATCACTCTCCTAAGTGGCGTAAATCACTCGCCTAAGGAGCGTAAATCATTCGCCTAAAGAGCGTAAATCATTCGCCTAAGTGGCGTAAATCACTCGCCCAAGGAGCGTAAATCACTCGCCCAAGGAGCGTAAATCACTCGCCAAAGGAGCGTAAATCACTCATGCAAGGAGCGTAAATCACTTATCTAAGTGGCGTAAATCACTCATCCAAAGAACGTAAATCACTTATCTAAGTGGCGTAAATCACTCTCCTACGTGGCGTAAATCACTCGCCTAAGGAGCGTAAATCATTCGCCTAAGTGGCGTAAATCACTCGCCCAAGGAGCGTAAATCACTCGCCAAAGGAGCGTAAATCACTCATCCAAGGAGCGTAAATCACTTATCTAAGTGGCGTAAATCACTCATCCAAAGAACGTAAATCACTTATCTAAGTGGCGTAAATCACTCTCCTAAATGGCGTAAATCACTCGCCCAAGGAGCGTAAATTACTCATCCAAGGAGCGTAAATCACTTATCTAAGTGGCGTAAATCACTCATCCAAAGAACGTAAATCACTTATCTAAGTGGCGTAAATCACTCTCCTAAGTGGCGTAAATCACTCGCCTAAGGAGCGTAAATCATTCGCCTAAGTGGCGTAAATCACTCGCCCAAGGAGCGCAAATCACTCTTCACAGTGGCGTAAATCACTCATCCAAAGAACGTAAATCACTTATCTAAGTGGCGTAAGTCACTCTCCTAAGTGGCGTAAATCACTCGCTCAAGGAGCGTAAATCACTCGCTCAAGGAGCGTAAATCACTCGCTCAAGGAGCGTAAATCACTCGCCCAAGGAGCGTAAATCAGTTATCTAAGTGGCGTAAATCACTCATCCAAAGAACGTAAATCACTTATCTAAGTGGCGTAAATCACTCTCCTAAATGACGTAAATCACTCGCCCAAGGAGCGTAAATCACTCATCCAAGGAGCGTAAATCACTGATCTAAGTGGCGTAAATCACCCATCCAAAGAACGTAAATCACTTATGTAAGTGGCGTAAATCACTCTCCTAAGTGGCGTAAAGCACTCGCCTAAGTGGCGTAAATCACTCGCCTAAGGAGCGTAAATCACTCGCCCAAGGAGCGTAAATCACTCGTCCAAGGAGCGTAAATCACTCAAAGTGGCGTAAATCACTCATCCCAAGAACGTAAATCACTTATCTAAGTGGCGTAAATCACTCTCTCAAGGAGCATAAATCACTCATCCAAGGAGCGTAAATCACTCATCCAAAGAACGTAAATCACTTATCTAAGTGGCGTAAATCAATTGCCCAAGGAGCGTAAATCACTCGCTCAAGGTGCGTAAATCACTCGCCCAAGGAGCGTAAATCACTCGCCCAAGGAGCGTATATCACTCGCCCAAGGAGCGTAAATCACTCATCCAAGGAGCGTAAATCACTTATCAAAGTGGCGTAAATCACTTATCTAAGTGGCGTAAATCACTCATCCAAAGAACGTAAATCACTTATCTAAGTGGCGTAAATCACTCGCCTAAGGAGCGTTAATCACTCGCCCAAGGAGCGTAAATCACTCGCCCAAGGAGCGTAATTCACTCGCCCAAGGAGCGTAAATCACTCGCCCAAGGAACGTAAATCACTCATCCAAAGAACGTAAATCACTTATCTAAGTGGCGTAAATCACTCATCCAAAGAACGTAAATCACTTATCTAAGTGGCGTAAATCACTCTCCTAAGTGGCGTAAATCACTCGCCTAAGGAGCGTAAATCATTCGCCTAAGTGGCGTAAATCACTCGCACAAGGAGCGTAAATCACTCTTCAAAGTGGCGTAAATCACTCATCCAAAGAACGTAAATCACTTATCTAAGTGGCGTAAGTCACTCTCCTAAGTGGCGTAAATCACTCGCTCAAGGAGCGTAAATCACTCGCCCAAGGAGCGTAAATCACTCGCCCAAGGAGCGTAATTCAGTTATCTAAGTGGCGTAAATCACTCATCCAAAGAACGTAAATCACTTATCTAAGTGGCGTAAATCACTCTCCTAAGTGGCGTAAATCACTCGCCTAAGGAGCGTAAATCATTCGCCTAAGTGGCGTAAATCACTCGCCCAAGGAGCGTAAATCACTCTTCAAAGTGGCGTAAATCACTCATCCAAAGAACGTAAATCACTTATCTAAGTGGCGTAAGTCACTCTCCTAAGTGGCGTAAATCACTCGCTCAAGGAGCGTAAATCACTCGCCCAAGGAGCGTAATTCAGTTATCTAAGTGGCGTAAATCACTCTCCTAAATGGCGTAAATCACTCTCCTAAATGGCGTAAATCACTCGCCTATGGAGCGTAAATCATTCGCCTAAGTGGCGTAAATCACTCGCCCAAGGAGCGTATATCACTCGCCCAAGGAGCGTAAATCACTCATCCAAGGAGCGTAAATCACTTATCAAAGTGGCGTAAATCACTTATCTAAGTGGCGTAAATCACTCATCCAAAGAACGTAAATCACTTATCTAAGTGGCGTAAATCACTCGCCTAAGGAGCGTTAATCACTCGCCCAAGGAGCGTAAATCACTCGCCCAAGGAGCGTAATTCACTCGCCCAAGGAGCGTAAATCACTCGCCCAAGGAACGTAAATCACTCATCCAAAGAACGTAAATCACTTATCTAAGTGGCGTAAATCACTCATCCAAAGAACGTAAATCACTTATCTAAGTGGCGTAAATCACTCTCCTAAGTGGCGTAAATCACTCGCCTAAGGAGCGTAAATCATTCGCCTAAGTGGCGTAAATCACTCGCACAAGGAGCGTAAATCACTCTTCAAAGTGGCGTAAATCACTCATCCAAAGAACGTAAATCACTTATCTAAGTGGCGTAAGTCACTCTCCTAAGTGGCGTAAATCACTCGCTCAAGGAGCGTAAATCACTCGCCCAAGGAGCGTAAATCACTCGCCCAAGGAGCGTAATTCAGTTATCTAAGTGGCGTAAATCACTCATCCAAAGAACGTAAATCACTTATCTAAGTGGCGTAAATCACTCTCCTAAGTGGCGTAAATCACTCGCCTAAGGAGCGTAAATCATTCGCCTAAGTGGCGTAAATCACTCGCCCAAGGAGCGTAAATCACTCTTCAAAGTGGCGTAAATCACTCATCCAAAGAACGTAAATCACTTATCTAAGTGGCGTAAGTCACTCTCCTAAGTGGCGTAAATCACTCGCTCAAGGAGCGTAAATCACTCGCCCAAGGAGCGTAATTCAGTTATCTAAGTGGCGTAAATCACTCTCCTAAATGGCGTAAATCACTCTCCTAAATGGCGTAAATCACTCGCCTATGGAGCGTAAATCATTCGCCTAAGTGGCGTAAATAACTCGCCTAAGGAGCGTAAATCACTCGCCCAAGGAGCGTAAATCACTCGCCCAAGGAGCGTAAATCACTCAAAGTGGCGTAAATCACTCATCCCAAGAACGTAAATCACTTATCTAAGTCGCGTAAATCACTCTCTCAAGGAGCGTAAATCACTCGCCCAAGGAGCGTAAATCACTCGCTCAAGGAGCGTAAATCACTCGCTCAAGGAGCGTAAATCACTCGCCCAAGGAGCGTAAATCAGTTATCTAAGTGGCGTAAATCACTCATCCAAAGAACGTAAATCACTTATCTAAGTGGCGTAAATCACTCTCCTAAATGGCGTAAATCACTCGCATAAGGAGCGTAAATCACTCGCCCAAGGAACGTATATCACTCAAAGTGGCGTAAATCACTCATCCCAAGAACGTAAATCACTTATCTAAGTGGCGTAAATCACTTACCCAAGGAGCGTAAATCACTCGCTCAAGGAGCGTAAATCACTCGCCCAAGGAGCGTAAATCACTCGCCCAAGGAGCGTATATCACTCGCCCAAGGAGCGTAAATCACTCATCCAAGGAGCATAAATCACTTATCAAAGTGGCGTAAATCACTTATCTAAGTGGCGTAAATCACTCATCCAAAGAACGTAAATCACTTATCTAAGTGGCTTAAATCACTCTCCTAAGTGGCGTAAATCACTCGCCTAAGGAGCGTAAATCATTCGCCTAAGGAGCGTAAATCATTCGCCTAAGTGGCGTAAATCACTCGCCCAAGGAGCGTAAATCACTCTTCAAAGTGGCGTAAATCACTCATCCAAAGAACGTAAATCACTTATCTAAGTGGCGTAAGTCACTCTCCTAAGTGGCGTAAATCACTCGCTAAAGGAGAGTAAATCAGTTATCTAAGTGGCGTAAATCACTCATCCAAAGAACGTAAATCACTTATCTAAGTGGCGTAAATCACTCATCCAAAGAACGTAAATCACTTATCTAAGTGGCGTAAATCACTCTCCTAAATGGCGTAAATCACTCGCCCAAGGAGCGTAAATTACTCATCCAAGGAGCGTAAATCACTTATCTAAGTGGCGTAAATCACTCATCCAAAGAACGTAAATCACTTATCTAAGTGGCGTAAATCACTCTCCTAAGTGGCGTAAATCACTCGCCTAAGGAGCGTAAATCATTCGCCTAAGTGGCGTAAATCACTCGCCCAAGGAGCGCAAATCACTCTTCACAGTGGCGTAAATCACTCATCCAAAGAACGTAAATCACTTATCTAAGTGGCGTAAGTCACTCTCCTAAGTGGCGTAAATCACTCGCTCAAGGAGCGTAAATCACTCGCTCAAGGAGCGTAAATCACTCGCTCAAGGAGCGTAAATCACTCGCCCAAGGAGCGTAAATCAGTTATCTAAGTGGCGTAAATCACTCATCCCAAGAACGTAAATCACTTATCTAAGTGGCGTAAATCACTCTCTCAAGGAGCATAAATCACTCATCCAAGGAGCGTAAATCACTCATCCAAAGAACGTAAATCACTTATCTAAGTGGCGTAAATCAATTGCCCAAGGAGCGTAAATCACTCTCCTAAATGGCGTAAATCACTCGCCCAAGGAGCGTAAATCACTCATCCAAGGAGCGTAAATCACTGATCTAAGTGGCGTAAATCACCCATCCAAAGAACGTAAATCACTTATGTAAGTGGCGTAAATCACTCTCCTAAGTGGCGTAAAGCACTCGCCTAAGTGGCGTAAATCACTCGCCTAAGGAGCGTAAATCACTCGCCCAAGGAGCGTAAATCACTCGTCCAAGGAGCGTAAATCACTCAAAGTGGCGTAAATCACTCATCCCAAGAACGTAAATCACTTATCTAAGTGGCGTAAATCACTCTCTCAAGGAGCATAAATCACTCATCCAAGGAGCGTAAATCACTCATCCAAAGAACGTAAATCACTTATCTAAGTGGCGTAAATCAATTGCCCAAGGAGCGTAAATCACTCGCTCAAGGTGCGTAAATCACTCGCCCAAGGAGCGTAAATCACTCGCCCAAGGAGCGTATATCACTCGCCCAAGGAGCGTAAATCACTCATCCAAGGAGCGTAAATCACTTATCAAAGTGGCGTAAATCACTTATCTAAGTGGCGTAAATCACTCATCCAAAGAACGTAAATCACTTATCTAAGTGGCGTAAATCACTCGCCTAAGGAGCGTTAATCACTCGCCCAAGGAGCGTAAATCACTCGCCCAAGGAGCGTAATTCACTCGCCCAAGGAGCGTAAATCACTCGCCCAAGGAACGTAAATCACTCATCCAAAGAACGTAAATCACTTATCTAAGTGGCGTAAATCACTCATCCAAAGAACGTAAATCACTTATCTAAGTGGCGTAAATCACTCTCCTAAGTGGCGTAAATCACTCGCCTAAGGAGCGTAAATCATTCGCCTAAGTGGCGTAAATCACTCGCACAAGGAGCGTAAATCACTCTTCAAAGTGGCGTAAATCACTCATCCAAAGAACGTAAATCACTTATCTAAGTGGCGTAAGTCACTCTCCTAAGTGGCGTAAATCACTCGCTCAAGGAGCGTAAATCACTCGCCCAAGGAGCGTAAATCACTCGCCCAAGGAGCGTAATTCAGTTATCTAAGTGGCGTAAATCACTCATCCAAAGAACGTAAATCACTTATCTAAGTGGCGTAAATCACTCTCCTAAGTGGCGTAAATCACTCGCCTAAGGAGCGTAAATCATTCGCCTAAGTGGCGTAAATCACTCGCCCAAGGAGCGTAAATCACTCTTCAAAGTGGCGTAAATCACTCATCCAAAGAACGTAAATCACTTATCTAAGTGGCGTAAGTCACTCTCCTAAGTGGCGTAAATCACTCGCTCAAGGAGCGTAAATCACTCGCCCAAGGAGCGTAATTCAGTTATCTAAGTGGCGTAAATCACTCTCCTAAATGGCGTAAATCACTCTCCTAAATGGCGTAAATCACTCGCCTATGGAGCGTAAATCATTCGCCTAAGTGGCGTAAATAACTCGCCTAAGGAGCGTAAATCACTCGCCCAAGGAGCGTAAATCACTCGCCCAAGGAGCGTAAATCACTCAAAGTGGCGTAAATCACTCATCCCAAGAACGTAAATCACTTATCTAAGTCGCGTAAATCACTCTCTCAAGGAGCGTAAATCACTCGCCCAAGGAGCGTAAATCACTCGCTCAAGGAGCGTAAATCACTCGCTCAAGGAGCGTAAATCACTCGCCCAAGGAGCGTAAATCAGTTATCTAAGTGGCGTAAATCACTCATCCAAAGAACGTAAATCACTTATCTAAGTGGCGTAAATCACTCTCCTAAATGGCGTAAATCACTCGCATAAGGAGCGTAAATCACTCGCCCAAGGAACGTATATCACTCAAAGTGGCGTAAATCACTCATCCCAAGAACGTAAATCACTTATCTAAGTGGCGTAAATCACTTACCCAAGGAGCGTAAATCACTCGCTCAAGGAGCGTAAATCACTCGCCCAAGGAGCGTAAATCACTCGCCCAAGGAGCGTATATCACTCGCCCAAGGAGCGTAAATCACTCATCCAAGGAGCATAAATCACTTATCAAAGTGGCGTAAATCACTTATCTAAGTGGCGTAAATCACTCATCCAAAGAACGTAAATCACTTATCTAAGTGGCTTAAATCACTCTCCTAAGTGGCGTAAATCACTCGCCTAAGGAGCGTAAATCATTCGCCTAAGTGGCGTAAATCACTCGCCCAAGGAGCGTAAATCACTCGCCCAAGGAGCGTAAATCACTCTTCAAAGTGGCGTAAATCACTCATCCAAAGAACGTAAATCACTTATCTAAGTGGCGTAAGTCACTCTCCTAAGTGGCGTAAATCACTCGCTAAAGGAGAGTAAATCACTCGCCCAAGGAGCGTAAATCAGTTATCTAAGTGGCGTAAATCACTCATCCAAAGAACGTAAATCACTTATCTAAGTGGCGTAAATCACTCATCCAAAGAACGTAAATCACTTATCTAAGTGGCGTAAATCACTCTCCTAAATGGCGTAAATCACTCGCCCAAGGAGCGTAAATTACTCATCCAAGGAGCGTAAATCACTTATCTAAGTGGCGTAAATCACTCATCCAAAGAACGTAAATCACTTATCTAAGTGGCGTAAATCACTCTCCTAAGTGGCGTAAATCACTCGCCTAAGGAGCGTAAATCATTCGCCTAAGGAGCGTAAATCATTCGCCTAAGTGGCGTAAATCACTCGCCCAAGGAGCGTAAATCACTCGCCCAAGGAGCGTAAATCACTCTTCAAAGTGGCGTAAATCACTCATCCAAAGAACGTAAATCACTTATCTAAGTGGCGTAAGTCACTCTCCTAAGTGGCGTAAATCACTCGCTAAAGGAGCGTAAATCATTCGCCTAAGTGGCGTAAATCACTCGCCCAAGGAGCGCAAATCACTCTTCACAGTGGCGTAAATCACTCATCCAAAGAACGTAAATCACTTATCTAAGTGGCGTAAGTCACTCTCCTAAGTGGCGTAAATCACTCGCTCAAGGAGCGTAAATCACTCGCTCAAGGAGCGTAAATCACTCGCTCAAGGAGCGTAAATCACTCGCCCAAGGAGCGTAAATCAGTTATCTAAGTGGCGTAAATCACTCATCCCAAGAACGTAAATCACTTATCTAAGTGGCGTAAATCACTCTCTCAAGGAGCATAAATCACTCATCCAAGGAGCGTAAATCACTCATCCAAAGAACGTAAATCACTTATCTAAGTGGCGTAAATCAATTGCCCAAGGAGCGTAAATCACTCGCTCAAGGTGCGTAAATCACTCGCCCAAGGAGCGTAAATCACTCGCCCAAGGAGCGTATATCACTCGCCCAAGGAGCGTAAATCACTCATCCAAGGAGCGTAAATCACTTATCAAAGTTGCGTAAATCTTTTATCTAAGTGGCGTAAATCACTCATCCAAAGAACGTAAATCACTTATCTAAGTGGCGTAAATCACTCGCCTAAGGAGCGTTAATCACTCGCCCAAGGAGCGTAAATCACTCGCCCAAGGAACGTAAATCACTCATCCAAAGAACGTAAATCACTTATCTAAGTGGCGTAAATCACTCTCCTAAGTGGCGTAAATCACTCGCCTAAGGAGCGTAAATCATTCGCCTAAGTGGCGTAAATCACTCGCACAAGGAGCGTAAATCACTCTTCAAAGTGGCGTAAATCACTCATCCAAAGAACGTAAATCACTTATCTAAGTGGCGTAAGTCACTCTCCTAAGTGGCGTAAATCACTCGCTCAAGGAGCGTAAATCACTCGCCCAAGGAGCGTAAATCACTCGCCCAAGGAGCGTAATTCAGTTATCTAAGTGGCGTAAATCACTCATCCAAAGAACGTAAATCACTTATCTAAGTGGCGTAAATCACTCTCCTAAGTGGCGTAAATCACTCGCCTAAGGAGCGTAAATCATTCGCCTAAGTGGCGTAAATCACTCGCCCAAGGAGCGTAAATCACTCTTCAAAGTGGCGTAAATCACTCATCCAAAGAACGTAAATCACTTATCTAAGTGGCGTAAGTCACTCTCCTAAGTGGCGTAAATCACTCGCTCAAGGAGCGTAAATCACTCGCCCAAGGAGCGTAATTCAGTTATCTAAGTGGCGTAAATCACTCTCCTAAATGGCGTAAATCACTCTCCTAAATGGCGTAAATCACTCGCCTATGGAGCGTAAATCATTCGCCTAAGTGGCGTAAATAACTCGCCTAAGGAGCGTAAATCACTCGCCCAAGGAGCGTAAATCACTCGCCCAAGGAGCGTAAATCACTCAAAGTGGCGTAAATCACTCATCCCAAGAACGTAAATCACTTATCTAAGTCGCGTAAATCACTCTCTCAAGGAGCGTAAATCACTCGCCCAAGGAGCGTAAATCACTCGCTCAAGGAGCGTAAATCACTCGCTCAAGGAGCGTAAATCACTCGCCCAAGGAGCGTAAATCAGTTATATAAGTGGCGTAAATCACTCATCCAAAGAACGTAAATCACTTATCTAAGTGGCGTAAATCACTTATCTAAGTGGCGTAAATCACTCTCCTAAATGGCGTAAATCACTCGCATAAGGAGCGTAAATCACTCGCCCAAGGAACGTATATCACTCAAAGTGGCGTAAATCACTCATCCCAAGAACGTAAATCACTTATCTAAGTGGCGTAAATCACTTACCCAAGGAGCGTAAATCACTCGCTCAAGGAGCGTAAATCACTCGCCCAAGGAGCGTAAATCACTCGCCCAAGGAGCGTATATCACTCGCCCAAGGAGCGTAAATCACTCATCCAAGGAGCATAAATCACTTATCAAAGTGGCGTAAATCACTTATCTAAGTGGCGTAAATCACTCATCCAAAGAACGTAAATCACTTATCTAAGTGGCTTAAATCACTCTCCTAAGTGGCGTAAATCACTCGCCTAAGGAGCGTAAATCATTCGCCTAAGGAGCGTAAATCATTCGCCTAAGTGGCGTAAATCACTCGCCCAAGGAGCGTAAATCACTCGCCCAAGGAGCGTAAATCACTCTTCAAAGTGGCGTAAATCACTCATCCAAAGAACGTAAATCACTTATCTAAGTGGCGTAAGTCACTCTCCTAAGTGGCGTATATCACTCGCTAAAGGAGAGTAAATCACTCGCCCAAGGAGCGTAAATCAGTTATCTAAGTGGCGTAAATCACTCATCCAAAGAACGTAAATCACTTATCTAAGTGGCGTAAATCACTCATCCAAAGAACGTAAATCACTTATCTAAGTGGCGTAAATCACTCTCCTAAATGGCGTAAATCACTCGCCCAAGGAGCGTAAATTACTCATCCAAGGAGCGTAAATCACTTATCTAAGTGGCGTAAATCACTCATCCAAAGAACGTAAATCACTTATCTAAGTGGCGTAAATCACTCTCCTAAGTGGCGTAAATCACTCGCCTAAGGAGCGTAAATCATTCGCCTAAGTGGCGTAAATCACTCGCCCAAGGAGCGCAAATCACTCTTCACAGTGGCGTAAATCACTCATCCAAAGAACGTAAATCACTTATCTAAGTGGCGTAAGTCACTCTCCTAAGTGGCGTAAATCACTCGCTCAAGGAGCGTAAATCACTCGCTCAAGGAGCGTAAATCACTCGCTCAAGGAGCGTAAATCACTCGCCCAAGGAGCGTAAATCAGTTATCTAAGTGGCGTAAATCACTCATCCAAAGAACGTAAATCACTTATCTAAGTGGCGTAAATCACTCTCCTAAATGGCGTAAATCACTCGCCCAAGGAGCGTAAATCACTCATCCAAGGAGCGTAAATCACTGATCTAAGTGGCGTAAATCACCCATCCAAAGAACGTAAATCACTTATGTAAGTGGCGTAAATCACTCTCCTAAGTGGCGTAAAGCACTCGCCTAAGTGGCGTAAATCACTCGCCTAAGGAGCGTAAATCACTCGCCCAAGGAGCGTAAATCACTCGTCCAAGGAGCGTAAATCACTCAAAGTGGCGTAAATCACTCATCCCAAGAACGTAAATCACTTATCTAAGTGGCGTAAATCATTCTCTCAAGGAGCATAAATCACTCATCCAAGGAGCGTAAATCACTCATCCAAAGAACGTAAATCACTTATCTAAGTGGCGTAAATCAATTGCCCAAGGAGCGTAAATCACTCGCTCAAGGTGCGTAAATCACTCGCCCAAGGAGCGTAAATCACTCGCCCAAGGAGCGTATATCACTCGCCCAAGGAGCGTAAATCACTCATCCAAGGAGCGTAAATCACTTATCAAAGTGGCGTAAATCACTTATCTAAGTGGCGTAAATCACTCATCCAAAGAACGTAAATCACTTATCTAAGTGGCGTAAATCACTCGCCTAAGGAGCGTTAATCACTCGCCCAAGGAGCGTAAATCACTCGCCCAAGGAGCGTAATTCACTCGCCCAAGGAGCGTAAATCACTCGCCCAAGGAGCGTAAATCACTCGCCCAAGGAGCGTAATTCAGTTATCTAAGTGGCGTAAATCACTCATCCAAAGAACGTAAATCACTTATCTAAGTGGCGTAAATCACTCTCCTAAGTGGCGTAAATCACTCGCCTAAGGAGCGTAAATCATTCGCCTAAGTGGCGTAAATCACTCGCCCAAGGAGCGTAAATCACTCTTCAAAGTGGCGTAAATTACTCATCCAAAGAACGTAAATCACTTATCTAAGTGGCGTAAGTCACTCTCCTAAGTGGCGTAAATCACTCTCCTAAATGGCGTAAATCACTCTCCTAAATGGCGTAAATCACTCGCCTATGGAGCGTAAATCATTCGCCTAAGTGGCGTAAATAACTCGCCTAAGGAGCGTAAATCACTCGCCCAAGGAGCGTAAATCACTCGCCCAAGGAGCGTAAATCACTCATCCCCAGAACGTAAATCACTTATCTAAGTCGCGTAAATCACTCTCTCAAGGAGCGTAAATCACTCGCCCAAGGAGCGTAAATCACTCGCTCAAGGAGCGTAAATCACTCGCTCAAGGAGCGTAAATCACTCGCCCAAGGAGCGTAAATCAGTTATCTAAGTGGCGTAAATCACTCATCCAAAGAACGTAAATCACTTATCTAAGTGGCGTAAATCACTCTCCTAAATGGCGTAAATCACTCTCCTAAATGGCGTAAATCACTCGCATAAGGAGCGTAAATCACTCGCCCAAGGAACGTATATCACTCAAAGTGGCGTAAATCACTCATCCCAAGAACGTAAATCACTTATCTAAGTGGCGTAAATCACTTACCCAAGGAGCGTAAATCACTCGCTCAAGGAGCGTAAATCACTCGCCCAAGGAGCGTAAATCACTCGCCCAAGGAGCGTATATCACTCGCCCAAGGAGCGTAAATCATTCATCCAAGGAGCATAAATCACTTATCAAAGTGGCGTAAATCACTTATCTAAGTGGCGTAAATCACTCATCCAAAGAACGTAAATCACTTATCTAAGTGGCGTAAATCACTCTCTTAAGTGGCGTAAATCACTCGCCTAAGGAGCGTAAATCATTCGCCTAAGTGGCGTAAATCACTCGCCAAAGGAGCTCAAATCACTCTTCAAAGTGGCGTAAATCACTCATCCAAAGAACGTAAATCACTTATCTAAGTGGCGTAAGTCACTCTCCTAAGTGGCGTAAATCACTCGCTCAAGGAGCGTAAATCACTCGCCCAAGGAGCGTAAATCACTCGCCCAAGGAGCGTAAATCAGTTATCTAAGTGGCGTAAATCACTCATCCAAAGAACGTAAATCACTTATCTAAGTGGCGTAAATCACTCTCCTAAATGGCGTAAATCACTCGCCTATGGCGCGTAAATCATTCGCCTAAGTGGCGTAAATAACTCGCCTAAGGAGCGTAAATCACTCGCCCAAGGAGCGTAAATCACTCGCCCAAGGAGCGTAAATCACTCAAAGTGGTGTAAATCACTCATCCCAAGAACGTAAATCACTTATCTAAGTGGCGTAAATCACTCTCTCAAGGAGCGTAAATCACTCGCCCAAGGAGCGTAAATCACTCGCTCAAGGAGCGTAAATCACTTGCCCAAGGAGCGTAAATCAGTTATCTAAGTGGCGTAAATCACTCATCCAAAGAACGTAAATCACTTATCTAAGTGGCGTAAAGCACTCTCCTAAATGGCGTAAATCCCTCGCCTAAGGAGCGTAAATCACTCGCCCAAGGAGCGTAAATCACTCAAAGTGGCGTAAATCACTCATCCCAAGAACGTAAATCACTTATCTAAGTGGCGTAAATCACTCTCCTAAGTGGCGTAAATCACTCGCCTAAGGAGCGTAAATCATTCGCCTAAGTGGCGTAAATCACTCGCCCAAGGAGCGCAAATCACTCTTCAAAGTGGCGTAAATCACTCATCCAAAGAACGTAAATCACTTATCTAAGTGGCGTAAATCACTCTCCTAAATGGCGTAAATCACTCGCCTAAGGAGCGTAAATCACTCGCCCAAGGAGCGTAAATCACTCGCCCAAGGAGCGTAAATCACTCAAAGTGGCGTAAATCAATTGCCCAAGGAGCGTAAATCACTCGCTCAAGGAGCGTAAATCACTCGCCCAAGGAGCGTAAATCACTCGCCCAAGGAGCGTATATCACTCGCCCAAGGAGCGTAAATCACTCGCCCAAGGAGCGTAAATCACTCGCCCAAGGAACGTAAATCACTTATCTAAGTGGCGTAAATCACTAATCCAAAGAACGTAAATCACTTATCTAAAGTGGCGTAAATCACTCTCCTAAGTGGCGTAAATCACTCGCCTAAGGAGCGTAAATCATTCGCCTAAGTGGCGTAAATCACTCGCCCAAGGAGCGCAAATCACTCTTCAAAGTGGCGTAAATCACTCATCCAAAGAACGTAAATCACTTATCTAAGTGGCGTAAGTCACTCTCCTAAGTGGCGTAAATCACTCGCTCAAGGAGCGTAAATCACTCGCCCAAGGAGCGTAAATCAGTTATCTAAGTGGCGTAAATCACTCATCCAAAGAACGTAAATCACTTATCTAAGTGGCGTAAATCACTCTCCTAAATGGCGTAAATCACTTGCCCAAGGAGCGTAAATCACTCATCCAAGGAGCGTAAATCACTTATCTAAGTGGCGTAAATCACTTATCCAAAGAACGTAAATCACTTATCTAAGTGGCGTAAATCACTCGCCTAAGGAGCGTAAATCATTCGCCTAAGTGGCGTAAATCACTCGCCCAAGGAGCGTAAATCACTCTTCAAAGTGGCGTAAATCACTCATCCAAAGAACGTAAATCACTTATCTAAGTGGCGTAAATCACTCTCCTAAGTGGCGTAAATCACTTATCTACGTGGCGTAAATCACTCGCCTAAGGAGCGTAAATTATTCGCCTAAGTGGCGTAAATCACTCGCCCAAGGAGCGTAAATCACTCGCCCAAGGAGCGTAAATCACTCTTCAAAGTGGCGTAAATCACTCATCCAAAGAACGTAAATCACTTATCTAAGTGGCGTAAGTCACTCTCCTAAGGAGCGTTAATCACTCGCCCAAGGAGCGTAAATCACTCGCCCAAGGAGCGTAAATCACTCGCCCAAGGAACGTAAATCACTCATCCAAAGAACGTAAATCACTTATCTAAGTGGCGTAAATCACTCATCCAAAGAACGTAAATCACTTATCTAAGTGGCGTAAATCACTCTCCTAAGTGGCGTAAATCACTCGCCTAAGGAGCGTAAATCATTCGCCTAAGTGGCGTAAATCACTCGCCCAAGGAGCGTAAATCACTCTTCAAAGTGGCGTAAATCACTCATCCAAAGAACGTAAATCACTTATCTAAGTGGCGTAAGTCACTCTCCTAAGTGGCGTAAATCACTCGCTCAAGGAGCGTAAATCACTCGCCCAAGGAGCGTAAATCACTCGCCCAAGGAGCGTAAATCAGTTATCTAAGTGGCGTAAATCACTCATCCAAAGAACGTAAATCACTTATCTAAGTGGCGTAAATCACTCTCCTAAGTGGCGTAAATCCATCGCCTAAGGAGCGTAAATCATTCGCCTAAGTGGCGTAAATCACTCGCCCAAGGAGCGTAAATCACTCTTCAAAGTGGCGTAAATCACTCATCCAAAGAACGTAAATCACTTATCTAAGTGGCGTAAGTCACTCTCCTAAGTGGCGTAAATCACTCGCTCAAGGAGCGTAAATCACTCGCCCAAGGAGCGTAATTCAGTTATCTAAGTGGCGTAAATCACTCTCCTAAATGGCGTAAATCACTCGCCTATGGAGCGTAAATCATTCGCCTAAGTGGCGTAAATAACTCGCCTAAGGAGCGTAAATCACTCGCCCAAGGAGCGTAAATCACTCGCCCAAGGAGCGTAAATCACTCAAAGTGGCGTAAATCACTCATCCCAAGAACGTAAATCACTTATCTAAGTCGCGTAAATCACTCTCTCAAGGAGCGTAAATCACTCGCCCAAGGAGCGTAAATCACTCGCTCAAGGAGCGTAAATCACTCGCTCAAGGAGCGTAAATCACTCGCCCAAGGAGCGTAAATCAGTTATCTAAGTGGCGTAAATCACTCATCCAAAGAACGTAAATCACTTATCTAAGTGGCGTAAATCACTCTCCTAAATGGCGTAAATCACTCGCATAAGGAGCGTAAATCACTCGCCCAAGGAACGTATATCACTCAAAGTGGCGTAAATCACTCATCCCAAGAACGTAAATCACTTATCTAAGTGGCGTAAATCACTCTCTCAAGGAGCGTAAATCACTCATCCAAGGAGCGTAAATCACTCATCCAAAGAACGTAAATCACTTATCTAAGTGGCGTAAATCACTTGCCCAAGGAGCGTAAATCACTCGCCCAAGGAGCGTATATCACTCGCCCAAGGAGCGTAAATCACTCATCCAAGGAGCATAAATCACTTATCAAAGTGGCGTAAATCACTTATCTAAGTGGCGTAAATCACTCATCCAAAGAACGTAAATCACTTATCTAAGTGGCTTAAATCACTCTCCTAAGTGGCGTAAATCACTCGCGTAAGGAGCGTAAATCATTCGCCTAAGGAACGTAAATCATTCGCCTAAGTGGCGTAAATCACTCGCCCAAGGAGCGTAAATCACTCGCCCAAGGAGCGTAAATCACTCGCCAAAGGAGCGTAAATCACTCATCCAAGGAGCGTAAATCACTTATCTAAGTGGCGTAAATCACTCATCCAAAGAACGTAAATCACTTATCTAAGTGGCGTAAATCACTCTCCTACGTGGCGTAAATCACTCGCCTAAGGAGCGTAAATCATTCGCCTAAGTGGCGTAAATCACACGCCCAAGGAGCGTAAATCACTCGCCCAAGGAGCGTAAATCACTCGCCCAAGGAGCGTAAATCACTCTTCAAAGTGGCGTAAATCACTCATCCAAAGAACGTAAATCACTTATCTAAGTGGCGTAAGTCACTCTCCTAAGTGGCGTAAATCACTCGCTAAAGGAGAGTAAATCACTCGCCCAAGGAGCGTAAATCAGTTATCTAAGTGGCGTAAATCACTCATCCAAAGAACGTAAATCCCTTATCTAAGTGGCGTAAATCACTCTCCTAAGTGGCGTAAATCACTCGCCTAAGGAGCGTAAATCATTCGCCTAAGTGGCGTAAATCACTCGCCCAAGGAGCGTAAATCACTCGCCCAAGGAGCGTAAATCACTCTTCAAAGTGGCGTAAATCACTCATCCAAAGAACGTAAATCACTTATCTAAGTGGCGTAAGTCACTCTCCTAATCGGAGTAAATCACTCGCTCAAGGAGCGTAAATCACTCGCCCAAGGAGCGTAAATCAGTTATCTAAGTGGCGTAAATCACTCATCCAAAGAACGTAAATCACTTATCTAAGTGGCGTAAATCACTCTCCTAAGTGGCGTAAATCACTCGCCTAAGGAGCGTAAATCATTCGCCTAAGTGCAGTAAATAACTCGCCTAAGGAGGGTAAATCACTCGCCCAAGGAGCGTAAATCACTCATCCAAAGAACGTAAATCCCTTATCTAAGTGGCGTAAATCACTCTCCTAAGTGGCGTAAATCACTCGCCTAAGGAGCGTAAATCATTCGCCTAAGTGGCGTAAATCACTCGCCCAAGGAGCGTAAATCACTCGCCCAAGGAGCGTAAATCACTCTTCAAAGTGGCGTAAATCACTCATCCAAAGAACGTAAATCACTTATCTAAGTGGCGTAAGTCACTCTCCTAAGTGGCGTAAATCACTCGCTCAAGGAGCGTAAATCACTCGCCCAAGGAGCGTAAATCAGTTATCTAAGTGGCGTAAATCACTCATCCAAAGAACGTAAATCACTTATCTAAGTGGCGTAAATCACTCTCCTAAATGGCGTAAATCACTTGCCCAAGGAGCGTAAATCACTCATCCAAGGAGCGTAAATCACTTATCTAAGTGGCGTAAATCACTTATCCAAAGAACGTAAATCACTTATCTAAGTGGCGTAAATCACTCGCCTAAGGAGCGTAAATCATTCGCCTAAGTGGCGTAAATCACTCGCCCAAGGAGCGTAAATCACTCTTCAAAGTGGCGTAAATCACTCATCCAAAGAACGTAAATCACTTATCTAAGTGGCGTAAATCACTCTCCTAAGTGGCGTAAATCACTTATCTACGTGGCGTAAATCACTCGCCTAAGGAGCGTAAATTATTCGCCTAAGTGGCGTAAATCACTCGCCCAAGGAGCGTAAATCACTCGCCCAAGGAGCGTAAATCACTCTTCAAAGTGGCGTAAATCACTCATCCAAAGAACGTAAATCACTTATCTAAGTGGCGTAAGTCACTCTCCTAAGGAGCGTTAATCACTCGCCCAAGGAGCGTAAATCACTCGCCCAAGGAGCGTAAATCACTCGCCCAAGGAACGTAAATCACTCATCCAAAGAACGTAAATCACTTATCTAAGTGGCGTAAATCACTCATCCAAAGAACGTAAATCACTTATCTAAGTGGCGTAAATCACTCTCCTAAGTGGCGTAAATCACTCGCCTAAGGAGCGTAAATCATTCGCCTAAGTGGCGTAAATCACTCGCCCAAGGAGCGTAAATCACTCTTCAAAGTGGCGTAAATCACTCATCCAAAGAACGTAAATCACTTATCTAAGTGGCGTAAGTCACTCTCCTAAGTGGCGTAAATCACTCGCTCAAGGAGCGTAAATCACTCGCCCAAGGAGCGTAAATCACTCGCCCAAGGAGCGTAAATCAGTTATCTAAGTGGCGTAAATCACTCATCCAAAGAACGTAAATCACTTATCTAAGTGGCGTAAATCACTCTCCTAAGTGGCGTAAATCCATCGCCTAAGGAGCGTAAATCATTCGCCTAAGTGGCGTAAATCACTCGCCCAAGGAGCGTAAATCACTCTTCAAAGTGGCGTAAATCACTCATCCAAAGAACGTAAATCACTTATCTAAGTGGCGTAAGTCACTCTCCTAAGTGGCGTAAATCACTCGCTCAAGGAGCGTAAATCACTCGCCCAAGGAGCGTAATTCAGTTATCTAAGTGGCGTAAATCACTCTCCTAAATGGCGTAAATCACTCGCCCATGGAGCGTAAATCATTCGCCTAAGTGGCGTAAATAACTCGCCTAAGGAGCGTAAATCACTCGCCCAAGGAGCGTAAATCACTCGCCCAAGGAGCGTAAATCACTCAAAGTGGCGTAAATCACTCATCCCAAGAACGTAAATCACTTATCTAAGTCGCGTAAATCACTCTCTCAAGGAGCGTAAATCACTCGCCCAAGGAGCGTAAATCACTCGCTCAAGGAGCGTAAATCACTCGCTCAAGGAGCGTAAATCACTCGCCCAAGGAGCGTAAATCAGTTATCTAAGTGGCGTAAATCACTCATCCAAAGAACGTAAATCACTTATCTAAGTGGCGTAAATCACTCTCCTAAATGGCGTAAATCACTCGCATAAGGAGCGTAAATCACTCGCCCAAGGAACGTATATCACTCAAAGTGGCGTAAATCACTCATCCCAAGAACGTAAATCACTTATCTAAGTGGCGTAAATCACTCTCTCAAGGAGCGTAAATCACTCATCCAAGGAGCGTAAATCACTCATCCAAAGAACGTAAATCACTTATCTAAGTGGCGTAAATCACTTGCCCAAGGAGCGTAAATCACTCGCCCAAGGAGCGTATATCACTCGCCCAAGGAGCGTAAATCACTCATCCAAGGAGCATAAATCACTTATCAAAGTGGCGTAAATCACTTATCTAAGTGGCGTAAATCACTCATCCAAAGAACGTAAATCACTTATCTAAGTGGCTTAAATCACTCTCCTAAGTGGCGTAAATCACTCGCGTAAGGAGCGTAAATCATTCGCCTAAGGAACGTAAATCATTCGCCTAAGTGGCGTAAATCACTCGCCCAAGGAGCGTAAATCACTCGCCCAAGGAGCGTAAATCACTCGCCAAAGGAGCGTAAATCACTCATCCAAGGAGCGTAAATCACTTATCTAAGTGGCGTAAATCACTCATCCAAAGAACGTAAATCACTTATCTAAGTGGCGTAAATCACTCTCCTACGTGGCGTAAATCACTCGCCTAAGGAGCGTAAATCATTCGCCTAAGTGGCGTAAATCACACGCCCAAGGAGCGTAAATCACTCGCCCAAGGAGCGTAAATCACTCGCCCAAGGAGCGTAAATCACTCTTCAAAGTGGCGTAAATCACTCATCCAAAGAACGTAAATCACTTATCTAAGTGGCGTAAGTCACTCTCCTAAGTGGCGTAAATCACTCGCTAAAGGAGAGTAAATCACTCGCCCAAGGAGCGTAAATCAGTTATCTAAGTGGCGTAAATCACTCATCCAAAGAACGTAAATCCCTTATCTAAGTGGCGTAAATCACTCTCCTAAGTGGCGTAAATCACTCGCCTAAGGAGCGTAAATCATTCGCCTAAGTGGCGTAAATCACTCGCCCAAGGAGCGTAAATCACTCGCCCAAGGAGCGTAAATCACTCTTCAAAGTGGCGTAAATCACTCATCCAAAGAACGTAAATCACTTATCTAAGTGGCGTAAGTCACTCTCCTAATCGGAGTAAATCACTCGCTCAAGGAGCGTAAATCACTCGCCCAAGGAGCGTAAATCAGTTATCTAAGTGGCGTAAATCACTCATCCAAAGAACGTAAATCACTTATCTAAGTGGCGTAAATCACTCTCCTAAGTGGCGTAAATCACTCGCCTAAGGAGCGTAAATCATTCGCCTAAGTGCAGTAAATAACTCGCCTAAGGAGGGTAAATCACTCGCCCAAGGAGCGTAAATCACTCATCCAAAGAACGTAAATCCCTTATCTAAGTGGCGTAAATCACTCTCCTAAGTGGCGTAAATCACTCGCCTAAGGAGCGTAAATCATTCGCCTAAGTGGCGTAAATCACTCGCCCAAGGAGCGTAAATCACTCGCCCAAGGAGCGTAAATCACTCTTCAAAGTGGCGTAAATCACTCATCCAAAGAACGTAAATCACTTATCTAAGTGGCGTAAGTCACTCTCCTAAGTGGCGTAAATCACTCGCTCAAGGAGCGTAAATCACTCGCCCAAGGAGCGTAAATCAGTTATCTAAGTGGCGTAAATCACTCATCCAAAGAACGTAAATCACTTATCTAAGTGGCGTAAATCACTCTCCTAAATGGCGTAAATCACTTGCCCAAGGAGCGTAAATCACTCATCCAAGGAGCGTAAATCACTTATCTAAGTGGCGTAAATCACTTATCCAAAGAACGTAAATCACTTATCTAAGTGGCGTAAATCACTCGCCTAAGGAGCGTAAATCATTCGCCTAAGTGGCGTAAATCACTCGCCCAAGGAGCGTAAATCACTCTTCAAAGTGGCGTAAATCACTCATCCAAAGAACGTAAATCACTTATCTAAGTGGCGTAAATCACTCTCCTAAGTGGCGTAAATCACTTATCTACGTGGCGTAAATCACTCGCCTAAGGAGCGTAAATTATTCGCCTAAGTGGCGTAAATCACTCGCCCAAGGAGCGTAAATCACTCGCCCAAGGAGCGTAAATCACTCTTCAAAGTGGCGTAAATCACTCATCCAAAGAACGTAAATCACTTATCTAAGTGGCGTAAGTCACTCTCCTAAGGAGCGTTAATCACTCGCCCAAGGAGCGTAAATCACTCGCCCA
Source organism: Phalangium opilio (assembly GCF_054372755.1). Classification (NCBI taxonomy): domain Eukaryota; kingdom Metazoa; phylum Arthropoda; class Arachnida; order Opiliones; family Phalangiidae; genus Phalangium; species Phalangium opilio. The sequence goes on along the minus strand of NW_028324186.1, from coordinate 2,070,574 downwards.
AGGAGCGTAAATCACTCGCCCAAGGAACGTAAATCACTCATCCAAAGAACGTAAATCACTTATCTAAGTGGCGTAAATCACTCATCCAAAGAACGTAAATCACTTATCTAAGTGGCGTAAATCACTCTCCTAAGTGGCGTAAATCACTCGCCTAAGGAGCGTAAATCATTCGCCTAAGTGGCGTAAATCACTCGCCCAAGGAGCGTAAATCACTCTTCAAAGTGGCGTAAATCACTCATCCAAAGAACGTAAATCACTTATCTAAGTGGCGTAAGTCACTCTCCTAAGTGGCGTAAATCACTCGCTCAAGGAGCGTAAATCACTCGCCCAAGGAGCGTAATTCAGTTATCTAAGTGGCGTAAATCACTCTCCTAAATGGCGTAAATCACTCGCCTATGGAGCGTAAATCATTCGCCTAAGTGGCGTAAATAACTCGCCTAAGGAGCGTAAATCACTCGCCCAAGGAGCGTAAATCACTCGCCCAAGGAGCGTAAATCACTCAAAGTGGCGTAAATCACTCATCCCAAGAACGTAAATCACTTATCTAAGTCGCGTAAATCACTCTCTCAAGGAGCGTAAATCACTCGCCCAAGGAGCGTAAATCACTCGCTCAAGGAGCGTAAATCACTCGCTCAAGGAGCGTAAATCACTCGCCCAAGGAGCGTAAATCAGTTATCTAAGTGGCGTAAATCACTCATCCAAAGAACGTAAATCACTTATCTAAGTGGCGTAAATCACTCTCCTAAATGGCGTAAATCACTCGCATAAGGAGCGTAAATCACTCGCCCAAGGAACGTATATCACTCAAAGTGGCGTAAATCACTCATCCCAAGAACGTAAATCACTTATCTAAGTGGCGTAAATCACTCTCTCAAGGAGCGTAAATCACTCATCCAAGGAGCGTAAATCACTCATCCAAAGAACGTAAATCACTTATCTAAGTGGCGTAAATCACTTGCCCAAGGAGCGTAAATCACTCGCCCAAGGAGCGTATATCACTCGCCCAAGGAGCGTAAATCACTCATCCAAGGAGCATAAATCACTTATCAAAGTGGCGTAAATCACTTATCTAAGTGGCGTAAATCACTCATCCAAAGAACGTAAATCACTTATCTAAGTGGCTTAAATCACTCTCCTAAGTGGCGTAAATCACTCGCGTAAGGAGCGTAAATCATTCGCCTAAGGAACGTAAATCATTCGCCTAAGTGGCGTAAATCACTCGCCCAAGGAGCGTAAATCACTCGCCCAAGGAGCGTAAATCACTCGCCAAAGGAGCGTAAATCACTCATCCAAGGAGCGTAAATCACTTATCTAAGTGGCGTAAATCACTCATCCAAAGAACGTAAATCACTTATCTAAGTGGCGTAAATCACTCTCCTACGTGGCGTAAATCACTCGCCTAAGGAGCGTAAATCATTCGCCTAAGTGGCGTAAATCACACGCCCAAGGAGCGTAAATCACTCGCCCAAGGAGCGTAAATCACTCGCCCAAGGAGCGTAAATCACTCTTCAAAGTGGCGTAAATCACTCATCCAAAGAACGTAAATCACTTATCTAAGTGGCGTAAGTCACTCTCCTAAGTGGCGTAAATCACTCGCTAAAGGAGAGTAAATCACTCGCCCAAGGAGCGTAAATCAGTTATCTAAGTGGCGTAAATCACTCATCCAAAGAACGTAAATCCCTTATCTAAGTGGCGTAAATCACTCTCCTAAGTGGCGTAAATCACTCGCCTAAGGAGCGTAAATCATTCGCCTAAGTGGCGTAAATCACTCGCCCAAGGAGCGTAAATCACTCGCCCAAGGAGCGTAAATCACTCTTCAAAGTGGCGTAAATCACTCATCCAAAGAACGTAAATCACTTATCTAAGTGGCGTAAGTCACTCTCCTAATCGGAGTAAATCACTCGCTCAAGGAGCGTAAATCACTCGCCCAAGGAGCGTAAATCAGTTATCTAAGTGGCGTAAATCACTCATCCAAAGAACGTAAATCACTTATCTAAGTGGCGTAAATCACTCTCCTAAGTGGCGTAAATCACTCGCCTAAGGAGCGTAAATCATTCGCCTAAGTGCAGTAAATAACTCGCCTAAGGAGGGTAAATCACTCGCCCAAGGAGCGTAAATCACTCGCCCAAGGAGCGTAAATCACTCGCCCAAGGAGCGTAAATCACTCGCCCAAGGAACGTAAATCACTTATCTAAGTGGCGTAAATCACTCATCCAAAGAACGTAAATCACTTATCTAAGTGGCGTAAATCACTCTCCTAAGTGGCGTAAATCACTCGCCTAAGGAGCGTAAATCACTCGCTCAAGGAGCGTAAATCACTCGCTCAAGGAGCGTAAATCACTCGCCCAAGGAGCGTAAATCAGTTATCTAAGTGGCGTAAATCACTCATCCAAAGAACGTAAATCACTTATCTAAGTGGCGTAAATCACTCTCCTAAATGGCGTAAATCACTCGCATAAGGAGCGTAAATCACTCGCCCAAGGAACGTATATCACTCAAAGTGGCGTAAATCACTCATCCCAAGAACGTAAATCACTTATCTAAGTGGCGTAAATCACTCTCTCAAGGAGCGTAAATCACTCATCCAAGGAGCGTAAATCACTCATCCAAAGAACGTAAATCACTTATCTAAGTGGCGTAAATCACTAGCCCAAGGAGCGTAAATCACTCGCCCAAGGAGCGTATATCACTTGCCCAAGGAGCGTAAATCACTCATCCAAGGAGCATAAATCACTTATCAAAGTGGCGTAAATCACTTATCTAAGTGGCGTAAATCACTCATCCAAAGAACGTAAATCACTTATCTAAGTGGCTTAAATCACTCTCCTAAGTGGCGTAAATCACTCGCGTAAGGAGCGTAAATCATTCGCCTAAGGAACGTAAATCATTCGCCTAAGTGGCGTAAATCACTCGCCCAAGGAGCGTAAATCACTCGCCCAAGGAGCGTAAATCACTCGCCAAAGGAGCGTAAATCACTCATCCAAGGAGCGTAAATCACTTATCTAAGTGGCGTAAATCACTCATCCAAAGAACGTAAATCACTTATCTAAGTGGCGTAAATCACTCTCCTACGTGGCGTAAATCACTCGCCTAAGGAGCGTAAATCATTCGCCTAAGTGGCGTAAATCACTCGCCCAAGGAGCGTAAATCACTCGCCCAAGGAGCGTAAATCACTCTTCAAAGTGGCGTAAATCACTCATCCAAAGAACGTAAATCACTTATCTAAGTGGCGTAAGTCACTCTCCTAAGTGGCGTAAATCACTCGCTAAAGGAGAGTAAATCACTCGCCCAAGGAGCGTAAATCAGTTATCTAAGTGGCGTAAATCACTCATCCAAAGAACGTAAATCACTTATCTAAGTGGCGTAAATCACTCTCCTAAGTGGCGTAAATCACTCGCCTAAGGAGCGTAAATCATTCGCCTAAGTGCAGTAAATAACTCGCCTAAGGAGGGTAAATCACTCGCCCAAGGAGCGTAAATCACTCGCCCAAGGAACGTAAATCACTTATCTAAGTGGCGTAAATCACTCATCCAAAGAACGTAAATCACTTATCTAAGTGGCGTAAATCACTCTCCTAAGTGGCGTAAATCACTCGCCTAAGGAGCGTAAATCACTCGCTCAAGGAGCGTAAATCACTCGCTCAAGGAGCGTAAATCACTCGCCCAAGGAGCGTAAATCAGTTATCTAAGTGGCGTAAATCACTCATCCAAAGAACGTAAATCACTTATCTAAGTGGCGTAAATCACTCTCCTAAATGGCGTAAATCACTCGCATAAGGAGCGTAAATCACTCGCCCAAGGAACGTATATCACTCAAAGTGGCGTAAATCACTCATCCCAAGAACGTAAATCACTTATCTAAGTGGCGTAAATCACTCTCTCAAGGAGCGTAAATCACTCATCCAAGGAGCGTAAATCACTCATCCAAAGAACGTAAATCACTTATCTAAGTGGCGTAAATCACTTGCCCAAGGAGCGTAAATCACTCGCCCAAGGAGCGTATATCACTCGCCCAAGGAGCGTAAATCACTCATCCAAGGAGCATAAATCACTTATCAAAGTGGCGTAAATCACTTATCTAAGTGGCGTAAATCACTCATCCAAAGAACGTAAATCACTTATCTAAGTGGCTTAAATCACTCTCCTAAGTGGCGTAAATCACTCGCGTAAGGAGCGTAAATCATTCGCCTAAGGAACGTAAATCATTCGCCTAAGTGGCGTAAATCACTCGCCCAAGGAGCGTAAATCACTCGCCCAAGGAGCGTAAATCACTCGCCAAAGGAGCGTAAATCACTCATCCAAGGAGCGTAAATCACTTATCTAAGTGGCGTAAATCACTCATCCAAAGAACGTAAATCACTTATCTAAGTGGCGTAAATCACTCTCCTACGTGGCGTAAATCACTCGCCTAAGGAGCGTAAATCATTCGCCTAAGTGGCGTAAATCACTCGCCCAAGGAGCGTAAATCACTCGCCCAAGGAGCGTAAATCACTCTTCAAAGTGGCGTAAATCACTCATCCAAAGAACGTAAATCACTTATCTAAGTGGCGTAAGTCACTCTCCTAAGTGGCGTAAATCACTCGCTAAAGGAGAGTAAATCACTCGCCCAAGGAGCGTAAATCAGTTATCTAAGTGGCGTAAATCACTCATCCAAAGAACGTAAATCCCTTATCTAAGTGGCGTAAATCACTCTCCTAAGTGGCGTAAATCACTCGCCTAAGGAGCGTAAATCATTCGCCTAAGTGGCGTAAATCACTCGCCCAAGGAGCGTAAATCACTCGCCCAAGGAGCGTAAATCACTCTTCAAAGTGGCGTAAATCACTCATCCAAAGAAGGTAAATCACTTATCTAAGTGGCGTAAGTCACTCTCCTAAGTGGAGTAAATCACTCGCTCAAGGAGCGTAAATCACTCGCCCAAGGAGCGTAAATCAGTTATCTAAGTGGCGTAAATCACTCATCCAAAGAACGTAAATCACTTATCTAAGTGGCGTAAATCACTCTCCTAAGTGGCGTAAATCACTCGCCTAAGGAGCGTAAATCATTCGCCTAAGTGGCGTAAATCACTCGCCCAAGGAGCGCAAATCACTCTTCAAAGTGGCGTAAATCACTCATCTAAAGAACGTAAATCACTTATCTAAGTGGCGTAAGTCACTCTCCTAAGTGGCGTAAATCATTCGCTCAAGGAGCGTAAATCACTCGCCCAAGGAGCGTAAATCACTCGCCCAAGGAGCGTAAATCAGTTATCTAAGTGGCGTAAATCACTCATCCAAAGAACGTAAATCACTTATCTAAGTGGCGTAAATCACTCTCCTAAATGGCGTAAATCACTCGCCCAAGGAGCGTAAATCACTCATCCAAGGAGCGTAAATCACTTATCTAAGTGGCGTAAATCACTTATCTAAGAGGCGTAAATCACTCATCCAAAGAACGTAAATCACTTATCTAAGTGGCGTAAATCACTCTCCTAAGTGGCGTAAATCACTCGCCTAAGGAGCGTAAATCATTCGCCTAAGTGCAGTAAATAGCTCGCCTAAGGAGGGTAAATCACTCGCCCAAGGAGCGTAAATCACTCGCCCAAGGAGCGTAAATCACTCGCCCAAGGAACGTAAATCACTTATCTAAGTGGCGTAAATCACTAATCCAAAGAACGTAAATCACTTATCTAAGTGGCGTAAATCACTAATCCAAAGAACGTAAATCACTTATCTAAAGTGGCGTAAATCACTCTCCTAAGTTGCGTAAATCACTCGCCTAAGGAGCGTAAATCATTCGCCTAGGTGGCGTAAATCACTCGCCCAAGGAGCGCAAATCACTCTTCAAAGTGGCGTAAATCACTCATCCAAAGAACGTAAATCACTTATCTAAGTGGCGTAAGTCACTCTCCTAAGTGGCGTAAATCACTCGCTCAAGGAGCGTAAATCACTCGCCCAAGGAGCGTAAATCAGTTATCTAAGTGGCGTAAATCACTCATCCAAAGAACGTAAATCACTTATCTAAGTGGCGTAAATCACTCTCCTAAATGGCGTAAATCACTCGCCCAAGGAGCGTAAATCACTCTTCAAAGTGGCGTAAATCACTCATCCAAAGAACGTAAATCACTTATCTAAGTGGCGTAAATCACTCTCCTAAGTGGCGTAAATCACTTATCTACGTGGCGTAAATCACTCGCCTAAGGAGCGTAAATCATTCGCCTAAGTGGCGTAAATCACTCGCCCAAGGAGCGTAAATCACTCGCCCAAGGAGCGTAAATCACTCTTCAAAGTGGCGTAAATCACTCATCCAAAGAACGTAAATCACTTATCTAAGTGGCGTAAATCACTCATCCAAAGAACGTAAATCACTTATCTAAGTGGCGTAAATCACTCTCCTAAGTGGCGTAAATCACTCGCCTAAGGAGCGTAAATCATTCGCCTAAGTGGCGTAAATCACTCGCCCAAGGAGCGTAAATCACTCTTCAAAGTGGCGTAAATCACTCATCCAAAGAACGTAAATCACTTATCTAAGTGGCGTAAGTCACTCTCCTAAGTGGCGTAAATCACTCGCTCAAGGAGCGTAAATCACTCGCCCAAGGAGCGTAAATCAGTTATCTAAGTGGCGTAAATCACTCATCCAAAGAACGTAAATCACTTATCTAAGTGGCGTAAATCACTCTCCTAAATGGCGTAAATCACTCGCCCAAGGAGCGTAAATCACTCATCCAAGGAGCGTAAATCACTTATCTAAGTGGCGTAAATCACTTATCTAAGTGGCGTAAATCACTCATCCAAAGAACGTAAATCACTTATCTAAGTGGCGTAAATCACTCTCCTAAGTGGCGTAAATCACTCGCCTAAGGAGCGTAAATCATTCGCCTAAGTGGCGTAAATCACTCGCCCAAGGAGCGTAAATCACTCTTCAAAGTGGCGTAAATCACTCATCCAAAGAACGTAAATCACTTATCTAAGTGGCGTAAGTCACTCTCCTAAGTGGCGTAAATCACTCGCTCAAGGAGCGTAAATCACTCGCCCAAGGAGCGTAAATCACTCGCCCAAGGAGCGTAAATCAGTTATCTAAGTGGCGTAAATCACTCATCCAAAGAACGTAAATCACTTATCTAAGTGGCGTAAATCACTCTCCTAAGTGGCGTAAATCCATCGCCTAAGGAGCGTAAATCATTCGCCTAAGTGGCGTAAATCACTCGCCCAAGGAGCGTAAATCACTCTTCAAAGTGGCGTAAATCACTCATCCAAAGAACGTAAATCACTTATCTAAGTGGCGTAAGTCACTCTCCTAAGTGGCGTAAATCACTCGCTCAAGGAGCGTAAATCACTCGCCCAAGGAGCGTAATTCAGTTATCTAAGTGGCGTAAATCACTCTCCTAAATGGCGTAAATCACTCGCCTATGGAGCGTAAATCATTCGCCTAAGTGGCGTAAATAACTCGCCTAAGGAGCGTAAATCACTCGCCCAAGGAGCGTAAATCACTCGCCCAAGGAGCGTAAATCACTCAAAGTGGCGTAAATCACTCATCCCAAGAACGTAAATCACTTATCTAAGTCGCGTAAATCACTCTCTCAAGGAGCGTAAATCACTCGCCCAAGGAGCGTAAATCACTCGCTCAAGGAGCGTAAATCACTCGCTCAAGGAGCGTAAATCACTCGCCCAAGGAGCGTAAATCAGTTATCTAAGTGGCGTAAATCACTCATCCAAAGAACGTAAATCACTTATCTAAGTGGCGTAAATCACTCTCCTAAATGGCGTAAATCACTCGCATAAGGAGCGTACATCACTCGCCCAAGGAACGTATATCACTCAAAGTGGCGTAAATCACTCATCCCAAGAACGTAAATCACTTATCTAAGTGGCGTAAATCACTCTCTCAAGGAGCGTAAATCACTCATCCAAGGAGCGTAAATCACTCATCCAAAGAACGTAAATCACTTATCTAAGTGGCGTAAATCACTTGCCCAAGGAGCGTAAATCACTCGCTCAAGGAGCGTAAATCACTCGCCCAAGGAGCGTAAATCACTCGCCCAAGGAGCGTATATCACTCGCCCAAGGAGCGTAAATCACTCATCCAAGGAGCATAAATCACTTATCAAAGTGGCGTAAATCACTTATCTAAGTGGCGTAAATCACTCATCCAAAGAACGTAAATCACTTATCTAAGTGGCTTAAATCACTCTCCTAAGTGGCGTAAATCACTCGCGTAAGGAGCGTAAATCATTCGCCTAAGGAACGTAAATCATTCGCCTAAGTGGCGTAAATCACTCGCCCAAGGAGCGTAAATCACTCGCCCAAGGAGCGTAAATCACTCGCCAAAGGAGCGTAAATCACTCATCCAAGGAGCGTAAATCACTTATCTAAGTGGCGTAAATCACTCATCCAAAGAACGTAAATCACTTATCTAAGTGGCGTAAATCACTCTCCTACGTGGCGTAAATCACTCGCCTAAGGAGCGTAAATCATTCGCCTAAGTGGCGTAAATCACTCGCCCAAGGAGCGTAAATCACTCGCCCAAGGAGCGTAAATCACTCTTCAAAGTGGCGTAAATCACTCATCCAAAGAACGTAAATCACTTATCTAAGTGGCGTAAGTCACTCTCCTAAGTGGCGTAAATCACTCGCTAAAGGAGAGTAAATCACTCGCCCAAGGAGCGTAAATCAGTTATCTAAGTGGCGTAAATCACTCATCCAAAGAACGTAAATCCCTTATCTAAGTGGCGTAAATCACTCTCCTAAGTGGCGTAAATCACTCGCCTAAGGAGCGTAAATCATTCGCCTAAGTGGCGTAAATCACTCGCCCAAGGAGCGCAAATCACTCTTCAAAGTGGCGTAAATCACTCATCCAAAGAACGTAAATCACTTATCTAAGTGGCGTAAGTCACTCTCCTAAGTGGCGTAAATCACTCGCTCAAGGAGCGTAAATCACTCGCCCAAGGAGCGTAAATCACTCGCCCAAGGAGCGTAAATCAGTTATCTAAGTGGCGTAAATCACTCATCCAAAGAACGTAAATCACTTATCTAAGTGGCGTAAATCACTCTCCTAAATGGCGTAAATCACTCGCCTATGGAGCGTAAATCATTCGACTAAGTGGCGTAAATAACTCGCCTAAGGAGCGTAAATCACTCGCCCAAGGAGCGTAAATCACTCGCCCAAGGAGCGTAAATCACTCAAAGTGGTGTAAATCACTCATCCCAAGAACGTAAATCACTTATCTTAGTGGCGTAAATCACTCTCTCAAGGAGCGTAAATCACTCGCCCAAGGAGCGTAAATCACTCGCTCAAGGAGCGTAAATCACTCGCCCAAGGAGCGTAAATCAGTTATCTAAGTGGCGTAAATCACTCATCCAAAGAACGTAAATCACTTATCTAAGTGGCGTAAAGCACTCTCCTAAATGGCGTAAATCACTCGCCTAAGGAGCGTAAATCACTCGCCCAAGGAGCGTAAATCACTCGCCCAAGGAGCGTAAATCACTCGCCCAAGGAGCGTAAATCACTCTTCAAAGTGGCGTAAATCACTCATCCAAAGAACGTAAATCACTTATCTAAGTGGCGTAAGTCACTCTCCTAAGTGGCGTAAATCACTCGCTAAAGGAGAGTAAATCACTCGCCCAAGGAGCGTAAATCAGTTATCTAAGTGGCGTAAATCACTCATCCAAAGAACGTAAATCCCTTATCTAACCCTAGTAGCACCAGCGATACGTTTTGGAGTTGGCTAGAAGTCGCGCAGTTGGTAGTCTGTCGCAATCGGTTTGTAGTCGTAACCTATCACTTACCCGACCAGTAAAGCTATTAAGCCAGCACAAAAACCAAAACATTCCCAACATAACAGATAAAATATCTTTCTAGGATACCATAATCATAATAACTTTTAAAATATTTATTTTGTTAACTTTACAACGTTTAATTAAGAATTAAAACGAAGAATTAAACTGAGTTTTAGCGTTTTTCTTAGGAAACATTGGCCAACTCCTACCCGACTGTAAAACCACCACATGATTTTTTTCTTATTTTGTGGAGATTGATAAAAAAATAATGAAATACATGACGTATTGTTTCATCCAACCTTTGTAGTAGTAAGATTATTAAGAAGTTGAATTTGAAACTAAGTTTATAAGCTTGGAAATATATAGCGCGCGATGCAAAAATGTTTACTTTTCACTGAGGTGAAATGGTTAAATTTGGTACATTCATCTCTTAAAGGTAGGGTGAAATAAATGTTCAAGTAATTTTCCTAGCCATTACAAATTTCAAGTCTGGCTAGTAATATTTTAGTGGCACGTGCTTCGTCGAACGGAATTTGGCGGGAAATGCTATAAACATGAGCGATGTATAAAGCTTGTATGTAAAAAAGGAGCTCATTTTATTTTACATTCTCCCTTTAAATAAATGAAGTCAAAGGGCGAACGAACAGGGGAGGGAAGATAGCCCTGACTAATAGATATTTTCACACATGGAGGATTCATAACATTTACACCAAGAGGCAGGGCTAACTGGCGGACAAAAACCCGTCTGCTTTTGTCCTCCAGATAGCCCGGCTACCTGGTGAAAATGGTATGAATCCTCCATGTTTAAAAACTATCTATAACATGGAAATCTAAAAAAAAACCTGCTTGGAAAAAACGGGGTAGAGGTAGAGCTGACCCAGCGCGAACTTCCACGGTAAACAAAGTTTAGAGAAGGTTCTCGGAAAATCCCCGCTTTCCCTTTGTTAACCCGAGCGTTTCGCGGGCACGATCATTCCTGTAGGCTGTAGCCTGCATAGCCATTTTATTTTACGGAAGATATCGAGCAAGTTGGAAGGTCCCGCCGTGGTTTAACAAAAATATTGTTTGAAAACGTAAGCCTAAATGTGCTTTTTATATTATAATTTTCTTGTGTTTAATCTAATTTTATTCTTAGGTGTCAAAGTTAATCATATCTGGTTGGTAACTGATATTTTAAAGGTACTGTAACTGCATGTTTTATTTTTCTTTGTCTATATTTCAAGAGGCCCTCTTAATTTAGTTATCATAGACTAAAATTATGTGGTGTCAATAATCCATTTTTGATGGTATTTATTTGAATTTGAAGAATAATTCAGGTAGATCTAATTACGCTTAGGAATAGACTTATTTTTGTTTAGGGTTATTCTCTATCTTCTATCGATAGGAAGGTGGCGCGCGGGAGGGTCTCACGTTTTCTCCCTACCAAAGGTCGGAAGCAGACGACGGCTGGGTTTTGTGAACTTTGGTTATTGTGAATAGATATTTAAAGAGGGTCGGTCTTTGGTAATTTAGTTAACTATGTCTAATAATCAAACTAAGAGGGTTGGTATGAGCTATGATAGAGATATTTCTGATTTAAGTTGTAGGCAAAAGAGAAGGAAACGAGCCAGATACATCAAACAGGTAATGGATCGCGTTTCTGAAGAGAATATTGTAGAAAACGCAAGCAACGACTCAATTTCAGATTTAGATTACAATGAAATAATAAACCCCTCAGATACTGATAGTTTAAATAACAGGGAATTGGAAGTTCGATCTGGTAGTTTAGTTTCTTTAGATAAGGAAAATGAAAGTAGTGCGAGTAGTGAGAACCTTTCAAATAGTTCAGGTGATGGGTTTAATAGTACTGCATCGAGTTTCAGCGATACTACTACATCTGAATCTGTATCATTCGATATTTGCAGTGATATTAGGAACTGGGCCTTATCTCATAACATAGATACTGTAAGGCTTAACAGTCTGTTAGAAATTCTTAGGTCACATGGCCATGATGATTTGCCAAAAGATTCACGAACGCTTTTACGTACTCAAAGACATTCAACTGGGATAACAGAAATAGCTGGTGGGGAATATTGGCACATTGGTTTTAATCAAGGAATTGTAAACTTTTTAAATTCACGACCTGATTTTAATTCAGATATTTCATTTGCCATAAATATTGATGGTGTTCCCCTATTTAAAAGCTCAAACAAAAGCCTCTGGCGTATTTTAGCGTCAGTTTATAGTTTCTCAGAGGGAATAATTGGAGAAGTTTTTCCGGTTGGGATTTTTTGCGGTTATAGCAAGCCTTTGTCACTGACTCAATATTTGAACCCATTTGTCAATGAGATTACTGCTTTATGCAATAACGGATTTAATTATGGTTTTAAAACATTTAACTGCAACTTGAAAGGTCCATACATTTTTGACACCCCAGCAAGATCATTCGTTAAAAATACAAAGGGTCATACCGGTTACTATTCGTGCGACAAATGTACAATCAAGGGCTTCCATTACAACCGTCGCACAGTATTTTTGGAACTAGGAGGGGATGATGGTCCTGTTCTTTTACGCAATAATAATTCCTTTAGAAATCGTGAGAATGAAGAGCACCATCTTATTGGACTTCCTTCCCCTCTAGAACGTTTGGATATTGATATGGTACAAAACTTCCCTCTTGATTACATGCATTTGGTATGTTTGGGTGTAATGAGACGAATATTAAATGCCTGGGTTAAAAAGGGAAAATTTAAAGTTAGGTTAAGTGGAAATATGGTTTGCGAGTTCTCCACCAGGCTGGAGAAGTGTAGAAAACAGATACCAAGTGAATTTGCTAGGAAACCTAGAGCTCTTAAATATATTGATAGATGGAAGGCGACCGAGTTAAGGCAGTTTTTACTCTACACAGGTCCAATAATAGGCGATGGTGTTCTTTCTAGAGATGTTCTAAATCATTTTAGATTGCTTTTTTGTGCAATTTACATATTGGTATCACCAGATTTAAGTAAGAATCTATGTGATTATGCGGGACAGTTATTAGAGTTGTTCGTCTCCTCAAGCCCTGACTTTTATGGGAAGGAGTTCGTGGTACAAAATGTACATTCTTTAACTCACCTATCAGAAGATGTTAAAAGGTTCGGCCCTTTGGATTATTTTAGCGCTTTTCCCTTCGAAAACCATTTACAGTTGCTGAAGAAAAAAATGAGATCTCCAAATAAACCTCTTCAGCAACTTTTAAAAAGAGTAACTGAGAACCAACACCTTTTAATTAAAAAACCAAAAATAAATGAAATAGTTTTTAAGAAGCCTTTCAAAGATAACAGTCCCCATATACCGAATAACGCTAGATCTTTTAAGAAAATTGAAACACCTTCATTTTGTATTTCTGTAAAGCCTGGTGATAATTGTTTTAAACTAAAAACTACAGGCGAGGTGATAAAGGTTAGACATATTTATCAAACCAGGGTTAAGGAAGTAATGGTTATCGGAAATTTGTGCAAATATCACAGTGATATTTTTGACTATCCTCTTCGCTCGTCAGTTTTGGGAATATTTTTAGGTAGACTTTCTAATCAAGTAAAAACATTCCCTCTCTCTTCGCTGGAGAGAAAATGTTTTCTTTTTGAAGTTAATGGCTCTCCCTTGGTTAAAATTGTTCCATTGGTTCACAACGGCTGAAACTGTGGCAATTTCAATTTACATTTTCAATAATTTAAAGTTTTTTTAAGAAATATGTGGGTTAACTAGACCTCGAAAAGGGATTTGAATTCGTATTAAAATATGGCTTTAATTTGTTAAAACGTTTTAGTCTTGCATAGTGGGTCTTGTTAGTATTTGACTTGGGTAAGCCCTAGTACTTCCTTTTCAGATGTATGTTGTATTCAGCTTTGAAAACGAAGGTACTGTTGAAGTAGTGCCATTACAATGGTGCCCCGATGAAACATCATGTTATTGGCCACCACTTGCTTTACAAAAAGAAGTTATCCACTTAATTACCAAAGGAGCTTCTTATGAGAAAAACTGGACGCTTTATCCGGGAAAGATTTTATACAAGTCAAGTAAGACGCTGTAAAACACATTAATGAGACCACAAGCTCATAAGGTATGTTCCACAAATTTGTCACTGGTTAATGAGAGCTTGTCTTGAAGTGACGTGGGTGAAACGTCGTAGATTCTCGTAAAGCGACGCCTAGTGAGGCCAGGCTTACCACACAATAAATAGGAAGATGAACCGCAAAATTGCGTGTATACGCGTGGTTCTCGCTCCGTTCTCAAACAAGCTCTCATTAAGTCTCTAGCATTACTAAGTATAGGAATTAAGTGTCATACTTATGGAACATATCTTATAAACTTATGATTAAACCCACAGCAGCATTAAAATTATCTTTACCATCATAGTGATTTATAGCCGGGCCCGAGAACAGCTTAGTAAAGCTGAATTAACCTCAGACTTGGCTAGTGAAATAGAATTCGGAAGAGGGCTGCGTGGACAGAAAAACAAAAGAAAGAAGCCTCAAATTGAGGCTATGATGTCTTCACCATCTGATTCTAGTTCTGGTAAATTTTACTTTTTAAATAGCTTTATTAAGGCGTTTATTAATTATTTTCTTCACAATATGAGTAGATGAAGATGTACGCAAAAAATCCAAACATGGACGGAAAAAAGGCAAAGAAAAAATGGTGGCGCTCCCGACTCCACCACCTTTGCCATTGGCATTCGGTAATCATTATCTTTATTTTGTATTTATTTTAAGTTAGCACAACTAACTTGAAAACTGTAGTTAGTGAAACGATAATGGACATAGACAAATCAAGTTTAAGTAAACCATGGAAGACAAAACCTTCATGTGAAACGGGTGCTAAAACCACTTTATCATCAGTTACAAATCCAAATAAGAGTGTTGAAAATTTGGAAACCTCAGCTAGTCATATGGGAGCTGAAGAAGCTGAAGAAAATGCGCGTACAAATAATAATGATCTAGAGGCAGCAAGATTTTCTAGTCAGAACTCTCCAGGATTATTAGATAAAGCAAGAAGAATGTGCCAAAATTCCCCATCATTCCAAAAACAAACGGATGAAATAACTTCCAATTCACAGCCCCCGTTACCAAAGTCAAAAATTCAGAAGGGAATTCCTGGTCCAAGCTCCTACCACTCATCCGAAGCCTCTACTAGCAAATTCAAAAGATCCGAAACCTTACACCCAAATTCCCAGCGGTGTGAGTCCGCATTTAGGAACGAAGTAAACTACCTGGATGGTAAACTATATCATTTAATATATGAATTAAAATCAAATTTTAATATCCGGAAA
Organism: Phalangium opilio; assembly: GCF_054372755.1. Classification (NCBI taxonomy): domain Eukaryota; kingdom Metazoa; phylum Arthropoda; class Arachnida; order Opiliones; family Phalangiidae; genus Phalangium; species Phalangium opilio. Next base: position 2,055,537 of record NW_028324186.1, on the reverse strand, counting down.
TTTCTTTTCAGGACCAATTTGGGATTATTTTTCCGAAGATTTCCGATCTTGTAAGTTATAATAGTTATTTCACGATTCAATTTCACTAAATTCACTGTTTTATGAATTTTATTGCTAGCTTCTTTGGCTTCTAATACAGAAATCTTGAGTGGAGCTACGCAAGGGGTTTCTGCCTGGAAAAATAGCAGGCCACATGGTACAATCCATTTTTCGCTAACTGTTATTAAAACTGCTTTAATTCATTTGATAAAATATTGTAGGACCTCGAAGTGATGGTTATAATCAAGCCTCTACAAATAATTGCAGCATTGTTAATGGTATTGATAAATAAAAAGTATAAATTATTGATTTAGAATGATTAACTGTTGAATTTTCAGAAAATAACAGATCTAAATTCGAAAAATCTGTGTTTTTGATGCTCTCAGACATAAATATGAAGCTAAACAGAATACTTAATACACAGCAGGAACTGGCTCGTAACACTTCAAAGGACTGCGAAGTTGAAGGTTTACCAAATCTACCTTTGGCTACTTTGGAGGATTTACAATATTTGGAAAATCTTGTAGAAAATGAAGAAATCAGGAGGAGGATTGTAAGTTTCCCAAAATAAGTTATTTATAGTTAACAAACTTGTCATCTTAATTGTCTTTAAAGGTGAACAAATTAGCTGCTGTTGGAGGAAAAAGAGTTGGAGATACTTGCAGAAGCATTTTAAAAAGAGTGTTTTCTCATGGATTAATATTGCAGTTTAATTGGATTGGTATGAATGGAAAACAAGCTTTTCAAGGATTGAAAATGAAAGAAATCATTACTGGTAAGTAATATTGCCATAGAATTATATTAAAATCTATTTTCCATAGATTTTAATTTTTTTATCCCATTATTAGTTCAGATGAATTAATTGAGCTCAAAATATTGATCAGAGCACTAGCTCGTGTATGATTAACTCATGATCAAAGTCAAATTTAATTTTTTTTTAATATTAACAGATGCAGTTCAATGTAACATTAAGGGATCGCGTATTTATGACATCGAAGCTGTTATCAAGAAATGGCTCAGATACGCTGGTGATAGAGAAGGTGGGAGAGAAGAAAGGAAAAAGAAAAAGGACAATTGTCAAGCTGACTAGAATGAAATGAAATTCTTTAATAAAAAACTGCATCCTAACTTGTTACTTTATTATACCTATCGCAGTTAGCTGACCATACAAAGTTTGGGGGAGAGGGATTGATCGGGGGAGGGGGATTGATCGGGGGGGGGATTTTTGGCAGGAAAGAGAGGAGGGGTTAGTGTTGGGGATGTGGTGGTTTTACTATTGGCAAATACTCAACTTATGATGTAAAAAAATATGAAGGCCATCACATGGTTTAAGAGACGCTATCCTTTCCATTCCATCAAAAATACCAGATATTGGCCAAATTCTGGTTTCCATGAAAAATGTATCTCCTGCCCAACTGAAAAAACCGCTTTTGGCCAAATGCTGGTTTCTCTGAATAACTTTTCTCCTGCCCAACTCCAAAAACAGCAATTGGCCAAATGCTGGTTTCCTTGAAACTTGTATCATCAGCCCAACTCCAAAAACAGCTATTGGCCAAGTAGGACATTTCGACTGTTCAATTGATGGTTTGCCAACACCATTGGCCAATAGCATATTCGTAACTGTTGGGCCGATTGCATTTGGCTACTAGGGAAGTGGCGTAAATCACTGTCCTAAGTGGCGTAAATCACTCGCCTAAGGAGCGTAAATCATTCGCCTAAGTGGCGTAAATCACTCGCCCAAGGAGCGCAAATCACTCTTCAAAGTGGCGTAAATCACTCATCCAAAGAACGTAAATCACTTATCTAAGTGGCGTAAGTCACTCTCCTAAGTGGCGTAAATCACTCGCTCAAGGAGCGTAAATCACTCGCCCAAGGAGCGTAAATCACTCGCCCAAGGAGCGTAAATCAGTTATCTAAGTGGCGTAAATCACTCATCCAAAGAACGTAAATCACTTATCTAAGTGGCGTAAATCACTCTCCTAAATGGCGTAAATCACTCGCCTATGGAGCGTAAATCATTCGCCTAAGTGGCGTAAATAACTCGCCTAAGGAGCGTAAATCACTCGCCCAAGGAGCGTAAATCACTCGCCCAAGGAGCGTAAATCACTCAAAGTGGTGTAAATCACTCATCCCAAGAACGTAAATCACTTATCTAAGTGGCGTAAATCACTCTCTCAAGGAGCGTAAATCACTCGCCCAAGGAGCGTAAATCACTCGCTCAAGGAGCGTAAATCACTCGCCCAAGGAGCGTAAATCAGTTATCTAAGTGGCGTAAATCACTCATCCAAAGAACGTAAATCACTTATCTAAGTGGCGTAAAGCACTCTCCTAAATGGCGTAAATCACTCGCCTAAGGAGCGTAAATCACTCGCCCAAGGAGCGTAAATCACTCAAAGTGGCGTAAATCACTCATCCCAAGAACGTAAATCACTTATCTAAGTGGCGTAAATCACTCTCTCAAGGAGCGTAAATCACTCGCCCAAGGAGCGTAAATCACTCGCTCAAGGAGCGTAAATCACTCGCCCAAGGAGCGTAAATCAGTTATCTAAGTGGCGTAAATCACTCATCCAAAGAACGTAAATCACTTATCTAAGTGGCGTAAATCACTCTCCTACTTGGCGTAAATCACTCGCCTAAGGAGCGTAAATCATTCGCCAAAGTGGCGTAAATCACTCGCCCAAGGAGCGTAAATCACTCGCCCAAGGAGCGTAAATCACTCGCCAAAGGAGCGTAAATCACTCATCCAAGGAGCGTAAATCACTTATCTAAGTGGCGTAAATCACTCATCCAAAGAACGTAAATCACTTATCTAAGTGGCGTAAATCACTCTCCTAAATGGCGTAAATGACTCGCCCAAGGAGCGTTAATCACTCATCCAAGGAGCGTAAATCACTTATCTAAGTGGCGTAAATCACTCATCCAAAGAACGTAAATCACTTATCTAAGTGGCGTAAATCACTCTCCTAAGTGGCGTAAATCACTCGCCTAAGGAGCGTAAATCATTCGCCTAAGTGGCGTAAATCACTCGCCCAAGGAGCGCAAATACCTCTTCAAAGTGGCGTAAATCACTCATCCAAAGAACGTAAATCACTTATCTAAGTGGCGTAAATCACTCTCCTAAATGGCGTAAATCACTCGCCTAAGGAGCGTAAATCACTCGCCCAAGGAGCGTAAATCACTCGCCCAAGGAGCGTAAATCACTCAAAGTGGCGTAAATCAATTGCCCAAGGAGCGTAAATCACTCGCTCAAGGAGCGTAAATCACTCGCCCAAGGAGCGTAAATCACTCGCCCAAGGAGCGTAAATCACTCATCCAAGGAGCGTAAATCACTTATCAAAGTGGCGTAAATCACTTATCTAAGTGGCGTAAATCACTCATCCAAAGAACGTAAATCACTTATCTAAGTGGCGTAAATCACTCTCCTAAATGGCGTAAATCACTCGCCTAAGGAGCGTAAATCACTCGCCCAAGGAGCGTAAATCACTCGCCCAAGGAGCGTAAATCACTCAAAGTGGCGTAAATCAATTGCCCAAGGAGCGTAAATCACTCGCTCAAGGAGCGTAAATCACTCGCTCAAGGAGCGTAAATCACTCGCCCAAGGAGCGTAAATCACTCGCCCAAGGAGCGTAAATCAGTTATCTAAGTGGCGTAAATCACTCATCCAAAGAACGTAAATCACTTATCTAAGTGGCGTAAATCACTCTCCTAAATGGCGTAAATCACTCGCCTATGGAGCGTAAATCATTCGCCTAAGTGGCGTAAATAACTCGCCTAAGGAGCGTAAATCACTCGCCCAAGGAGCGTAAATCACTCGCCCAAGGAGCGTAAATCACTCAAAGTGGTGTAAATCACTCATCCCAAGAACGTAAATCACTTATCTAAGTGGCGTAAATCACTCTCTCAAGGAGCGTAAATCACTCGCCCAAGGAGCGTAAATCACTCGCTCAAGGAGCGTAAATCACTCGCCCAAGGAGCGTAAATCAGTTATCTAAGTGGCGTAAATCACTCATCCAAAGAACGTAAATCACTTATCTAAGTGGCGTAAAGCACTCTCCTAAATGGCGTAAATCACTCGCCTAAGGAGCGTAAATCACTCGCCCAAGGAGCGTAAATCACTCAAAGTGGCGTAAATCACTCATCCCAAGAACGTAAATCACTTATCTAAGTGGCGTAAAGCACTCTCCTAAATGGCGTAAATCACTCGCCTAAGGAGCGTAAATCACTCGCCCAAGGAGCGTAAATCACTCAAAGTGGCGTAAATCACTCATCCCAAGAACGTAAATCACTTATCTAAGTGGCGTAAATCACTCTCTCAAGGAGCGTAAATCACTCGCCCAAGGAGCGTAAATCACTCGCTCAAGGAGCGTAAATCACTCGCCCAAGGAGCGTAAATCAGTTATCTAAGTGGTGTAAATCACTCATCCAAAGAACGTAAATCACTTATCTAAGTGGCGTAAATCACTCTCCTACGTGGCGTAAATCACTCGCCTAAGGAGCGTAAATCATTCGCCTAAGTGGCGTAAATCACTCGCCCAAGGAGCGTAAATCACTCGCCCAAGGAGCGTAAATCACTCGCCAAAGGAGCGTAAATCACTCATCCAAGGAGCGTAAATCACTTATCTAAGTGGCGTAAATCACTCATCCAAAGAACGTAAATCACTTATCTAAGTGGCGTAAATCACTCTCCTAAATGGCGTAAATGACTCGCCCAAGGAGCGTTAATCACTCATCCAAGGAGCGTAAATCACTCTAATAAGTGGCGTAAATCACTCGCCTAAGGAGCGTAAATCATTCGCCCAAGGAGCGTAAATCACTCGCCCAAGGAGCGTAAATCACTCAAAGTGGCGTAAATCAATTGCCCAAAGAGCGTAAATCACTCGCTCAAGGAGCGTAAATCACTCGCCCAAGGAGCGTAAATCACTCGCCCAAGGAGCGTATATCACTCGCCCAAGGAGCGTATATCACTCGCCCAAGGAGCGTAAATCACTCATCCAAGGAGCGTAAATCACTTATCAAAGTGGCGTAAATCACTTATCTAAGTGGCGTAAATCACTCATCCAAAGAACGTAAATCACTTATCTAAGTGGCTTAAATCACTCGCCTAAGGAGCGTAAATCATTCGCCTAAGTGGCGTAAATCACTCGCCCAAGGAGCGTAAATCACTCATCAAAGTGGCGTAAATCACTCATCCAAAGAACGTAAATCACTTATCTAAGTGTCGTAAATCACTTATCTAAGTGGCGTAAATCACTCGCCCAAGGAGCGTAAATCACTCGCCCAAGGAGCGTAAATCACTCATCCAAGGAGCGTAAATCACTTATCTAAGTGGCGTAAATCACTCATCCAAAGAACGTAAATCACTTATCTAAGTGGCGTAAATCACTCTCCTACCTGGCGTAAATCACTCGCCTAAGGAGCGTAAATCATTCGCCTAAGTGGCGTAAATCACTCGCCCAAGGAGCGTAAATCACTCGCCCAAGGAGCGTAAATCACTCTTCAAAGTGGCGTAAATCACTCATCCAAAGAACGTAAATCACTTATCTAAGTGGCGTAAGTCACTTTCCTAAGTGGAGTAAATCACTCGCTCAAGGAGCGTAAATCACTCGCCCAAGGAGCGTAAATCATTTATCTAAGTGGCGTAAATCACTCATCCAAAGAACGTAAATCACTTATCTAAGTGGCGTAAATCACTCTCCTAAGTGGCGTAAATCACTCGCCTAAGGAGCGTAAATCATTCGCCCAAGGAACGTAAATCACTTATCTAAGTGGCGTAAATCACTCATCCAAAGAACGTAAATCACTTATCTAAGTGGCGTAAATCACTCTCCTAAGTGCAGTAAATAACTCGCCTAAGGAGGGTAAATCACTCGCCCAAGGAGCGTAAATCACTCGCCCAAGGAGCGTAAATCACTCGCCCAAGGAACGTAAATCACTTATCTAAGTGGCGTAAATCACTCATCCAAAGAACGTAAATCACTTATCTAAGTGGCGTAAATCACTCTCCTAAGTGGCGTAAATCACTCGCCTAAGGAGCGTAAATCATTCGCTTAAGTGGCGTAAATCACTCGCCCAAGGAGCGCAAATCACTCTTCAAAGTGGCGTAAATCACTCATCCAAAGAACGTAAATCACTTATCTAAGTGGCGTAAGTCACTCTCCTAAGTGGCGTAAATCACTCGCTCAAGGAGCGTAAATCACTCGCCCAAGGAGCGTAAATCACTCGCCCAAGGAGCGTAAATCAGTTATCTAAGTGGCGTAAATCACTCATCCAAAGAACGTAAATCACTTATCTAAGTGGCGTAAATCACTCTCCTAAATGGCGTAAATCACTCGCCCAAGGAGCGTAAATCACTCATCCAAGGAGCGTAAATCACTTATCTAAGTGGCGTAAATCACTCATCCAAAGAACGTAAATCACTTATCTAAGTGGCGTAAATCACTCTCCTAAGTGGCGTAAATCACTCGCCTAAGGAGCGTAAATCATTCGCCTAAGTGGCGTAAATCACTCGCCCAAGGAGCGCAAATCACTCTTCAAAGTGGCGTAAATCACTCATCCAAAGAACGTAAATCACTTATCTAAGTGGCGTAAGTCACTCTCCTAAGTGGCGTAAATCACTCGCTCAAGGAGCGTAAATCACTCGCCCAAGGAGCGTAAATCACTCGCCCAAGGAGCGTAAATCAGTTATCTAAGTGGCGTAAATCACTCATCCAAAGAACGTAAATCACTTATCTAAGTGGCGTAAATCACTCTCCTAAATGGCGTAAATCACTCGCCTATGGAGCGTAAATCATTCGCCTAAGTGGCGTAAATAACTCTCCTAAGGAGCGTAAATCACTCGCCCAAGGAGCGTAAATCACTCGCCCAAGGAGCGTAAATCACTCAAAGTGGTGTAAATCACTCATCCCAAGAACGTAAATCACTTATCTAAGTGGCGTAAATCACTCTCTCAAGGAGCGTAAATCACTCGCCCAAGGAGCGTAAATCACTCGCTCAAGGAGCGTAAATCACTCGCCCAAGGAGCGTAAATCAGTTATCTAAGTGGCGTAAATCACTCATCCAAAGAACGTAAATCACTTATCTAAGTGGCGTAAAGCACTCTCCTAAATGGCGTAAATCACTCGCCTAAGGAGCGTAAATCACTCGCCCAAGGAGCGTAAATCACTCAAAGTGGCGTAAATCACTCATCCCAAGAACGTAAATCACTTATCTAAGTGGCGTAAATCACTCTCTCAAGGAGCGTAAATCACTCGCCCAAGGAGCGTAAATCACTCACTCAAAGAGCGTAAATCACTCGCCCAAGGAGCGTAAATCAGTTATCTAAGTGGCGTAAATCACTCATCCAAAGAACGTAAATCACTTATCTAAGTGGCGTAAATCACTCTCCTAAATGGCGTAAATGACTCGCCCAAGGAGCGTTAATCACTCATCCAAGGAGCGTAAATCACTTATCTAAGTGGCGTAAATCACTCATCCAAAGAACGTAAATCACTTATCTAAGTGGCGTAAATCACTCTCCTAAGTGGCGTAAATCACTCGCCTAAGGAGCGTAAATCATTCGCCTAAGTGGCGTAAATCACTTGCCCAAGGAGCGCAAATCACTCTTCAAAGTGGCGTAAATCACTCATCCAAGAACGTAAATCACTTATCTAAGTGGCGTAAATCACTCTCCTAAATGGCGTAAATCACTCGCCTAAGGAGCGTAAATCACTCGCCCAAGGAGCGTAAATCACTCGCCCAAGGAGCGTAAATCACTCGCCCAAGGAGCGTAAATCACTCGCCCAAGGAGCGTAAATCACTCAAAGTGGCGTAAATCACTCGCTCAAGGAGCGTAAATCACTCGCCCAAGGAGCGTAAATCACTCGCCCAAGGAGCGTATATCACTCGCCCAAGGAGCGTAAATCACTCATCCAAGGAGCGTAAATCACTTATCAAAGTGGCGTAAATCACTCATCCAAAGAACGTAAATCACTTATCTAAGTGGCTTAAATCACTCTCCTAAGGCGTAAATCACTCGCCTAAGGAGCGTAAATCATTCGCCTAAGTGGCGTAAATCACTCGCCCAAGGAGCGTAAATCACTCATCAAAGTGGCGTAAATCACTCATCCAAAGAACGTAAATCACTTATCTAAGTGGCGTAAATCACTTATCTAAGTGGCGTAAATCACTCGCCCAAGGAGCGTAAATCACTCGCCCAAGGAGCGTAAATCACTCATCCAAGGAGCGTAAATCACTTATCTAAGTGGCGTAAATCACTCATCCAAAGAACGTAAATCACTTATCTAAGTGGCGTAAATCACTCTCCTACCTGGCGTAAATCACTCGCCTAAGGAGCGTAAATCATTCGCCTAAGTGGCGTAAATCACTCGCCCAAGGAGCGTAAATCACTCGCCCAAGGAGCGTAAATCACTCTTCAAAGTGGCGTAAATCACTCATCCAAAGAACGTAAATCACTTATCTAAGTGGCGTAAGTCACTTTCCTAAGTGGAGTAAATCACTCGCTCAAGGAGCGTAAATCACTCGCCCAAGGAGCGTAAATCATTTATCTAAGTGGCGTAAATCACTCATCCAAAGAACGTAAATCACTTATCTAAGTGGCGTAAATCACTCTCCTAAGTGGCGTAAATCACTCGCCTAAGGAGCGTAAATCATTCGCCCAAGGAACGTAAATCACTTATCTAAGTGGCGTAAATCACTCATCCAAAGAACGTAAATCACTTATCTAAGTGGCGTAAATCACTCTCCTAAGTGCAGTAAATAACTCGCCTAAGGAGGGTAAATCACTCGCCCAAGGAGCGTAAATCACTCGCCCAAGGAGCGTAAATCACTCGCCCAAGGAGCGTAAATCACTCATCCAAGGAGCGTAAATCACTTATCTAAGTGGCGTAAATCACTCATCCAAAGAACGTAAATCACTTATCTAAGTGGCGTAAATCACTCTCCTAAGTGGCGTAAATCACTCGCCTAAGGAGCGTAAATCATTCGCCTAAGTGGCGTAAATCACTCGCCCAAGGAGCGCAAATCACTCTTCAAAGTGGCGTAAATCACTCATCCAAAGAACGTAAATCACTTATCTAAGTGGCGTAAGTCACTCTCCTAAGTGGCGTAAATCACTCGCTCAAGGAGCGTAAATCACTCGCCCAAGGAGCGTAAATCACTCGCCCAAGGAGCGTAAATCAGTTATCTAAGTGGCGTAAATCACTCATCCAAAGAACGTAAATCACTTATCTAAGTGGCGTAAATCACTCTCCTAAATGGCGTAAATCACTCGCCTATGGAGCGTAAATCATTCGCCTAAGTGGCGTAAATAACTCTCCTAAGGAGCGTAAATCACTCGCCCAAGGAGCGTAAATCACTCGCCCAAGGAGCGTAAATCACTCGCCCAAGGAGCGTAAATCACTCAAAGTGGTGTAAATCACTCATCCCAAGAACGTAAATCACTTATCTAAGTGGCGTAAATCACTCTCTCAAGGAGCGTAAATCACTCGCCCAAGGAGCGTAAATCACTCGCTCAAGGAGCGTAAATCACTCGCCCAAGGAGCGTAAATCAGTTATCTAAGTGGCGTAAATCACTCATCCAAAGAACGTAAATCACTTATCTAAGTGGCGTAAAGCACTCTCCTAAATGGCGTAAATCACTCGCCTAAGGAGCGTAAATCACTCGCCCAAGGAGCGTAAATCACTCAAAGTGGCGTAAATCACTCATCCCAAGAACGTAAATCACTTATCTAAGTGGCGTAAATCACTCTCTCAAGGAGCGTAAATCACTCGCCCAAGGAGCGTAAATCACTCACTCAAAGAGCGTAAATCACTCGCCCAAGGAGCGTAAATCAGTTATCTAAGTGGCGTAAATCACTCATCCAAAGAACGTAAATCACTTATCTAAGTGGCGTAAATCACTCTCCTAAATGGCGTAAATGACTCGCCCAAGGAGCGTTAATCACTCATCCAAGGAGCGTAAATCACTTATCTAAGTGGCGTAAATCACTCATCCAAAGAACGTAAATCACTTATCTAAGTGGCGTAAATCACTCTCCTAAGTGGCGTAAATCACTCGCCTAAGGAGCGTAAATCATTCGCCTAAGTGGCGTAAATCACTCGCCCAAGGAGCGCAAATCACTCTTCAAAGTGGCGTAAATCACTCATCCAAGAACGTAAATCACTTATCTAAGTGGCGTAAATCACTCTCCTAAATGGCGTAAATCACTCGCCTAAGGAGCGTAAATCACTCGCCCAAGGAGCGTAAATCACTCGCCCAAGGAGCGTAAATCACTCGCCCAAGGAGCGTAAATCACTCATCAAAGTGGCGTAAATCACTCATCCAAAGAACGTAAATCACTTATCTAAGTGGCGTAAATCACTTATCTAAGTGGCGTAAATCACTCGCCCAAGGAGCGTAAATCACTCGCCCAAGGAGCGTAAATCACTCATCCAAGGAGCGTAAATCACTTATCTAAGTGGCGTAAATCACTCATCCAAAGAACGTAAATCACTTATCTAAGTGGCGTAAATCACTCTCCTACCTGGCGTAAATCACTCGCCTAAGGAGCGTAAATCATTCGCCTAAGTGGCGTAAATCACTCGCCCAAGGAGCGTAAATCACTCGCCCAAGGAGCGTAAATCACTCTTCAAAGTGGCGTAAATCACTCATCCAAAGAACGTAAATCACTTATCTAAGTGGCGTAAGTCACTTTCCTAAGTGGAGTAAATCACTCGCTCAAGGAGCGTAAATCACTCGCCCAAGGAGCGTAAATCAGTTATCTAAGTGGCGTAAATCACTCATCCAAAGAACGTAAATCACTTATCTAAGTGGCGTAAATCATTCTCCTAAGTGGCGTAAATCACTCGCCTAAGGAGCGTAAATCATTCGCCTAAGTGCAGTAAATAACTCGCCTAAGGAGGGTAAATCACTCGCCCAAGGAGCGTAAATCACTCGCCCAAGGAGCGTAAATCACTCGCCCAAAGAGCGTAAATCACTCGCCCAAGGAACGTAAATCACTTATCTAAGTGGCGTAAATCACTCATCCAAAGAACGTAAATCACTTATCTAAGTGGCGTAAATCACTCTCCTAAGTGGCGTAAATCACTCGCCTAAGGAGCGTAAATCATTCGCCTAAGTGGCGTAAATCACTCGCCCAAGGAGCGCAAATCACTCTTCAAAGTGGCGTAAATCACTCATCCAAAGAACGTAAATCACTTATCTAAGTGGCGTAAGTCACTCTCCTAAGTGGCGTAAATCACTCGCTCAAGGAGCGTAAATCACTCGCCCAAGGAGCGTAAATCAGTTATCTAAGTGGCGTAAATCACTCATCCAAAGAACGTAAATCACTTATCTAAGTGGCGTAAATCACTCTCCTAAATGGCGTAAATCACTCGCCCAAGGAGCGTAAATCACTCATCCAAGGAGCGTAAATCACTTATCTAAGTGGCGTAAATCACTTATCTAAGTGGCGTAAATCACTCATCCAAAGAACGTAAATCACTTATCTAAGTGGCGTAAATCACTCTCCTAAGTGGCGTAAATCACTCGCCTAAGGAGCGTAAATCATTCGCCTAAGTGGCGTAAATCACTCGCCCAAGGAGCGTAAATCACTCTTCAAAGTGGCGTAAATCACTCATCCAAAGAACGTAAATCACTTATCTAAGTGGCGTAAATCACTCTCCTAAGTGGCGTAAATCACTCGCCTAAGGAGCGTAAATCATTCGCCTAAGTGGCGTAAATCACTCGCCCAAGGAGCGTAAATCACTCTTCAAAGTGGCGTAAATCACTCATCCAAAGAACGTAAATCATTTATCTAAGTGGCGTAAGTCACTCTCCTAAGTGGCGTAAATCACTCGCTCAAGGAGCGTAAATCACTCGCCCAAGGAGCGTAAATCAGTTATCTAAGTGGCGTAAATCACTCATCCAAAGAACGTAAATCACTTATCTAAGTGGCGTAAATCACTCTCCTAAATGGCGTAAATCACTCGCCCAAGGAGCGTAAATCACTCATCCAAGGAGCGTAAATCACTTATCTAAGTGGCGTAAATCACTTATCTAAGTGGCGTAAATCACTCATCCAAAGAACGTAAATCACTTATCTAAGTGGCGTAAATCACTCTCCTAAGTGGCGTAAATCACTCGCCTAAGGAGCGTAAATCATTCGCCTAAGTGTCGTAAATCACTCGCCCAAGGAGCGTAAATCACTCTTCAAAGTGGCGTAAATCACTCATCCAAAGAACGTAAATCACTTATCTAAGTGGCGTAAGTCACTCTCCTAAGTGGCGTAAATCACTCGCTCAAGGAGCGTAAATCACTCGCTAAAGGAGCGTAAATCAGTTATCTAAGTGGCGTAAATCACTCATCCAAAGAACGTAAATCACTTATCTAAGTGGCGTAAATCACTCTCCTAAATGGCGTAAATCACTCGCCCAAGGAGCGTAAATCACTCATCCAAGGAGCGTAAATCACTTATCTAAGTGGCGTAAATCACTCATCCAAAGAACGTAAATCACTTATCTAAGTGGCGTAAATCACTCTCCTAAGTGGCGTAAATCACTCGCCTAAGGAGCGTAAATCATTCGCCTAAGTGGCGTAAATCACTCGCCCAAGGAGCGTAAATCACTCTTCAAAGTGGCGTAAATCACTCATCCAAAGAACGTAAATCACTTATCTAAGTGGCGTAAATCACTCATCCAAAGAACGTAAATCACTTATCTAAGTGGCGTAAATCACTCTCCTAAGTGGCGTAAATCACTCGCCTAAGGAGCGTAAATCATTCGCCTAAGTGGCGTAAATCACTCGCCCAAGGAGCGCAAATCACTCTTCAAAGTGGCGTAAATCACTCATCCAAAGAACGTAAATCACTTATCTAAGTGGCGTAAGTCACTCTCCTAAGTGGCGTAAATGACTCGCCCAAGGAGCGTTAATCACTCATCCAAGGAGCGTAAATCACTTATCTAAGTGGCGTAAATCACTCATCCAAAGAACGTAAATCACTTATCTAAGTGGCGTAAATCACTCTCCTAAGTGGCGTAAATCACTCGCCTAAGGAGCGTAAATCATTCGCCTAAGTGGCGTAAATCACTTGCCCAAGGAGCGCAAATCACTCTTCAAAGTGGCGTAAATCACTCATCCAAGAACGTAAATCACTTATCTAAGTGGCGTAAATCACTCTCCTAAATGGCGTAAATCACTCGCCTAAGGAGCGTAAATCACTCGCCCAAGGAGCGTAAATCACTCGCCCAAGGAGCGTAAATCACTCGCCCAAGGAGCGTAAATCACTCAAAGTGGCGTAAATCACTCGCTCAAGGAGCGTAAATCACTCGCCCAAGGAGCGTAAATCACTCGCCCAAGGAGCGTATATCACTCGCCCAAGGAGCGTAAATCACTCATCCAAGGAGCGTAAATCACTTATCAAAGTGGCGTAAATCACTCATCCAAAGAACGTAAATCACTTATCTAAGTGGCTTAAATCACTCTCCTAAGGCGTAAATCACTCGCCTAAGGAGCGTAAATCATTCGCCTAAGTGGCGTAAATCACTCGCCCAAGGAGCGTAAATCACTCATCAAAGTGGCGTAAATCACTCATCCAAAGAACGTAAATCACTTATCTAAGTGGCGTAAATCACTTATCTAAGTGGCGTAAATCACTCGCCCAAGGAGCGTAAATCACTCGCCCAAGGAGCGTAAATCACTCGCCCAAGGAGCGTAAATCACTCATCCAAGGAGCGTAAATCACTTATCTAAGTGGCGTAAATCACTCATCCAAAGAACGTAAATCACTTATCTAAGTGGCGTAAATCACTCTCCTACCTGGCGTAAATCACTCGCCTAAGGAGCGTAAATCATTCGCCTAAGTGGCGTAAATCACTCGCCCAAGGAGCGTAAATCACTCGCCCAAGGAGCGTAAATCACTCTTCAAAGTGGCGTAAATCACTCATCCAAAGAACGTAAATCACTTATCTAAGTGGCGTAAGTCACTTTCCTAAGTGGAGTAAATCACTCGCTCAAGGAGCGTAAATCACTCGCCCAAGGAGCGTAAATCATTTATCTAAGTGGCGTAAATCACTCATCCAAAGAACGTAAATCACTTATCTAAGTGGCGTAAATCACTCTCCTAAGTGGCGTAAATCACTCGCCTAAGGAGCGTAAATCATTCGCCCAAGGAACGTAAATCACTTATCTAAGTGGCGTAAATCACTCATCCAAAGAACGTAAATCACTTATCTAAGTGGCGTAAATCACTCTCCTAAGTGCAGTAAATAACTCGCCTAAGGAGCGTAAATCACTCGCCCAAGGAGCGTAAATCACTCATCCAAGGAGCGTAAATCACTTATCTAAGTGGCGTAAATCACTCATCCAAAGAACGTAAATCACTTATCTAAGTGGCGTAAATCACTCTCCTAAGTGGCGTAAATCACTCGCCTAAGGAGCGTAAATCATTCGCCTAAGTGGCGTAAATCACTCGCCCAAGGAGCGCAAATCACTCTTCAAAGTGGCGTAAATCACTCATCCAAAGAACGTAAATCACTTATCTAAGTGGCGTAAGTCACTCTCCTAAGTGGCGTAAATCACTCGCTCAAGGAGCGTAAATCACTCGCTCAAGGAGCGTAAATCACTCGCCCAAGGAGCGTAAATCAGTTATCTAAGTGGCGTAAATCACTCATCCAAAGAACGTAAATCACTTATCTAAGTGGCGTAAATCACTCTCCTAAATGGCGTAAATCACTCGCCTATGGAGCGTAAATCATTCGCCTAAGTGGCGTAAATAACTCTCCTAAGGAGCGTAAATCACTCGCCCAAGGAGCGTAAATCACTCGCCCAAGGAGCGTAAATCACTCAAAGTGGTGTAAATCACTCATCCCAAGAACGTAAATCACTTATCTAAGTGGCGTAAATCACTCTCCTAAATGGCGTAAATCACTCGCCCAAGGAGCGTAAATCACTCATCCAAGGAGCGTAAATCACTTATCTAAGTGGCGTAAATCACTCATCCAAAGAACGTAAATCACTTATCTAAGTGGCGTAAATCACTCTCCTAAGTGGCGTAAATCACTCGCCTAAGGAGCGTAAATCATTCGCCTAAGTGGCGTAAATCACTCGCCCAAGGAGCGTAAATCACTCTTCAAAGTGGCGTAAATCACTCATCCAAAGAACGTAAATCACTTATCTAAGTGGCGTAAATCACTCATCCAAAGAACGTAAATCACTTATCTAAGTGGCGTAAATCACTCTCCTAAGTGGCGTAAATCACTCGCCTAAGGAGCGTAAATCATTCGCCTAAGTGGCGTAAATCACTCGCCAAAGGAGCGCAAATCACTCTTCAAAGTGGCGTAAATCACTCATCCAAAGAACGTAAATCACTTATCTAAGTGGCGTAAGTCACTCTCCTAAGTGGCGTAAATGACTCGCCCAAGGAGCGTTAATCACTCATCCAAGGAGCGTAAATCACTTATCTAAGTGGCGTAAATCACTCATCCAAAGAACGTAAATCACTTATCTAAGTGGCGTAAATCACTCTCCTAAGTGGCGTAAATCACTCGCCTAAGGAGCGTAAATCATTCGCCTAAGTGGCGTAAATCACTCGCCCAAGGAGCGCAAATCACTCTTCAAAGTGGCGTAAATCACTCATCCAAGAACGTAAATCACTTATCTAAGTGGCGTAAATCACTCTCCTAAATGGCGTAAATCACTCGCCTAAGGAGCGTAAATCACTCGCCCAAGGAGCGTAAATCACTCGCCCAAGGAGCGTAAATCACTCGCCCAAGGAGCGTAAATCACTCAAAGTGGCGTAAATCACTCGCTCAAGGAGCGTAAATCACTCGCCCAAGGAGCGTAAATCACTCGCCCAAGGAGCGTATATCACTCGCCCAAGGAGCGTAAATCACTCATCCAAGGAGCGTAAATCACTTATCAAAGTGGCGTAAATCACTCATCCAAAGAACGTAAATCACTTATCTAAGTGGCTTAAATCACTCTCCTAAGGCGTAAATCACTCGCCTAAGGAGCGTAAATCATTCGCCTAAGTGGCGTAAATCACTCGCCCAAGGAGCGTAAATCACTCATCAAAGTGGCGTAAATCACTCATCCAAAGAACGTAAATCACTTATCTAAGTGGCGTAAATCACTTATCTAAGTGGCGTAAATCACTCGCCCAAGGAGCGTAAATCACTCGCCCAAGGAGCGTAAATCACTCGCCCAAGGAGCGTAAATCACTCATCCAAGGAGCGTAAATCACTTATCTAAGTGGCGTAAATCACTCATCCAAAGAACGTAAATCACTTATCTAAGTGGCGTAAATCACTCTCCTACCTGGCGTAAATCACTCGCCTAAGGAGCGTAAATCATTCGCCTAAGTGGCGTAAATCACTCGCCCAAGGAGCGTAAATCACTCGCCCAAGGAGCGTAAATCACTCTTCAAAGTGGCGTAAATCACTCATCCAAAGAACGTAAATCACTTATCTAAGTGGCGTAAGTCACTTTCCTAAGTGGAGTAAATCACTCGCTCAAGGAGCGTAAATCACTCGCCCAAGGAGCGTAAATCATTTATCTAAGTGGCGTAAATCACTCATCCAAAGAACGTAAATCACTTATCTAAGTGGCGTAAATCACTCGCCTAAGGAGCGTAAATCATTCGCCTAAGTGGCGTAAATCACTCGCCCAAGGAGCGCAAATCACTCTTCAAAGTGGCGTAAATCACTCATCCAAAGAACGTAAATCACTTATCTAAGTGGCGTAAGTCACTCTCCTAAGTGGCGTAAATCACTCGCTCAAGGAGCGTAAATCACTCGCTCAAGGAGCGTAAATCACTCGCCCAAGGAGCGTAAATCAGTTATCTAAGTGGCGTAAATCACTCATCCAAAGAACGTAAATCACTTATCTAAGTGGCGTAAATCACTCTCCTAAATGGCGTAAATCACTCGCCTATGGAGCGTAAATCATTCGCCTAAGTGGCGTAAATAACTCTCCTAAGGAGCGTAAATCACTCGCCCAAGGAGCGTAAATCACTCGCCCAAGGAGCGTAAATCACTCAAAGTGGTGTAAATCACTCATCCCAAGAACGTAAATCACTTATCTAAGTGGCGTAAATCACTCTCTCAAGGAGCGTAAATCACTCGCCCAAGGAGCGTAAATCACTCGCTCAAGGAGCGTAAATCACTCGCCCAAGGAGCGTAAATCAGTTATCTAAGTGGCGTAAATCACTCATCCAAAGAACGTAAATCACTTATCTAAGTGGCGTAAAGCACTCTCCTAAATGGCGTAAATCACTCGCCTAAGGAGCGTAAATCACTCGCCCAAGGAGCGTAAATCACTCAAAGTGGCGTAAATCACTCATCCCAAGAACGTAAATCACTTATCTAAGTGGCGTAAATCACTCTCTCAAGGAGCGTAAATCACTCGCCCAAGGAGCGTAAATCACTCACTCAAAGAGCGTAAATCACTCGCCCAAGGAGCGTAAATCAGTTATCTAAGTGGCGTAAATCACTCATCCAAAGAACGTAAATCACTTATCTAAGTGGCGTAAATCACTCTCCTAAATGGCGTAAATGACTCGCCCAAGGAGCGTTAATCACTCATCCAAGGAGCGTAAATCACTTATCTAAGTGGCGTAAATCACTCATCCAAAGAACGTAAATCACTTATCTAAGTGGCGTAAATCACTCTCCTAAGTGGCGTAAATCACTCGCCTAAGGAGCGTAAATCATTCGCCTAAGTGGCGTAAATCACTCGCCCAAGGAGCGCAAATCACTCTTCAAAGTGGCGTAAATCACTCATCCAAGAACGTAAATCACTTATCTAAGTGGCGTAAATCACTCTCCTAAATGGCGTAAATCACTCGCCTAAGGAGCGTAAATCACTCGCCCAAGGAGCGTAAATCACTCGCCCAAGGAGCGTAAATCACTCGCCCAAGGAGAGAAAATCACTCAAAGTGGCGTAAATCACTCGCTCAAGGAGCGTAAATCACTCGCCCAAGGAGCGTAAATCACTCGCCCAAGGAGCGTATATCACTCGCCCAAGGAGCGTAAATCACTCATCCAAGGAGCGTAAATCACTTATCAAAGTGGCGTAAATCACTCATCCAAAGAACGTAAATCACTTATCTAAGTGGCTTAAATCACTCTCCTAAGGCGTAAATCACTCGCCTAAGGAGCGTAAATCATTCGCCTAAGTGGCGTAAATCACTCGCCCAAGGAGCGTAAATCACTCATCAAAGTGGCGTAAATCACTCATCCAAAGAACGTAAATCACTTATCTAAGTGGCGTAAATCACTCGCCCAAGGAGCGTAAATCACTCGCCCAAGGAGCGTAAATCACTCATCCAAGGAGCGTAAATCACTTATCTAAGTGGCGTAAATCACTCATCCAAAGAACGTAAATCACTTATCTAAGTGGCGTAAATCACTCTCCTACCTGGCGTAAATCACTCGCCTAAGGAGCGTAAATCATTCGCCTAAGTGGCGTAAATCACTCGCCCAAGGAGCGTAAATCACTCGCCCAAGGAGCGTAAATCACTCTTCAAAGTGGCGTAAATCACTCATCCAAAGAACGTAAATCACTTATCTAAGTGGCGTAAGTCACTTTCCTAAGTGGAGTAAATCACTCGCTCAAGGAGCGTAAATCACTCGCCCAAGGAGCGTAAATCAGTTATCTAAGTGGCGTAAATCACTCATCCAAAGAACGTAAATCACTTATCTAAGTGGCGTAAATCATTCTCCTAAGTGGCGTAAATCACTCGCCTAAGGAGCGTAAATCATTCGCCTAAGTGCAGTAAATAACTCGCCTAAGGAGGGTAAATCACTCGCCCAAGGAGCGTAAATCACTCGCCCAAGGAGCGTAAATCACTCGCCCAAAGAGCGTAAATCACTCGCCCAAGGAACGTAAATCACTTATCTAAGTGGCGTAAATCACTCATCCAAAGAACGTAAATCACTTATCTAAGTGGCGTAAATCACTCTCCTAAGTGGCGTAAATCACTCGCCTAAGGAGCGTAAATCATTCGCCTAAGTGGCGTAAATCACTCGCCCAAGGAGCGCAAATCACTCTTCAAAGTGGCGTAAATCACTCATCCAAAGAACGTAAATCACTTATCTAAGTGGCGTAAGTCACTCTCCTAAGTGGCGTAAATCACTCGCTCAAGGAGCGTAAATCACTCGCCCAAGGAGCGTAAATCACTTATCTAAGTGGCGTAAATCACTCATCCAAAGAACGTAAATCACTTATCTAAGTGGCGTAAATCACTCTCCTACCTGGCGTAAATCACTCGCCTAAGGAGCGTAAATCATTCGCCTAAGTGGCGTAAATCACTCGCCCAAGGAGCGTAAATCACTCGCCCAAGGAGCGTAAATCACTCTTCAAAGTGGCGTAAATCACTCATCCAAAGAACGTAAATCACTTATCTAAGTGGCGTAAGTCACTTTCCTAAGTGGAGTAAATCACTCGCTCAAGGAGCGTAAATCACTCGCCCAAGGAGCGTAAATCATTTATCTAAGTGGCGTAAATCACTCATCCAAAGAACGTAAATCACTTATCTAAGTGGCGTAAATCACTCGCCTAAGGAGCGTAAATCATTCGCCTAAGTGGCGTAAATCACTCGCCCAAGGAGCGCAAATCACTCTTCAAAGTGGCGTAAATCACTCATCCAAAGAACGTAAATCACTTATCTAAGTGGCGTAAGTCACTCTCCTAAGTGGCGTAAATCACTCGCTCAAGGAGCGTAAATCACTCGCTCAAGGAGCGTAAATCACTCGCCCAAGGAGCGTAAATCAGTTATCTAAGTGGCGTAAATCACTCATCCAAAGAACGTAAATCACTTATCTAAGTGGCGTAAATCACTCTCCTAAATGGCGTAAATCACTCGCCTATGGAGCGTAAATCATTCGCCTAAGTGGCGTAAATAACTCTCCTAAGGAGCGTAAATCACTCGCCCAAGGAGCGTAAATCACTCGCCCAAGGAGCGTAAATCACTCAAAGTGGTGTAAATCACTCATCCCAAGAACGTAAATCACTTATCTAAGTGGCGTAAATCACTCTCTCAAGGAGCGTAAATCACTCGCCCAAGGAGCGTAAATCACTCGCTCAAGGAGCGTAAATCACTCGCCCAAGGAGCGTAAATCAGTTATCTAAGTGGCGTAAATCACTCATCCAAAGAACGTAAATCACTTATCTAAGTGGCGTAAAGCACTCTCCTAAATGGCGTAAATCACTCGCCTAAGGAGCGTAAATCACTCGCCCAAGGAGCGTAAATCACTCAAAGTGGCGTAAATCACTCATCCCAAGAACGTAAATCACTTATCTAAGTGGCGTAAATCACTCTCTCAAGGAGCGTAAATCACTCGCCCAAGGAGCGTAAATCACTCACTCAAAGAGCGTAAATCACTCGCCCAAGGAGCGTAAATCAGTTATCTAAGTGGCGTAAATCACTCATCCAAAGAACGTAAATCACTTATCTAAGTGGCGTAAATCACTCTCCTAAATGGCGTAAATGACTCGCCCAAGGAGCGTTAATCACTCATCCAAGGAGCGTAAATCACTTATCTAAGTGGCGTAAATCACTCATCCAAAGAACGTAAATCACTTATCTAAGTGGCGTAAATCACTCTCCTAAGTGGCGTAAATCACTCGCCTAAGGAGCGTAAATCATTCGCCTAAGTGGCGTAAATCACTCGCCCAAGGAGCGCAAATCACTCTTCAAAGTGGCGTAAA
This sequence comes from Phalangium opilio, assembly GCF_054372755.1. NCBI lineage: Eukaryota > Metazoa > Arthropoda > Arachnida > Opiliones > Phalangiidae > Phalangium > Phalangium opilio. Next base: position 2,034,815 of record NW_028324186.1, on the reverse strand, counting down.
TCACTCATCCAAGAACGTAAATCACTTATCTAAGTGGCGTAAATCACTCTCCTAAATGGCGTAAATCACTCGCCTAAGGAGCGTAAATCACTCGCCCAAGGAGCGTAAATCACTCGCCCAAGGAGCGTAAATCACTCGCCCAAGGAGCGAAAATCACTCAAAGTGGCGTAAATCACTCGCTCAAGGAGCGTAAATCACTCGCCCAAGGAGCGTAAATCACTCGCCCAAGGAGCGTATATCACTCGCCCAAGGAGCGTAAATCACTCATCCAAGGAGCGTAAATCACTTATCAAAGTGGCGTAAATCACTCATCCAAAGAACGTAAATCACTTATCTAAGTGGCGTAAATCACTCTCCTACCTGGCGTAAATCACTCGCCTAAGGAGCGTAAATCATTCGCCTAAGTGGCGTAAATCACTCGCCCAAGGAGCGTAAATCACTCGCCCAAGGAGCGTAAATCACTCTTCAAAGTGGCGTAAATCACTCATCCAAAGAACGTAAATCACTTATCTAAGTGGCGTAAGTCACTTTCCTAAGTGGAGTAAATCACTCGCTCAAGGAGCGTAAATCACTCGCCCAAGGAGCGTAAATCAGTTATCTAAGTGGCGTAAATCACTCATCCAAAGAACGTAAATCACTTATCTAAGTGGCGTAAATCATTCTCCTAAGTGGCGTAAATCACTCGCCTAAGGAGCGTAAATCATTCGCCTAAGTGCAGTAAATAACTCGCCTAAGGAGGGTAAATCACTCGCCCAAGGAGCGTAAATCACTCGCCCAAGGAGCGTAAATCACTCGCCCAAAGAGCGTAAATCACTCGCCCAAGGAACGTAAATCACTTATCTAAGTGGCGTAAATCACTCATCCAAAGAACGTAAATCACTTATCTAAGTGGCGTAAATCACTCTCCTAAGTGGCGTAAATCACTCGCCTAAGGAGCGTAAATCATTCGCCTAAGTGGCGTAAATCACTCGCCCAAGGAGCGCAAATCACTCTTCAAAGTGGCGTAAATCACTCATCCAAAGAACGTAAATCACTTATCTAAGTGGCGTAAGTCACTCTCCTAAGTGGCGTAAATCACTCGCTCAAGGAGCGTAAATCACTCGCCCAAGGAGCGTAAATCAGTTATCTAAGTGGCGTAAATCACTCATCCAAAGAACGTAAATCACTTATCTAAGTGGCGTAAATCACTCTCCTAAATGGCGTAAATCACTCGCCCAAGGAGCGTAAATCACTCATCCAAGGAGCGTAAATCACTTATCTAAGTGGCGTAAATCACTTATCTAAGTGGCGTAAATCACTCATCCAAAGAACGTAAATCACTTATCTAAGTGGCGTAAATCACTCTCCTAAGTGGCGTAAATCACTCGCCTAAGGAGCGTAAATCATTCGCCTAAGTGGCGTAAATCACTCGCCCAAGGAGCGTAAATCACTCTTCAAAGTGGCGTAAATCACTCATCCAAAGAACGTAAATCACTTATCTAAGTGGCGTAAATCACTCTCCTAAGTGGCGTAAATCACTCGCCTAAGGAGCGTAAATCATTCGCCTAAGTGGCGTAAATCACTCGCCCAAGGAGCGTAAATCACTCTTCAAAGTGGCGTAAATCACTCATCCAAAGAACGTAAATCATTTATCTAAGTGGCGTAAGTCACTCTCCTAAGTGGCGTAAATCACTCGCTCAAGGAGCGTAAATCACTCGCCCAAGGAGCGTAAATCAGTTATCTAAGTGGCGTAAATCACTCATCCAAAGAACGTAAATCACTTATCTAAGTGGCGTAAATCACTCTCCTAAATGGCGTAAATCACTCGCCCAAGGAGCGTAAATCACTCATCCAAGGAGCGTAAATCACTTATCTAAGTGGCGTAAATCACTTATCTAAGTGGCGTAAATCACTCATCCAAAGAACGTAAATCACTTATCTAAGTGGCGTAAATCACTCTCCTAAGTGGCGTAAATCACTCGCCTAAGGAGCGTAAATCATTCGCCTAAGTGTCGTAAATCACTCGCCCAAGGAGCGTAAATCACTCTTCAAAGTGGCGTAAATCACTCATCCAAAGAACGTAAATCACTTATCTAAGTGGCGTAAGTCACTCTCCTAAGTGGCGTAAATCACTCGCTCAAGGAGCGTAAATCACTCGCCCAAGGAGCGTAAATCAGTTATCTAAGTGGCGTAAATCACTCATCCAAAGAACGTAAATCACTTATCTAAGTGGCGTAAATCACTCTCCTAAATGGCGTAAATCACTCGCCCAAGGAGCGTAAATCACTCATCCAAGGAGCGTAAATCACTTATCTAAGTGGCGTAAATCACTTATCTAAGTGGCGTAAATCACTCATCCAAAGAACGTAAATCACTTATCTAAGTGGCGTAAATCACTCTCCTAAGTGGCGTAAATCACTCGCCTAAGGAGCGTAAATCATTCGCCTAAGTGGCGTAAATCACTCGCCCAAGGAGCGTAAATCACTCTTCAAAGTGGCGTAAATCACTCATCCAAAGAACGTAAATCACTTATCTAAGTGGCGTAAATCACTCTCCTAAGTGGCGTAAATCACTCGCCTAAGGAGCGTAAATCATTCGCCTAAGTGGCGTAAATCACTCGCCCAAGGAGCGTAAATCACTCTTCAAAGTGGCGTAAATCACTCATCCAAAGAACGTAAATCATTTATCTAAGTGGCGTAAGTCACTCTCCTAAGTGGCGTAAATCACTCGCTCAAGGAGCGTAAATCACTCGCCCAAGGAGCGTAAATCAGTTATCTAAGTGGCGTAAATCACTCATCCAAAGAACGTAAATCACTTATCTAAGTGGCGTAAATCACTCTCCTAAATGGCGTAAATCACTCGCCCAAGGAGCGTAAATCACTCATCCAAGGAGCGTAAATCACTTATCTAAGTGGCGTAAATCACTTATCTAAGTGGCGTAAATCACTCATCCAAAGAACGTAAATCACTTATCTAAGTGGCGTAAATCACTCTCCTAAGTGGCGTAAATCACTCGCCTAAGGAGCGTAAATCATTCGCCTAAGTGTCGTAAATCACTCGCCCAAGGAGCGTAAATCACTCTTCAAAGTGGCGTAAATCACTCATCCAAAGAACGTAAATCACTTATCTAAGTGGCGTAAGTCACTCTCCTAAGTGGCGTAAATCACTCGCTCAAGGAGCGTAAATCACTCGCCCAAGGAGCGTAAATCAGTTATCTAAGTGGCGTAAATCACTCATCCAAAGAACGTAAATCACTTATCTAAGTGGCGTAAATCACTCTCCTAAATGGCGTAAATCACTCGCCCAAGGAGCGTAAATCACTCATCCAAGGAGCGTAAATCACTTATCTAAGTGGCGTAAATCACTTATCTAAGTGGCGTAAATCACTCATCCAAAGAACGTAAATCACTTATCTAAGTGGCGTAAATCACTCTCCTAAGTGGCGTAAATCACTCGCCTAAGGAGCGTAAATCATTCGCCTAAGTGGCGTAAATCACTCGCCCAAGGAGCGTAAATCACTCTTCAAAGTGGCGTAAATCACTCATCCAAAGAACGTAAATCACTTATCTAAGTGGCGTAAATCACTCTCCTAAGTGGCGTAAATCACTCGCCTAAGGAGCGTAAATCATTCGCCTAAGTGGCGTAAATCACTCGCCCAAGGAGCGTAAATCACTCTTCAAAGTGGCGTAAATCACTCATCCAAAGAACGTAAATCATTTATCTAAGTGGCGTAAGTCACTCTCCTAAGTGGCGTAAATCACTCGCTCAAGGAGCGTAAATCACTCGCCCAAGGAGCGTAAATCAGTTATCTAAGTGGCGTAAATCACTCATCCAAAGAACGTAAATCACTTATCTAAGTGGCGTAAATCACTCTCCTAAATGGCGTAAATCACTCGCCCAAGGAGCGTAAATCACTCATCCAAGGAGCGTAAATCACTTATCTAAGTGGCGTAAATCACTTATCTAAGTGGCGTAAATCACTCATCCAAAGAACGTAAATCACTTATCTAAGTGGCGTAAATCACTCTCCTAAGTGGCGTAAATCACTCGCCTAAGGAGGGTAAATCACTCGCCCAAGGAGCGTAAATCACTCGCCCAAGGAGCGTAAATCACTCGCCCAAAGAGCGTAAATCACTCGCCCAAGGAACGTAAATCACTTATCTAAGTGGCGTAAATCACTCATCCAAAGAACGTAAATCACTTATCTAAGTGGCGTAAATCACTCTCCTAAGTGGCGTAAATCACTCGCCTAAGGAGCGTAAATCATTCGCCTAAGTGGCGTAAATCACTCGCCCAAGGAGCGCAAATCACTCTTCAAAGTGGCGTAAATCACTCATCCAAAGAACGTAAATCACTTATCTAAGTGGCGTAAGTCACTCTCCTAAGTGGCGTAAATCACTCGCTCAAGGAGCGTAAATCACTCGCCCAAGGAGCGTAAATCAGTTATCTAAGTGGCGTAAATCACTCATCCAAAGAACGTAAATCACTTATCTAAGTGGCGTAAATCACTCTCCTAAATGGCGTAAATCACTCGCCCAAGGAGCGTAAATCACTCATCCAAGGAGCGTAAATCACTTATCTAAGTGGCGTAAATCACTTATCTAAGTGGCGTAAATCACTCATCCAAAGAACGTAAATCACTTATTTAAGTGGCGTAAATCACTCTCCTAAGTGGCGTAAATCACTCGCCTAAGGAGCGTAAATCATTCGCCTAAGTGGCGTAAATCACTCGCCCAAGGAGCGTAAATCACTCTTCAAAGTGGCGTAAATCACTCATCCAAAGAACGTAAATCACTTATCTAAGTGGCGTAAATCACTCTCCTAAGTGGCGTAAATCACTCGCCTAAGGAGCGTAAATCATTCGCCTAAGTGGCGTAAATCACTCGCCCAAGGAGCGTAAATCACTCTTCAAAGTGGCGTAAATCACTCATCCAAAGAACGTAAATCATTTATCTAAGTGGCGTAAGTCACTCTCCTAAGTGGCGTAAATCACTCGCTCAAGGAGCGTAAATCACTCGCCCAAGGAGCGTAAATCAGTTATCTAAGTGGCGTAAATCACTCATCCAAAGAACGTAAATCACTTATCTAAGTGGCGTAAATCACTCTCCTAAATGGCGTAAATCACTCGCCCAAGGAGCGTAAATCACTCATCCAAGGAGCGTAAATCACTTATCTAATTGGCGTAAATCACTTATCTAAGTGGCGTAAATCACTCATCCAAAGAACGTAAATCACTTATCTAAGTGGCGTAAATCACTCTCCTAAGTGGCGTAAATCACTCGCCTAAGGAGCGTAAATCATTCGCCTAAGTGTCGTAAATCACTCGCCCAAGGAGCGTAAATCACTCTTCAAAGTGGCGTAAATCACTCATCCAAAGAACGTAAATCACTTATCTAAGTGGCGTAAGTCACTCTCCTAAGTGGCGTAAATCACTCGCTCAAGGAGCGTAAATCTTTCGCCCAAGGAGCGTAAATCACTCGCCCAAGGAGCGTAAATCAGTTATCTAAGTGGCGTAAATCACTCATCCAAAGAACGTAAATCACTTATCTAAGTGGCGTAAATCACTCTCCTAAATGGCGTAAATCACTCGCCCAAGGAGCGTAAATCACTCATCCAAGGAGCGTAAATCACTGATCTAAGTGGCGTAAATCACTCATCCAAAGAACGTAAATCACTTATCTAAGTGGCGTAAATCACTCTCCTAAGTGGCGTAAATCACTCGCCTAAGGAGCGTAAATCATTCGCCTAAGTGGCGTAAATCACTCGCCCAAGGAGCGTAAATCACTCTTCAAAGTGGCGTAAATCACTCATCCAAAGAACGTAAATCACTTATCTAAGTGGCGTAAGTCACTCTCCTAAGTGGCGTAAATCACTCGCTCAAGGAGCGTAAATCACTCGCCCAAGGAGCGTAAATCACTCGCCCAAGGAGCGTAAATCAGTTATCTAAGTGGCGTAAATCACTCATCCAAAGAACGTAAATCACTTATCTAAGTGGCGTAAATCACTCTCCTAAGTGGCGTAAATCACTCGCCTAAGGAGCGTAAATCATTCGCCAAAGTGGCGTAAATCACTCGCTCAAGGAGCGTAAATCACTCGCCCAAGGAGCGTAATTCAGTTATCCAAGTGGCGTAAATCACTCTCCTAAATGGCGTAAATCACTCGCCTATGGAGCGTAAATCATTCGCCTAAGTGGCGTAAATAACTCGCCTAAGGAGCGTAAATCACTCGCCCAAGGAGCGTAAATCACTCGCCCAAGGAGCGTAAATCACTCAAAGAGGCGTAAATCACTCAAAGTGGCGTAAATCACTCATCCCAAGAACGTAAATCACTTATCTAAGTCGCGTAAATCACTCTCTCAAGGAGCGTAAATCACTCGCCCAAGGAGCGTAAATCACTCGCTCAAGGAGCGTAAATCACTCGCCCAAGGAGCGTAAATCAGTTATCTAAGTGGCGTAAATCACTCATCCAAAGAACGTAAATCACTTATCTAAGTGGCGTAAATCACTCTCCTAAATGGCGTAAATCACTCGCATAAGGAGCGTAAATCACTCGCCCAAGGAACGTATATCACTCAAAGTGGCGTAAATCACTCATCCCAAGAACGTAAATCACTTATCTAAGTGGCGTAAATCACTCTCTCAAGGAGCGTAAATCACTCATCCAAGGAGCGTAAATCACTTATCCAAAGAACGTAAATCACTTATCTAAGTGGCGTAAATCACTTGCCCAAGGAGCGTAAATCACTCGCTCAAGGAGCGTAAATCACTCGCCCAAGGAGCCTAAATCACTCGCCCAAGGAGCGTATATCACTCGCCCAAGGAGCGTAAATCACTCATCCAAGGAGCATAAATCACTTATCAAAGTGGCGTAAATCACTTATCTAAGTGGCGTAAATCACTCATCCAAAGAACGTAAATCACTTATCTAAGTGGCTTAAATCACTCTCCTAAGTGGCGTAAATCACTCGCCTAAGGAGCGTAAATCATTCGCCTAAGGAGCGTAAATCATTCGCCTAAGTGGCGTAAATCACTCGCCCAAGGAGCGTAAATCACTCGCCCAAGGAGCGTAAATCACTCGCCAAAGGAGCGTAAATCACTCATCCAAGGAGCGTAAATCACTTATCTAAGTGGCGTAAATCACTCATCCAAAGAACGTAAATCACTTATCTAAGTGGCGTAAATCACTCTCCTACGTGGCGTAAATCACTCGCCTAAGGAGCGTAAATCATTCGCCTAAGTGGCGTAAATCACTCGCCCAAGGAGCGTAAATCACTCTTCAAAGTGGCGTAAATCACTCATCCAAAGAACGTAAATCACTTATCTAAGTGGCGTAAATCACTCTCCTAAGTGGCGTAAATCACTCGCCTAAGGAGCGTAAATCATTCGCCTAAGTGGCGTAAATCACTCGCCCAAGGAGCGTAAATCACTCTTCAAAGTGGCGTAAATCACTCATCCAAAGAACGTAAATCATTTATCTAAGTGGCGTAAGTCACTCTCCTAAGTGGCGTAAATCACTCGCTCAAGGAGCGTAAATCACTCGCCCAAGGAGCGTAAATCAGTTATCTAAGTGGCGTAAATCACTCATCCAAAGAACGTAAATCACTTATCTAAGTGGCGTAAATCACTCTCCTAAATGGCGTAAATCACTCGCCCAAGGAGCGTAAATCACTCATCCAAGGAGCGTAAATCACTTATCTAAGTGGCGTAAATCACTCATCCAAAGAACGTAAATCACTTATCTAAGTGGCGTAAATCACTCGCCTAAGGAGGGTAAATCACTCGCCCAAGGAGCGTAAATCACTCGCCCAAGGAGCGTAAATCACTCGCCCAAAGAGCGTAAATCACTCGCCCAAGGAACGTAAATCACTTATCTAAGTGGCGTAAATCACTCATCCAAAGAACGTAAATCACTTATCTAAGTGGCGTAAATCACTCTCCTAAGTGGCGTAAATCACTCGCCTAAGGAGCGTAAATCATTCGCCTAAGTGGCGTAAATCACTCGCCCAAGGAGCGCAAATCACTCTTCAAAGTGGCGTAAATCACTCATCCAAAGAACGTAAATCACTTATCTAAGTGGCGTAAGTCACTCTCCTAAGTGGCGTAAATCACTCGCTCAAGGAGCGTAAATCACTCGCCCAAGGAGCGTAAATCAGTTATCTAAGTGGCGTAAATCACTCATCCAAAGAACGTAAATCACTTATCTAAGTGGCGTAAATCACTCTCCTAAATGGCGTAAATCACTCGCCCAAGGAGCGTAAATCACTCATCCAAGGAGCGTAAATCACTTATCTAAGTGGCGTAAATCACTTATCTAAGTGGCGTAAATCACTCATCCAAAGAACGTAAATCACTTATTTAAGTGGCGTAAATCACTCTCCTAAGTGGCGTAAATCACTCGCCTAAGGAGCGTAAATCATTCGCCTAAGTGGCGTAAATCACTCGCCCAAGGAGCGTAAATCACTCTTCAAAGTGGCGTAAATCACTCATCCAAAGAACGTAAATCACTTATCTAAGTGGCGTAAATCACTCTCCTAAGTGGCGTAAATCACTCGCCTAAGGAGCGTAAATCATTCGCCTAAGTGGCGTAAATCACTCGCCCAAGGAGCGTAAATCACTCTTCAAAGTGGCGTAAATCACTCATCCAAAGAACGTAAATCACTTATCTAAGTGGCGTAAGTCACTCTCCTAAGTGGCGTAAATCACTCGCTCAAGGAGCGTAAATCACTCGCCCAAGGAGCGTAAATCAGTTATCTAAGTGGCGTAAATCACTCATCCAAAGAACGTAAATCACTTATCTAAGTGGCGTAAATCACTCTCCTAAGTGGCGTAAATCACTCGCCTAAGGAGCGTAAATCATTCGCCAAAGTGGCGTAAATCACTCGCTCAAGGAGCGTAAATCACTCGCCCAAGGAGCGTAATTCAGTTATCTAAGTGGCGTAAATCACTCTCCTAAATGGCGTAAATCACTCGCCTATGGAGCGTAAATCATTCGCCTAAGTGGCGTAAATAACTCGCCTAAGGAGCGTAAATCACTCGCCCAAGGAGCGTAAATCACTCGCCCAAGGAGCGTAAATCACTCAAAGAGGCGTAAATCACTCAAAGTGGCGTAAATCACTCATCCCAAGAACGTAAATCACTTATCTAAGTCGCGTAAATCACTCTCTCAAGGAGCGTAAATCACTCGCCCAAGGAGCGTAAATCACTCGCTCAAGGAGCGTAAATCACTCGCCCAAGGAGCGTAAATCAGTTATCTAAGTGGCGTAAATCACTCATCCAAAGAACGTAAATCACTTATCTAAGTGGCGTAAATCACTCTCCTAAATGGCGTAAATCACTCGCATAAGGAGCGTAAATCACTCGCCCAAGGAACGTATATCACTCAAAGTGGCGTAAATCACTCATCCCAAGAACGTAAATCACTTATCTAAGTGGCGTAAATCACTCTCTCAAGGAGCGTAAATCACTCATCCAAGGAGCGTAAATCACTTATCCAAAGAACGTAAATCACTTATCTAAGTGGCGTAAATCACTTGCCCAAGGAGCGTAAATCACTCGCTCAAGGAGCGTAAATCACTCGCCCAAGGAGCCTAAATCACTCGCCCAAGGAGCGTATATCACTCGCCCAAGGAGCGTAAATCACTCATCCAAGGAGCATAAATCACTTATCAAAGTGGCGTAAATCACTTATCTAAGTGGCGTAAATCACTCATCCAAAGAACGTAAATCACTTATCTAAGTGGCTTAAATCACTCTCCTAAGTGGCGTAAATCACTCGCCTAAGGAGCGTAAATCATTCGCCTAAGGAGCGTAAATCATTCGCCTAAGTGGCGTAAATCACTCGCCCAAGGAGCGTAAATCACTCGCCCAAGGAGCGTAAATCACTCGCCAAAGGAGCGTAAATCACTCATCCAAGGAGCGTAAATCACTTATCTAAGTGGCGTAAATCACTCATCCAAAGAACGTAAATCACTTATCTAAGTGGCGTAAATCACTCTCCTACGTGGCGTAAATCACTCGCCTAAGGAGCGTAAATCATTCGCCTAAGTGGCGTAAATCACTCGCCCAAGGAGCGTAAATCACTCTTCAAAGTGGCGTAAATCACTCATCCAAAGAACGTAAATCACTTATCTAAGTGGCGTAAATCACTCTCCTAAGTGGCGTAAATCACTCGCCTAAGGAGCGTAAATCATTCGCCTAAGTGGCGTAAATCACTCGCCCAAGGAGCGTAAATCACTCTTCAAAGTGGCGTAAATCACTCATCCAAAGAACGTAAATCATTTATCTAAGTGGCGTAAGTCACTCTCCTAAGTGGCGTAAATCACTCGCTCAAGGAGCGTAAATCACTCGCCCAAGGAGCGTAAATCAGTTATCTAAGTGGCGTAAATCACTCATCCAAAGAACGTAAATCACTTATCTAAGTGGCGTAAATCACTCTCCTAAATGGCGTAAATCACTCGCCCAAGGAGCGTAAATCACTCATCCAAGGAGCGTAAATCACTTATCTAAGTGGCGTAAATCACTCATCCAAAGAACGTAAATCACTTATCTAAGTGGCGTAAATCACTCTCCTAAGTGGCGTAAATCACTCGCCTAAGGAGGGTAAATCACTCGCCCAAGGAGCGTAAATCACTCGCCCAAGGAGCGTAAATCACTCGCCCAAAGAGCGTAAATCACTCGCCCAAGGAACGTAAATCACTTATCTAAGTGGCGTAAATCACTCATCCAAAGAACGTAAATCACTTATCTAAGTGGCGTAAATCACTCTCCTAAGTGGCGTAAATCACTCGCCTAAGGAGCGTAAATCATTCGCCTAAGTGGCGTAAATCACTCGCCCAAGGAGCGCAAATCACTCTTCAAAGTGGCGTAAATCACTCATCCAAAGAACGTAAATCACTTATCTAAGTGGCGTAAGTCACTCTCCTAAGTGGCGTAAATCACTCGCTCAAGGAGCGTAAATCACTCGCCCAAGGAGCGTAAATCAGTTATCTAAGTGGCGTAAATCACTCATCCAAAAAACGTAAATCACTTATCTAAGTGGCGTAAATCACTCTCCTAAATGGCGTAAATCACTCGCCCAAGGAGCGTAAATCACTCATCCAAGGAGCGTAAATCACTTATCTAAGTGGCGTAAATCACTTATCTAAGTGGCGTAAATCACTCATCCAAAGAACGTAAATCACTTATTTAAGTGGCGTAAATCACTCTCCTAAGTGGCGTAAATCACTCGCCTAAGGAGCGTAAATCATTCGCCTAAGTGGCGTAAATCACTCGCCCAAGGAGCGTAAATCACTCTTCAAAGTGGCGTAAATCACTCATCCAAAGAACGTAAATCACTTATCTAAGTGGCGTAAATCACTCTCCTAAGTGGCGTAAATCACTCGCCTAAGGAGCGTAAATCATTCGCCTAAGTGGCGTAAATCACTCGCCCAAGGAGCGTAAATCACTCTTCAAAGTGGCGTAAATCACTCATCCAAAGAACGTAAATCATTTATCTAAGTGGCGTAAGTCACTCTCCTAAGTGGCGTAAATCACTCGCTCAAGGAGCGTAAATCACTCGCCCAAGGAGCGTAAATCAGTTATCTAAGTGGCGTAAATCACTCATCCAAAGAACGTAAATCACTTATCTAAGTGGCGTAAATCACTCTCCTAAATGGCGTAAATCACTCGCCCAAGGAGCGTAAATCACTCATCCAAGGAGCGTAAATCACTTATCTAAGTGGCGTAAATCACTTATCTAAGTGGCGTAAATCACTCATCCAAAGAACGTAAATCACTTATCTAAGTGGCGTAAATCACTCTCCTAAGTGGCGTAAATCACTCGCCTAAGGAGCGTAAATCATTCGCCTAAGTGTCGTAAATCACTCGCCCAAGGAGCGTAAATCACTCTTCAAAGTGGCGTAAATCACTCATCCAAAGAACGTAAATCACTTATCTAAGTGGCGTAAGTCACTCTCCTAAGTGGCGTAAATCACTCGCTCAAGGAGCGTAAATCTTTCGCCCAAGGAGCGTAAATCACTCGCCCAAGGAGCGTAAATCAGTTATCTAAGTGGCGTAAATCACTCATCCAAAGAACGTAAATCACTTATCTAAGTGGCGTAAATCACTCTCCTAAATGGCGTAAATCACTCGCCCAAGGAGCGTAAATCACTCATCCAAGGAGCGTAAATCACTGATCTAAGTGGCGTAAATCACTCATCCAAAGAACGTAAATCACTTATCTAAGTGGCGTAAATCACTCTCCTAAGTGGCGTAAATCACTCGCCTAAGGAGCGTAAATCATTCGCCTAAGTGGCGTAAATCACTCGCCCAAGGAGCGTAAATCACTCTTCAAAGTGGCGTAAATCACTCATCCAAAGAACGTAAATCACTTATCTAAGTGGCGTAAGTCACTCTCCTAAGTGGCGTAAATCACTCGCTCAAGGAGCGTAAATCACTCGCCCAAGGAGCGTAAATCACTCGCCCAAGGAGCGTAAATCAGTTATCTAAGTGGCGTAAATCACTCATCCAAAGAACGTAAATCACTTATCTAAGTGGCGTAAATCACTCTCCTAAGTGGCGTAAATCACTCGCCTAAGGAGCGTAAATCATTCGCCAAAGTGGCGTAAATCACTCGCTCAAGGAGCGTAAATCACTCGCCCAAGGAGCGTAATTCAGTTATCTAAGTGGCGTAAATCACTCTCCTAAATGGCGTAAATCACTCGCCTATGGAGCGTAAATCATTCGCCTAAGTGGCGTAAATAACTCGCCTAAGGAGCGTAAATCACTCGCCCAAGGAGCGTAAATCACTCGCCCAAGGAGCGTAAATCACTCAAAGTGGCGTAAATCACTCAAAGTGGCGTAAATCACTCATCCCAAGAACGTAAATCACTTATCTAAGTCGCGTAAATCACTCTCTCAAGGAGCGTAAATCACTCGCCCAAGGAGCGTAAATCACTCGCTCAAGGAGCGTAAATCACTCGCCCAAGGAGCGTAAATCAGTTATCTAAGTGGCGTAAATCACTCATCCAAAGAACGTAAATCACTTATCTAAGTGGCGTAAATCACTCTCCTAAATGGCGTAAATCACTCGCATAAGGAGCGTAAATCACTCGCCCAAGGAACGTATATCACTCAAAGTGGCGTAAATCACTCATCCCAAGAACGTAAATCACTTATCTAAGTGGCGTAAATCACTCTCTCAAGGAGCGTAAATCACTCATCCAAGGAGCGTAAATCACTTATCCAAAGAACGTAAATCACTTATCTAAGTGGCGTAAATCACTTGCCCAAGGAGCGTAAATCACTCGCTCAAGGAGCGTAAATCACTCGCCCAAGGAGCCTAAATCACTCGCCCAAGGAGCGTATATCACTCGCCCAAGGAGCGTAAATCACTCATCCAAGGAGCATAAATCACTTATCAAAGTGGCGTAAATCACTTATCTAAGTGGCGTAAATCACTCATCCAAAGAACGTAAATCACTTATCTAAGTGGCTTAAATCACTCTCCTGAGTGGCGTAAATCACTCGCCTAAGGAGCGTAAATCATTCGCCTAAGGAGCGTAAATCATTCGCCTAAGTGGCGTAAATCACTCGCCCAAGGAGCGTAAATCACTCGCCCAAGGAGCGTAAATCACTCGCCAAAGGAGCGTAAATCACTCATCCAAGGAGCGTAAATCACTTATCTAAGTGGCGTAAATCACTCATCCAAAGAACGTAAATCACTTATCTAAGTGGCGTAAATCACTCTCCTACGTGGCGTAAATCACTCGCCTAAGGAGCGTAAATCATTCGCCTAAGTGGCGTAAATCACTCGCCCAAGGAGCGTAAATCACTCGCCCTAGGAGCGTAAATCACTCTTCAAAGAACGTAAATCACTTATCTAAGTGGCGTAAGTCACTCTCCTAAGTAGCGTAAATCACTCGCTCAAGGAGCTTAAATCACTCGCCCAAGGAGCGTAAATCACTCGCCCAAGGAGCGTAAATCAGTTATCTAAGTGGCGTAAATCACTCATCCAAAGAACGTAAATCACTTATCTAAGTGGCGTAAATCACTCCTAAGTGGCGTAAATCACTCGCCTAAGGAGCGTAAATCATTCGCCAAAGTGGCGTAAATCACTCATCCAAAGAACGTAAATCACTTATCTAAGTGGCGTAAGTCACTCTCCTAAGTGGCGTAAATCACTCGCTCAAGGAGCGTAAATCACTCGCCCAAGGAGCGTAATTCAGTTATCTAAGTGGCGTAAATCACTCTCCTAAATGGCGTAAATCACTCGCCTATGGAGCGTAAATCATTCGCCTAAGTGGCGTAAATAACTCGCCTAAGGAGCGTAAATCACTCGCCCAAGGAGCGTAAATCACTCGCCCAAGGAGCGTAAATCACTCAAAGTGGCGTAAATCACTCATCCCAAGAACGTAAATCACTTATCTAAGTCGCGTAAATCACTTATCTAAGTCGCGTAAATCACTTATCTAAGTCGCGTAAATCACTCTCTCAAGGAGCGTAAATCACTCGCCCAAGGAGCGTAAATCACTCGCTCAAGGAGCGTAAATCACTCATCCAAGGAGCATAAATCACTTATCTAAGTGGCGTAAGTCACTCTCCTAAGTGGCGTAAATCACTCGCTCAAGGAGCGTAAATCACTCGCCCAAGGAGCGTAAATCAGTTATCTAAGTGGCGTAAATCACTCATCCAAAGAACGTAAATCACTTATCTAAGTGGCGTAAATCACTCTCCTAAATGGCGTAAATCACTCGCCTAAGTGGCGTAAATCACTCGCCCAAGGAGCGTAAATCACTCGCCCAAGGAGCGTAAATCACTCGCCAAAGGAGCGTAAATCACTCGCCCAAGGAGCGTATATCACTCGCCCAAGGAGCGTAAATCACTCATCCAAGGAGCATAAATCACTTATCAAAGTTGCGTAAATCACTTATCTAAGTGGCGTAAATCACTCATCCAAAGAACGTAAATCACTTATCTAAGTGGCTTAAATCACTCTCCTAAGTGGCTTAAATCACTCTCCTAAGTGGCGTAAATCACTCGCCTAAGGAGCGTAAATCATTCGCCTAAGTGGCGTAAATCACTCGCCCAAGGAGCGTAAATCACTCTTCAAAGTGGCGTAAATCACTCATCCAAAGAACGTAAATCACTTATCTAAGTGGCGTAAGTCACTCTCCTAAGTGGCGTAAATCACTCGCTCAAGGAGCGTAAATCTTTCGCCCAAGGAGCGTAAATCACTCGCCCAAGGAGCGTAAATCAGTTATCTAAGTGGCGTAAATCACTCTCCTAAATGGCGTAAATCACTCGCCTATGGAGCGTAAATCATTCGCCTAAGTGGCGTAAATAACTCGCCTAAGGAGCGTAAATCACTCGCCCAAGGAGCGTAAATCACTCGCCCAAGGAGCGTAAATCACTCAAAGTGGCGTAAATCACTCATCCCAAGAACGTAAATCACTTATCTAAGTCGCGTAAATCACTCTCTCAAGGAGCGTAAATCACTCGCCCAAGGAGCGTAAATCACTCGCTCAAGGAGCGTAAATCACTCGCCCAAGGAGCGTAAATCAGTTATCTAAGTGGCGTAAATCACTCATCCAAAGAACGTAAATCACTTATCTAAGTGGCGTAAATCACTCTCCTAAATGGCGTAAATCACTCGCATAAGGAGCGTAAATCACTCGCCCAAGGAACGTATATCACTCAAAGTGGCGTAAATCACTCATCCCAAGAACGTAAATCACTTATCTAAGTGGCGTAAATCACTCTCTCAAGGAGCGTAAATCACTCATCCAAGGAGCGTAAATCACTCATCCAAAGAACGTAAATCACTTATCTAAGTGGCGTAAATCACTCTCCTACCTGGCGTAAATCACTCGCCTAAGGAGCGTAAATCATTCGCCTAAGTGGCGTAAATCACTCGCCCAAGGAGCGTAAATCACTCGCCCAAGGAGCGTAAATCACTCTTCAAAGTGGCGTAAATCACTCATCCAAAGAACGTAAATCACTTATCTAAGTGGCGTAAAGCACTCTCCTAAATGGCGTAAATCACTCGCCTAAGGAGCGTAAATCACTCGCCCAAGGAGCGTAAATCACTCAAAGTGGCGTAAATCACTCATCCCAAGAACGTAAATCACTTATCTAAGTGGCGTAAATCACTCTCTCAAGGAGCGTAAATCACTCGCCCAAGGAGCGTAAATCACTCGCTCAAGGAGCGTAAATCACTCGCCCAAGGAGCGTAAATCAGTTATCTAAGTGGCGTAAATCACTCATCCAAAGAACGTAAATCACTTATCTAAGTGGCGTAAATCACTCTCCTAAATGGCGTAAATCACTCGAATAAGGAGCGTAAATAACTCGCCCAAGGATCGTAAATCACTCGCCCAAGGAGCGTAAATCACTCAAAGTGGCGTAAATCACTCATCCCAAGAACGTAAATCACTTATCTAAGTGGCGTAAATCACTCTCTCAAGGAGCGTAAATCACTCATCCAAGGAGCGTAAATCACTCGCCCAAGGAGCGTATATCACTCGCCCAAGGAACGTAAATCACTCATCCAAGGAGCGTAAATCACTTATCAAAGTGGCATAAATCACTTATCTAAGTGGCGTAAATCACTCATCCAAAGAACGTAAATCACTTATCTAAGTGGCTTAAATCACTCTCCTAAGTGGCGTAAATCACTCGCCTAAGTGCCGTAAATCACTCGCCCAAGGAGCGTAAATCACTCATCCAAAGAACGTAAATCACTTATCTAAGTGGCGTAAATCCTTTATCTAAGTGGCGTAAATCACTCGCCCAAGGAGCGTAAATCACTCGCCCAAGGAGCGTAAATCACTCGCCCAAGGAGCGTAAATCACTCGCCCAAGGAGCGTAAATCACTCATCCAAGGAGCGTAAATCACTTATCTAAGTGGCGTAAATCACTCATCCAAAGAACGTAAATCACTTATCTAAGTGGCGTAAATCACTCTCCTACCTGGCGTAAATCACTCGCCCAAGGAGCGTAAATCACTCTTCAAAGTGGCGTAAATCACTCATCCAAAGAACGTAAATCACTTATCTAAGTGGCGTAAGTCACTCTCCTAAGTGGCGTAAATCACTCGCTCAAGGAGCGTAAATCACTCGCCCAAGGAGCGTAAATCAGTTATCTAAGTGGCGTAAATCACTCATCCAAAGAACGTAAATCACTTATCTAAGTGGCGTAAATCACTCTCCTAAATGGCGTAAATCACTCGCATAAGGAGCGTAAATCACTCGCCCAAGGAACGTATATCACTCAAAGTGGCGTAAATCACTCATCCCAAGAACGTAAATCACTTATCTAAGTGGCGTAAATCACTCTCTCAAGGAGCGTAAATCACTCATCCAAGGAGCGTAAATCACTCATCCAAAGAACGTAAATCACTTATCTAAGTGGCGTAAATCACTCTCCTACCTGGCGTAAATCACTCGCCTAAGGAGCGTAAATCATTCGCCTAAGTGGCGTAAATCACTCGCCCAAGGAGCGTAAATCACTCGCCCAAGGAGCGTAAATCACTCTTCAAAGTGGCGTAAATCACTCATCCAAAGAACGTAAATCACTTATCTAAGTGGCGTAAAGCACTCTCCTAAATGGCGTAAATCACTTATCTAAGTGGCGTAAAGCACTCTCCTAAATGGCGTAAATCACTCGCCTAAGGAGCGTAAATCACTCGCCCAAGGAGCGTAAATCACTCAAAGTGGCGTAAATCACTCATCCCAAGAACGTAAATCACTTATCTAAGTGGCGTAAATCACTCTCTCAAGGAGCGTAAATCACTCGCCCAAGGAGCGTAAATCACTCGCTCAAGGAGCGTAAATCACTCGCCCAAGGAGCGTAAATCAGTTATCTAAGTGGCGTAAATCACTCATCCAAAGAACGTAAATCACTTATCTAAGTGGCGTAAATCACTCTCCTAAATGGCGTAAATCACTCGAATAAGGAGCGTAAATAACTCGCCCAAGGATCGTAAATCACTCGCCCAAGGAGCGTAAATCACTCAAAGTGGCGTAAATCACTCATCCCAAGAACGTAAATCACTTATCTAAGTGGCGTAAATCACTCTCTCAAGGAGCGTAAATCACTCATCCAAGGAGCGTAAATCACTCGCCCAAGGAGCGTATATCACTCGCCCAAGGAACGTAAATCACTCATCCAAGGAGCGTAAATCACTTATCAAAGTGGCATAAATCACTTATCTAAGTGGCGTAAATCACTCATCCAAAGAACGTAAATCACTTATCTAAGTGGCTTAAATCACTCTCCTAAGTGGCGTAAATCACTCGCCTAAGTGCCGTAAATCACTCGCCCAAGGAGCGTAAATCACTCATCCAAAGAACGTAAATCACTTATCTAAGTGGCGTAAATCCTTTATCTAAGTGGCGTAAATCACTCGCCCAAGGAGCGTAAATCACTCGCCCAAGGAGCGTAAATCACTCGCCCAAGGAGCGTAAATCACTCGCCCAAGGAGCGTAAATCACTCATCCAAGGAGCGTAAATCACTTATCTAAGTGGCGTAAATCACTCATCCAAAGAACGTAAATCACTTATCTAAGTGGCGTAAATCACTCTCCTACCTGGCGTAAATCACTCGCCCAAGGAGCGTAAATCACTCGCCCAAGGAGCGTAAATCACTCTTCAAAGTGGCGTAAATCACTCATCCAAAGAACGTAAATCACTTATCTAAGTGGCGTAAGTCACTCTCCTAAGTGGCGTAAATCACTCGCTCAAGGAGCGTAAATCACTCGCCCAAGGAGCGTAAATCAGTTATCTAAGTGGCGTAAATCACTCATCCAAAGAACGTAAATCACTTATCTAAGTGGCGTAAATCACTCTCCTAAGTGGCGTAAATCACTCGCCTAAGGAGCGTAAATCATTCGCCAAAGTGGCGTAAATCACTCGCCCAAGGAGCGTAAATCACTCTTCAAAGTGGCGTAAATCACTCATCCAAAGAACGTAAATCACTTATCTAAGTGGCGTAAGTCACTCTCCTAAGTGGCGTAAATCACTCGCCCAAGGAGCGTAAATCACTCGCCCAAGGAGTGTAATTCAGTTATCTAAGTGGCGTAAATCACTCTCCTAAATGGCGTAAATCACTCGCCTATGGAGCGTAAATCATTCGCCTAAGTGGCGTAAATAACTCGCCTAAGGAGCGTAAATCACTCGCCCAAGGAGCGTAAATCACTCGCCCAAGGAGCGTAAATCACTCAAAGTGGCGTAAATCACTCATCCCAAGAACGTAAATCACTTATCTAAGTCGCGTAAATCACTCTCTCAAGGAGCGTAAATCACTCGCCCAAGGAGCGTAAATCACTCGCTCAAGGAGCGTAAATCACTCGCCCAAGGAGCGTAAGTCAGTTATCTAAGTGGCGTAAATCACTCATCCAAAGAACGTAAATCACTTATCTAAGTGGCGTAAATCACTCTCCTAAATGGCGTAAATCACTCGCATAAGGAGCGTAAATCACTCGCCCAAGGAACGTATATCACTCAAAGTGGCGTAAATCACTCATCCCAAGAACGTAAATCACTTATCTAAGTGGCGTAAATCACTCTCTCAAGGAGCGTAAATCACTCACCCAAGGAGCGTAAATCACTCATCCAAAGAACGTAAATCACTTATCTAATTGGCGTAAATCACTCTCCTACCTGGCGTAAATCACTCGCCTAAGGAGCGTAAATCATTCGCCTAAGTGGCGTAAATCACTCGCCCAAGGAGCGTAAATCACTCGCCCAAGGAGCGTAAATCACTCTTCAAAGTGGCGTAAATCACTCATCCAAAGAACGTAAATCACTTATCTAAGTGGCGTAAGTCACTCTCCTAAGTGGCGTAAATCACTCGCTCAAGGAGCGTAAATCACTCGCCCAAGGAGTGTAAATCACTCGCCCAAGGAGCGTAAATCAGTTATCTAAGTGGCGTAAATCACTCATCCAAAGAACGTAAATCACTTATCTAAGTGGCGTAAATCACTCTCCTAAATGGCGTAAATCACTCGAATAAGGAGCGTAAATAACTCGCCCAAGGATCGTAAATCACTCGCCCAAGGAGCGTAAATCACTCAAAGTGGCGTAAATCACTCATCCCAAGAACGTAAATCACTTATCTAAGTGGCGTAAATCACTCTCTCAAGGAGCGTAAATCACTCATCCAAGGAGCGTAAATCACTCGCCCAAGGAGCGTATATCACTCGCCCAAGGAACGTAAATCACTCATCCAAGGAGCGTAAATCACTTATCAAAGTGGCATAAATCACTTATCTAAGTGGCGTAAATCACTCATCCAAAGAACGTTAATCACTTATCTAAGTGGCTTAAATCACTCTCGTAAGTGGCGTAAATCACTCGCCTAAGTGGCGTAAATCACTCGCCCAAGGAGCGTAAATCACTCATCCAAAGAACGTAAATCACTTATCTAAGTGGCGTAAATCCTTTATCTAAGTGGCGTAAATCACTCGCCCAAGGAGCGTAAATCACTCGCCCAAGGAGCGAAAATCACTCGCCCAAGGAGCGTAAATCACTCGCCCAAGGAGCGTAAATCACTCATCCAAGGAGCGTAAATCACTTATCTAAGTGGCGTAAATCACTCATCCAAAGAACGTAAATCACTTATCTAAGTGGCGTAAATCACTCTCCTACCTGGCGTAAATCACTCGCCCAAGGAGCGTAAATCACTCTTCAAAGTGGCGTAAATCACTCATCCAAAGAACGTAAATCACTTATCTAAGTGGCGTAAGTCACTCTCCTAAGTGGCGTAAATCACTCGCTCAAGGAGCGTAAATCACTCGCCCAAGGAGCGTAAATCAGTTATCTAAGTGGCGTAAATCACTCATCCAAAGAACGTAAATCACTTATCAAATTGGCGTAAATCACTTATCTAAGTGGCGTAAATCACTCATCCAAGGAGCGTAAATCACTTATCAAAGTGGCGTAAATCACTTATCTAAGTGGCGTAAATCACTCATCCAAAGAACGTAAATCACTTATCTAAGTGGCTTAAATCACTCTCCTAAGTGGCGTAAATCACTCGCCTAAGTGGCGTAAATCACTCGCCCAAGGAGCGTAAATCACTCATCCAAAGAACGTAAATCACTTATCTAAGAGGCGTAAATCACTCGCCCAAGGAGCGTAAATCACTCGCCCAAGGAGCGTAAATCACTCGCCCAAGGAGCGTAAATCACTCGCCCAAGGAGCGTAAATCACTCATCCAAGGAGCGTAAATCACTTATCTAAGTGGCGTAAATCACTCATCCAAAGAACGTAAATCACTTATCTAAGTGGCGTAAATCACTCTCCTACCTGGCGTAAATCACTCGCCTAAGGAGCGTAAATCATTCGCCTAAGTGGCGTAAATCACTCGCCTAAGGAGCGTAAATCATTCGCCTAAGTGGCGTAAATCACTCGCCCAAGGAGCGTAAATCACTCGCCCAAGGAGCGTAAATCACTCTTCAAAGTGGCGTAAATCACTCATCCAAAGAACGTAAATCACTTATCTAAGTGGCGTAAGTCACTCTCCTAAGTGGCGTAAATCACTCGCTCAAGGAGCGTAAATCACTCGCCCAAGGAGCGTAAATCACTCGCCCAAGGAGCGTAAATCAGTTATCTAAGTGGCGTAAATCACTCATCCAAAGAACGTAAATCACTTATCTAAGTGGCGTAAATCACTCTCCTAAGTGGCGTAAATCACTCGCCTAAGGAGCGTAAATCATTCGCCTAAGTGCAGTAAATAACTCGCCTAAGGAGGGTAAATCACTCGCCCAAGGAGCGTAAATCACTCGCCCAAGGAGCGTAAATCAGTTATCTAAGTGGCGTAAATCACTCATCCAAAGAACGTAAATCACTTATCAAATTGGCGTAAATCACTTATCTAAGTGGCGTAAAGCACTCTCCTAAATGGCGTAAATCACTCGCCTAAGGAGCGTAAATCACTCGCCCAAGGAGCGTAAATCACTCAAAGTGGCGTAAATCACTCATCCCAAGAACGTAAATCACTTATCTAAGTGGCGTAAATCACTCTCTCAAGGAGCGTAAATCACTCGCCCAAGGAGCGTAAATCACTCGCTCAAGGAGCGTAAATCACTCGCCCAAGGAGCGTAAATCAGTTATCTAAGTGGCGTAAATCACTCATCCAAAGAACGTAAATCACTTATCTAAGTGGCGTAAATCACTCTCCTAAATGGCGTAAATCACTCGAATAAGGAGCGTAAATAACTCGCCCAAGGATCGTAAATCACTCGCCCAAGGAGCGTAAATCACTCAAAGTGGCGTAAATCACTCATCCCAAGAACGTAAATCACTTATCTAAGTGGCGTAAATCACTCTCTCAAGGAGCGTAAATCACTCATCCAAGGAGCGTAAATCACTCGCCCAAGGAGCGTATATCACTCGCCCAAGGAACGTAAATCACTCATCCAAGGAGCGTAAATCACTTATCAAAGTGGCATAAATCACTTATCTAAGTGGCGTAAATCACTCATCCAAAGAACGTAAATCACTTATCTAAGTGGCTTAAATCACTCTCCTAAGTGGCGTAAATCACTCGCCTAAGTGCCGTAAATCACTCGCCCAAGGAGCGTAAATCACTCATCCAAAGAACGTAAATCACTTATCTAAGTGGCGTAAATCCTTTATCTAAGTGGCGTAAATCACTCGCCCAAGGAGCGTAAATCACTCGCCCAAGGAGCGTAAATCACTCGCCCAAGGAGCGTAAATCACTCGCCCAAGGAGCGTAAATCACTCATCCAAGGAGCGTAAATCACTTATCTAAGTGGCGTAAATCACTCATCCAAAGAACGTAAATCACTTATCTAAGTGGCGTAAATCACTCTCCTACCTGGCGTAAATCACTCGCCCAAGGAGCGTAAATCACTCTTCAAAGTGGCGTAAATCACTCATCCAAAGAACGTAAATCACTTATCTAAGTGGCGTAAGTCACTCTCCTAAGTGGCGTAAATCACTCGCTCAAGGAGCGTAAATCACTCGCCCAAGGAGCGTAAATCAGTTATCTAAGTGGCGTAAATCACTCATCCAAAGAACGTAAATCACTTATCTAAGTGGCGTAAATCACTCTCCTAAATGGCGTAAATCACTCGCATAAGGAGCGTAAATCACTCGCCCAAGGAACGTATATCACTCAAAGTGGCGTAAATCACTCATCCCAAGAACGTAAAT
This sequence comes from Phalangium opilio, assembly GCF_054372755.1. Taxonomy (NCBI): domain Eukaryota; kingdom Metazoa; phylum Arthropoda; class Arachnida; order Opiliones; family Phalangiidae; genus Phalangium; species Phalangium opilio. The sequence goes on along the minus strand of NW_028324186.1, from coordinate 2,011,680 downwards.
CACTTATCTAAGTGGCGTAAATCACTCTCTCAAGGAGCGTAAATCACTCATCCAAGGAGCGTAAATCACTCATCCAAAGAACGTAAATCACTTATCTAAGTGGCGTAAATCACTCTCCTACCTGGCGTAAATCACTCGCCTAAGGAGCGTAAATCATTCGCCTAAGTGGCGTAAATCACTCGCCCAAGGAGCGTAAATCACTCGCCCAAGGAGCGTAAATCACTCGCCCAAGGAGCGTAAATCACTCTTCAAAGTGGCGTAAATCACTCATCCAAAGAACGTAAATCACTTATCTAAGTGGCGTAAAGCACTCTCCTAAATGGCGTAAATCACTTATCTAAGTGGCGTAAAGCACTCTCCTAAATGGCGTAAATCACTCGCCTAAGGAGCGTAAATCACTCGCCCAAGGAGCGTAAATCACTCAAAGTGGCGTAAATCACTCATCCCAAGAACGTAAATCACTTATCTAAGTGGCGTAAATCACTCTCTCAAGGAGCGTAAATCACTCGCCCAAGGAGCGTAAATCACTCGCTCAAGGAGCGTAAATCACTCGCCCAAGGAGCGTAAATCAGTTATCTAAGTGGCGTAAATCACTCATCCAAAGAACGTAAATCACTTATCTAAGTGGCGTAAATCACTCTCCTAAATGGCGTAAATCACTCGAATAAGGAGCGTAAATAACTCGCCCAAGGATCGTAAATCACTCGCCCAAGGAGCGTAAATCACTCAAAGTGGCGTAAATCACTCATCCCAAGAACGTAAATCACTTATCTAAGTGGCGTAAATCACTCTCTCAAGGAGCGTAAATCACTCATCCAAGGAGCGTAAATCACTCGCCCAAGGAGCGTATATCACTCGCCCAAGGAACGTAAATCACTCATCCAAGGAGCGTAAATCACTTATCAAAGTGGCATAAATCACTTATCTAAGTGGCGTAAATCACTCATCCAAAGAACGTAAATCACTTATCTAAGTGGCTTAAATCACTCTCCTAAGTGGCGTAAATCACTCGCCTAAGTGCCGTAAATCACTCGCCCAAGGAGCGTAAATCACTCATCCAAAGAACGTAAATCACTTATCTAAGTGGCGTAAATCCTTTATCTAAGTGGCGTAAATCACTCGCCCAAGGAGCGTAAATCACTCGCCCAAGGAGCGTAAATCACTCGCCCAAGGAGCGTAAATCACTCGCCCAAGGAGCGTAAATCACTCGCCCAAGGAGCGTAAATCACTCATCCAAGGAGCGTAAATCACTTATCTAAGTGGCGTAAATCACTCATCCAAAGAACGTAAATCACTTATCTAAGTGGCGTAAATCACTCTCCTACCTGGCGTAAATCACTCGCCCAAGGAGCGTAAATCACTCGCCCAAGGAGCGTAAATCACTCTTCAAAGTGGCGTAAATCACTCATCCAAAGAACGTAAATCACTTATCTAAGTGGCGTAAGTCACTCTCCTAAGTGGCGTAAATCACTCGCTCAAGGAGCGTAAATCACTCGCCCAAGGAGCGTAAATCAGTTATCTAAGTGGCGTAAATCACTCATCCAAAGAACGTAAATCACTTATCTAAGTGGCGTAAATCACTCTCCTAAGTGGCGTAAATCACTCGCCTAAGGAGCGTAAATCATTCGCCAAAGTGGCGTAAATCACTCGCCCAAGGAGCGTAAATCACTCTTCAAAGTGGCGTAAATCACTCATCCAAAGAACGTAAATCACTTATCTAAGTGGCGTAAGTCACTCTCCTAAGTGGCGTAAATCACTCGCCCAAGGAGCGTAAATCACTCGCCCAAGGAGTGTAATTCAGTTATCTAAGTGGCGTAAATCACTCTCCTAAATGGCGTAAATCACTCGCCTATGGAGCGTAAATCATTCGCCTAAGTGGCGTAAATAACTCGCCTAAGGAGCGTAAATCACTCGCCCAAGGAGCGTAAATCACTCGCCCAAGGAGCGTAAATCACTCAAAGTGGCGTAAATCACTCATCCCAAGAACGTAAATCACTTATCTAAGTCGCGTAAATCACTCTCTCAAGGAGCGTAAATCACTCGCCCAAGGAGCGTAAATCACTCGCTCAAGGAGCGTAAATCACTCGCCCAAGGAGCGTAAGTCAGTTATCTAAGTGGCGTAAATCACTCATCCAAAGAACGTAAATCACTTATCTAAGTGGCGTAAATCACTCTCCTAAATGGCGTAAATCACTCGCATAAGGAGCGTAAATCACTCGCCCAAGGAACGTATATCACTCAAAGTGGCGTAAATCACTCATCCCAAGAACGTAAATCACTTATCTAAGTGGCGTAAATCACTCTCTCAAGGAGCGTAAATCACTCACCCAAGGAGCGTAAATCACTCATCCAAAGAACGTAAATCACTTATCTAATTGGCGTAAATCACTCTCCTACCTGGCGTAAATCACTCGCCTAAGGAGCGTAAATCATTCGCCTAAGTGGCGTAAATCACTCGCCCAAGGAGCGTAAATCACTCGCCCAAGGAGCGTAAATCACTCTTCAAAGTGGCGTAAATCACTCATCCAAAGAACGTAAATCACTTATCTAAGTGGCGTAAGTCACTCTCCTAAGTGGCGTAAATCACTCGCTCAAGGAGCGTAAATCACTCGCCCAAGGAGTGTAAATCACTCGCCCAAGGAGCGTAAATCAGTTATCTAAGTGGCGTAAATCACTCATCCAAAGAACGTAAATCACTTATCTAAGTGGCGTAAATCACTCTCCTAAATGGCGTAAATCACTCGAATAAGGAGCGTAAATAACTCGCCCAAGGATCGTAAATCACTCGCCCAAGGAGCGTAAATCACTCAAAGTGGCGTAAATCACTCATCCCAAGAACGTAAATCACTTATCTAAGTGGCGTAAATCACTCTCTCAAGGAGCGTAAATCACTCATCCAAGGAGCGTAAATCACTCGCCCAAGGAGCGTATATCACTCGCCCAAGGAACGTAAATCACTCATCCAAGGAGCGTAAATCACTTATCAAAGTGGCATAAATCACTTATCTAAGTGGCGTAAATCACTCATCCAAAGAACGTTAATCACTTATCTAAGTGGCTTAAATCACTCTCGTAAGTGGCGTAAATCACTCGCCTAAGTGGCGTAAATCACTCGCCCAAGGAGCGTAAATCACTCATCCAAAGAACGTAAATCACTTATCTAAGTGGCGTAAATCCTTTATCTAAGTGGCGTAAATCACTCGCCCAAGGAGCGTAAATCACTCGCCCAAGGAGCGAAAATCACTCGCCCAAGGAGCGTAAATCACTCGCCCAAGGAGCGTAAATCACTCATCCAAGGAGCGTAAATCACTTATCTAAGTGGCGTAAATCACTCATCCAAAGAACGTAAATCACTTATCTAAGTGGCGTAAATCACTCTCCTACCTGGCGTAAATCACTCGCCCAAGGAGCGTAAATCACTCTTCAAAGTGGCGTAAATCACTCATCCAAAGAACGTAAATCACTTATCTAAGTGGCGTAAGTCACTCTCCTAAGTGGCGTAAATCACTCGCTCAAGGAGCGTAAATCACTCGCCCAAGGAGCGTAAATCAGTTATCTAAGTGGCGTAAATCACTCATCCAAAGAACGTAAATCACTTATCAAATTGGCGTAAATCACTTATCTAAGTGGCGTAAATCACTCATCCAAGGAGCGTAAATCACTTATCAAAGTGGCGTAAATCACTTATCTAAGTGGCGTAAATCACTCATCCAAAGAACGTAAATCACTTATCTAAGTGGCTTAAATCACTCTCCTAAGTGGCGTAAATCACTCGCCTAAGTGGCGTAAATCACTCGCCCAAGGAGCGTAAATCACTCATCCAAAGAACGTAAATCACTTATCTAAGAGGCGTAAATCCCTTATCTAAGTGGCGTAAATCACTCGCCCAAGGAGCGTAAATCACTCGCCCAAGGAGCGTAAATCACTCGCCCAAGGAGCGTAAATCACTCATCCAAGGAGCGTAAATCACTTATCTAAGTGGCGTAAATCACTCATCCAAAGAACGTAAATCACTTATCTAAGTGGCGTAAATCACTCTCCTACCTGGCGTAAATCACTCGCCTAAGGAGCGTAAATCATTCGCCTAAGTGGCGTAAATCACTCGCCTAAGGAGCGTAAATCATTCGCCTAAGTGGCGTAAATCACTCGCCCAAGGAGCGTAAATCACTCGCCCAAGGAGCGTAAATCACTCTTCAAAGTGGCGTAAATCACTCATCCAAAGAACGTAAATCACTTATCTAAGTGGCGTAAGTCACTCTCCTAAGTGGCGTAAATCACTCGCTCAAGGAGCGTAAATCACTCGCCCAAGGAGCGTAAATCACTCGCCCAAGGAGCGTAAATCAGTTATCTAAGTGGCGTAAATCACTCATCCAAAGAACGTAAATCACTTATCTAAGTGGCGTAAATCACTCTCCTAAGTGGCGTAAATCACTCGCCTAAGGAGCGTAAATCATTCGCCTAAGTGCAGTAAATAACTCGCCTAAGGAGGGTAAATCACTCGCCCAAGGAGCGTAAATCACTCGCCCAAGGAGCGTAAATCAGTTATCTAAGTGGCGTAAATCACTCATCCAAAGAACGTAAATCACTTATCAAATTGGCGTAAATCACTTATCTAAGTGGCGTAAATCACTCATCCAAGGAGCGTTAATCACTTATCAAAGTGGCGTAAATCACTTATCTAAGTGGCGTAAATCACTCATCCAAAGAACGTAAATCACTTATCTAAGTGGCTTAAATCACTCTCCTAAGTGGCGTAAATCACTCGCCTAAGTGGCGTAAATCACTCTTCAAAGTGGCGTAAATCACTCATCCAAAGAACGTAAATCACTTATCTAAGTGGCGTAAGTCACTCTCCTAAGTGGCGTAAATCACTCGCTCAAGGAGCGTAAATCACTCGCCCAAGGAGCGTAAATCACTCGCTCAAGGAGCGTAAATCACTCGCCCAAGGAGCGTAAATCACTCGCCCAAGGAGCGTAAATCACTCATCCAAGGAGCGTAAATCCCTTATCTAAGTGGCGTAAATCACTCGCCCAAGGAGCGTAAATCACTCGCCCAAGGAGCGTAAATCACTCGCCCAAGGAGCGTAAATCACTCATCCAAGGAGCGTAAATCACTTATCTAAGTGGCGTAAATCACTCATCCAAAGAACGTAAATCACTCATCTAAGTGGCGTAAATCACTCTCCTACCTGGCGTAAATCACTCGCCTAAGGAGCGTAAATCACTCGCCCAAGGAGCGTAAATCAGTTATCTAAGTGGCGTAAATCACTCATCCAAAGAACGTAAATCACTTATCAAATTGGCGTAAATCACTTATCTAAGTGGCGTAAATCACTCATCCAAGGAGCGTAAATCACTTATCAAAGTGGCGTAAATCACTTATCTAAGTGGCGTAAATCACTCATCCAAAGAACGTAAATCACTTATCTAAGTGGCTTAAATCACTCTCCTAAGTGGCGTAAATCACTCGCCTAAGTGGCGTAAATCACTCTTCAAAGTGGCGTAAATCACTCATCCAAAGAACGTAAATCACTTATCTAAGTGGCGTAAGTCACTCTCCTAAGTGGCGTAAATCACTCGCTCAAGGAGCGTAAATCACTCGCCCAAGGAGCGTAAATCACTCGCTCAAGGAGCGTAAATCACTCGCCCAAGGAGCGTAAATCACTCGCCCAAGGAGCGTAAATCAGTTATCTAAGTGGCGTAAATCACTCATCCAAAGAACGTAAATCACTTATCTAAGTGGCGTAAGTCACTCTCCTAAGTGGCGTAAATCACTCGCTCAAGGAGCGTAAATCACTCTCCTAAGTGGCGTAAATCACTCGCCTAAGGAGCGTAAATCATTCGCCTAAGTGCAGTAAATAACTCGCCTAAGGAGGGTAAATCACTCGCCCAAGGAGCGTAAATCACTCGCCCAAGGAGCGTAAATCAGTTATCTAAGTGGCGTAAATCACTCATCCAAAGAACGTAAATCACTTATCAAATTGGCGTAAATCACTTATCTAAGTGGCGTAAATCACTCATCCAAGGAGCGTAAATCACTTATCAAAGTGGCGTAAATCACTTATCTAAGTGGCGTAAATCACTCATCCAAAGAACGTAAATCACTTATCTAAGTGGCTTAAATCACTCTCCTAAGTGGCGTAAATCACTCGCCTAAGTGGCGTAAATCACTCTTCAAAGTGGCGTAAATCACTCATCCAAAGAACGTAAATCACTTATCTAAGTGGCGTAAGTCACTCTCCTAAGTGGCGTAAATCACTCGCTCAAGGAGCGTAAATCACTCGCCCAAGGAGCGTAAATCACTCGCTCAAGGAGCGTAAATCACTCGCCCAAGGAGCGTAAATCACTCGCCCAAGGAGCGTAAATCAGTTATCTAAGTGGCGTAAATCACTCATCCAAAGAACGTAAATCACTTATCTAAGTGGCGTAAGTCACTCTCCTAAGTGGCGTAAATCACTCGCTCAAGGAGCGTAAATCACTCTCCTAAGTGGCGTAAATCACTCGCCTAAGGAGCGTAAATCATTCGCCTAAGTGCAGTAAATAACTCGCCTAAGGAGGGTAAATCACTCGCCCAAGGAGCGTAAATCACTCGCCCAAGGAGCGTAAATCACTAATCCCAAGAACGTAAATCACTTATCTAAGTGGCGTAAATCACTCGCTCAAGGAGCGTAAATCACTCGCCCAAGGAGCGTAAATCACTCGCTCAAGGAGCGTAAATCACTCGCCCAAGGAGCGTAAATCACTCATCCAAGGAGCGTAAATCACTCATCCAAAGAACGTAAATCACTTATCTAAGTGGCGTAAATCACTCGCCTAAGGAGCGTAAATCATTCGCCTAAGTGGCGTAAATCACTCGCCTAAGGAGCGTTAATCACTCGCCCAAGGAGCGTAAATCACTCGCCCAAGGAGCGTAAATCACTCGCCCAAGGAGCGTAAATCACTCGCCCAAGGAGCGTAAATAACTCGCCCAAGGAACGTAAATCACTCATCCAAAGAACGTAAATCACTTTTCTAAGTTGCGTAAATCACTCATCCAAAGAACGTAAATCACTCATCCAAAGAACGTAAATCACTTATCTAAGTGGCGTAAATCACTCTCCTAAGTGGCGTAAATCACTTGCCTAAGGAGCGTAAATCATTCGCCTAAGTGCAGTAAATAACTCGCCTAAGGAGGGTAAATCACTCGCCCAAGGAGCGTAAATCACTCGCCCAAGGAGCGTAAATCACTCATCCAAGGAGCGTAAATCCCTTATCTAAGTGGCGTAAATCACTCGCCCAAGGAGCGTAAATCACTCGCCCAAGGAGCGTAAATCACTCGCCCAAGGAGCGTAAATCACTCATCCAAGGAGCGTAAATCACTTATCTAAGTGGCGTAAATCACTCATCCAAAGAACGTAAATCACTCATCTAAGTGGCGTAAATCACTCTCCTACCTGGCGTAAATCACTCGCCTAAGGAGCGTAAATCATTCGCCTAAGTGGCGTAAATCACTCGCCCAAGGAGCGTAAATCACTCGCCCAAGGAGCGTAAATCACTTTTCAAAGTGGCGTAAATCACTCATCCAAAGAACGTAAATCACTTATCTAAGTGGCGTAAGTCACTCTCCTAAGTGGCGTAAATCACTCGCTCAAGGAGCGTAAATCACTCGCCCAAGGAGCGTAAATCACTCGCCCAAGGAGCGTAAATCAGTTATCTAAGTGGCGTAAATCACTCATCCAAAGAACGTAAATCACTTATCTAAGTGGCGTAAATCACTCTCCTAAGTGGCGTAAATCACTCGCCTAAGGAGCGTAAATCATTCGCCTAAGTGCAGTAAATAACTCGCCTAAGGAGCGTAAATCACTTATCTAAGTGGCGTAAATCACTCATCCAAAGAACGTAAATCACTTATCTAAGTGGCGTAAATCACTCTCCTAAGTGGCGTAAATCACTCGCCTAAGGAGCGTAAATCATTCGCCTAAGTGGCGTAAATCACTCGCCCAAGGAGCGTAAATCACTCGCCCAAGGAGCGTAAATAACTCGCCCAAGGAGCGTAAATCATTCTTCAAAGTGGCGTAAATCACTCATCCAAAGAACGTAAATCACTTATCTAAGTGGCGTAAGTCACTCTCCTAAGTGGCGTAAATCACTCGCCCAAGGAGCGTAAATCACTCGCCCAAGGAGCGTAAATCAGCTATCTAAGTGGCGTAAATCACTCATCCAAAGAACGTAAATCACTTATCTAAGTGGCGTAAATCACTCTCCTAAGTGGCGTAAATCACTCGCCTAAGGAGCGTAAATCATTCGCCTAAGTGGCGTAAATAACTCGCCTAAGGAGCGTAAATCACTCGCCCAAGGAGCGTAAATCACTCAAAGTGGCGTAAATCACTCATCCCAAGAACGTAAATCACTTATCTAAGTGGCGTAAATCACTCGCCCAAGGAGCGTAAATCACTCGCCCAAGGAACGTAAATCACTCATCCAAAGAACGTAAATCACTTATCTAAGTGGCGTAAGTCACTCTCCTAAGTGGCGTAAATCACTCGCTAAAGGAGAGTAAATCACTCGCCCAAGGAGCGTAAATCAGTTATCTAAGTGGCGTAAATCACTCATCCAAAGAACGTAAATCACTTATCCAAGTGGCGTAAATCACTCTCCTAAGTGGCGTAAATCACTCGCCCAAGGAGCGTAAATCACTCGCCCACGGAGCGAAAATCACTCTTCAAAGTGGCGTAAATCACTCATCCAAAGAACGTAAATCACTTATCTAAGTGGCGTAAATCACTCTCCTAAATGCCGTAAATCACTAGCCTAAGGAGCGTAAATCATTCGCCTAAGTGGCGTAAATAACTCGCCTAAGGAGCGTAAATCACTCTCTCAAGGAGCGTAAATCACTCGCCCAAGGAGCGTAAATCACTCGCTAAAGGAGCGTAAATCACTCGCCCAAGGAGCGTAAATCAGTTATCTAAGTGGCGTAAATCACTCATCCAAAGAACGTAAATCACTTATCTAAGTGGCGTAAATCACTCTCCTAAATGGCGTAAATCACTCGCCTAAGGAGCGTAAATCATTCGACTAAGTGGCGTAAATAACTCGCCTAATGAGCGTAAATCACTCGCCCAAGGAGCGTAAATCACTCATCCCAAGAACGTAAATCACTTATCTAAGTGGCGTAAATCACTCTCTCAAGGAGCGTAAATCACTCATCCAAGGAGCGTAAATCACTCATCCAAAGAACGTAAATCACTTATCTAAGTGGCGTAAATCACTTGCCCAAGGAGCGTAAATCACTCGCTCAAGGAGCGTAAATCACTCGCTCAAGGAGCGTAAATCACTCGCCCAAGGAGCGTAAATGACTCGCCCAAGGAGCGTATATCACTCGCCCAAGGAGCGTAAATCACTCATCCAAGGAGCGTAAATCACTTATCCAAGTGGCGTAAATAACTTATCTAAGTGGCGTAAATCACTCATCCAAAGAACGTAAATCACTCATCTAAGTGGCTTAAATCACTCTCCTAAGTGGCGTAAATCACTCGCCTAAGGAGCGTAAATCATTCGCCTAAGTGGCGTAAATCACTCGCCCAAGGAGCGTAAATCACTCATCAAAGTGGCGTAAATCACTCATCAAAGTGGCGTAAATCACTCATCAAAGTGGCGTAAATCACTCATCGAAAGAACGTAAATCACTTATCTAAGTGGCGTAAATCACTCGCCCAAGGAGCGTAAATCACTCGCCCAAGGAGCGTAAATCACTCGCCCAAGGAGCGTAAATCACTCATCCAAGGAGCGTAAATCACTTATCTAAGTGGCGTAAATCACTCATCCAAAGAACGTAAATCACTTATCTAAGTGGCGTAAATCACTCGCCCAAGGAGCGTAAATCACTCGCCCAAGGAGCGTAAATCACTCGCCCAAGGAGCGTTAATCACTCATCCAAGGAGCGTAAATCACTCATCCAAGGATCGTAAATCACTTATCTAAGTGGCGTAAATCACTCATCCAAAGAACGTAAATCACTTATCTAAGTGGCGTAAATCACTCTCCTAAGTGGCGTAAATCACTCGCCTAAGGAGCGTAAATCACTCGTCCAAGGAGCGTAAATCACTCGCCCAAGGAGCGTAAATCACTCAAAGTGGCGTAAATCACTCATCCCATGAACGTAAATCACTTATCTAAGTGGCGTAAATCACTCTCCTAAATGGCGTAAATCACTCGCCTAAGGAGCGTAAATCATTCGCCTAAGTGGGGTAAATAACTCGCCTAAGGAGCGTAAATCACTCGCCCAAGGAGCGTATATCACTCGCCCAAGGAGCGTATATCACTCGCCCAAGGAGCGTAAATCACTCATCCAAGGAGCGTAAATCACTTATCAAAGTGGCGTAAATCACTTATCTAAGTGGCGTAAATCACTCATCCAAAGAACGTAAATCACTTATCTAAGTGGCTTAAATCAATCTCCTAAGTGGCGTAAATCACTCGCCTAAGGAGCGTAAATCATTCGCCTAAGTGGCGTAAATCACTCGCCCAAGGAGCGTAAATCACTCATCAAAGTGGCGTAAATCACTCATCCAAAGAACGTAAATCACTTATCTAAGTGGCGTAAATCACTCGCCCAAGGAGCGTAAATCACTCGCCCAAGGAGCGTAAATCACTCGCCCAAGGAGCGTAAATCACTCATCCAAGGAGCGTAAATCACTTATCTAAGTGGCGTAAATCACTCATCCAAAGAACGTAAATCACTTATCTAAGTGGCGTAAATCACTCTCCTAAGTGGCGTAAATCACTCGCCTAAGGAGCGTAAATCATTCGCCTAAGTGGCGTAAATAACTCGCCTAAGGAGCGTAAATCACTCGCCCAAGGAGCGTAAATCACTCGCCCAAGGAGCGTAAATCACTCAAAGTGGCGTAAATCACTCATCCCAAGAACGTAAATCACTTATCTAAGTGGCGTAAATCACTCGCCCAAGGAGCGTAAATCACTCGCCCAAGGAACGTAAATCACTCATCCAAAGAACGTAAATCACTTATCTAAGTGGCGTAAATCACTCATCCAAAGAACGTAAATCACTTATCCAAGTGGCGTAAATCACTCTCCTAAGTGGCGTAAATCACTCGCCCAAGGAGCGTAAATCACTCGCCCAAGGAGCGAAAATCACTCTTCAAAGTGGCGTAAATCACTCATCCAAAGAACGTAAATCACTTATCTAAGTGGCGTAAATCACTCTCCTAAATGCCGTAAATCACTCGCCTAAGGAGCGTAAATCATTCGCCTAAGTGGCGTAAATAACTCGCCTAAGGAGCGTAAATCACTCGCCCAAGGAGCGTAAATCACTCGCCCAAGGAGCGTAAATCACTCAAAGTGGCGTAAATCACTCATCCCAAGAACGTAAATCACTTATCTAAGTGGCGTAAATCACTCTCTCAAGGAGCGTAAATCACTCGCCCAAGGAGCGTAAATCACTCGCTCAAGGAGCGTAAATCACTCGCCCAAGGAGCGTAAATCAGTTATCTAAGTGGCGTAAATCACTCATCCAAAGAACGTAAATCACTTATCTAAGTGGCGTAAATCACTCTCCTAAATGGCGTAAATCACTCGCCTAAGGAGCGTAAATCATTCGACTAAGTGGCGTAAATAACTCGCCTAAGGAGCGTAAATCACTCGCCCAAGGAGCGTAAATCACTCATCCCAAGAACGTAAATCACTTATCTAAGTGGCGTAAATCACTCTCTCAAGGAGCGTAAATCACTCATCCAAGGAGCGTAAATCACTCATCCAAAGAACGTAAATCACTTATCTAAGTGGCGTAAATCACTTGCCCAAGGAGCGTAAATCACTCGCTCAAGGAGCGTAAATCACTCGCTCAAGGAGCGTAAATCACTCGCCCAAGGAGCGTAAATGACTCGCCCAAGGAGCGTATATCACTCGCCCAAGGAGCGTAAATCACTCATCCAAGGAGCGTAAATCACTTATCCAAGTGGCGTAAATAACTTATCTAAGTGGCGTAAATCACTCATCCAAAGAACGTAAATCACTCATCTAAGTGGCTTAAATCACTCTCCTAAGTGGCGTAAATCACTCGCCTAAGGAGCGTAAATCATTCGCCTAAGTGGCGTAAATCACTCGCCCAAGGAGCGTAAATCACTCATCAAAGTGGCGTAAATCACTCATCAAAGTGGCGTAAATCACTCATCAAAGTGGCGTAAATCACTCATCGAAAGAACGTAAATCACTTATCTAAGTGGCGTAAATCACTCGCCCAAGGAGCGTAAATCACTCGCCCAAGGAGCGTAAATCACTCGCCCAAGGAGCGTAAATCACTCATCCAAGGAGCGTAAATCACTTATCTAAGTGGCGTAAATCACTCATCCAAAGAACGTAAATCACTTATCTAAGTGGCGTAAATCACTCGCCCAAGGAGCGTAAATCACTCGCCCAAGGAGCGTAAATCACTCGCCCAAGGAGCGTAAATCACTCATCCAAGGAGCGTAAATCACTCATCCAAGGATCGTAAATCACTTATCTAAGTGGCGTAAATCACTCATCCAAAGAACGTAGATCACTTATCTAAGTGGCGTAAATCACTCTCCTAAGTGGCGTAAATCACTCGCCTAAGGAGCGTAAATCACTCGCCCAAGGAGCGTAAATCACTCAAAGTGGCGTAAATCACTCATCCCATGAACGTAAATCACTTATCTAAGTGGTGTAAATCACTCTCTCAAGGAGCGTAAATCACTCGCCCAAGGAGCGTAAATTACTCGCTCAAGGAGCGTAAATCACTCGCCCAAGGAGCGTAAATCAGTTATCTAAGTGGCGTAAATCACTCATCCAAAGAACGTAAATCACTTATCTAAGTGGCGTAAATCACTCTCCTAAATGGCGTAAATCACTCCCCTAAGGAGCGTAAATCATTCGCCTAAGTGGGGTAAATAACTCGCCTAAGGAGCGTAAATCACTCGCCCAAGGAGCGTATATCACTCGCCCAAGGAGCGTATATCACTCGCCCAAGGAGCGTAAATCACTCATCCAAGGAGCGTAAATCACTTATCAAAGTGGCGTAAATCACTTATCTAAGTGGCGTAAATCACTCATCCAAAGAACGTAAATCACTTACCTAAGTGGCGTAAATCACTCGCCTAAGGAGCGTAAATCATTCGCCTAAGTGGCGTAAATCACTCGCGCAAGGAGCGTAAATCACTCATCAAAGTGGCGTAAATCACTCATCGAAAGAACGTAAATCACTTATCTAAGTGGCGTAAATCACTCGCCCAAGGAGCGTAAATCACTCGCCCAAGGAGCGTAAATCACTCATCCAAGGAGCGTAAATCACTTATCTAAGTGGCGTAAATCACTCATCCAAAGAACGTAAATCACTTATCTAAGTGGCGTAAATCACTCGCCCAAGGAGCGTAAATCACTCGCCCAAGGAGCGTAAATCACTCATCCAAGGAGCGTAAATCACTCATCCAAGGATCGTAAATCACTTATCTAAGTGGCGTAAATCACTCATCCAAAGAACGTAAATCACTTATCTAAGTGGCGTAAATCACTCTCCTAAGTGGCGTAAATCACTCGCCTAAGGAGCGTAAATCACTCGCCCAAGGAGCGTAAATCACTCGCCCAAGGAGCGTAAATCACTCAAAGTGGCGTAAATCACTCATCCCATGAACGTAAATCACTTATCTAAGTGGTGTAAATCACTCTCTCAAGGAGCGTAAATCACTCGCCCAAGGAGCGTAAATCACTCGCTCAAGGAGCGTAAATCACTCGCCCAAGGAGCGTAAATCAGTTATCTAAGTGGCGTAAATCACTCATCCAAAGAACGTAAATCACTTATCTAAGTGGCGTAAATCACTCTCCTAAATGGCGTAAATCACTCGCCTAAGGAGCGTAAATCATTCGCCTAAGTGGGGTAAATAACTCGCCTAAGGAGCGTAAATCACTCGCCCAAGGAGCGTATATCACTCGCCCAAGGAGCGTATATCACTCGCCCAAGGAGCGTAAATCACTCATCCAAGGAGCGTAAATCACTTATCAAAGTGGCGTAAATCACTTATCTAAGTGGCGTAAATCACTCTCCTAAGTGGCGTAAATCACTCGCCTAAGGAGCGTAAATCATTCGCCTAAGTGGCGTAAATCACTCGCCCAAGGAGCGTAAATCACTCATCAAAGTGCCGTAAATCACTCATCCAAAGAACGTAAATCACTTATCTAAGTGGCGTAAATCACTCGCCCAAGGAGCGTAAATCACTCGCCCAAGGAGCGTAAATCACTCGCCCAAGGAGCGTAAATCACTCGCCCAAGGAACGTAAATCACTCATCCAAAGAACGTAAATCACTCATCCAAAGAACGTAAATCACTTATCTAAGTGGCGTAAATCACTCTCCTAAGTGGCGTAAATCACTCGCCTAAGGAGCGTAAATCATTCGCCTAAGTGGCGTAAATAACTCGCCTAAGGAGCGTAAATCACTCGCCCAAGGAGCGTAAATCACTCAAAGTGGCGTAAATCACTCATCCCAAGAACGTAAATCACTTATCTAAGTGGCGTAAATCACTCTCTCAAGGAGCGTAAATCACTCGCCCAAGGAGCGTAAATCACTCGCTCAAGGAGCGTAAATCACTCGCCCAAGGAGCGTAAATCAGTTATCTAAGAGGCGTAAATCACTCATCCAAAGAACGTAAATCACTTATCTAAGTGGCATAAATCACTCTCCTAAATGGCGTAAATCACTCGCCTAAGGAGCGTAAATCATTCGACTAAGTGGCGTAAATAACTCGCCTAAGGAGCGTAAATCACTCGCCCAAGGAGCGTAAATCACTCATCCCAAGAACGTAAATCACTTATCTAAGTGGCGTAAATCACTCTCTCAAGGAGCGTAAATCACTCATCCAAGGAGCGTAAATCACTCATCCAAAGAACGTAAATCACTTATCTAAGTGGCGTAAATCACTTATCTAAGTGGCGTAAATCACTCGCCCAAGGAGCGTAAATCACTCGCCCAAGGAGCGTAAATCACTCATCCAAGGAGCGTAAATCACTCATCCAAGGAGCGTAAACACTTATCTAAGTGGCGTAAATCACTCATCCAAAGAACGTAAATCACTTATCTAAGTGGCGTAAATCACTCTCCTACCTGGCGTAAATCACTCTCCTAAGGAGCGTAAATCATTCGCCTAAGTGGCGTAAATCACTCGCATAAGGAGCGTAAATCACTCGCCCAAGGATCGTAAATCACTTATCTAAGTGGCGTAAATCACTCATCCAAAGAACGTAAATCACTTATCTAAGTGGCGTAAGTCACTCTCCTAAGTGGCGTAAATCACTCGCTCAAGGAGCGTAAATCACTCGCCGAAGGAGCGTAAATCAGTTATCTAAGTGGCGTAAATCACTCATCCAAAGAACGTAAATCACTTATCTAAGTGGCGTAAATCACTCTCCTAAGTGGCGTAAATCACTCGCCTAAGGAGCGTAAATCATTCGCCTACGTGCAGTAAATAACTC
Source organism: Phalangium opilio (assembly GCF_054372755.1). Taxonomy (NCBI): domain Eukaryota; kingdom Metazoa; phylum Arthropoda; class Arachnida; order Opiliones; family Phalangiidae; genus Phalangium; species Phalangium opilio. The sequence continues at coordinate 1,996,202 of NW_028324186.1, read as the reverse complement.
GCCTAAGGAGGGTAAATCACTCGCCCAAGGAGCGTAAATCACTCGCCCAAGGAGCGTAAATCACTCGCCCAAGGAGCGTAAATCACTCGCCCAAGGAACGTAAATCACTTATCTAAGTGGCGTAAGTCACTCTCCTAAGTGGCGTAAATCACTCGCTCAAGGAGCGTAAATCACTCGCCCAAGGAGCGTAAATCACTCGCCCAAGGAGCGTAAATCAGTTATCTAAGTGGCGTAAATCACTCTCCTAAATGGCGTAAATCACTGGCCTATGGAGCGTAAATCATTCGCCTACGTGGCGTAAATCACTCGCCCAAGGAGCGTAAATCACTCTTCAAAGTGGCGTAATCACTCATCCAAAGAACGTAAATCACTTATCTAAGTGGCGTAAGTCACTCTCCTAAGTGGCGTAAATCACTCGCTCAAGGAGCGTAAATCACTCGCCCAAGGAGCGTAAATCACTCGCCCAAGGAGCGTAAATCAGTTATCTAAGTGGCGTAAATCACTCATCCAAAGAACGTAAATCACTTATCTAAGTGGCGTAAATCACTCTCCTAAGTGGCGTAAATCACTCGCCTAAGGAGCGTAAATCATTCGCCTACGTGCAGTAAATAACTCGCCTAAGGAGGGTAAATCACTCGCCCAAGGAGCGTAAATCACTCGCCCAAGGAGCGTAAATCACTCGCCCAAGGAGCGTAAATCACTCGCCCAAGGAACGTAAATCACTTATCTAAGTGGCGTAAGTCACTCTCCTAAGTGGCGTAAATCACTCGCTCAAGGAGCGTAAATCACTCGCCCAAGGAGCGTAAATCACTCGCCCAAGGAGCGTAAATCAGTTATCTAAGTGGCGTAAATCACTCTCCTAAATGGCGTAAATCACTGGCCTATGGAGCGTAAATCATTCGCCTACGTGGCGTAAATCACTCGCCCAAGGAGCGTAAATCACTCTTCAAAGTGGCGTAATCACTCATCCAAAGAACGTAAATCACTTATCTAAGTGGCGTAAGTCACTCTCCTAAGTGGCGTAAATCACTCGCTCAAGGAGCGTAAATCACTCGCCCAAGGAGCGTAAATCACTCGCCCAAGGAGCGTAAATCAGTTATCTAAGTGGCGTAAATCACTCATCCAAAGAACGTAAATCACTTATCTAAGTGGCGTAAATCACTCTCCTAAGTGGCGTAAATCACTCGCCTAAGGAGCGTAAATCATTCGCCTAAGTGCAGTAAATAACTCGCCTAAGGAGGGTAAATCACTCGCCCAAGGAGCGTAAATCACTCGCCCAAAGAGCGTAAATCACTCGCCCAAGGAGCGTAAATCACTCGCCCAAGGAACGTAAATCACTCATCAAAAGAACGTAAATCACTCATCCAAAGAACGTAAATCACTTATCTAAGTGGCGTAAATCACTCTCCTAAGTGGCGTAAATCACTCGCCTAAGGAGCGTAAATCATTCGCCTAAGTGGGGTAAATAACTCGCCTAAGGAGCGTAAATCACTCGCCCAAGGAGCGTAAATCACTCGCCCAAGGAGCGTAAATCACTCAAAGTGGCGTAAATCACTCATCCCAAGAACGTAAATCACTTATCTAAGTGGCGTAAATCACTCTCTCAAGGAGCGTAAATCACTCGCCCAAGGAGCGTAAATCACTCGCTCAAGGAGCGTAAATCACTCGCCCAAGGAGCGTAAATCAGTTATCTAAGTGGCGTAAATCACTCATCCAAAGAACGTAAATCACTTATCTAAGTGGCGTAAATCACTCTCCTAAATGGCGTAAATCACTCGCCTAAGGAGCGTAAATCATTCGACTAAGTGGCGTAAATAACTCGCCTAAGGAGCGTAAATCACTCGCCCAAGGAGCGTAAATCACTCATCCCAAGAACGTAAATCACTTATCTAAGTGGCGTAAATCACTCTCTCAAGGAGCGTAAATCACTCATCCAAGGAGCGTAAATCACTCATCCAAAGAACGTAAATCACTTATCTAAGTGGCGTAAATCACTCGCTCAAGGAGCGTAAATCACTCGCCCAAGGAGCGTAAATGACTCGCCCAAGGAGCGTATATCACTCGCCCAAGGAGCGTAAATCACTCATCCAAGGAGCGTAAATCACTTATCCAAGTGGCGTAAATAACTTATCTAAGTGGCGTAAATCACTCATCCAAAGAACGTAAATCACTCATCTAAGTGGCTTAAATCACTCTCCTAAGTGGCGTAAATCACTCGCCTAAGGAGCGTAAATCATTCGCCTAAGTGGCGTAAATCACTCGCCCAAGGAGCGTAAATCACTCATCAAAGTGGCGTAAATCACTCATCGAAAGAACGTAAATCACTTATCTAAGTGGCGTAAATCACTCGCCCAAGGAGCGTAAATCACTCGCCCAAGGAGCGTAAATCACTCGCCCAAGGAGCGTAAATCACTCATCCAAGGAGCGTAAATCACTTATCTAAGTGGCGTAAATCACTCATCCAAAGAACGTAAATCACTTATCTAAGTGGCGTAAATCACTCGCCCAAGGAGCGTAAATCACTCGCCCAAGGAGCGTAAATCACTCGCCCAAGGAGCGTAAATCACTCATCCAAGGAGCGTAAATCACTCATCCAAGGATCGTAAATCACTTATCTAAGTGGCGTAAATCACTCATCCAAAGAACGTAAATCACTTATCTAAGTGGCGTAAATCACTCTCCTAAGTGGCGTAAATCACTCGCCTAAGGAGCGTAAATCATTCGCCTAAGTGGCGTAAATCACTCGCCCAAGGAGCGTAAATCACTCGCCCAAGGAGCGTAAATCACTCTTCAAAGTGGCGTAAGTCACTCTCCTAAGTGACGTAAATCACTCGTTCAAGGAGCGTAAATCACTCGCCCAGGGAGCGTAAATCACTCGCCCAAGGAGCGTAAATCACTCGCCCAAGGAGCGTAAATCAGTTATCTAAGTGGCGTAAATCACTCATCCAAAGAACGTAAATCACTTATCTAAGTGGCGTAAATCACTCTCCTAAGTTGCGTAAATCACTCGCCTAAGGAGCGTAAATCATTCGCCTAAGTGGCGTAAATAAATCGCCTAAGGAGCGTAAATCACTCGCCCAAGGAGCGTAAATCACTCAAAGTGGCGTAAATCACTCATCCCAAGAACGTAAATCACTTATCTAAGTGGCGTAAGTCACTCTCCTAAGTGGCGTAAATCACTCGCTCAAGGAGCGTAAATCACTCGCCCAAGGAGCGTAAATCAGTTATCTAAGTGGCGTAAATCACTCGCTCAAGGAGCGTAAATCACTCGCCCAAGGAGCGTAAATCACTCGTTCAAGGAGCGTAAATCACTCGCCCAAGGAGCGTAAATCACTCGCCCAAGGAGCGTAAATCACTCATCCAAGGAGCGTAAATCACTCATCCAAAGAACGTAAATCACTTATCTAAGTGGCGTAAATCACTCGCCTAAGGAGCGTAAATCATTCGCCTAAGTGGCGTAAATCACTCGTCTAAGGAGCGTTAATCACTCGCCCAAGGAGCGTAAATCACTCGCCCAAGGAGCGTAAATCACTCGCCCAAGGAGCATAAATCACTCGCCCAAGGAATGTAAATCACTCATCCAAAGAACGTAAATCACTTATCTAAGTGGCGTAAATCACTCATCCAAAGAACGTTAATCACTTATCTAAGTGGCGTAAATCACTCTCCTAAGTGGCGTAAATCACTCGCGTAAGGGGCGTAAATCACTCACCTAAAAGGCGTACATCACTCACCTAAAAGGCGTAATCACTTCAATTACCCAAGGTTGTAAGTCAATTACATAAAGGGCGTAAATCAGTTACCTGAGGTAACGTAAAAGGTGTACTATAAAGGTATGTCCGCACTAGGCCAAAAACTGCGCTAAGTTCGCTGCGTTCGCTACGCTCGCCAATCACGCCGAGAAAACCAGCTGTTCGCACTTCCAAATTTTCCGCGCTCAGCGTACTCGACGAAGCTGGCGAGAGAGAGAACGAAGTTGAAAATGTTGAACTTTTTGCGTCGATCTCGCCAGCGTAGGCGACGCACAACCAATCCACGACCTTTTCTTTGTCACGTGGGATAAGTTCTGTGAATAGAGCGAAGTAATGGCGGGAAATTGCAGTAGAGTGAAGCGTTTAGCTCATGCGAATAAATTAATTATTTCATTGCTATTAATTCGAAAACAAAAGAAAAGGGACCATATAAAACGTATTTGGTTTAGAGAAGTTTTCCAGGACAGAAAAAAGATGGGGATTTTTATAATCCCACATCCAAAATGAGATATTATTACGAACGATACGGGGATAAACTCTTCGTTGAGCATTTGCATTAATATCAATTCTAGTTTCGTTGTCCGACAGCATAACGAGAAAAATTCCAAATAGCAGCCAAACCAAGATTCAACATGCAATTAATTCAGACTTCTATAGTGAATAAAAACCGATGCAGCTCTTTAAATATGACGTCCGTAAAACGATGGACGCTGATTGGTTGTGCGTCGCCTACGCCGGCGAGATCGACGCAAAAAGTTCAACATTTTCAACTTCGTTCTCTCTCTCGCCAGCTTCGTCGAGTACGCTGAGCGCAGAAAATTTGGAAGTGCGAACAGCTGGTTTTCTCGGCGTGATTGGCGAGCGCAGCGAACGCAGCGAACTTAGCGCAGTTTTTGGCCTAGTGCGGACATACCTTTACACCAAAAATGTGCCTAGTAAAGAAATTATTGGGTGTAAAAAACACCTTTATGACTTTAAAATGGGGTTATATGTGTGTGTAGGCACACGAAAAAAGGGTGTCCGATCTTGGAAAAAGAGAAATTTCTCCTGAATGTGTTACCATATGCCCTTAAAAAGAGTGTATTGCACTCGCATGAGCCTAATCAATATTTTAATGGTGTATTTGAGTCTTGCACTAAAGGATTCCGAAACTCTTAGGGTGAAACCGATATAGAAACCAAAAAATTAAGGGTCATACTTTGGATAATCGTAGCGTAGATAAAACAGATAACCCTATATCAACGTATCGTTCGGTGGTAGTGATCAATATGGAAAAAAAATTACTGATTCAGATGATTGTCCACATTAATCAAATACATTACATTTTTAATTACGAATAATTTGGCCCATTCGCGATCTTTGTATTGGACATATGCATCAGTAAATAATTCTCCTTTTGTATTGTATATATTTGAAATTTTGATAGAATGTGCACGATCTCGTGATTTGTAACCAAATTTTTTCATTGCACAATAAGCCGCTTAAACATTCATTCATAATTACTCAAATATAGAAAATAGCAGACATGATCCTGGAGTTAAATTATCGGATCATGAAAGGCTTAATACTTTGAAAATTTTAGAAATTTGGGAAAAAAACCACTATAGCTTTCTTCCATTTCATTGCTAATAACAATTGCGCTTTACTAGAATTATTTAATGGAGTATTTTCTAACGGAACTACCACTCCACGAGACGCGCCTCTAGATGCTTTAAATTGGTCTAAATCATCATTTAGTATTGTAAGGAGCGAGTACTTATTTACGGGTGATTGAATAAAGATTTTTGCAACAGACAGACTGATAATATCACCAAAAAGTTTTATCTTAAAGATTTAGTTTAGACAGCATTTTTGCTTTTTCACGCCATCTATTGATGCATGAAAAAGTCAAGCATTTATACGGAACATTTACTACCCGCACTTTTCTCTCTTTTTAGCGCGTTCCCTCTTTTTCCCCATTATAGCGTATTATATAGCTGGTTGCCTTTTCTACGCCCTCTCCCCGCCCATTTTCGGGATCTGGAAAATAATCACATTCGTAAATAATGGTCAGATGGATCTGGGTAGCTAAACCTAAATTTATTTTTTTTCATAAATTTTGAAATCTGCAAGGAGTCTCGAACCTACCAACTATAACGCTATCGATCAGAAAACCTATTTGCTAGCACTGAGTTTCGGATACTTACACAGTTAGAGTACTTTTAAAATAAGTGGCGCCAAAACTTGCAAAAGAGAGAAATTCAATAATCGCCCACTGCCAAGTTAATATGACGTTCAGTCAGCCTCAAAAACATGTTCTAAGCTTCAAATTCTTTTCTTTATACCTTTTCAGTCTTTTATGTAGAAAGAAACGAATGAGCAGTCAAAGTTCACCATGAGTTAACCAATGATATCGTGTCATCACAACTAATCTGCTTGTTAAGCGAGCGGTCCAAGCTCAAGAGTGAGATTAATAATAACTTAGTAAATAATGATGTAGTTCAACTAAGTTTAAAATTAACCGTATGAGGAAGTTACCATAGTTTAATGAATATTACTCTGTAATTTATTAAAGATTAAAATAAACCTATCTTCACGAGTGAGATTAATGATAACTTTAAAAATAATGACGTTTCAAGTAAGTTAATTGAGGAATTTACTCTTGTTAAATTAATTTAATACTGTAATTCAATTAATATTATATTTTAGTTTATGATAACTTGACAAATAATGATGTAGTTGAAATAAGTTTAAAAAAACAAATTTAGAAATTTATTATAGTTTAATTAATATGATAAAGTAATAAAATTAAGATAACTTATTGTAAAATAAGTGTAAAATGAAGCTCATGAGTAAGTTACTGTAGATAATGATGTAGTTTAATTTTGTTTAAAATTAACTGATTGTGGAAGTTACTAAAGTTTAATTTATATTATTCTGTAATTTAACTCAGAATTAAATTAACCTATCTTCACGAGTCAGATCAATGATAAATATAAATAATAATGTTTCGAGTAAGTTAGTTGATAAGAATGCGTATTGTATCCGTGATGTTTTTATATTGAAGCGTTTATATGGGTTGGGCACTAAGGGCCTAATCACTCAAACATTCTGTATGTCTGTTTTGGGCTACGTCCGGTTTACGGGTAATAACTTTATCACTGTGAAACCTAGCGCATCGAGGGGCTATTATTAAGGGTTACATTGGATTAAAGTTACATGTAATGATTTTTGGAATGGTGATGGACAATTCACTCAAGTTTTCTGTAAGTACGAAACAGTACGATGTGGCTACTATTACGAGCACTGCCTTTGGGCCATCTTGTTAAATACAACTTTTAGGGCTTTAGAAACCGAAAGACAACATTTTGAACTTTACCAAAAGTATTGAAATAAATTAAAAATTTGAATAACAAATTAGTTTAAAATGCAATTAAAACCATGGTGAATAAATGCAATATTTTTAATCTTCAAATTAAAGCAAATTTTTTGATAAGTGCGTAATTATATTTTATGTAGTGTTTAATCGATAAAACCAAAATTGGATGAGGGGAAAGTATGAAAATGGCCAAAAGTCGCGAGGCATCAGATTTTCGCCGTTGTTGGCCGTTGAATCGGCGTAGCTATATCAGGCTTATTCACTCCCTAAAAGTAGGTCTTGTGTTAATGCTCAGTTACGCGGTTACCGTCATCTGCTATTGTGTATGGTAGAGCTTCCTCGAATGTGTTTTAAATCTGGACAGAGTTGGTAACTTTGATGTTCGCACATAAGTTAAGAAATCAAACTGTGGAAAATTGTCTCCATTTCTCACTATAGTAGAGGAAATCATGCAAAATTTGCTCGTGTGAACGGAATTTAATTTTTTATAATAACACAGAAAATAACACTGAATACATTTCTGGAACCCCTAGAAGGAGAAGGATCGTCTCTTTCATTTCAGGCGGGGGTTTATGTTTCAGAATATGGTTTTAGATTTTGAGTAATGCGTGATTTCCTCTTACTGCAATATACGTTATGATTATCCAACCTACGATTGATTTGTGAGCTCGCGAATTTTGAAAATAACGTGAAACTATATTGATAGCAAACCCAAGTTTATTATTTTACGCGTTCCATTGGACTTTGGGTAGACTAGTGAGAAAATAAAAACTTAATCTTATCCAAATCTTCTCTTATTTTTACGAAAGGAAACTACTCATCGCAACCAAATGCTAATTTTCACATCGAAGCTATCAGCGTATTCGGTAATATTCGCCTTTGAAGATGGGCATTCAATGTTAAAAGATGGCGACGATTCCGAGATTTATTGGAGCTCTTGAAGGCCTTACCCCCAGATTTGTATAAATCTTGGCGCAAAGCTATCTCAGTACATGCTTATAATATCCTGAAAATTTGGTTTTGTAGGAACTAGTGGTATTGATGTAACAGATGGATAAAGAATATGACGTTTCCTTAAATGAATAGACTAATTATAGACAACAACACCTGATAGGGTGCTCCACTAAAAGAGTGGCTGCAACGTTGGAAACATCGCTACAAGGGACTCTCAGGAAGTTTTTTTCACTACCAAAAATCCCCGTGTTGAATGAAAATATTTTTTGTTAGTTGTTTTGCTTTCAATGAATATGATAAAAAAATACAACTGTTTGGGAAAACGTCGACCTTCTTAGGCTTACCCCCTCTCAACATCCTTACACAATTCACTATTCAAACAAACCTCTTTTTCATCGGCAGTGTAGTACTAGCCGGACCGTAAACATGTACGAGGGAAAAATTCTCACTTGTTTTGATAATGTTACAAGATATTTTCGAGTGTGTTTTAACGAATCGTTAATTCTGTTTCCCACTGGCTGCTAGCAATTTAGTACTATTTAGGGAGACCAATAAATGCATTATTAATGAAACTTGCATTCTCTCTGATAAAGCTGCTCCGTGAAAATGCATATAGAAAAGCAACACTGTCATACCTTTGTGGGCATACAATACAATACCTTTTGTCCAGTTTATTGCAGAAACGTACTAATCAATGTATATTATTTAGTTTTTTTTTAAATGAAGAGACAAGAATTTTACGAACTTGCTGCTCGAGATCGTAGTATACATTTGATATACAAGACGATTATCATCCACAACAACCATAAAATTTCTATATAACCACGATAATGATTCTGGTCGTTAAAAGAGCGAACATTGGGGAAACTACCGAATGCAAACACTGGTGTCTACCATTATATGATGAAACAACGATTAACGGTGGTTCCTAGCTAACATACATATAATTCACTCTACTGTTTTCTTAAATTTTCCCGATATTATTAGGTACACAAAGATAAGCTACTTTCAGATTTCAGCCGTTATTTTTAATTGTTTGCGATCGAAACTTACGGTTTAAAAATGTTCGAACAACTCGTTCCTCACGAAGGCTTACCTACTTTAATGGACGTTTTATGCACTAGTTTACATTAATGGAAAATTTCCACAAACATGTTTTTTATTTTACCTTATACATAAGCAGATAATAAAAATAAGTGGGACAGTACACATTATATCCATACTCCATCGCAATGAATGTCTGTTTTATGACTGACAAGACGAAAACGGACTGATCTAGGACTATCTACCTTGTTTTTAGGTCCTATTAATACTTGGAATTTACAAGCGTAATCAAATGGCTCACGAGACTTTATTACGAGACTTTATTTTCTACCAATGATATTAACCCTTATGGATATAGTACACAACTAAAATGCCAGAGTTGACTCGCTTTGCAGACAATCGCGCTTAAGTTTAACACGTATTGAACATGATAAGTATAAAGAAAACCGGTAAAAATAAATCAAATTCTATTTTGCGTCCTGTAAGTAAAGACAATTTTAGTAAAGACTGTAAAAATGATGTTCCAAAATGAAGTGAATCTCGATCAAATGAAAATGAGCCTAGTCTTAATGTGATAGTTAGCCTTCAGAGTGGGGAGAGTACAACCCAAGATGCTTTAGAGAAGATGCTTGCGTTACAGTATATCGTTGAACACTGTTAAAAAAGGCGTTCACAACCCGTTCAATATAAATAGTCGCGTTGGAGATTGAACAAAACTCTTAATTTGTTCAGTGCACTCTATGGTTTGTTTATTGACTATGAGCTCGTTCAAAACCAGAAAATTGTGTCAAAGACTATAGTAGTGCTAATTGCTCGTTCAATATAGAACCAAAAAAATAAATGACGTCATATACTAGAATCCCTCTAAGAATGTCGTTCAATTTAAAACGAAAACAATAAATGACGTCAAGGACTAGAATCGTTATAAATTGTTCGTTCAATGTAGAACCAAAACAATAAATGACGACATGGAATAGAATCACTCAAAGTATGTTGTGCAATTTAGAACGAAAATAAGAAATGACTTCAAGGACTAGAATCGTTCTTAATTGTTCGCTCAGTGACTATGAGTTTTTTCAATTTAAAACCAAAACAATAAATGACGTCATGGACTAAAATCATTTTAAGTATGTCGTTCGATTTCGATTAAAAAATTTCGCCGTAAACTAGATTTGTTGAACATGAAACGGTATTGTTTTTTGTTCTTTTACAAAGATTCCATCAAAGACTATTCGTTTGTTTAATTTGGAAAGTGACGTCACAGATTATATACGACAAAAACAATTATTTTAAGTTTTATATTGACGTTATGTTTAGAAGTGTCGTTTTTGTGGTTTTATGAAGGTGTGTTCAAATACCATATTTCGTAAAAACATTTTGTCAGTTAGGTTAGTATAATGACGTCGTGTACAGTATTGCATCCATATACTTCTTTCTGTAACAAGCTTGACTGATTTTGGATTTTAGGGCTCTATGTTTAAAATTAATCTTTATTGGAGGAGGAATTAAAAGATTCGAGACTGACATACATTTCACCATGTACCAGCAATAAAACAAATGGGTGATTCCTGGATAGTTTTTACTAAGATAGGACCACCATTATGAATCTACGAAAACCCATAACAGTTTCCCGTTGTGTCAAATCAAAAAAACAAACTATGTTTATTTCTCTGGGGATGATATTCAAAACACGAAAGAAGAATATGAGCTAGGGTTCTATAGGAGAGGACAACTGTTAGGAGCGCGAAGCGCCAAAACGGGGCCGCCCTCAAACAGCGAGTATAGTAACTAATACTAAAAAAACCATATAATTGTTATGAACATTTTTGCTTAGCCTAAGCCTAATTAATTCAATTTAGAAAGGGTTTGCGCTGGGTAAATATTAATAAAACAATGGCTTATTTGAACTTTTTGGGAGAAATTTTTTAATTAATTGGTGAATTTGGTTAAGTATTTCTACCTTTTTTCATTGTTTTTTCGCTTTAGTTACTTTATTCGCCGCCAAACGGCCTACAGCTCGTATCCTTGCTCCATGGAAACTTACATTTTTTATAGCTCGAAAAAGATAAGCCTTTTTGTATTTTATAATGCGTTCTCGTATCAAACAATCCCTATGAATTGTAACATTCGGAGAGCATTTGTAGGGTTCATCCCAGAAAATAAGATTGCAGCCAGGGTCAGAATATTCCCAGCTGATTTGCGACCAATTGTTGGTTGGCTTTACCATGTTAGCTTATGATTGTTTTCGAACGTTGTTTTAACAGTAACCATTATCCCTTTGTTGACATAACAGAAGTACATTTGGAAAGGCATGCTGTGCAAAACACAAAGAGTTGCAGCAAATCACTTTCAAATATTATAAATTTGCGCTCTTTAATAACTTCTTGCGCTTCTTTAAACTGTTTAGAACTATGCAAATTTGAGATCTTAGACCTAAAGAACAGGATTCCTAGTTACTAAACTTTCATACAGATTCACTTCATTCTCTGATAACTGGGAAGGCACATAGCTTGGGTCTTGGGAGTTCACAAATTCACCACAATCATTTATTTGTTCTTCATGTTCGTCGTAAATGTCTTCTTTGTCACGGTTTAAAAATTGTAAAATGCACAAATCATCTGATGTTTGCGTAGAGGCATCACGTATTATTTATTACATCTGTTTGGCAATCTTGAGAATTAAATATACCAAAGTTGATTTTATGTTTTTTGGAACCGTTCCAACTATAGAAGCTAATCCCAACCCACCAGCCTAAGGGCAACAACTAACCCATAACAAACACTGAGAATAGTAGCTAGATTTTACAAGAATTTAAACCTAAAAACCATAATAGTTACTCACATCTATGAGATATAATATTAGTCACAGTTTGAACTTTTTTGGAGTTCATTTTAACTCGTACATTTTTAGGCGTTTGACTTTCAATATGAGTACCTGTGGAATCTTTCAAAAGACTAGTGTCCTGTAAAATAGTCTACATTATAATGAAAGCAGAGTTTATTGTTACTTACAGTTACCTCAACGCTTGATGTTGGTGTCTCAATTATAGTTTGTAAATATAGCATGTAAAATTGGGTTCACCTCCATTGCGCCGAATCCCAATCAACAGAACCCAATCCCATTCCACCGAAAAACCCGCACTTTGGCGGATTTATGATTCGGTCCAATGGGTCAACCCCATTGCACCGAAAAACACGCACTTCGTGTTTTTCCCGATGGAGTTTAAATAAATAAAATCCCGGGAACGCAAAGATTTTATCTAACCCAATCCCATTCCACCGAAAAACCCGCACTTTGGCGGATTTATGATTCGGTCCAATGGGTCAACCCCATTGCACCGAAAAACATGCACTTTGGATTTTTCCCGATGGAGTTTAAATAAATAAAATCCCGGGAACGCAAAGATTTTATCTTTGCTAGCAATAATTAACTTAAAACAATTTAAGGTGTAAGTAAAATGAACACTAGATCCAATCATTTTCTAAATAATTATTTTAAAACTAAGGATTGTAAGAACAAAATAGTAATAAATCAGCAAAATATAACATAATAAAACCAATTGCTAATGTTATATTAATCATGAAAATAATTTAAGCCAGCCGTTTTAATATACTTGAAGTGTATAACAACTCCAAAGAGGGAGAGACGTCCTCCTAACCTAACAGTAATTTATTGGAAAAGGCATATTATTTGAGAAGTCAATAAGTTAAACATAAATATTTTGGAAAAGATGTAACATTTTCAAGTGATTTATAAAATATTACTAAACTAGATTAACCAAATAGTGGCGTTTCCAAGGCAATAAAAATGTATTTAAAACGCTTTCATTAAAAAACAACATTAATAGAAATTAAACTGCAAATCATTTTTGGGGCCGATATTTTCGACAAATAGAGTCGTTTGAATTGTAAATACCAAACCCGCCGTTGGGCTAAATTCATTAAAAACATTGGCGGGATTCGGTCTAAAGGAATTCTGCGCAATGGGAAGATACCGTTCGGGTTACTGAATTTTATTGGAACAGCTTCATCTTGAAGTTTCCCGGCTGCTTCAGAGATTTATCATTAGGTGGTCGAGCTTCGTCCTTAGTCCTCTGACGTTTTGATACTTTATGTTAAGTTGTTTGGATGAGCTGATTGATTTTCCATTCATCATTAAGATGGACATTAGTAAAATAGAAGAATTGTTATTATTCAGGTAGTGTAACAGTTTTTATGGTTTCATCAGCAATTGAGTCCAGGTATTCGTCTTGTCCCTCAATGAATTTCCTGGTATGCCTCAGCCATCCTCTAAATTCCGAGATTAGGAAACCCTCTGGCCATATTTCAGGGTTTATAAGTGTAGTAAATTCTTCGTTATTTGCCGCTACGTGAAACGAGGAGTACCCACCCCTACAAAAATCTTCTTAAGAACTGTTAAGAAAATTCCTTGGGAAATTTCTTTGGAAATCCTTAAGGCGTTCTTTAGGAAATTGGGGAATATTGGCCTCTTTTTCTTTGGAAATTACTTTGGAAATATCTTTGGAATTTTCTTGGGAAATATCTTTGGAATGTTCTTGGGAAATATCTTTGGAATGTTCTTGGGAAATATCTTTGGAATGTTCTTGGGAAATATCTTTGAAATGTTCTTGGGAAATATCTTTGGAATTTTCTTGGGAAATATCTTTGAAATTTTCTTGGGAATTATCTTTGGAATTTTCTTGGGAAATATCTCTGGAATTTTCTTGGGAAATATCTTTGGAATTTTCGTGGAAAATATATAGAGAAGTGGGTAAATTAATTTAGCCACTTGAAACGAGGATAGTTCTTACATGCAGAACCATATCCCAATACAGGAAGTGTAGTTCTTATATGCTGAACTACACCCCTTATAGAGAGGGAAGTTCTCGCATGCAGTGCAAAACTGCTAATAAAGTCAGACATTTAATCGACTTAAAAACATCTGTAAACGGCAGAAAGTTTTAAACCTTGTGCAATTGTATGAGGTACTAAGTGGGTTTTGGAGGCTTTAACGGCCAAGCAGTAGATACAGACGTCGTTGTTAAATTTAATAATGTATATTCACTGAGAGTTTTTCGAGTATCAGAAACGCGTTTAACCTAATTTCCTATACAATATTTTTTAAAAAATATTTATTTTGGACTCTAATTACGCTCAAAATAAAGGTAAAACATGCCATAAGAGAATTAAGCAAAAATTCCGACTGACAGCTTAGATTCCCTGTAAATCTAAACATAACGATTTTAATTACTCTTATTTTACTTTTAATCTATTTTATCCTTTACATAAACACCTCACTGATTATTGAAGGCAAAAAAAAAATAAAAATAAAAAAATAGGTAAATATAACCTTCCCTTTTTAGCGCTTGCTGAGCCTTAGCTACGGGACAAGCCTTCGTGAAACGTTTTTAATTTTTTTAACCTTCAAGTTTATGTCTATCTAGGAAAACTTTAGCTAAACATATTGGGTAAAAATATTTTGAGATAATTATATGTAAAGCATAATTGCAATATATCTGGCCCTTTGAAATTCATCTCTAAAATTCTTAACTAATTTCGTTGGAAAATAAACCTTCTTTGGAAATTAATCTCTTGAATTCCAAACGAATTTCGTTGGAAGATAAACCCTAGATCTTCTTTGGAAAACCAACCCTAGAGCTTCATTGGACATTTATCTCAATAATTCCTAACGAATTTCTTTTGGAAATAAACCATGGACTTTCTTTGGAAATTGATCTCAAGAATTCCTTAAGAATTTCGATGGAAAATATTCCCTAGACGTTCTTTGGAAATTTATCTTAAGAATTCAAAAGAATTTCGTTGGAAAATATTCCTTAGACATTCTTTGGAAATTTATCTCAAGAATTTCTAAAGAACTTCTTTGGAAAACAACCCCTAGACCTACTTTGGAAATTTATCCCTAGAATTCCTAAAGAATTTCTTTAGAAAATAATCCCAAGAAATTCTTTGGAAATTTATCTCTAGAATTCCTAAAGAATTTCTTTAGAAAATAATCCCAAGACATTCTTAGGAAATTTATCTCTAGAATTCCTAAACAATGTCTTTAGAAAAGAATCCCAAGACATTCTTTGGAAATGTATGTCTAGAATTCCTAAAAAATTTCTTTAGAAAATAATCCCAAGATATTTTTAGGAAATTTATCTCAAGAATTCTTTAGGAAATTCCAAGGAAGTCTTTGGAAATAGTTTCTTTAGAAAATGATCCCAAGGGTTCCAAAGAAATTCCTTTAGAACTCTTAAGAAGATTTTTGTAAGGGCAGGTGCTCTTGTTTTCAGTCTTGTGCATATTGTGGAGGTGAGATTGTAATTAGTGACCAGCCAGTTCTTAAGGTACTGCGCCGTGGTGTTTGGCGGAACTCTGGTAACAAATGCGGCCTTTTTCCGTATAATTTTTGTTCCTTCAGGCAGTTTACCTTGAAAAATCGTATCCGTTTTTATTCCCAGGACACGAGGTTCAGATTTTTCTTTCAAGAGTTTATCAGTACGTTGTACGATATTTTTCCTGTTTAACTTCGATTTTAATTTTGGCCTGCATAGGGGCTGAGGCGATTCTCGAAGGTTTAGTGCTGCGCTATAATTTGATGCTGTTTGAGATTTGTTTTCGTTGTCGCTTGGTAAGTTAGGGCTTTTAAGGTTTAGCTCAATTTTTGTGTCGATTAGGCTTAGTTGATTTGTAAGCATAGAGTTCTGTTGTTTTAGGTCGTTTACCTCGGATAAGAGAATTTGGTGTTTAGAATTGAGTATGGTATTGGTGTTTGTTGTTATTTTATCTTGCTCTATTACGACTTTCTTCAAATCGTCGCTAATCTGGCCGACGAGATTCATAGAGCTGTTGTCTAAAATCTTCCTCAGGTCTTTGAGATCAGTTTTAAGAGATGAGTTCTGCATTTTGAGATCGCCCATTTGCACTTGATGTCAGCCATATTCTCATTCTTCAGCGAGTGTATATCTGCTTCCAAGGTAGTGATCGTCTTGCCCACAACAATTAGGTCGTTGCGAAGTAAAGGGATTTCCTGTTGTGCAACTTTAATGTCCGAAAGATCATTTAAGATATCCGAGTTTCCATCTGATGTGTAGCATTTTGATTCGTTGTATCCTCCCAGACTCTTAGAGATGGGTTTTATTTCATCTCTGAGAATTACCCCTAGGTCTGTATGAATCCTTTTCAAGATATCCTTGATGTCCCTTTCCAATAGTGAAATTTTGTCTGAAGTTGTAGTGTTTTTCAAGATTAGTTCCGTCCGATCCAGGAGATCCACATTTTGGCTTGTTAATACTGCCACCTTTTTGCGTAATGAGGACAAGTGGGCTGCGATATCAGTGTCCTGAGCGGTCTCGGGTCTCGGCCAATCTTTTCCTATTGAATTTATTGCTTCTCTGATTTCCTGCAGTTCCTGTGCTGACGGTATATTTTTGACAGCATCCTTCAATGCAATGATCTCTGAACTCGAGGATTTCAGTTGTTCTTTCAGGGTGTGCATTTCAGTAACCATTAGATTATTCATAGCGTCATGGATGAGGTCCGGAATCATTTTGACCACTTGCTCACAAAGACTTATCGCTGTCTGTTTCGCTCCCCAGGCTTCCTTTCTATCTTTTACTTTGCCTGTTTGTAGTTCGTTGCTGCACGGCCCACCTTTGTTGGATTTTGAGATGAGTTTATTTTTCGTGAGAGAATGACGGGAAGCAATGGTTGAACATTTAGTGGTTGAGCTCCCAGATTGCGGTTGACTTTTACTGAGGGGTGTCATTTTGGCCTCAGTGGTAGCTAATTCCTCACTTTCGTTACTCAAGTTTAAATTTAGGCTCTGATTGTCTTTGAGAGTACATTCTTTGCAAATATGCTTACTAGATCTCCTGTCTAACCCATCCCATAATTCGAGGCTATGCTCGCGGTTTAATTTCAGACATTTCCCATGTATTCTTAGGTGACATTTACCGCAAGGTACAAAATATTCTTTTCCATAAAAATGCCTTGAGCATAGGTTACATTCGTCAGTACTAGGTGCTATGATTTAAATAGGTCTTAAGGGGTGTTAATGTATACATAGACCGAAAAGTCTTAAAAATTAAACAGGCAAATAGCTTCAAAGTGGTACTCCTATCTTAAAATGGATATCATATATTGAAAAACAAAGAAGGGTCAAAAAAAATGTCAAAATTATTTTAAATTAATTATTTTTCTTAGCTTTTAGGTGCGGGCATCGACTGACGATGAAGGTCTACGGACGTCAAGGACGATCGAAGTCAGGTTGGACGGACAGCTGGCACTTGGGCCTCGGTCACGCGGGTAAGTACTTGAACACTTTAAAACTGATTTTTAAAACTGAATTCTTTCCGTTGTGTTTAGACGAGCGGCAGACGTTTAATATTGATTATTATAGTGAAATTTAGGTAATCGGGCCTATTTCTAGCTTAACACTTAAGTTTTGAGCTAATTTCAGGTTTACAAGTGGGGACCTAAACCGTCTTCCTACCTTATATCTGGGGACATTTGTGTATAAATTATTAGATTTTGAATTAGTGTCAAAGCCTATATGGTTCCATCAAGTATTTCAAGATCTTTATTAACACTCGATAATTTACAAGTGGGGACCTTCACTGTCATTTCAACAGACAAGTGGGGTCTATTAAACACACATTTTCTAACTTCATGTATATTATAATTTTATAGTTTAAATATTGATTATTATAATGAAATTTAGGTAATCGGACCTTTTAAAGGCTTAACACTTAAGTTTTGAGCTGATTTCAGGTTTACAAGTGGGGACCTAAACAGTCTTCCTACCTTATATCTGCGGACATTTTTGTATAAATTACTAGATTTTGAATTAGTGTCAAAGCCTATATGGTTCCATCAAGTAACTCACGATCTTTTTCAACACTCGAAAAATTTACAAGTGGGGACCTTCACTGAGAAAAGGATGTCAGTGCTCGACTAGGCGGGGAGCACTGCCGTGCTTATAGATTGATAACTAGTTAAAAGTTGAAAAATATTTATAAAATTTGGACGAACTATTTTTTACAAACAAGACAGTCACTTTCTGTTTCAATTGTTGCTTGATATTTTATTGGATCTCCCCTAGCCCTAAATAGGGTGGATGAAGAGGAAAATAAAGTCATTTTTATCGGTTCTTCTTCTAATTTATAAGACCATTCTGCATAGTGAAACATCGAGAAAATACAGTCTCCGAATGATTTTAAAATTGAAATTAGGTTAAGATTTTATAGATATTTTTGAACACTTTTAGCGTTTATGTCTGTAATTTAATAAAAGATTAAGAATGTGCTTAAGGGCTAGGGGAGGTCTAATAAAATATTAAGCAACAATTAAAACTGACAGTCTTGTTTGTAAAAAATAGTTCAATCAAGCAAACGAACTATCTTCAATTTAAAACTCGAAGGAAGACTTGTAATTTTAAACTCGAAAGTAGTATTGTTATTTGAAAATTTTCGTCCAAATTTTATTAATATTTTTTAACTTTTAACTAATTATCAATTAAGATAATAAACGTTTTCCAAAAATTCATCAAACAGGCATGTCTTCTTTCCTTCATTATAAAAGTCTTAAAGCACAATATTCCCTAATATCCCAATAACTCCTTAACTGAACGCCCTAGGTTATATATTTATATAAATGATCGAGCAAGCAACTGCATTTTTTTTGTTTTACTACGCCTCGATGCCCTAAGTTAGTGTTTTTTCCATTAAAATAAGAAGTAGCAGACCAGTAGCACAGAGAAACCAACTTCAAGATTTTACCGTTCGGGCTCGTTTTAGCTTTTAGCTGTCATTTTCAGTTGTGAACATTGTTACCGGCTTTAAATTTTTTTCATTTAATTTTTAGGCTTTTCCATCGGTAGCTTTGATCGTCAATTGTGAAATACTCCTTTGCTTAGGCTTTGGTTTCGGTCGGCTTCATTACTAAGCCTCACATCTGCGCTGAACGCGGGAGGCTATAGGCAACCCCAGGCTCAGTTTACCGAAGCTCAATCGCGTAGCGAATGTTCCTTGCATAGAAGCCATCTCCTCTGAAGTTGTTTCATATATGGAATAGTCGAACTTGTCTATTTAAAGGGATCTCGTGCAGCGCTTATGCCATCATGAATAATATTTTCAATAGGCTGCAATGATATCGTGGCCCAAATGACAATATTTTCAAACCTCTTCTCTTCAAAAGACGCGAGTTTTAAGTGGAAAATGAAGTGATTTTTTATCGATTCTTCTACTAATCTTAAGACCAGTCTGCATAATGAAAAATTCAGGAAGTACTTCCCATGGATTTTAAAATTCAAATTATGTTAAGATTTTAAATAAGGACCTCCGACCAATCTCGTAACGCCTTGCCTTCTTTTAACAAAAATCTCGTGGCACGCTCCATGTCTCCCGCCACAATTGTCACATAGCGCAATTTTTTTGAAATATCGCGATAAATCTATCCCACACGGAGCGTGCCACGAGAAAATTGTTAATAGAAAAGCAGGGCGCTACGCGGTTGGTCGGAGGTAATTATTTAAAATAATCCATGAAATTTCAAGCTAATTGTAGTTTAAAAACCGTTCGGTGCTATTTCCTGGATGTTTCATTATGCAGATTGGTCTTATAGTAGAATAGAAAAAATTACTATATTTTCAACTTCACCATCCCTTTAATGAACGTCTGACTTGTTTCCACCATCCCTTTAATGAACGTCTGACTTGTTTCAAAGTATTGCGCCACAAGACCAATCATATATATGCATAAAGTCCATAACATCTAACAAGCATGCACTCTTAAAACTCATGGGTTGAATGAGTTGGGCTATTTGAATTTTAACTACAATTTGGTTAAAATAAAGTAGCAATTGAATAAATATTTCCTGGTAGTTTGGGATGGGGTTGTTTCAAACTCAGAAAATGTGGTTATTGCAGTAACCCAAATTGAATCATTTGCAATTTTAGGCAAACCAAGCATACAAATACGCGGTATTGTACACTAGATGGATATTTAGAAAACTTTGCAATACCAGTTATTAAAGTAATATATAAACAACCATCTGAAATAATAATATAAAAACGAATCTTGGAATATCAAAATGAAACACCTTAATAGCTACAAAACTACTAAAGGAATCGAAATTACAAAAAATATTTCAATATATTTATTTTATATTATGAAGACAAGGCAAACTGCTAACAAGGTGCACTAGTGTATCAACGGTTTAAGATTATCTTAAACATTAAAATAAATATAATTAATAATTAATATTATATATTTTCTTCGAAAGTTATTAACCTTATTGCGTGTTACATCGTTTAAAAAATAACTATTGAACATTCTTGAGACACTAGACTAATATTGACGTTTGAAATGAAGCATACGCCTATTGTTGTCTTACTCAAATCGGTACATAAGGTTTCGAATCTTAGTAATGGATAAGAACAGCACAGTTGCGTGAACCTTTGGTGGAAGTCCCACCATTGGGAGGCTAGACGTTTCTCGTAACCCTATCCGATGGCCGCGTACATCTTAATCCTAACGATCATGATGGAGTAGAAGACAGTAGCTACAGACTGGTGTCCATGTGTGTCTGGACAAAAGACCAGATGATGGTGGTGTTAAGAAGCCAGTAACTACAGACTGGTGTCTATGTGGGATGGACATATGAGTATAGGATGGTGGTGTTATACAGGCAATGGAATAATAACCAGTATAAGTGGAATAAAATTTTCCGAATTTCTGGGAACTGTAAATGCGGTCCTTAAATTAAGAACACATTTGCTCCGATTTTCCAACTCCGAACGCTGTCCCCTGGGGTGTATCGACAGACAGACACGTCGAAATTAGAAACTCTCCGTGATATACGTCAGGTAAAACTAAGCAGTGATCTTACAATATCGTGGAAGCTGAAGAAAGGACCGTGAAGTGAAAAAAAACGCTTAGCTATGTAATAAAGAGAAATTTCGGTTCTATTTTGAGAGGTTTTCAACAGTACAAATTAGGGTTTCTTTCAAACCAAAATTATGTAAGAAATTAACCCAATTTTTGGTTACCTTTCATTCCAAATTTGCGTCAAAATCACAATTAACCCTTACTAGAGTTGTTTTTTTTTTACCAAAATATGATTTTACAATTTAACCAGTAATGGTGTTACTGTTTAGCCGAAATCTGAGTTATCGTTAACGTTGACTCAACATTGGGTTATATAAACAACGAATTCTAGGGTCAATGCACAACAACCCTAAAATGAGTCGGTTAAATACTGACCCAGCAAATAGTTAAAAAATGAACAACTTTGGGTCAAAAACAACCCAACATTTTTAAGAGTGTAGTAAATAGGTGGGATTGCTCGTAACACCAGACCCCCTACCCTGTCAGCGGCTTAAGCCCCATAGCACGAGGTAGTTACACGATTCGTGTCCCATTGGACACTGAAATAAAAAAATATATATCCCATTGAACCGAACTACAAAAGTGGCATTTCCCCAATAAAAACTAGCCAATTGTAATCGGATGAGCATATAACTTCAGGATTACATTCTGGTAGTTTTTCACAACCTTCACTCGTGACGATTTATCCCAGTCAATTCTGAATCGAACCAACATTTGCAATACAAAATATTCCTCTATCAATTTAAAAATCGTGCATGGTAGAAGGGAATGACTTCTTTAAACGCCTGTCGAAAGCGTAGATTACACCAAAGCTATAACAATTACGTGTCTCGTTTTGAAGCAATCTAAATGCAAAATTGAGTGAGTCTTTGCGTATATTTTGCTTTCAAAATAGCGCAGAGTTTGACCGTGATTCCTCATTCGCTACGTCTGTGTCTGTCGAGGAACCTCGGAGCTCACCATGATCAAATCCTTGAGATTTGTGGTGGAGATTGTGAGTATCGCGTATGCCTTGTTGCGAATTAGCCTTAAGATAAGCCACGACAGATTACGTTAGGTGCCGTGTTGTTCTAATGCTTTTTCGGAAACCTCGAATCATTCTTCACTCTAAAAAGAAACCCGTCTTTTAAAGTTGTTCTAAATGGTTCGTACAACTTAGATTGAGACGCATCGTGGAAAACGAACAGGGACGGAGAGTGTTTTTTTTTATTAATTAGGAAACAGGTCGCTTCTCCAAGGCATTTTGGTTGCCTGGCGCGGATTGATTTTCTGTAACTTAATACGGTGAAAGACAAAGGTTTGTGGATAATGGAACGATCATCTCGGAGAATGTAAAATTTAAGTTAAAGTTGAGAATAACACCAGTCGTAATCTTAACTTAATCGTACATCAAAATTGAAAGCATGGTGATGTAGTATCGTTAGCTGTACGTGTGAAATCAGATATCGCGTTGCAACTCGTGCATCGTTGAGGATTACTCGTGACGACCTCATTATCTTTCTTTGAATTTAAAAGTTACAAAACATATGAAAATTCTCATTTTAGTTCAAGAATGACTTTAAGAGTAAATTTCATCCGGGAGATAGGCTCATTATGGAACTCAAAGGACATCCGAAAGGGCGGTAAATTTTGAATACTTTAACAGCTTACTCGTGTTTAGGCTAAATGTTGAGTATTTTTGGCAGTATTAACGTAACATACATTCCCAGCGATCTTATGTATAACACGGTAAGTCTTAAATTCGAACCAGAATGGTTTTAGTCGTGCAGGTGGAACTGCGAAAGGAAGAATACAATTTAATTTGTTTCGTATCCTGTTTTAGGAAGGAGATGTTTATTCTATTTTCGCATTTGTGAGCTTTGTGTTTTGGTCTTATTACGAAAAGATAAATCGAACTCAAAGCCACCCGTTTCGGTTCTACGAATATAACATGTCTAATTTCCAAAAACACGACTACCAAATATCATTGAGTGGAATCATTGAAGTCTATCTGCCGAAGGTGCGTAGACATTTCATCTTTGAGAGACTTCTTATACCAAAACCACTGTCTTTCGAAGGTGTGGACGATTATCATTCTCTTTCTCTTCTTGTTCAGTTTCTTCACGACTGTCAAGCGATTCGTACCGAGAGTACGCCGTTTCCTTGTCGGGGTCTCCGATAACTTTTAGGCTAGAAAAGAAATGAAAATTTTATGTCAAATCATGCTTTTTACGAAGAAAGTTAAACTTTGCATAATGATTAAAAAGGGTATATCTGATTAATTCAAGATTGGATCCCTACTGCAACTCATTAGTGACAAGCTTCCAAAAATATTATAATGACGTATATATTTGAAATCTAAATTTTATGAAATTCCCTAATCTTGGTTGCAGAGCGAAAGGTTTCCCATCAATAATCCCTAGTGGTATTTTCATAGAGGTCGCCTCCAAAGGAAAAATATACGAAATATATGCAGTCATACCTATAAAGCATCTCAGTTCTTCGAGGGAGCTATGGTTATCTGTTATTTATCATTGTGAAAGTTTCATGCGTTCCTCATAGCGTGCATGATTGTTTCCCTAATCCTCTAGACTATAAAATAATACGTACGAGTCCGCCAAGAAGGTTATTTTGGCCACCTACTTCGTCGGCTGTTTCATTTTGATGGAAGTCTTCAAAGCCATCCTGTCGACCAAATTGACGGAGGACATTGATCACAACATACCTATCGATGATATCTTCAAACACTGCAACATGCGCATTGTTTTTCAGGACAACGCAGTGTTCGTGAATTATTTGCAGGTTTAAATATTATTTAAAAAGTTTATCATAGCTCTTTATAGCACAGTATTTAAGACCCTAAAAATGGAGAAGGAACACTCGGATCGAGTGGCGGGTGGGCTATGTCAGAACTTGACCATATTTAGCGCCATCGTGTCGGCCTAATTTTGCATGCAAATTCCGAAGTTAGTTTGAACTACTTTGATCATAAAAAATTTGCAAATTAAACACAAAATTTTATTTAGAGTTAACATTTAATAATTATTGCTTCAAAATAGTTGCTAAAATAACAGTTACTTAGATGCAAAAGGGAATTAAACGCCGGTAGGGGTTTGAACGCTTCTGCCTGAGTTCATACATCCAACACGAGGTCGCAAAAATTGTCCCGAGTATTCCTCCCCCATTTTTTGCGTCCCACCAAAACCAAGCGTTTCCGCAGTTACGGCGCGTATTCCTCTCAGATTTTGCATCCTTCCCCCATCATCCTTGCTCAGGGTACCACGTACGCACTTTGCAAATGAAAACAAACGTGTTCGCCGTTTCCTGATGGCATTCGTAGTACAATCACAAAAACTGGTAAATGGGTTTTCTCTACGTTAGCTATTCCACTTGAATTCAACACTCTTTTACTAGCCGCTATTCCTTCATCTGCATAGTTAGTTGTCCATTCTTCATATCTAAACATTTGGTTCTAATTACGCCACCATCTTCTGGTCATTGTCTATTTCAAATAGTTACCATATCTAGGTATTTTCTTACTAGTGTAAGTCAAGCTTCTCAGAGACGAAGTTTGATATCCCCAAGGCACCGACTGCCTCGTGTCCGCCGGAGCTGACTTGACCCCACCACCCCTTCCGTCACCTACCAATTAAGAATCATTTCCTTCCCTTGGGTATTTGCATAACCAATTACTAAGGAGAGCCCTTGGAATCTTCCCAGACTTTGCTCATTCTTTATACAATTAAAATATGTAATTTTCATTCTAATTAGGCATACCGCAAAGACGTTTTGCTAGAATACGAAAGAAGATTCCAAAAAATGAAGATGGGGTAGAAGCCAAGTGTACAGACTGGTGTCCATGTGGGATGGGCAAAAACAAAGGCCAGAAGATGGTGGTGTTAGAAGCCAGGTGTACAGACTGGTGTCCATGTGGGATGGACAAAAGACTAAATGATGGTGGTGTAGAAGCCAGTACTTACAGACTGGTGTCCATGTGGGATGGACAAAAGACTAAATGATGGTGGTGTAGAAGCCAATACTTACAGACTGGTGTCCATGTGGGATGGACAAAAGACCAGATGATGGTCGAGTTTAGAAGCCAGTAAGTACAGAC
Organism: Phalangium opilio; assembly: GCF_054372755.1. Taxonomy (NCBI): domain Eukaryota; kingdom Metazoa; phylum Arthropoda; class Arachnida; order Opiliones; family Phalangiidae; genus Phalangium; species Phalangium opilio. The sequence goes on along the minus strand of NW_028324186.1, from coordinate 1,971,111 downwards.
TGGTGTCCATGTGGGATGGACAAAAGACCGGATGGTGATGATGGTGTTTAGAAGCCATTAAGTACAGAGCAAAGGTGGGCAAATTCGAGATTTGTTTCTTCTTGTGACTTTCCATTGTAAATAGAAACACAAATAATGCAATAAATTAAATACAATTATTGAATCTAATCTAACGACTGGCTTAAGTAATAATCGACTTCTCAATCAGTAAGCAAGTCGAGTCAAAAACACCAGCTTGAAATCAAAAGTTGGAAGAAGAGTATTTTGAAGGTGTAAATCGTTATCATGAAAGTCATCGTACTCAAGCAAACCAGTTTATGATTACAATTGGCTCTGTTTGCGCAGTGTGTTTTGTACTCGCGAGCCTCGCTTTCTCTATTCCATGAAGGCTTCAAAAGTCTTGAAAGAAAGCTCAACCTCAAGGGGTTTTTAAATCGCGCTCGAGATGCAAGATAGGATTAACAAGAGTGAGGAATTCATATTCGCAACACTGATTCAATTAAGTCTGGTTTTGGTGAACCTTGAAAAAACAAAATGTTTAGATATCAAGCGAGTGATACAATTAATGATGGTCAGTAACTGTTACATCGTTTCTCAATTGTGATGGTTCTAGTAGCGAACCGACAATGTCCCTTTAAATTGAAAATTAAGATCTGCAATAATAGGTTATGATAGTTTTTAAATTTATTTCAAATCCACTCAAAATATACCTAAAAAATTATAAACCGACCATGTTCTTATTTAGTAAACGGCTGAAACCATTTTTTAACTTCTAAGGTACAAAAATTAATCATTTAGTGTAATTTAATTTGCCTTGTCTACTGGTGCTGTAGTTGCTTGTTTAAATTATGTTTGAGTCAGCCTTCATTACATGTATTGCCCGCTAACAAAATATTATGCTCTATTCCTTAGATTTGACTACTATATTTAAAGTCCTTTAACCATATTCATATTGATGCACATTTATTCGTCAGTATTTATGTATACAATCTTGGTTTCAGATCTACAATCATTTTATAATATGTTTTGAAAGCATCTTTTAATATTCATAGAAAATAATTGTACGCAAAAACACATGCTCTTTTTTTTAGACAAAGATATTGCCAGTATATACATTTGATTTGCATGGGCGTCCTTAGACATGCAGACTGCTCCCCGTTACACTGTAATCGACCAACACACTGTTATGAAACCATGCATTATTAATATATTTACAATATTTCTCCATACCTCTCACAAATTTGAATTTTTCTGTATTCCCTGTACAACAAAACATCGTTAAGATGTTGGAGCGAAAGTTTAGCTCTTCGAGCTCGTTTCAGACTACCAGCAATTGAAGACATGCTTTCTACATCGCAGCTAGTCGCTGGTATTCCTAAGAATCGTTTGGCTATTTTCGCCAATTTAGGAAACGATTTGTGGTGGGAACGCCAATAATCCAAAGCAGTCATCGTCGTGTCTTCTTCATCCATTTGCGATGGAACTGCAGCTCCTAGATACGAATCTAATTCGCTTTTCAATCGGTTACTAATCAAAGGTGAGCCTGAGGTAGAGGCTTCGTTTGACAACTTCGATTTTAAATACGTAAAACGCCCTTTAGGAGTAGATTTGTCGAAATTACATCATCAGGAAGATATGACTTTATAATTCTAAGGGCTTCTTCTTCAGTTGGCGTACGAAATTCAGGATATTTATATTTCCAACTGGGCTCAGAAAATGGTTCTGAAAGAAAGGGACTAACCATTTAAACGGATATGGAAGTAGTACAACAAGTTACTTTTAGTCGATCAAGGGTGTTAAAATATGCATACAAATATACCTCAACAAAACATTCTCCATAATTAGTAATTAAATTTCAAAGTTGTGATTTCAGCTCGCTAAGCCTAATGCCATTTTGCATAAAAAGTTACATATGTATAATTTGATGAGACAAGGCATTTTCCACGACCCATAAGTGGCAATTGTGATTGCCTTTGTTAAAATGTCACCGATTTCTCGTGGGAAACTCCTATGTCTCGTGAAATTAAACATATTCAAACTGTCGCAAAATGGACATGGGCTTAGCTAGCTAAAATAACAACTTTGAAAATAAATTATAAATTAATGAGGCGGTTTTGGTGAGTCATCCTAACTTTTTTATGTATATTTTAACTGATCTATTATGTTCCTTCTTCATTTTCAAGTATGAAACACCGCAATTTATGACAAACTTTGGAACATCAGAAGCTTCTGCGAAGGGTCCAGAAATGAGGCAACATTATCTGAATGCAACGTCCCACTGAATCTTGCAGCCATTTCGAGGAGCAGTTTCTCCTTCTCTTCTACAAAAATCTCGGTTTCGGAGTCCCTTACTTCCATAAAAGTTTCCATTAACACTGAAATAGCATCACATGCAGTTGGACCATCCCCTTCAATTTTTTGTGTAGCGTCTTTCATTGGTTTAAACAGGGCTAAAAATTCTAAAGAATGTGATTCTACGGTGTATGGAAGACACAAAAGGGTGGCGTCAATTCCAGCTTTATTACTTAATTTCGCTTCGATAAGAACTTTTCTTATTGCGTCAAGCATCCCCTCCTAGGAAAAACATGTGGTGTTTGAAATATGCAACAAGTCTCTCCTGCACTCACATAACCAACCTCGTTCAATCGTTCAATTGCATAATATAAACTATTCCACCGAGTTGTACCAGGCAAAAGTACATCACGACCCATTGTCAGTGTTCTAAGCTTAGCAGTCCACTTGGGTGATTTCCGGAAGAACTTTATAATCTTGTTTGCGAGCGATATGAACTTAATCATTTCACTACTGTTGCCACCAACTTTCATCGCGGCGTTAGTACATAACTGTATCGAGTGTGCTATACAACGCCCTCTTATCCAGTTCCATGGAGTACGATCTCGTAAAGAAGTATTATCAGAATCTTCAACCAAAAACGGCCAATCAGAGCTGGGAGTTGATGAAGTATTTGATTTTTGGTTCTTTGATTGCTCTGGTTGTAATGAATCTATGATCGACTTTTCAGGGTTTGACTGCTCATAAGTGGACTATGTTTAACGTTGGCGTCACGTTTTGTCCTCGCTTTGGTAAATTGTGGCAGCGATTTTTTTGACTTGAAGTTAATTTCAGTCTTTTGTGTTCAATAATTGCTTCAGATTTCCCATTTCGAGAAACTTCACCTTCTGGTCCACATTTTTTCTTTCGTTCGATCGTTCTCTTAGTCTTCAAGGCGCTCGATGGCTCTCTACTTTGTGATGGCTCTCTACTTTGTGATGTCTCACTCTCAGCTACTTCTGCGTGTTTGCTCTCGGAAGACTGTGTTGGAATGACACTTTCATGGGCATCAGACATATCGGGAGCTACTGGGACATGAGGCTTTTGGAAGATTAAGTCCCACGGACCCCAGGCTGTTCATTTTACATATAAATCACATACGAAATACATGTTTAAGTAAATGCACGGCTAAGTAATTATGAGGTAGACATTACCTTCATCAAGATGATTTTCTCGTAAATTAACATCTATATCACACGGTTCGATCTCATTTACTTCCGATTCAGAGTCACTAACGTCTTCGTCATTAGCGGTTATTTCTTCATTTATCTTCTCATCTTCCGGGGTCCACAAAAGCCACTCGTCTTGAAAAATATCAGCAAGACTCAAAGTTTTCTCAATATTTGTTGCATTATCCGCGCATACTGAATACACCTGAATATAGGTTGAAGTTTTAACAATGATACTGTATTAGACCTTTGGTAAGAAATGAGGTAAAGATTTCTCCCCTATACTTGGCGCGACAGCGCTGAAGGTCTCTAAAGAGTGAATCCACTTCGTAATTTCTAATTTAAGAACACGCGTCTCATGGCTATTTCAAATACGCTAGATACATCTAACTCGATTAAGTATAGTTGAAGAAACCTTAGCTAGGACTGGACTATTCTTACATCTGCTGGTTCAATTCCAACTCAGCCAAGAGTATCCAACAAACGTTGCAGAATACATTCTCCCGTATGTGCCTCAGGAAAGTGCTCAAACGCAATTAGGACATTTCTTTTCAGCCATTCCTTGTCTATAAATTGAGCTCTAATACCTATAAAGACGGAAACGTTATTAGATATCTAACTCACAATCTTCATACCTTGACTCAATAATAAACTAACTCCTTATGAGTTACTGGAACCAGATAAAATAACGTATCCAGCGATTTCGTCTTTCCACTTCATTGAGGACTGACTTTTCTACTAGGTATTATTAGCCGTGTCAATTGCTTTCAACCTCTGTACGCTTTGTCTCCCCTTTCCCACACGGTGTTGTAAGAAACTTAATCGCTAGCTAAGTTACTCATACTTATGTGAGTAACGCAGAGGCAGCTTCTATATTATTAACAAATGCTTGTACCTAAAGTAGGCTCCCTTAAGCGACTGCTCCAGATGTCTATTGTCAAATTAATCCTATTGGGATCTGCCTCGTGAAACAATTCTCGTAACTTAGGTTTAACCGCTTCTGATTTCTTCTCAAGCGCACGTGTCAATTCGCGTCTACTGATCAGATTCAGATGTGGTCCAAGATGTGAAATCATTTGTTTGAACGCCCATCCTTCCACGACAGAAAACGGCAAACCATCAATGGATATCAGATCTAGTAACAAGTCCTTAAATATATTTTGCTCCTCCGATGTATCTTCCACCTTCTTTGCTTTTTTGCTGGAAGGAATCTTAACTACTAAGAACTTCTCTTCCTTTTTTTCGGCGCAGTTTCTCGTACTAATTTATTAGACGAGTGACTTGTCTGTGATGTAATATTTTTGTGTCAGTAATGTGCAAGAGACTAGTGATTAGTTACGCATTCTAACGATGAACAACTTACAACTGAATAATAAATTTAATACGTTTATAATAAAATTTTTTTGTACAAAATGAGAAAAAAGGTCTGAAAACAAAGTCAGTGAAGACACGTCAAAGTGAGGGTAAAAACACTAAATAATCCTCCAAAGACGAACCAGGAGGAAATGTGTCTAAAATAGACGCGGCGTTGCCGCGTTGAACGGCGACCGCGATTTGTTGTATTAAAAACTCGACAGCGCGTTTTTCTCCAGAGACGTTGCGGATACGGCGCCCGATGTCATGGACCAAGTTGAGTCCCTCCCTTCCAAAAGACCCCATAGTTTCGATGGCCACCGCCGCAAACATAAAACGGTTCTCCAGCAACGAATATTTCGCTCTCTTCTTACTCTCAGCCTGGGATGCGGCCCAGAGAAAGGCTGATGCTGAGGAGGTTAGGTATGAAGGCGCGAGAGGGTCAGTGCATGTGAAATCCCAAACGAGAGATTTCCCGCCCGACCAAGGCACTAACGACAGCCCGTCCGGGCGCTTTCCGTCGTCCCTGGACAACCCCGGTGGTTCCAGTATGGAGGGCACCTCGGCCGAACGCAAGGCACGTCTCAGGAGATCATTCACAGCGCCGTGTCGTGACAAACGCCCCGCGCTTCTCTTGCAGCTTAAACCATGGGTACCGCGCGACCCAACTTTGGAGCCACACTTACATGTATGCGAGGCGCATATCTCGGCGCCTAACCGGAGACCAACCGCGATACGAAAAGAGGCGTCGTCGAGAAGTGTGCCAAGCGAAGAAGAAGGAAGCGCGTTCAACCAGGCCCCGGATTCCTTAGAGGCAATAGATGTCCACCGAGCCTTATCCTGGGCATCCAACGGTAAATGTGAGTTCGCAACCAGTGGACGCTCCCACTCACGTTGTACACCCCGAAGGTCCTCAGCAGGGAAATCCTGATGGGATAAGGCACGCCATCTGGCAAGGCCTTCCTCGCACGACGGATCACTGCCTCCCTTTAACGCTAACGGCAAGATGTCTTCCACCAGCTCAGCTACACTGAAACTGGAGGCCAGAAAAGCTGGCAACGACAGCTTAGATGCGTGGCGAATTCCGAAACCTCCCTTGGATACAGGAAGGGCCACCTGCTCCCACTGGGGGGCCGCCATTAACGTATTGGTCACATTTTGGATAGTCTGTTGCAAGACATCGTCAAAGGCTGCCAGGTCGTCAGTACAGCGCCAGGTAGGCGCACAACGTAGCAAGTACGACTGAATTGAATTTGTTCACACGTATTACTCGTGTTTGTTCTTTCGTTGGATGGACTATAGTTACACTATATAATTATACACTAAAGAGGACACGCTAAATTTCCAAAACAAAGTACCTCAACATGTCGGCGAAAATTATAAGCAACTGAAGAATGATAGGTTTTATTGCAGTGCTTGCATTGCATAAACACTTTCTTTGTTATTTGTCCATTTTCCACAATGTTTCCATTGTATATGAAATGTTCTTGAAGATTACCAGTTCCAAATTTGCCTATCTTAAATCGTTCCAAGAAGGTTCTATCAATTCTTAGTACAACTTCAGACGACAACGCCTGAATAATGTCGCCAGACGTCTCAGAACTAGATTCAGTTCTATTTTCCATTCTTAACTACGTTCCAACAATCTGCACAGCTCAAGTAGTCATCCTGTGTTTGCGTATGTTAAATAAGAAATCGCATCTCTCATAATTGAGAACATTTCAATTTAAGCAGCAGAGACGTAGGCTAACAGAATCGCGCAGAATCTAGAATTGTCAGCCCAAATATAAAATTATGCCTAATCCTTCAAGAATCCATAGTATTTAGATAAGCAGGCTATTTGCGTAGTCCTTAACCCGACGCACTTTGCACACTAGTAGTCTGACCTCCTTGTCAAAAATGGTACTAATACTTCTAGCATAAGTTTATACGATACTAATATACTTCTAGCATAAATTTATACGATACTATTATACTTCTAGCATAAGTTTATACGATACTAATATACTTCTAGCATAAGTTTATACGATACTAATATACTTCTAGCATAAGTTTATACGATACTAATATACTTCTAGCATAAGTTTATACGATGTTCCATAAGTATTGGTAATTCCAGAGACACACTAAGAGTTAGCTCGAGCACGACAAGCGAGAATTCACTACACTCGGTTTTGCAGTCCATCACCCTATTAAGTCTCTACAAAGCCTTTGACAACGTCTCACCGGGCGTCGCCTTACGAGAATCTATACGTCAATTCATGACCATCTCTCAGTAACCAGTGACTGAGTTATGGAGCATATCATATGAACTTATGCTTCAAGTCTGTTAACTTCGTATTTCAGCTTAACGATTTCCACACATGCTATTACATATTTACCGTGGAATCACGAAACACAAGTTGTAGGGTATTGATTAAATACAGTAGTACTGAAACTGTCTCTTAATAAAAGGATTAAATACCAGTAATAAACGTTTTAATTTCTGTATTAATATGTAGAAAATATTCATTCGTTAGCCTAATTGGACAAGTTATTTCTAGAAAGCCTGGCAAAAATTAATAGGCTTGTTCTTTGGGTTAAAAGGGGTCCAAATAGTCTTGTAGCCTTTGGGCTAAAGCAGTCCGTTTCCTCTTATGGCCTCTCAAATTCAAACCACCAGAAAAGAGGTTGATCATAATTGTGAAATTAGTATTGTGTCTATAACGGAATTGCTTTTGATTACTTACCATAAGTGAATAATATACATACGTTAGACAATAGCGAATGTCATAGAAGGTTCGGTAATGTTAATCACTTTCTATTAATGGTTTTTTCCAATCTCTTGTAGCTCAAACATCAGTTACGTTTTCTTCAGATTAATTGGTAACTTCCATATTGTAATTACAAGATATCGTAAAATCATACTTATATAAACTTTATCTGTTACAAAAAGTGCTATCAACATTTAAGCAAACCTGCACGGCTTTGGAAAACACAATCGAAGATGCCTTGCCTCTCGCCTGAGCTACACACATTAACTTCTGATTAGTTTAAACTATTAACACAGAAACGGATTGAGGTTAGCGAACCTATAAAGACGTTCACGGTTTGCTACTACATGTTAACGTTATTAGGTCATTAACCCATGCTAAACAATTGAAACCACTTTTATAAAAAATCCCAAAAAAATTGTTTCACAATTCTGACAACTGTCCTTGTTACGCGCCCATATCTAAGAAAGGTCATAGTACTTTTTTACGCATTTTTACCCAAAGAACACTCCTGTTAGTTTGTGTCAGATTTGCCAGAAACAGTGACAGTATAGTATTAGTATAATAGGAGCAAGCACACTTAAGAAGTCAACCGTTGAACAGAAAACCGACCAATACCGACAGTTCACCGGAACTAGGTATTATATCTGGTATCTTTGCACTATCCGTACTCGAGTTTGTGTGTTAGTAAGCCTTCCAGGCTGAAACTTATAGCATACATATCCTATTCTTAGTATAGAAAAAATCACGTATTATATTTGGAAATTAAATACTGCGGCTTACCAAGAAGTCACTAACTTCTCGAATGTAAAGACCACATATCAAATGTCGTCTACCTCGTTTTACAACAAGAGATAAGACAACGAAGTGTATCAAATAAACTAAATCTAAAAACGCGTAGGTTCCACCTAAGATATAATAAATAAAAAACATACCTCAAGTGAGGGCAACACTCTCCGGAGTCCGGTTAGCAATTACGCTTGTGGTAGTTCGGCAAACTCTGATTTAAATTCGCGAATCCGATTACACGCTAATCCGAAACCCGAAAATATTCTCAGATTGCCAGAAAATCATCCTCCCCCCTCCCAAAAACGTAAACCTTGCCCTATGACAAAAAACCCCGGACTTATTAGGTGTATGCGTGGTAGACCAAGTTGGCCAACCACGATCATACGCTTTAGCGGGAAGCCCAATCGTCATGTTTTTAATAGACCCTTCCATTAAATACCAACGCACAGGGGAATGGCGGCTATATTAAGAGAGTTCCCTCGCGCCAAGAGTTAACCCCAGGTGGAGCTGGCGTTCGCGAAACGCAGGAGGCTAGTAAACTCGCGCTGCCGCTTGTGGTCCTTCTTGGCCCGAGGGAACTAGCCTAATATGGCGGCCAATCCCCTGTGCTGTTTGGTTTTCCTGGGGAATTAAAGGAATGGTCTATTGGTTCGACTTTCGAACGAGGATTTGTACGCAAACGACTAGGCTGAGCGGCACTTAAACGCATTAGTTAGTTCATTTACTACCAACAGCTAAAAAAATGAGTTTTCGTTTCAATATATATATTTGTCAATGTCAACCTAACTGTTGAGTAAAACCGTTCATAACTATATAAAATCGTTCACAAATGTGTGTGATGTATGCTACACTTAGCGACTAACTGATAATCGTGACCACGATTCAATTAGTTGTGCTGGTAGAAACAGAATCACCAAGTAGAGTTCCCAGTCTATAAAGTAAAATCAGACTTTCAAGTTTGAACCCCACCGTACTATTCTATTCAGTCCGCATCGCGAGGTCGAATGTAAACCCCTGGAAGTTTAGCTACCCCGTATAGAATTCGAAACTATTCCGAATTGCATCGAGAAGTAAAAGTATGACGATTAGTTTTTTAAACGAACGTGCCTAACTCGTCTGATTTATCTTCAAAAAAACCAATTACTCCCCCCCCCTAACAACGCTACACTAGATCCTTAAAGCCAACATCGCATCAACGAATTAGCGACAACGTACGCATAAGTGGGCGTTTCTAATAATCGAGCGTAATAGGGAAGGTTCTAACATCTTCAATTGCATTCTTTGAAATTAAAGGAATATAACCAAGGGGTGCAGTTGAAGCCCAGCAGATTCGCAAATTTGCCCACCTTTGGTACAGAGTGGTGTCCATGTGGGATGGACAAAAGACCGGATGATAGAGCTGTTGGACAGAAAATGGAGTAATAGGCATTGTAAGTGGAATACAATTTTCCAAATTTCCGGTCCGGAATTTGGGAAAACGTTTGCTCCGATTTGAAAACTGCGAACGCGGTTCCCTGGGGTGTTAGTCAATAACAACAGACTGACAGACACACACACAGACAGACATACACGTCGAAATTAGAAACTCTCCGTGACATACGTCACTCGGAGAGGTAAAAACTCTCAAAATGATAGTTACTTGAGATATGCATGTATGCAAACAATAGGAACGATAGTGTAATCAATAGGAACTGAACTGAACCGGGCGAATAGTAGGTGTAATGTAGAGGGTTAGGGAAAATGCTCAGGCAGTTGCCTTTTGGAGAGTCACGGAGGCTCTAGTATAGTTCGGCTGCTTTAACCGGCCTAAAAGTTGTACACGTTCGACAGTTAATTTATTAAAAGTGTTTTAGTTTGTTTACGACGGCTATTTTATTTGATCGGAAAGTTTTAAGTAAGAGGAAAGATAACAAATCAGAAGTGGGATTAACGGACTACAACGAAAAGGAAGTGGAATACGGACGTCGACGGAGTACACCCTAGGCCTTGGGGTATAGAGTGAGCAAAAAGTAAAGCCTAGTTTATTGATTCGGTCTTAAGAAAATTTTCAAAAGAGAAGAAAATTACGAGAAGAACGAATTAGATTAACGAATGCACGAGAAAATAAAAGCTAGTACAAATCAAAGAATCCTAGAAGAAGGGGAAAGGGAGGTTAGAGCAAGATTTAATACCAACGTGGGAATGAAGAGAATCGGGCACAAGTTTAATGTGAAGGAAGGAGAGGTGGCTGGGAAATTTGGATTTGAGGGTGATCAGGCGAGTACAGAAGGGAATGGTGTCTCGTTAGACCAATTAGAAAGAATTATGACACATGCGATAAGTACGGCGGTGCAGAAGTCGGTGACGGCTGTTATGCAAGTACAGGGTCAATTAGCGCAAGGTGGATCTATTCAAAATCATCACTGGGGCGAGGCGTGTAACTTAATTCCCGAGTTTAACCCAGACACAAACACACAGCAAACGGCGAAGATGTGGTGTGAGAAAGTAGATGAGATTGCCAAGGCTTATGGTTGGAGCGATAATAAGGTTATTATAAATCATGCTCTACTCAAACTAAAAGGGTTTGCGAAGGTGTGGTATGAGGGGTTGGCTACAGTCTCGTACTCCTGGGATGAATGGAAGGATTTGCTTCAAGAATGGTTTCCATCAGAGAAGGGTACCCAGAGGTTATATAACGAAATGATTCAGAGGGTTAAAAGGCCAGACGAGACAATAGAGCAGTATTATCATAAAAAGGTGGCCAAGGCCCGGTTATGTGGGATCTCAGAAGATGCAATGGTTGATTTTTTTAATTACTGGCCTGAAAGATAGACGTCTCATCACAGCTCTTAGCACCCGATATTTTTCAACACCACAGGAGTTACTAGAGACTACCAAACAGATAGAAGATCGATTAGACTTAGTCAGTGACTCCAAGGGAGTTAGTTATGATCTGAGTAGGAAGGACAGATTTAGAAGTACTAGGCCACACCACCCCCAAGGCCCAACTTGCAATAAGCCACAGATGCAGGTAGCTAGGGGTAATTTCCAGCAAGAGGATCTGGGAAATCGTCGTAAACCGAAGTATAATGGACAGGGAGAGCCCTTGTGTTTTAACTGTTTCCAATATGGTCACATGGGGAAAGACTGCCTACAACCAAGGATGCCAAGGTGTGGGAAATGTGCTAAGTTTGGGCGTGAGACGAAAGACTGCAAGTCAGGGATAGTACTTCACTTGGGGTCAGGGAAGTTGAACGATGATAGGAACGAGAAGTATTTTAAGGAGGGCCGAATTAATGGCATGGACATTAGATGTTATTTGGATTTCGGTAGTAAATGTGTGCTGATCCGTAGGCAGAATGCGGAATGGTTGGGGTGCCAGGTGGAGCCTGTGTTACCGGAATTTGTTATTACCGGATTTGGATCTGGAAGCGTTTGTTTAGTTGAAGGAGTTGCTCACGCAAAGACCCGTGTTGGGGCTCTTTGACTTCCGGGCTGAGACGGAAGTGCATACCGATGCTAGTCAGTTTGGAATCGGTGGAATCCTGCTACAGAAGGGGGTAGATGGTCGTTTACATCCCATCATTTACGCTAGCCGAAAGACCACAAGGGAGGAATCGAAGTATCATTCGAGTGAGCTGGAGACGTTGGCCATGGTATGGTCCATGGAGAAAATTCGAGCTTATTTCATTGGAAAGAAGTTTACTGTGGTGACCGATTGTAACTCAGTCCGAAATACAATGGCGAAGAGAGATTTGGTACCACGAATTGGGAGATGGTATCTTCGAACTCAAGAATTCTGGTATGACATTGAGCATAGGTCTGCGGCTAGGATGGCTCATGTGGACTGTTTGAGCAGAGCACCCCATGATCCGGAGGAAGAGTTAGAAATTGTTCATGGGTTAGATGTTCTTACAACGGAGGTTTCGTTAGATGACTGGTTGACGATTGCTCAGTTGGAGGACCCACGAATTAGGGTCATCAGAGATCAGTTGAACAAAAAGCATAATTTGTCAAAGGAAGATAAACGGTGAAGGGCGAGTATGATATAAAGCATGGAAGAGTTTTCAAGAAGGTTATCGGCGAAGGAGGCGAGCAGACGCTGTTGTGGGTAGTCCCGCAGAAAGTTAGATGGAGAATAGTTCGACGTTGTCACGATGACATAGAGCATTTCTCGGTTGATAAGACTCTGGCCAAGGTTAGGGAAACATATTGGTTTTCGGGGATGAAGAATTATATTAGTCGATACATTGGGTCTTGCATGGAATGCTTATATCACAAATATCCCGGAGGAAGGAAGCCGGGTAACCTGCATTCCATAGACAAGGTGGGGAAGCCGTTGGACACAGTTCATATGGACCATTTTGGACCTCTTATCAGAAGTACCAAGGGAAATACGTATCAAATAGTCATCGTTGACGCCTTCACAAAGTTTACCATATTGAAGCCTGTTCGAGATGCGGGAGCTGGGCCAACGATTAAGGTGTTGGAGGAGTTGGTAGCGATGTTTGGGGCACCCCGGAGAGTGAAAACGGATCAAGGATCTGCTTATCCTAGCAACAGGTTCAAGGCTTTATGTGAGAGTTCAGATATAATCCACATAAAGAACGCAACAGCGACCCCGCGTGGGAATGGGCAGGTCGAGCGGTATAATAAAACGATCACTCCAGCCATAGGAAGTTCATGCAGGCGGCAGGACGAGAGAGATTGGGATGAAAGACTTGGCCATATCCAATGGGGTGTGAATAATACAATTAATCAGGCTACGAAGAACACACCTTTTGGCCTATTGTTTAACTTCCGGTCACGGAACCCTTCGGGGAATGTCATAGCGGATGCAGTGACCGAGACTTTTGATGAAGAATTGATGACGAAACGTGAAGCAGCTCTGAACCGCATTAGGGAGTATCAAAAGAAGCAGAGCATGCGTTATAATTTGAAACGTGCTAAGGCCACGACATTCGAGCCTGGGGATTTGGTCGTAGTGGAGAGGGAGCCGATAGCAACAAGCGAGCCAAGAAAACGATTTCTCGCTATAAGGGCCCTTATGTGGTGACCAAGAACCTTGGGTTTGATAGTTATCAGATCGAGGATTTGCCAGAAACACAGAGGACGAATAGATTCTATAGGAACGTTGCACCAATCGACAAGCTAAAAAGATGGTGCATGTTTGACGAATATGATGAACTCGAGTCGGCCCCAGCGATCCTGAAGAGCCAGTTCCAGTAGTCCCTGAAAAGCCAGTTCCAGTAGTTCCTGATAAGGCAGTTCCAGTAGTTACTGAAAAGCCAGTTCCAGTAGTTCCTGAAAAATCTGTTCCAGTAGTTCCTGAAAAGTCTGTTCCAGTAGTTCCTGAAAAGTCTGTTCCAGTAGTTCCTGAAAGGTCTGTCGCAGTAGTTCCTGAAAGGTCTGTCGCAGTAGTTCCTAAAAAGTCTGTCGCAGTAGTTCCTGAGTCAACGACCCCTGGTGGTCAAGATTCGGTTGGTGCGAGTCAAGATGACGGTGCGCCTGAGGCGGGGATGCAGAGTAGACGGAGTACGCGTAAACGGACTCAACCAAGTTACTTAAAGGATTTTTGTACGAGAAAATAATTAGGGTGTGTTGAGGTTGTTTTATTTGATTATTAGAATTTTAGTTGATACAGTAGGAAAGACATGATGGAAATGTAAGCCGAGTTTTATGATTGCGAGAAATTTTATTGTATCAGTTAGCTAAGATAGAAGTTAGTAGCCTTAGGTGTGGTCAGGATGGTCGAATGTAATCAATAGGAACTGAATTGAACCGGGCCAATAGTAGGTGTAATGTAGAGGGTTAGGGAAAATGCTTAGGCAGTTGCCTTTTGGGGAGTCACGGAGGCTCTAGTATAGTTCGGCTGCTTTAACCGGCCTAAAAGTTGTACACGTTCGACAGTTTATTTATTAAAAGTGTTTTAGTTTGTTTACGACGGCTATTTTATTGATTCGGAAAGTTTTAAGTAAGAGGAAAGTTAACAATAGGGTCAGAGTGCGAATGAGTTAGTTTAGTCGAACTTACTGAAATATTCAGTATTCATATTGCTTCACAAGAAGGGCCCCGTGGCTTAGGGTTTAAAGCGCCTGTCTAGTAAACAGGACATCATCAGAAGTTCGATTCTCGTCGGAGCTCGTAGTTACGTTATTTTAACTAGTTTTTGTAGGTATTAAAGATTGAAAATCTCTCAAATTAATAGTTTCTTGAGATATGCATTTTTGTGTTTGGTGTGTGGGGTTAACTTAAGTAAGAGCCGACATTGACAAACATAATGATTGTAATTTAAAATCAATTTATTAATGACTACATTAAACGTTAAACTTATACAATGTAAACGAACTAATCACCGTCACGGCGCGCGTAGGAATGTTCCCTGTTCTAGCCTCTCTTATCATTTATATACAACTTTTGGCCTATTCTTTATCTTGCGTTGTTACATAAAAAACTATGTCGACTACTTTTTTATATACACAACAATATCCCCTTTTTTTAAAAGACCTAATCTATCGGGTGGTTTAATTCGTCGGCCGGAAGTTCGTCTGACTTGAGCGGAGTGATTTCCTTGAATGTCGTTATCGTTGGTAAGGGTAGATCCGGCAGTTGCTGAGGGTTCTGAGGTCGATGATTTAGATTTGGCTTTGGACGTCGCTTCAACAGGAATTGGAATGACGTTGGAGGTAAAAGGTTCTGGCTGCAAGGTTTGATCAGTCGACTCGAGGATGACTTGTTCAGCAGTTTGCCTTTGGGTCGTGCCTCCTGATTCGTTGATTGTAGGTTCCGGAAAATCTAAAGGATAGCTGTATGGTTCAAGCTCGGGATCAGTTTCCGGTTTATCGCTGTTAGATGAACGTCCTCGTAGCTGGTTTGAGTGCTTTCGCAATGTCCCGTTTTCGGAGTTGACCTCGTACATCGTATTGCCCAGTCGTTTAGTAACTAGTGCTGGAAGCCATGTGGTTTTTCTTGATTGATTATGAACGTTGGCATAGACTGCATCTCCTATATCGAACGATCGATGGTGCGGTTGCTTTTAATGTGATGTCTGAACTTCTTGTGTAGATAAATTTTTCGGATGAAGTAGGTCTAGTCTTGTTGTGATATTCCTCCCGAAAAGTAGTTCAGACGGTGACTTTCCAGAATTCAGTGGAGTGCGTCTATAGTTGATTAGGATTCGTGCCAAACGTTGTGCTAGGGTTCCTTTTCTGTAAGTGTCGAAGCCATGATTTAAGACGTTGATTTCTTCGGTTGTTAGTCCGGGGTTCTTTTTAAGTGACGTTTTGATTATTCTGACGCTCCTCTCCGCTTGTCCATTTGAAGCTGGGTGGTATGGTGCGATCGTAAGATGTTTTATACCATTCTGAGACGTGAATAATTTAAATTGTTCGCTTGTGAATGACGTGGCGTTGTCGCTGACCAATGTCTTCATTATCCCGTATCTAGCAACGTGGTCTCTTAGTGCTGTGATTGAAGATTCAGATGAGGTGTTGTTCCTTATGTAGACTTCGATCCATGATAAATAAGTATTTTCCATCAAGAGGACCGGCATAGTCAATATGAGTTCTTTCCCAAGCTTCATTGGTGATTGGCAAAGGATTGTAGTTTCGTGGTGGCATGGCTGCGTTTTCATTACAAGTTTTGCAATTCCTCGCCATTTCTTCAATTTGCTGGTCAATTTTTGGCCACCACACGGTTGTGCGGGCTTTGTTTTTCATACGAACGATGCCGTTATGTGTCGTGTGAAGTTCTTGCAATATTGCAGGCTGCAAACTTTTTGGTACAACGGCTCTTGATCCAGTTATGACTATATCAAGCGCAATGGATAGTTCGTCTCTTTTCTTGAAAAAGGGCGTTAATTCGGGCTCAATTTCTGATTTCGACGGCCATCCATGGAGTAAATATCCCATGACTGTCTGTAGAGTTGGGTCTTGTGATGTTGCTTTCATCATCGTGGTAGTGGTAATTGGTTGGTTGTTCAAATCTTCAAGTAGTAGCACATATTCTTGAGGTTGAGATGTAATGAAATCGTCGGTTATCAATGGTAGACGACTGATGGCGTCTGCGTTCGAGTTCAATATCCCTTTTTTGTATACGATCTTGTAATTGTGTGATGATAGGAGAAGTGCCCATCGTTGGAGTCTGGAAGCGGCCATCGGTGATATAGGTTTTTTCTCTGATAAGATTGATACTAATGGTTGATGATCCGTGAGAAGAGTAAATGTCCGTCCGAGTAGATCTCTGAATTTGGACACTCCATAGACTCGTGCGAGGGCTTCTTTTTCTATCTGGGGATATTTCTTTTCCGCCGCGGTGAGAGTCCTTGATGAAAAAGCAATCGGTCTCTCTACACCGTCGATTATGTGCGATATGACTGCTCCGATTCCGACAGGTGACGCGTCGCAGGCGAGTAGAACGTCCATTGTTGCGTCGAAATGCGTTAGTACATTGGAGTTTTTAAGAGCGAGCTTGGCTGTTTTCATCACTCTTTCTTGATCGTCTCCCCAAGTCCATACTACGGATCTCTTCAGAAGGTTGTATAATGGTGACAGCAGCGTCGAATTATTCGGTATGAACTTCGAGTAATAATTGAACAGTCCCAGGAACGAGCGTAGTTCATCGGCGTTCTTTGGGGACGGCGCTTCCATTATGGCCTTCAATTTTTCCTCTTGCGGGTGAAGTCCGTGTTGATCAAGTCTGTAGCCCAGAAAGTCCAGTTCGGGTACCATGAATAGATACTTGTCCCTGCGTAGGCGTAGGTTAGCGTTTTCTAGTGTTGTTAGTACTTGATCTATTCTTTTTAAAGAGTCTTGGTCGTCTCTTCCACCGATGAGTGTGTCGTCCTGGAACGGGCAAACACCATCATGCTTGGCAAGTAATATTTCCATTTGCTTCTGGAATATAGCGCTGGCTGATGAAACTCCGAAAGGTAGGCGGTTGTAGGCGTATAATCCTTTCGGCGTGTTGACGACCACCAGTTTCTTTGATTCTTCATCCAGGGCTAACTGGTTGTATGCGTCGCGCATATCTAGTCTTGCGAAAACTTTGCATCCAGCCATTTTGGCAAAGACATCTTCAGCCTTGGGTAATGGATAAACTTCCGTGTCGATCATCAGGTTCGCTGTGATCTTGTAGTCGCCGCATATCCGCACTGTTTTATTAGGTTTCAGTACTGGTACTATTGGTGTGGCAAAGTTGGAATGAGGAATTGGTTCAATGATCCCCATTTTCTCCAGTCTATCCAGTTCCTCGTTGACCTTTTCCTTCAGCGCGTATGGTACGCTTCTGGCTTTATAGAACTTGGGTGTGATTCCGGCTTTAGTGTGTAGATGTACCTTGACATCTTTCAGACAACCCATGGTGTCTGAGAATAGCTTCTTGTGTTTGTCCAGGATTGCCGTTACTTCAGGATTATTTCTATTAATATGGTTGACGTGGAGAGCTTGAAATGCAGGGTCTTCAATTCGTAGTGAAGAGTAAATCCATGCTCGACCGCAAATTGTGGGTCTGTTGTCACTGGCAATTAATAGTGATAGCATCGCTGATCGTCCGGAAAAGTTTACGTGGACTGTGGTTTGTCCAAGGATGGTTACAGGTTCCCCGTTGTAGGCGATAAGCGTTCTTTCCGGGAAAGGTTCTATGACTTCCGTTGTGGATATGGTTTTGAATTTGTCCATGGGCATAATGGAATATGCGGATCCGGTATCGTATTCCATATGCGTGGTTTGGCCATTGATTTCGCATGCGATGATCGTTGGTTTCGGAGGTTTTTCCTGTTTCAAGCAGGTTCCATCGGTTTTCAAGTGGAAGACTTCGTATCCATGGTGTTCCTGATGGTTTTTGCCGGTGTCTGTCGAAAATTGGATTGGTTCTTCCGAGGTGATCAAATTCGTGTTGTGACGTTGTTGTCTGGGAATCGTTCTCTCAGCGAGGCATGCTCTGGCGATGTGGCCTTTTTTGTTACACTTTAAACACGTAGCATTGAGGTATGGACAACTTGACGGTATGTGGTTGGATTCCTTGCAACGAATACAGCTACGTTGATGTGTAATATCCGGTTTCCTCGCTGGTGGATTGAACGTGGGGTTTTGAGATTTCGCTTGAGACGATTTAGCGTGAGATCTGCGTCTACGGTTGTGTATTGCGTTGACTACTGTTGAGCTGGCGTTAGGGCCTTGCTTCAATTCTCTGGAGTTTCGGGCAGCGGTTTCCATGGAGATTGCCGTGGTCGTTGCTATTTCCAGGGTTATGTCCTTTATAGTAATCAGTCGCTCGTAGATTTGTTGGTTATTGATTCCGAATATCAACCGATCACGTATCATTGTTTCCAGGTCTTTAAATTTACAAAACTCACTCATCTTTCGTAGCTCTGTGAGGTACGTGGCAATGGTTTCTCCGGGATGACGTGATCTGCTGTAGAATTTTTCCCTCTCTGCGATTTCAGTCGGAATGGGGTTGTAGAACTTTTTCAACGTGTCCAAAACTGTCGCGTAAGTACAAGCGGCATCCTGTGGTGTGACTGGATTCAGGATACTTCGAAGAGTTGTGTATACTGTAGAGCCAACGCAAGTAAGCAAGTGTGTTTTCTTCTTATCTTGGTCCGTGATGCCCATAGTTTGGAAAAAGAATTCCAGCCGTTCCGCGTAAATAGTCCAAGTTTCCAGATTTTCATCGAAAGGGTCAAATAGTCGACCAGAAGCCATGTCGTTTCTGTGCGAACTGCTCCCGATGTAACCGAAAAGATGAGTCTAACGTCAACGTCCGCGTGTTTTTTAAAAGTTCGTAGTGTCCGTCGCCAATTTTTGTGTTTGGTGTGTGGGGTTAACTTAAGTAAGAGCCGACATTGACAAACATAATGATTGTAATTTAAAATCAATTTATTAATGACTACATTAAACGTTAAACTTATACAATGTAAACGAACTAATCACCGTCACTACGCGCGTAGGAATGTTCCCTGTTCTAGCCTCTCTTATCATATATATACAACTTTTGGCCTATTCTTTATCTTGCGTTGTTACATAAAAAACTATGTCGACTACTTTTTTATGTACACAACATGCATATATGCAAACAATAGGGTGAAAGTACGAATGAGTTAGTTTAGTTGAACTTTCTGAAATATTCATTATTCATCCTGCATTACAATTAGGGCTTAGTGGTTAAAGCGCCTGTCTAGTAAACAGGAGATCATGAGTTCAATTCTCGTCGGAGCCTCGTAGTTATGTTATTTAAACTAGTTTTTGTAGTTATCTTCCTTGATATTGGTTTGGTATTGTCAACACTTTGTTTCGATGTATACACTCCATGCTTTCGCATCGTAGGTTGACGGCGTCTCTTCTCGGGGAATCCCTGGAGATCTCCACCGACCGTGGCTCTCCACAGGGAGGGGTTCTTTCCCCTCTTCTTTGGTGCCTGGTGATGGATGATATGCTGGGTCGACTCGGGGAGAAGGGGGTCACTGATGTGGCTATGCGGATGACATCGCGGTGATTGTTACAGGGAAGTTCCCTGCAACTATCGCTGCACTGATGAAAACTGTCTTGCATGATGTTGAGGAATGGTGTATGGGAGTCAACCTTACCGTCAATCCCAACAAGACTGTCCTTATACCGTTTACCCGGAAAAGTACCAATGACCTCTTCAATGATATTTCCTTCTTTGGACAGGTTTTGAAGAAGTCCACCGAGATCAAGTACCTTTGCGTGACCTTTGATGCCAAGCCTACTTGGAAATACCATCTCGATCTTAGCATCAAGAAGGTCAAAATTCAATTTTGGCGTATAAGAAGTTCAGTCAGCAAATCCTGGAGCTTAAGCCCCAGTGCCGTGAACTGGATTTATACCAGGATCATCCGGCCGGTTGTCTCCTATGGAGCTCTTGTCTGGTGGTGAAGGGTTCGCCTTAAAACAGGCCAAGATGAACTACGCAAGCTTCAAAGGCTGGCGTGCATCGGTATCACGGGATCTATGAGGACAGCCCTCACAGGTTCTCTGGAAATCCTGCTCAATATGCTTCCTCTCCACCTCTTTATTGAGGAAGAAGCTATTTTGGGAGCCTAACGCTCAACAACCACGGCTGGTTCTGGAATTTTAGTCACACCAAGCTTTTCAGTGAGTACAGCAGTCTTGAGCCATCACTTTTTGGACTGCGATGACTACCTTTTGGGGAAATCGTAATTTTCGGATTTTATTTTAAAAAATGAGCATAATGAGGTAAAAAATGGTTTTTAATTTGAAATATTTTTTATATTTAGAGTTTTTGGTACAAGAAATAGTAATAAAATTAAAGAAAAACAAATGAATTATTTCCTTGGCTTCTTGAATGGCGGCAATTGGTCGTCACTGGATGATTCACTTTCATTTGTAGCTGTAAGTTTTTAAAAAACTATGATTAGTACTCATCATGGCATTTTATTACGCATTCGCTTAGCTTACCCTTTTTTTTTCATTGTTTTAGTTTTTTTAACCTTTTTTTTACTTTGCCTCTTTCCTTGGCCGTCTTTCGCCGTCCCTTCACCTTTTTCTTTTACTACTTGATTTTCATACGACGTTGTCGCGATGTTCAAATCCAGCTCTTTTCCCGGTGTGGAAGGTCGGGAAGGATCTTCGCCAAAATTAAAATTAGTAAACATTTTTCAGAACACAATGAAAACCAAAATTATATCGGTCCAGCTCACCAGAACTTGAACATGAACTTGGAGTATATTCCGGAGACCGAGTAACGGGAAAAACTTCCGTGGTGGACGTTTGTTCCGGTTCCGAATCTTCGTCTAAAATGTTTTTAATAATCTTAGATTTTTAGACAAATAGGAAAAGTAAGTTTCAATTGTACCAACCAGATTCCGAATTTTCTTCAACTCCAAAATGAGTGGCTATTTGTAGCAACGAGTCGTCTAATTGAAGTGTTCCATGATCTTTTATGATTTTTCCGAATAATTATATCATGGAATAAAATTTTTCAAGCGTTATATCGTGTTGTTCCAGCTTTTTTCTTATTTTATCCGCTTGTTCCTGCTGATGCATTTTAACTTTGTATTCTTCACTTATTTTTGGTATTGGTCAATTTTCTGGTCAATATCCGCAATGGCGTCTACAAGCTTTTTTCTATTAGATTTTAATTCGGCTACTGAATTTTCAAGAAGCCTAATGGTGCCAGAAATTGTTGACAATTCTGAC
Source organism: Phalangium opilio (assembly GCF_054372755.1). Classification (NCBI taxonomy): domain Eukaryota; kingdom Metazoa; phylum Arthropoda; class Arachnida; order Opiliones; family Phalangiidae; genus Phalangium; species Phalangium opilio. The sequence continues at coordinate 1,949,559 of NW_028324186.1, read as the reverse complement.
TAGTTAATTTCGGGCAGGTTAGGCACATTTTTTAAGCCTGTAAAATAGGTAATATATTCATTAATAGAGAGGTAAGTAGGTAACGTCTCAAATCTCTGTATTATTTAAGAAGTAATCTTATTCACCTGCCACGCGAAAACTTTTGTCAAAGACCCCTTCTACACCGCACTGTTTAAACTTCAATAATCTTCTTTGGTCTACGCACAGCGGTTTCGACCATATTGGATTTTTATCCAAAAAGCTTCCGTATGCTGATACGACCGCTTCCCCCTTCAGAAGGTTTGTTTACCTTCTGAGAGAGTTTCCTTAGATAACAAGGTTAATTTTAAACAGGGTGGTTGATTTTTTGGATTCTTTCAAAAAAAATCGACTTTTTTTATTTAAATCGGATTTTTTTGATTTTAATTGATTTATTTGATTTTTTTGATTTTTATTGAACTAATAGATAGTAAATTACCAACATGAAAACTTTTCAGTCAAAATTAACCAAAAGCAAAATAATCATGACATTTAAGCAGCTATTGGATATTATTACTATTCAAATGCTTGTATATAAAGACTAGCTTGACCGCTATTTCATTTCTTAGCCTATCCAGCAAGACAAACTGGAGTTCTGGGAAGAACTTACATTGAAATATAACAACACTATGATTGTTTTTAATTATAGGTCTTTTCTAGTTAAGTTTCTTCTCGAGTTTCTTAAACTACTTCTTGGAATCTTAGAAAACATTTTTTAAAAATAAAAATATATTCTTTATTTTTATCAAATGATTTTCGCTTGATTTAAATCAGTGATTTAAATCAAACAACCCTGATTTTAACGCGTAAGCAACCTCGTTTCGTCGCGAATCGCGATAGTTCGTTCATAATCACTTCAAAACAAAAGAACGCGATCAGTGCCTTAGCCATCTGAACTAATTAGTCTGTGAAACTAAGTGTTTTTAACTGTTTCGTGAAGAAAGTTCGTTCCTAATCGATTGGAATAATATTCATCTTCTTACGCACCTTGTACCAGTAACAGTAAGTGCTTGATTTTTTTACTATTAGGAATCCATAGAGCTAATAGGAATCATTGTGATCCCGTATCTTGCACGTTAATTTCCATGCGGGTTTTGTGAGCCCGGCTTATAAGGTTCAAAGCGGGCGGAGATACGCAAAATTAGCCTAGTCCCTCCCTCGAAGCCCGCCTAAATACGAGAAGAAAATCGTTCTCGAATGACTCCTATTAGCCGTATGGATTCTTGATACTACACATTGACAACGTTGCCATAACTACATAGATATCTGCTAAGTGGTTGAATTTTTTGCTATGAGGACCCATAAAGCTAATTTTAATCAATGTCCCCATATTTTCTATGTGTTTTGTGGACAGGGCATGTGTACTGTAAGGTTTACCGCGTGGCGAGATAATTCGTGACGTCCCTACATAATGATTCCTTTTAGCTGTATGGATTATTGTTACTATATATCGGCGACGCTAGAATGGCTACAGAGAAAGATACGATTTTTACCCACATCATACCTTAAGATGAGGCTCTTAGTTTGACCCGAGCCGTTGTAGTAAATGCAGAGTTTTCGCTATCCTTATCCTTTAGATTTTTGATAAAAACGAACTCTATGAATCCTAAAATCCAAGTATATCAGAAGCACATTTGATTTTAATTTAAATTTTTACAAAACACCCGGGATTCGAACCTACTCTACCACTTAAACATACATACTGGATACCTATGGAGTGGGATACTTCTCCATTTGAATTTGGGTTTATTAATTTGTGTCATTGGGGTTGGATACTTGTGCATTTGATATTTTGGGGTCGAATACTTCTGAACTTGTATGTTTGAGGTCCAATTTTTCTGAACTTGTATGTTTGGGGTCCAATTTTTCTGAACTTGTATGTTTGGGGTCCAATTTTTCTGAACTTGTATATTTGAGGTCGTATACTCCAACAGATTTCATTAAAACGAATGTGGTGAGTTTTAGTTTTAAAATAACCATTATAATCTGTAAAATGTTTAGCTACAACGTACGATATACATCTACGGTGAGGCTATTACGCTTTGACTTGCCAAGTTGTACTCCTACTCGTACTAGTAGTCGTGAAGGAGTAGCGCCAGGTCAGTATAAAAATTTCGTAGGTCATTCAAGAGGAGAGAATTGTATCCGGGTGATATTTTGCTTCGGTGTATTTTAAAACGATGGGGATAATGATAGTATGTTTAAGCATTGCATTTAATTGTACTCGTAAGTTAAGTACTTTGAATTGCCTCGTTGCGGCAAAGCTTGTTTAAGGTGGCTATTTTCAAGTAAAAGGTTCCGATGCATCTCCTTGCCCATGGCTTAATATTTTCTCATAAAAGCTGTTTCTTCTCATTTGCAAATAGGAACCGTAACAACTCCATCATGGAAAATTTGTCTTTGACAAATGTTAAAGACCTCTTGGTTAAAAACATGAAAAGTCCTGTGCCTTCTAGTTCATATTTTACTGCTAGAGATTTAGGTGAAGCAATCACCGACTAACTCGGAAGACTACCATTAGGAGGAAAAGTTAGGCTTTTCATTTTCTATAGCCAAGACTAGACAAACCCTCTGATGGACATTACTTGGCACGAATTTAAGCATATATCACGTTCGGGGCGACCCGATACTCAATGTCTACCCCCCCCCCGAGTGAGTGAGAGAAATTTCGGTGGAGGAATATTTGTCGCGAAGCTAGAGAGAAGCGGCAAGATCCTATTCACTGTACCTTAGCCAGGACTGTGCAAGCGCGCCAAGAAAAATAGTTACTGTTGCTTTTGACTCGGCGAGACGGCGTCTGCTGTACAGTCTTATGGCCGAACGACGATAGACCGGCAAGCCTTAGCTTAAAAAATGGATTTCATCATTGAGACAGCTGATTCAGTCATTATTGACTACAAGAATGATTTTTGGGACTCGGAAAAAACGGGTAAACGTAAGGAAATTATTGTAACTGCGCACAGTCAAGGACTTTTAACCCAAATTATTAAAGATATGTCGGAAAAATACGAAAACTTAAAAGCTCAATTTAGAAATATTCAATGTGGTTCTTCAAGTTTCGCGTTTGCTTGGCCACAATGGGTGAAGAGTACCTTTTAAATGCTCCTAAATTTGGATTTAACGCATTAGATAAAAGCAGCCCAGAGTCAAAATTAGCTGTTTCTATTATGCAATGGGTAGCTATAAGGGTTCACACTGTGAAGAGCGCTGGTTCACTTGTGGAAAGCACCAAACCTCAAACATTTTGCGGCTCGGTAAAAGCAAATAACGTAAATGAAGGTAAAAAGATACGGAACTTTAAAAGTGATGAACTGTATACGATGAACAGACTAGGTGGTGGTGCGCTTGGTGAAATTTGGCGTGTAAACAAAGGCATTATGCAAATTAAAAGTAAAATTGTTAAAGGAAAAAAACCATACTCCCAAAAACAACGCGATAACGCTCATCAAATGTACAAAATTTCTCTGACACTCCGAAATATGGATCAATTTCCTGAAGATATTCCACCAGCTCTCATAAAAATCAACAAAGGAGGACTACTCATTCCCCATGTGGACCTTATTCCATTTGTAACTAAAATAAGCCAAAGTGTGGTTAACGAGTACAAAAAGTGGGCCAACAGTACTAGATCATTATCTGCAATAAGTAGGCTTTAAAGTTAATTTTAACAATATCTTAACCACGTATTAACAAATAATTTGTTTATAATTCTTAGCAAAAACAATGGATCTCGTAAGAAATAGCGAAGAAATCAAACGTTTATTTTTCGACGGTTTGAAGACAATTCCAGCGTTAGATAAATATATAATTTCTCAAGAGCACTTAGAACAGTTCCGCTGTGTCTACCAAAGGAAAATTGCCCATGCTAAAATTGCTGATTTAATTCGAGCACAAAAAGGAAAAGAAATGAAAGGAGAGGAAAACGGGGAGTAGGCGGCCAAAATTTAAGGTGCAGGCTCTACGCTTTACCGACTAAAGGATCAAAGAAAAAAGGCGTTTGTAACTCGAAAAACATTGTTAAGAAGAATTTAAAAATGCCAAAAATTGACCAATCTCTTGATAGTAATTCTAAGGTTGTCAAACCCACTTCTAAAAATACTCCAAAAAAGACAAAAATTACGAAAACTGAAGATAAGAGTCTCGAAATTGACCAACCCATTAATAAAGATCCCAAAATTACTTCTAAAGTTCCAACAACAAAGAAAAACATAGTCAAAACTCCCACTAAAAATCGTCCAAAGAACAGGAAAGCCAAAGCTGATAACTCAACGAGTCAAACCATGCCAAAGCAACCAAAAAATGCCAAAGAATTACCTAAGAAGAGGAAAGCCACAGCTCATAACTCAACGACTCAACTCGAATAACCAAAAAATGCCAAAGAATTACCGAAGAAGCGTAAAGCTAGTGATTGTGATATAAATACAGCATCTACGAAATGTGAGGTTCAATCTAAGAAGCCCAAAATCGTCGAATCTTCACCCAAAAATGCACCAAAGAGGCGTAAAGCTTTTGATATGTGCAAGAAAAGGTTAACCTATTATTAGAAATTCGAGGCTTATGTGATATTAATTGTGATTGTTATATTAATTGTGATTAATAAAGGGTACAACTTGTCATATTTAAGATTGCTGTTTTTATTATTTTCTATTTCACTTATGCTATTAATATTCAACACACATCCATGTTAAATCAGACTAAGAAATATTTCAATTATTCAAACAATACAACTTCAGTTTAGTCAGAATCATAATATACAGATTCATTATATACCGATAAGAAACGGTTCTAGCATATTTCGTCAACAATATCTAGGTCCACTTTTCTATATTGTGCTTCAGCATTTTGCGCGGTACTAGTGCATTTTTTAATTACCAGAGACCGTCTGACATTTTTGTAATTGGCGCTAGTTAGTTTTCCATCAGCAATATACTTCATTTGGCTGAAAACTGTTTCTACGGCTGATCCATTAATTTTTACAGGATAATAGTACGATCCTGGAAGTCTTGAATTCATATCTTCAACATAACCCCAGTAGCACAAGCCTTCCGCATAATATTCGGTTAAAGGTCGAATAGTCGGTTTACGGTCCAGTCGGCTGTACCGTGCTTATTCCGACACTTTTCCGACTCATGGAGCCGACTACTTCTTTTAGTTGGCAATGCCGACATCTGTCTGACAGTTGGAACTGAGATGGTTTAAAGTAGGCTTGCCTACCGTCTAGAAAATTCCAACACATTTTTTGCCAATTGATTACCAACTCCCTCGCGCTAGTCGGTATTGTGACGATTAAGAAGAGTAAAATTAAAAGCAAAGTTATTCTTAGGCCGTTTAGTAACCGACATTTATCCGACAGTTGGAACTGTGGTGGTTTGAAGTAGGCTTGCCTACCGTCCTAAACATGTAACCCATTTTTGCCAATTGATTACCAACTCCTTCCCGCTAGTCGGTATTGTCACGTTTAAAAAGAGTAAAATGAAAAACGAAGTTGTTGGTAGGCCTTCTTTTTCCGTGGGACGGTTTTTTTTGAGTTTTACTATTCCGCATATGCCACCAAAATATTTTTGTTATATATTTAACTTATACTATATTTCGACCCGCAATCAGAAGTTGATAATACTATATTTTTGGCAACACTAGAAACATAACGTTACAAAAAACTGCAAAGCAAGAAAACACATCTGATTTTCTAGTTTGAATTTTCCCTCCTGTAATTTCTCGGGTCAGGTGACACGCCTCTGTTCTATTGGCGTAACTAAGGTAACGCCATGCACGTCATCATCGAAGAGGGCGCTGCTAGTGCGAAAGCTTAAGCAAGTCAGCCTTTCCAGTATCTCTGACGCTGCTGAGTCGTTAGAATGTTTAAACGAGATTTTTGTGATCGAAAATGATTAGTTCTTGGCTTGTTAACTTTCAATTTCATCGCTAAGGTTCTTTGTCACACTATATAAACTAGAAACGTCTTCGTTTGTCACTTAAGGTTTGAATTATGTTATTGAATTATCAATTAATCTACCTCTTAGAGCCAGTTTTATGCTTAAGCCTTTGCTTTTTTACCTAGCTTCTCATCTGCTGGGAACCACACCCCTAAAAAGTGAAACCAAAACTTAAACGTTTATATATACCTTCAGTTTCTTTGTTTGAATATAAAAGAAGCAAGTGCTTTGGGGCGCTTGGAGTTCAAAAACCTTATATATTAAAGATTTTTGGTTGTGAAAATAATACTGAATTCCAAAATAGATCTCAATTTGTTTTAGTTACAGAATTTGTATGCGGTTTCAAACATTTTAAGAGAAAAATGTGTGAAATAATACCCTTTAGAATTGTATGTTTTTCTTTTTCCTTAAAAAAATCTGGAAGCGTATAATAATATTTTTCATTAAGATTTTTGTATTTAAGAGATAGTAACTGGGCACATCGAAGATATTAACAATGAATATTAATAAATGCTTCAATTGATGTAAATATTATACTCGCCCTGAAAAATTTTACTTTTGGTTGAAACCAATTAGCTAGGCAGCTAATATTTCCATTAGACTAGTCGTGTAATATCGAATACATTGTTTAAAGTGATAGAACCAAGTTTATCAATAGCGAAGAATTGGCAACTCGGGTGTTAAAATAGATAGAATGTCTGTCAAGGATTATAAAAATATAAATATTTCAATTAATTTAACCCATATTTAATTTTAAATTTGAGATTAAAAGTTAGACTTTTTGAATGTGGCGCTAACTGGTGGCGAAGTCGCCAAACTTGGCTAAGACATTTTTCTCCACCCCTCTACCACCCTCTCTCCAAGTTCTGTAGAAGGTTTCATCCAATCCAATAGTGGTTTTCCTACTATCCATGGCGGCGCGATACGTAGTTCTTGATTTCTGACTTAAAGTGTAAAAGTTTTATGAAAGGCTTCAACAACGAAAATAAATAATATCCTATTTCGTGTATAATATCCTATTTCGTGTATAATATCCTTTTTCGTGTCAGGTATTAGTTTAATTGATTTTAAAAGCTTTAAAAACAGTAACGTAACGTAACATGGCTTCTAAGCCTATGCCAAAAAAACCTAAAAATATTAAGAAAAGATGTGCTGTTCCACAATGTTTTGCTAATGATTTAGAAGCGCGATCCTTTCACAATTTCCCACGTGATGAACAATTAAAGGAACAATGGATTAAAAATATTAATGACCCCAGCTTCGTTTATAAACAATCCCAGCTAATTTGCTGTGCCCATTTCACAAGAGATTGCTTTGAGACAATACCTGGCTACTTCATACCTGGGCACTCATTAACCCAAACGAGAACTAAATTAAGAAAAGATGCTGCCCCCACAATCTTTACAAACAAGAGCTTGGAACCGCCAAAGCCTTGTGTTAGTGTTACGCGAGAACTTGATTTGCCTTCAACCTCAACGGAAGATAACCCAGCTAAGATAAAGAAACGTCAAACTGAGGTATTATACATTATCAATTATTGATTTTTTCTAATAGCATGTACTAATAATAAATTCACAGGGCAATACTAATCGAAACCAGTACGTGCAAAGCATCCCACCCAAACTTCTGGGCTTTGCTAAAGATGCTAGCATGCAAACTATTTTGAAATTAAGGAAAAATACTGGTATAGTTATACTAAACTACTAGCTTAAATAGAACAAGCTACCACATATTTATTTGCACAGAATGCCAAACTGAGATAATGGGCAAAGACGTAGCATGCCAAACAGATTTCAAATCCACCCACGAGTATGAGCCAGAAGAATTAGATATTAGTGATAGTCAAGAGGTGAAACGTTTTTTGGAAGAAGAGGAAGATGAGGGAGCTACCCTTAACCCCTTTGATGTAAGCTATACGCCATCAGAGTTACCACAAGAAGATATTAAAGAGTAGGTTTTTAATTGGAAATATATATAATTAAATATTCACTCATTTTAATTTCATAGGGCTAGAAGTTTTAACTTGGACAACAAAACTGCCATGAAAGAAAGGAAATTTATAGTATTTGAGAGCGCGCTTCTTCAGCTGTTTAGCTTCTGTTTTCAATGCCTTCTGCCATGTAAAATAACCACTAGTACATGGGGCTCCATGGTTACTGTTACTGCTGAATGCGAAAGAGGACACACTAATGTTTGGAAAAGTCAACCCTTACTAGGACAGAAACCGTTCGGAAACATACTAATTGCGGCATCAATATTGTTTGCTGGGCTCAACCCCACACAGGCACTTCGTATGTTATCATTTTCTGGTATCCAGGCTATTAGCAGGACAACATTTTTTAGAATTCAAAAGTGCTACTTACTCCAATGTATTCGAACAGTAAGATTACAGTTTTTATTATTTCATACTAGAAATTATAGTTTTTAATTTTGGCTTAGGTTTGGCATGAGGAGCAAATTGCAATTTTTAAGTCTTTAAAAAAAAAAAAGTTGAAACTGGGAGGCGATGCCAGATCCGATTCGCCAGGTTTCAGTGCAAAATATGGAACATACGTATTTTTTGAAAGCCAGATTAAAAAAATCATCCATTTGGTTCTTGTGCAAGTAAGAAGTTTAAGGGAAATTAAAAACGAAAACAAAATTGTAAAATTGATTTTTAGAGTACTGAGGTTAAAAACAGTGTAGCCATGGAGCTTGAGGGTTTAAAAAGAGGAATAACATTCCTTATGGATGCTGGTCTAAAAATTGCCTCAATCGTAACAGATCGACATGTGCAAATTAGATCTTATCTTAAGAAGTCTCATCCAAAAATTAAACATTTCTTTGACTGTTGGCACATGGTGAAATGTAAGATTAACATGGCACGCTGTACCCATAGCTCTTAATTTTAATATTGTCCCCAAGCTTTGAAGAAGAAAATTCACGCAGCAGCCACAAAGGAATATGCTGTTCTAGATGAGTGGAATAAAAGCATACAGAATCACATGTACTGGTGTGCTACTTCTAGCAAGGGTAAAGCCAAACTTATTCAGGCAAAATTCATGTCTGTGCTAAGACACGTGGCTAACATTCATCAAGGCCATGGTAAGCTCTTCCCCAAATGCACGCATGGCAATCTTTCTTTGGATGGTAAGAAGAGACAGTGGCTTATTCCAGGTAATGTTAAGTTTTACGAGTTATCGAAATTATAGTAACTTAATCTATTATTTTTAAATTTTAAGGAACAACTGTATTTGAAAAGTTAAAGAAAATTATATGTTTATTTGAGAAAGACATACTGCAAATATCACCAGAAACGCAAACCTCTAGCGTTGAAGCATTCAATTCAGTAATGATTCATTTCGCGCCTAAAAACACCCATTACTCGTACCTTGGAATGGAAGCTAGGTCAGACTTCAAAGTGCACGCTATCTCTGTTATATCAATCTCAGAATGATTTTCTGTTTGGTCTAGAATGTTATTAGCAGCTCTCCATTTTAACGAAAACTCCAACAAAATACAAGCCACGACTAAGGATGGAAATTTGAGATGGAATATATATTTCCCAAAAGCCAAGAAAGGGGAATATTCCGTAAAACCTATTATGCTAGCATCCACTTTTGGTAAAAAAATATTTCTGAATTGCTACCATCCTATAAAAATTTAGAAATGAAAGACTTGGTTTTGTTTTAATGAAATTATTTTAGGATACATTGAAAAGTTGATGGCCAAACTCGTAATAAATTGTGAGGAAAGTTACGAACAAGCTCTTATAGTGACAGAAGGCAGTCAACCAACAATTCCAAAGCCATTATCCACTCAATTTGAGCACCCAGAAAAGGAAGAAGCCATTGAGGCGTATCAATCTAAACGACGATTTTTAAATTAAGTCTCATAAAAAATTAAAAACCAACAAGATTTTAAGAAAATACTTTAATTTGAAAAAATATTGCACATAATAAAATGATTTCAATTGCAAATCTTTGGATGTTTATATTGGGAATGGCCCTGCTTCCATAAAACCATGATATTCTTCTGATGGATATTCTCTCCTGATTCTGTTAATAGCACAACTTGGAATTGGTCGCCTAACTCTCCTCCCCAATCTTCTATAAATCCAGCGAGTATACAACCGGTATATCAAATATCTGTATGTTCTAGAAACCAGCAGCTTTATGTATAAAATATTTAATAAAAATATTTTAAAACACAAACTCACGGATTTATTTCATCAGGTCTTGGCACAAAATTATTTTCCCGAAATTCATCAAATAAAATGTTTAAAATATTGGGTCTCATTATGTCATTAAAGGTGTCAGTTTCAATTATGCAATTTAAATCTCCTATTAGTTCTATGAATCTTTGATTTGGAGGATTATCGCGGCAACAAAAACTTTCCTCGACTGTTGGCATAATAAAACATTGTCCGCAGTTACACCTGTTAGACATAAATGGGTTTCGTCTGTTAATTTACAAAAACCAAACCTTAAAGACTTTGATTTTTAATTTGTTTATTATAGATTTTAATTACCAATCAGTGTTCTGCAGCCTCGGGTTATCTACTTCCATCACTCCCTGCTCTGCAGCAGCTGCAGGTTCTTCCTGAGCCAAAGGCTCAAATTGATATGGTTGTAAACCAAACTGTTCATCTTCTACCTCTGAAGAGGAACCATCCTCATTCGCCTCGTTAATAATTACTGATTCTTCGGATTCAGTACTATCTACTTCTGATTCTGAATCAGATCCCGAAATGATAATTTCTTCAGAGTCTTCCAATAATTCTGAACTTGAACTGGATTCTGACATTTTGTTACTTAAGCAGACGACATAACAAACAAAAACCTACTATACGGCAAGAAGTTTCTCTAAAATCCTACTATTTTGCAGCGACCAATGAAACCGCTTACCTTTATGACATCATAATGGGGCAAACAAGTTGGATGGTGACCCATTATATATTCTTAAATTTTTAAATTTAACGGAATTTTCTTGATTTTAACAATATTTTATTAATTTTTGATGTACCCCACGTGGTTGTAGGCACTTTTTTCTACTTGTAAATGCCTCGCGTTTGTACTAACATAAAAAACTTGGTTCTATCCCTTTAATATTCGAAATTGTTATAATTGATGCTCAACCTGTATGTTACTTGAAATATTCAAAGTACAAATTCTAAAGTGATTTTCGTCGAAAATGTATTAAAGAAATTTCAATACTAGGTATCAGTATCCTTTACTATAAGCGAATGAAGCCTCGAGTTAAGGCTTGATCGTCGCAAAACCATCGGGCCTCTAGTTAAGGTTTGATCGTCGCAAAAGCGTCGGACCTCTTGCTGACAGGCGGTTTAGTCGACTCTCAAACGTGTTGGATGAGGGTCGTATTTCATTCGTGTCGTAACAGTAGGTAAACTAGTGGGCCATCGTCCCACCGGGCGGACATTTCAATTCTGAAACACTTACTCAACCTGCCCTTTACCGACGATTTACCGTTTCTATACTAAAAAGGCGCGAAATCGTCGGATTGAGCGCGGCTTTAGGTAGGCATAATGACGCCGACATATAGTCGGCCAACAGTCGTTTTAAAGTCGCCTCATAACAGTAGGAAAACCGGCGGGCCGTCGTCCCTCCAGGCGGACATTTCGACTTTCAAACCATTACTCTCCCGACTTATTAGTGACTTTTTACCAACTCGTCGGTAAGACACAAAGCCGACCATGTAGGCTCTACGTCGGCAGTGCTACTAGGGAACCGATAAAACCGTAAACAGATATTCTTCGAAGCTCAAACGTTTGCCAGGACAAGAATTTCTTATTATTTGTTATTTTTTCTCCTTCATTTAGTCTTTCGGTAGCCCAATCTTCGAAATACTTTAAACGTTCTAACATTGATTTAACTGGAGAAGTATTGGTCGAGTAACCCTATCATGTGATAACAATCCGTTTTCAAATATCAGGCTACAGGTGAAAAGATAGTTGTAACAGGCCATTACAGATTCTTTGTCGGCAGGTGCTTCTTCAAACATGGGATTTGCATAGTTGTAGAGCTCACCCAAGACTTCTTTCTCCTGCATTATGAGGGCAGGTCCAACGTTTAATTTTGTCCAAGGGTCCCGGTCTATATGGGCTTGACACAATTTCTTCACATGAACTAATTCATCGTTGTCTCGTCTGTTAAGGCTTAGATTGCGGTATTTCATATATCCCTACCATATATCCCTTGTTCTGGCTCTCGGCGTGTGCGGTCGCAATCATAATCGCTCCGTAATCCTACTGAGACTAGCAAAAAGTTTATCGCGAATTCAGCTTATCGCTTATCAACAAAGCGGACTCGGCTTCGTGAGAATGACGGGGAAAAAGAAAACCCCTAAAATTAATTGCCAAGTATGTAAAAAACAAATAACCTCGACTCAACCAAATATCTCCTGTGGAATCTGCAATGAGTTTTCACACGGCGAATGCATTGGTGCTATAACTAACGAAGAACTTCAATACTACTACAAAGGAAAACAAAGTAAATATAAATGTAAAACCTGCATTACTAACCGAAATGATAGCTCCCTTATCGAAACCCCTAATAATAACGACGATAGTGAATCAGAAACTGAAGAAAGTGTAGCTGGTGAAGAAACATTAACAATTAGTGTGCTTATGGACAACTTAAACGAATATTTTAGGGTAGATAGCCTACATCGGACCAAAAATAACATAGTAGACAATGTTATATCGTCTGTTTCTTTATTGATTGAGACCGTTTCAGAACTCCAAAAGGAAATAAAGAACTTGAGAGAACAAAATGCTTTAGTGCTTAGGCAAAACGCAGAAATACTTGCACGAAGTATTGAGTCACCAAACTCAACCCTCGACCGGAACCCCTACCTACCCATAGGACGACCCCGCGAATTTTCAAGTCTAATTACACAACCCAAAATTCATGAAAAACTACCCCTAAATAAACCCACATCTGAAAATAATGATAAAAAACTCATTCAATTTGGAACAAAAAAATCAAGCCTACTTAAAGGAATTGCAAGACCTGCCAAACAACCTAGGAAAAAAGCATTGTTTATCTCAAGACTGCCCGTTGATACCACCGCAGAACAACTTAGGGACTCAATTAAATTTGAAACAGAGTTAGAAACAGTGCAGTGTATACAACTCAACCCCCGAATTAAAGGGAAGTATTCTTCCTTCTACGTCACAGCAAGCGAAGAAGAATTTAAAAAATTACGCGATCCCCAAAATTTTCCAGAAAATTCACTAATAACAGACTTTCGCGGTCCTCTTTATGAAAACCAGAAATTTAAAACCACTTTACAAATGACTACCATTAGGGAAGAGAATTTGGGAGATAAGGCACAACACGATGATGACTAGAAACCCAATTATATATTACCAAAACACCCGGGGTCTACGTAGCAAGGCCACTATATTTTTAAATAACGTAATAGAAACAAATTTTGATGTTCTGTGCCTAACCGAAACCTGGTTAAACCACTCTTATAGTAGCTCTGACTACTTCCCTAGAAATTATAATGTTTTCCGTACCGACCGAATTAAACGAAGTCTTGGTGGAGGAACCCTAATAGCCATTAAAGACACCTTTAAAACCATAAGGCGATCAGACTTAGAACACCAACATGAATCTGTTTTTGTTGAAGTGCGCCTAAACAATCGAGAAAATTTACTATTAGGTTGTACTTACTTCCCCCCGGATTCTTCAATATCAGATTACGAAGAATTTAACGATAATATTAAAAATCAATTACTTAGCTTTAAAGGGGATATAATTCTTTTGGGGGATTTCAATCTCCCCGGTGTCAATTGGGACAACTGGAACCTTAACGAATGTGGTTATTATGCAAAACATAAGGCGGAACATATTTTTGAGCTCTCCCACCTAAACAATCTCAAGCAACTAAATTATAAAAGAAATAGCAGTGGAAATATCCTAGACCTCTGTTTAGTTAACAGCGACAAATGCACAATAGAATACCACAATGAAATCCCGTTAGTACCTATTGATAAATATCACCCAGTTTTTACGTTAGAATTCTGCACGAACCAAAAAATTCAATATGAAGAGTGTGTATCTAGTAGATTTATATTCATGAAGGGAGATTATCAGAAACTGTATAAAACAATCAAAGACATCAACTGGTGTCCAGTATACTCATCTAGGGACGTAGAATTTTGCATAAACTATACAACTAAAAATATTCAAGAAGCAATGGAAATCTCTATCCCCCGTAGTAATCCAAATAAACCCAGAAATGTTACAAAAAACAAATATCCACACTGGTATTCCCGTGAGCTCATCAAGGCCTTAAAAAATAAGCGTTACTATCACAGAAAAAATAAGAGAATCGGTAATGAAAATGATAACTTAAAATACATTATAGCTCGCAAAACGGTTAAAAAACTTCTACTACGTGATCAACGAACATACTCAAATGAAATGTAATAGTGTTAAAAACGACCCAAAAACATTTTGGCGGTATATAAACAGTAAATCCAAGTCAAAAAAGAAAAGAATCGTGATTAAAAATGGAGATAAACTCCTTACAAATAACGATGAAATTGCAAATGAATTCAAAAAGGTTTTCTCGAATATATCGAATGATGACTCTATACTTCTACCCTTCACACCTAAAAACAAAATCCAATGTGAATTTTATCAATATATAATATCAGAACAGGAAGTAAAAGATACAATTAAGAAACTCAAACCTAAGCTATCATCTGGAATAGATGGAATTCCAAACTTCGTAGTAAAAGGCTGCGGCGACCTACTTTCACCAATATTAGTGCATATTTTCAACCTATCACTAGAACTTGGGCAATTCCCAAGTATGTGGAAAGAAGCTCTGGTTTCCCCAATATTTAAAAAAGGTTTGGAAGCCGATCCGAGTAACTACAGACCAATCTCCCTTTTGAACTGCTTACCAATGATATTTGACATGTTAATGAGTAATAAACTGTACAACTGGTTCAAGGTTAACTTACCCGAAAATCAGCATGGCTTTGTCAGGGGTCGATCTGTTGAAACTAATCTCCTAAGTACTCTTGAATATATGGCTCCCGAAATAGATGATAGAGGACAGGTGGACATCCTATATGTAGACCTATCAAAAGCGTTTGATAGAGTATCCCACCGTGTTCTACTTCAAAAACTTAATTTTTTCGGCCTAACGGGAAAACTATTGGCCTGGATTGAAAGCTACTTAAGGGACAGGAAAAACACATTAAAAATCAACGGAGAAATATCGAAAACAAGCTATGGAGTTACTTGTGGCGTTCCTCAAGGTTCTTCCCTAGGTCCGTTACTATTCAACATATACACCTCCGATAAACCCTTGCAGATCCAGGACTCCAGAATTTACATGTTTGCCGACGATAACAAATTATGTAATTACATTCGCAACGAAGAACACTGTGGAAAACTAAACACTGACCTAATGAACCTTCAGAAATGGTCTACCATAAATAATATACCTATAAACGAGGATAAAACGTATGTAGTGTCTTACACCCGCAAGAAAAATAAAATTATTTATCCCTACAAACTGAACGGAAAAACACTCAAGAGAGAAAAGAACATACGCGACTTAGGAGTCTTGTTTGATGAGCGATTACATTTCATAAGCCAAGTTGAAAACACCTCAAAAAGCTGTTTAAGAACTCTCTGTTTAGCACTCAAAATCGCTAAGGATATAAACTCACCCACATGTTTTAAAAGATTGTACTCAACTTTAGTGAAACCGAAGCTCTTATTCGGTGCCCTAGTATATAGTAGCTGTAACCAATACCAGATATCTAAGCTCGAGCGTATCCAGAAGAAATTCGCTAAATTTTACCATCAATACTTTAGCATCAAAACCCCGTTTAAGTACGAAACAGTTATTAAGACATTAAAAATGGACTCAATAAGGGACACCTTAATAAAACTAGACATACTTTTTCTAAAAAAATTAATTCACAACGCTATTGACTGTAAAGAACTCTTAAGTCAAATCAATCTAAATACCCCAAATCAGAAGACAAGAATTAAAAATTACCAAATTTTCAAACCACAATTGTCTACAATATACCCTATGAGCCGGATAATGAGAAATTTTAATATTCATGGAAACAATGTTGACATTTTCAATGATAAGAAGTTAAACGTGAAAAAAATAGACCTTACTTAACATGAACCAAAATGAGCATAGTTTTAACTTTTAAACCCCCTAATAATTTAAAACTACACAAACGACGTATCATTATACCGATTGTCCCCGCGTGCAAATACTTGAAGGTCACACCTACGCTGTACTGTTTATTTGCACGAAATAAAAGCTTTATTATTATTATTATTATATTAAGCGACTGATTTGCCCCTCGCATAACATATAAAGATAATTATTAATTCTTACTTCTTGGGCAGCCTGATTACCGAACCCAAATTCCATTACCTCAGCGTTACCCCCAACGCACATTTCACCAATTATGCTTAGAAGACGTTTTTCAATCTCGGTTAATTCAACGGGGCTTTTCTTAATTGCAGCTGCCTTCCCTTTGGTGTCCGATTTCCAATCAGCCCATGACTGAAGTAATAAACAATAGGCAAATGTCTGTACTTAACACAAAACCACGTCAAAGGTCAACCAACCTTTTTCCATTTTTTCTCGTCTTTCACTGCACCAAGTGCATCCGTATTTAACATCTCTGACAATTGAGCCCACGATCTATCTTGCACGAATTTTGTGTATTCCGCAGTTAACCTCCCAGAAACTAATTCAGGGTGAGCGTCAAAATGGTCTAGTATCACTAGACGTTGTTTTTCCGATACTTTTATCGCACGTGGAGCCGTTCTCAGCTTTAAATGTAGAAGAAAGTATACCATGAATTAATAAGATATATTCAAAATTCATGAAAATTTAATTTTCACGCAGCATTATGACATTTATATTTTCGACTTCTTTGTCAGCCTATTTGAATTAGTTAAGAAACAACTTGATTAATTACAAATGCAGACTATGTGGATAAACTAAGAATTGGATAGTTAACTATTATTTAATGTAATATCATTTAGTAATTATAACCAAAAAGCCTATTATATGTGAGAGTGGAATATGCCATCACGTGAGATTATTTAACCGAGGTTTACCGTAAAAATAGCAACTTCTTCAATATGAACTCGGTAAAGCATTAACACAACATAACATATAAACACAATTTAAACATATTTTCATAGTTACCAATAAAATATTCAATTGTTACTTATAATTTCCCCAAAATCAATCTGTCAGAAGCCAACTAATACAGAAATATCGCTAATACTATGCATAATCCGTCTGCTACAAAGCTTCCTCTACTGTGATTGGTCCTCGTGTTCTTTCACGTGATTGAAAACCCCGAGCATCGAGTAGGAGGAAAAAACCTCTTACAATTCTGTATCTGTACCGAAAAGCGCGATCTTAAGAACGGTTTGAGAGGCTCGCTTAGAATTACTACTTTTTGGATCTCTTGAAAATCTTCGTTACGATCCGTTTGGTAGGCTGTTCGGTAGGAAGTTTTCGGTAGCTTAAACGAACGCCTGAGAATAGCACCCCCGATCAGGGAGAACTGCGGGGTACCTGGGTTAAAGACGAGTTCAGATAC
This sequence comes from Phalangium opilio, assembly GCF_054372755.1. NCBI lineage: Eukaryota > Metazoa > Arthropoda > Arachnida > Opiliones > Phalangiidae > Phalangium > Phalangium opilio. The sequence continues at coordinate 1,931,991 of NW_028324186.1, read as the reverse complement.
GCCGTAGAGTGAGGATACAAAATCACACGCATGTGCGAGGCCTGGTCGTACCAAAAGTGGGCCAAACGAAAAGTTAGAAGCGTACGTATTTGCGAAGTTAAATTTATGTAAGAAGTGGGGCCATTATTTGGTTGCAAAAGAACAAGAATCTCAGTGCAATATTCGCGCGTTGGGCAATTCGCCTGGAAGAGTATCACTACAGCCCCATCCACCGAAGCGGGGCGAAACACCAAAACGCAGACGCGCCATTGAGATCCCCAGTAGAAGAGGTAGATCCGAACAACGAATCTGAAGAAATACCAGTGTGCGCCAACATGAACATGACCGAACTAGCAATGGCGCAGCAAATTCTTCCACAATTGAAGGACCTCCATAAGAAATTGCGAAAACTGGAAGAAATGGGGGTTGAGGCAGGGGTTTTTGAGTATACTATGAGGGAAGGAGTGTTGTACCGAGACAACCTCTTCGGAGATGACAGACATAAGTTGCTGGTCATTCCGCCTACCCTTAGGAGGTCGGTATTGGATCTCGCCCTTGACTCAGAAGCTGGAGGTCATATGGGTTTCGACAAGACGCTGGCCAAAATTAGAGAAAGATATTGGTGGCCTCGTATGAGAAAAATGGTGAAACGCTATGTCGAAACTTGTCCGCCTTGCCAATACCGCAAAGTGCCGTCCAAACCTCCCCCAGGTCTTCTGCAGCCAATTCCTCCGCCTAGTCGACCGTTTTAGATTGTGGGCATTGACCACTGTGGGCCATTTTTGGCATCGAAGAACGATAACCGACATATTCTGATCGCCATTGACTATTTGACACGCTGGATAGAAGCGAAGCCAGTGCCCAGCACCGAGTCGTCCCATGTTAGGGAATTCGTAAGAAATCAGATTTTCCATCGACACGGTAGTCCCAGGCTACTGATTAGCGACCGGGGAAGTTCCTTCGTGTCACAAGAAACAGAACACGAACTAGAAAAATTAGGAATTAAGTACGCCGCCAGTTCTAGTTACCGACCACAAACGAATGGTCTTGTGGAAAGGGCGAATCAATCAATGGCGAAAGTATTGTATAACTATGTGGACCCGAAACATACTGATTGGGACGAACATCTGCCGGCGAACGTGTTTGCCAGCAACACTGCTGTTCAAGCCACGACGCAAAAATCGCCGTTCGATCTCCTCTATGGACGGCTCCCCATCCTGCCGGGAGAAGCTAATATAATTTGACCTCTTGATGAAGCTACTACTGACGACCATCGCGCTAAAGTAGTAGATAGGCAGCAGGCAGTAGAACGTATCCATGCTAGCCAAGAGAAGCAAAAGGAGAGATACGACAAGGGCAGACAAATGGGTCCAACTCATGAACCAGGAGACCTCGTCCTGGTGCGAAAGTTCGCCAGAAAGAAAGGAAGGACGACCAAACTCTTGCCTCGGTATCGAGGTCCATTCCAGGTCCGTAGTCAAGTGGGGCCTTTAAGTTACAAGGTAGAGGACCCTGTCTACCTTCGCACCAAAAACAGACATCATGTTCTAGGCGTCCACGCGTCACACATGAAACCGTACAAAGTGAGAGACTTGAACGATTGCGAAGATTTAGATGACCGAGAAGAAAGTTGGGACGAAGACCACCCGGAACTAGACCCAGAGCCGGAAACGACCCATAAGAACGGCTCAGTTCTAAAGGCGCCGCCACCGAATACCGCCCCCAGACCCCAGAGAATCCGAGCGGCTCCCCAAAGATATGGCAACCCCATACCTTACTAACTTTAAGTTTTAACCGGACAATTACTTAAGTTTAATTACAATGGTTGAACGTTAATTTTGCTTTTATTTGGTTTTTATCACTTTGATTTTTTTTGGTTTTTATCACTTTGATTTTTTTTGGTTTTTATCACTTTGATTATTTTTGGTAGTTTTAGATGTTTAACTCGTAGTTTAGTTTCTTTTCTTATTTTCATTATTCTGATTTTATTTTAAGGTCATTGTCGTGTTTCAAGTGTTATTTTAGATTGATGAAATGTTAATCTAGTGTGTGTCTGTAATTTAAAAAAAAGGAAAAGAAAGAAAAAAAAGTCGAATGAGGTCATTCGAAAACGTAGGATGGCCAAGAATTGTTACAGTTACTTTATGCAGGGCCCCCTTTAGATAGTAGCTCGAGGGACCATTGTGAAGAAAGGTCGAATACCCAGCGAGAAGTTCGCCCTGGCCACGTGATTCTCTCGTATCCGAATAATACGGTGTTTACACGAAAATGTACGGTTGTGGAAAAATACCAGGGGACGAGAGGGGTTTTGTTATAAAAAAGAGGAGATTTTGGTTTTGGGGACAAGGTAGAGGGCAGAGAGTTTTTGGCGCGCGACTAGCGAGGTTAGCGAGAGTGTAGAGATTGTGTGTGTGCCTTTACGTGGATTTATTTGTTACTTATATTAAAAACTTTAAAACTTAAAACTCAAAAAGTGTAATTATTCGTATAAACGCCTACCCCTACAACACTATTGCATCATGCTGTCATGGCCTGGAAAATTTGACTTGAAAAATAATCAATTTGTGCTAGCCCCGTCGCCTATGACACACCAGACTCTGCAGTCCATAATTTCTAAGTGTTCAATACATTTATTTACTAGGCAGTTCACTTCGCTGGCTTTAAGCCTAAAACATGGAAAATAGGCTAGGGTGAACTTCAGTTTTGAGGTTATGCCTTTTACCATGATTTGAAAGAAAAGTTATTCTTTACCGTGTATGATATTATTACCGAATAATGCTTTATAATGGTAAATTTTGCAAAACTTCATTGCAAAATGTAGTCCAATTGTAAGAAACAGCAATATGTTTGCTAAAAGAGTCCCAGTTCAGTGAGCTTCTATCTAGAACCAGGTGATCCGTAGAATCTGCTCCATGAATTTCATTCTCGCGATACTTAGGTGAATTATTTATGATGCAGTTGTGTAGTCTTAGCAATATTTTCAAGATTATTATCTACAACAATGTTGTTGTTGTCAAGATAATCACTCAGTTCAATGTCAATTACATCAGGAAGAGGTTCCATCTCATTAATGGAATCAGGGCAAGTTATAATTGAAAGACGATCATCAGTTTGGCAAATACTGCCACTGCAAGATCCCTCACGCTTAAATGCTTAGTAGATATAATAATCACTTTTGAGGCTATAAATATTTTTTTCATTACATTTCATAAGCACATTACGGATGAAATCATTATCTTGATTAGGGTCAATACGATCCATATAGTGCGGATTATCTGATTCTGGTCCATTCACGGATAACAATTTTCGCTTCCTTTTCTCAAACGTAACCTTTATAAACCAGTATATTATTCGTTTGTCTTTATTAATTTTAAATTCTTAATTTACTTTGCTTACTTTTGAGCTTATTTGGGTTAGCATGCTCGCTAGAAGGTCCTATTCCATTCTGAAAATGCCTTGAACAGACAAATCTGGGATTTTTCTTGGGTGTAAACATGCTTTTATCCACGAAACCTTTGATGCCACAGGACTGAACCCTAATCTTCCACTTATCATGTTGTTTATTAGGGCTAGTCCCAGTGTTGTTAATGGACTTAGGTCTGCCCGCAGCCCTGTAAAGCCCTGTTTTCATCAAAGCTATAAGCGAGAAAAATTCGCGCTAGAGCGAGAAGAGTTTGCTAGAACTTTGTCTGGCTTCTAGCAAAGGTGTTTTCATTGCCGCGGGAACCCCTCGCTAGACGCGAGAAAACGCAAAACTAGAGCGAGAAAATGACGCTAGCTCCTATCTGTCAGAGACAGATATTTTCTATTGTCCCGCTTAGCGAGAAGCGAGATGTAGCGGTCACGTGATATGGAACCACGAATAAGAAAGCAGTGGGGGGTCAACATTTCGGTTTTTAAAAATGGATGGCAAAACCTCGAAGAAAGAACTTAACGAAAAGTTAAAACAGGAATAGAGCTCGGAATTTGTATAACTTTTGTTGCATAGGTACGATCTCTTGAATATCAATCAGATCTATCCATTCAAATAATTTAAGCCTATCTATATTGTTCAAAAACCTTATTCGAAACCAAAACCATAAATGAGTAATTTTATCTGTTCATGATTACGTAGCGTAATTTTGGATTCGTAAAGGAGTTGACATAATCTTTTGTGTACGTTTTAAGAACATTAATTAACAGATAAAATAATTAAATAATAATTTTTAACGTCAATTAAATACGATTCTTTATTTACAAATAATATTGTTACCGGATAGTTTAATCTGCAATTAAAGTAGATGTATATAATTTGATAAAAAACCAACAACCTTATCTAATCCGTTTTCGCAATACTATTTTATATTGAGAGATAAGTTAATGCTTTGTAGTTATCCATTTTTAACCGTTTCTTAATCCGTTATCTGAAAGCTGATGCATTAACACGGATTTTCAGCTGTCAGTTTATAATGATCTGGCGGGTCACTCGGGTGGTCGTAGACGGTGGTACTAGTGTTTCGCAATATTAGTGCATGTAGACCTTGGTTAATGGCTACAGGTTGTTCTTTAGAACTCGGTTTAACCGAATCGTCGCAACCTGACGTTAAACAAACGTGAAGTGACTGTTGGCGGCATTTCAACATCTCATATAGAGAGTCTTACCATGGCAAAACAATATGCAAAATGACTGTACTGTGATCAGTAAGTACCAACATCTTATTTATTGTATATTATGTGCAAGCATTTCTTACGAAAGTGCGTTGTATACACAAGGATCCAAGACCAACTTGAGCACAGGGAACTTAAAATACCAGGTTGAGAAGACACATCCCAAATATAATACTGATCGCGATTATCAATGGTCAGTTGCAATAGATAATACCTATTGATGAATTGAAATCATACTTTTATATACAGGAGAAGTCCATGTCCATGTGCATAAACAGGTTTAAAAAAAGACGTCAGGCTTCAAATATGGCAATTTTATCAACAGCCCGCATATTATCTTCACCGGTTTTTCCGTTTCCGTGGTATCCGTTTTCAGGGTTGTTGTTTGTGTACCCAACAGCGTTTTTGCAAAAGCGCCTTCAATGTCCTTGTTTATCAGGTTCGCATATCTCTTGATCATGCTTCTTGAGCTAATTTTAAGGTGCGTTCTTTCCCTAGTAGCATTTTCTATCCGTTTTGTAGTCGGTTTATTGTCGGTACAGGCGGTTAGTTGTCCAAATCGCTTAGTTGTCGGTAAACGTCTTCAAACCACCTTAAGTCGGATACACGACTCAAAACACGACATGGAATGCGCCTTGGCAACTAAATGGCTCGGACATAAAGTATTGTAGACCGACAGTCCGATAATTCTTTCGGGCCGATTGATCAGGTTTGGTGTCGGCCCGACTAGTTTTCTACTGGGTTCGATCAAACTAATAGCAAAATGTCCTAGAACCTGGCGCCTAGTATATTTAATTACAAATATACGGGCACCCAAACATAGGCCCCAAAAAAAGTTTCAAACTTACAGTAATACGTACTAGCCTGCCCATCTTGTTTAGAAGAGATGGAAGTCTTTGGAAGATGTTAAAACACTGCAAAACTTTCATTTAGCTTCATTTTACCCACTCAAACTTACTGCAATCCATTTATTTCTACAAGATAAAGGTTCAATAACATTGTAGCAAGAGGGGGGAAAACGTGACGCTGCTCTTTATAACTACTAGCAAAGGCGCGGTTATAACAAAGACTAGTTTGCAGTGGCCCGCTGTAGCGCAAAAGGTAATATCGAAGTGCTGTATTTCTTCTAAATCAGAAGGCCAGGATGATGTCTTCAAAATTTCATACGATTTTAACGAATACTATGATTGCAGTGAAGCGTCGACAATGGATATCCACGGAGCTTTCGCTGGCACTGACGACTTGTATAGCGTCCATCCGAAAGATCTCGAAGGATAATCAAAGGCTCAGTGCTTCTCAAGTATTACAAGCATGAACAGCATCCTTCTCACACCGACAAACTCGAATGGTGGAGGGTATAAACCTGGTTAAGGTTAGTATTGTCGTGGAATAATATCATAACAAGCTGTACCATTACAGGCCAATAAAGAAGTTTACCCATCGGTTAGCAAAATGGCAAACGAAATTTTTTCACTTAAGGTTCGTCAGTTGCTTTTAAGTGACATTTTTCTGGTGACACTTATCGAATTCCAAAGAAGCGTTTTACTATGACACCAGACAGAATTTTGTATTTCACTTGTATATAATAGTGGTGGAAACGGAGTATTTTTATTAATACATTACTAATGTGAACAACAAACAATGTTTTTTAAAAATAAATATGTATAAATTCACTGGATGTTTGTGAAATTACATTGTTAATTAGCAATGAAGAGCAACCAGAAAAGGAACTAACGAGGCATTGTCTGCACAATTGTGACTTCGAGGGACATATACAAGTATCTTAAGCGGACTTTTAAGTACGTCTGTAATTGAGAATAGTACTTTACTCGTCCTTTATAACTTCAGATTCTAACCATGAACAAGGACACAAAGTTCAAATATCATAAAGTTATGACTGTACTGTATACTTATTTTAACATAAGATGTTGAAACCAGGTTCATAATTGTTTAATAAGCAAACAGACTTATCTCAATTATATTAATGCTTCGCAGTGTTTTAGTTTAAACGAACGCTATACATTAACTAGTTTTGATGTTCAGTTAAGAAAAATTACCACATTACGTAATATGTTAGCTTATCTATACATAATGTAACTTACTCAACGTTTATCCGAATGGATACAGTTGATTGATATGGGCTTGCAAACAGTACATTTTTCAACCTACAACCGCATAGGCCAACCTTTAAAATAAAAGCTACTATATTTTATATCTGGGTAAATTAACCGCGAACAATTTGTAGACATAAACGTGAATAACAAACGATAATGGATATCCGATTCCGAGCTCTAGGGCTGCTCCTCCCCTGTGAAAGCTTAAGCGGGGCACATTTTTGAAATTTGCTATGGATTAAATTTAAAACAAATTATTAAGTGCCCAGAAAACGAAAATTTGCTAGATTGTTACCTTACAAACATAATCGGACTACAAATAACTGATCTTGACGATCCGTTTGTCGTTATTGATGCTTACCACCACCATTTTGTGTCCTCCATACTGACTTCTATAGTACTGCTTTGCCCGCTAAGGGCGGCTACTTTCAATTTTAAGAAATGTAATTACTATGAATTGTATTCTATGAACGAACGGTATTCGCGAGGCCATGGACACATTCATACCTAAGAATGATCAACCCGTCTGCTCTAAATTTCCGAAGTGGTATTCCTTGGAACTCAAATGAGCCATTAAAAATAAAAAGTACCGTTACAAGAAAAAATGTCGCACGGGCTTTTCGCAAGAGCAGGGCTATTGTGAAAAGTTTAATTACTAGGGATAAAAGCTTGTTATCGGAAAAGGTTTGCGAACACGCTTTGGCACACCCTTAAAAACTTTGACGTCACGTTAATGGAAACTTGAAGGAAGATAATTCCGCAATTTCTCTTGTTATTGATAAACAGCTTGTGTTTGAACCAGAGAAATTGGCAGACACGTTTAAGGGGCACTTTTCTAAGATATCCACTGACAACTCTAAACAGGATACGGTTTATTCTTTCGATATTACGCCAATCAAGAGATAACCCACAATGAAATCATTTGCGCTATAAAATGCTTGCCTAATAAATTTTCAACAGGGGTAAACGATATCCCCGCCTTTATTATAAAGGGATGAAGGGATATTCTTCTGCCTTTGTTCAACCACATATTCAATCTATCTATGAAAAAGCGCTGTTTCCCTACTCTTTGGAAAAAACTGTCGTGGTGTCGATCTATAAAAGCGAGTCGTCCACCGATCCCAAAAACTACCGCCCAATTTCTTTACTGTGTGTCATGGCAAAAGTTTTCGACATGATCATGCATAGATGTATACGGGGATGGTTCGATGCTTTTCCAATGAATGTCAACAATGTTTTTCCTCTGGAAAAAGCGTCGATACCAACCACACTGCATTTATGGATATGGTGGCCCCGGAAGTTTTTTTGTAGAGGGCAGGTGGATGCCATTTACCTGGATCTCGCTAAGGCGATTGATAGAGTTTCCCATAAGTTTTTGAGAGAAAAATTGCATGCTTTGGGTTTGGATGGGAATTTGTTGTACTGGGTGGTGGATGATTTGAGCACCCGAGTCAATGTGGTTAAATGCAATGGCGCACTGACCGATGTGACCTATCCAGTTCTCTGCGGCGTTCCTCAAGGATCATCCCTGGGCCCATTTCTCTTTAACATTTACATCTATGATTTGCAATTCGTCATACAACATTCAAAATTATTCCAATTCACGGACGATAATAAATTATGCCGAAGTATCAACTCAAAATCGGACAACGCGCTATTGCAGCTTGAACTTGACTCGATTGCAGCTTGACTCGATAGATAACTGGTGCACTAAAAACAAGCTGCCCATAAATCCACCTAAATCGGTCTACGTGACCTTCACTAGACGGATTTGCCGCAAAGTACTGACCAATTACAAACTTGGCTCGTCTAATATTCCGCGCAAAAATTTAGTAAAAGATCTAGGCGTAATGTTTGATCAGCAACTCTATTTTTCTGAGCATATTCATAACTGTGTGAATCGCTGTCGGCGCAGACTAGCGAAGTCCTACAAATTGAACAAAAAGCTTAATTCCTTAAAGCATTTTCGACATCTTTACTTAAGCCTAGTGAGGTCCCAACTATTATTTGGCTGGATAGCATGGGAGGGTTGCATTGCCTAACTACGTGTAAAAATAGAGGGCGTTCAACGAAAATTGAACTGTACTGTTTTAGAAATTTTTTGCCTAACATTAATTATAATTACGAAGACATCATTATTATGCTCAGCATTTTCACTATTAACTACTTATGTAATGCTACAGATTTCAAATTTATATTTAAATTAGTACATAATTTTATCCCCCTTTTGGCCCTTCTGGCTAAGTTAAACTTTAACATCCCACGATTATTTAGAAATATCCCGGACACTTTTTACGTTAAAGGAGCCAGTCTAATTCCAATTAACAGGATGCAAAGATCGTGCAATCTTTTAAGTGAAAAAATTCGACCTTTTCAATGCTCGTCTTCAGGACATAAATTAATGTTTAAATGGTTTTGAGATTCACTATAACATCATTTGTATAAATTGTATAACAGTTGTCAATTAACTTAAGTCCATGTGTGCTATATCTAATACACTACCGCTTTTATTTTATTTGAATATACTGTACAGAATGTGCATGATCTCGTGTGTGTAAAAACATTTTTCATTGCACATTAAACCACACTTTAAATTCAATTCAATTTTATAATTCGGGTCTGTTTATCCGTCGTTTAACTAACCTTGCGTTGCCTTAATTTTTTTGAATTCCACCACGGAATCATCTTTTTTCGCTTGAAAAGCAAAACAAGATTGTCGAGACCCATATCAAAGCCACATCATATCAACGCTCCAGCTCTTAGTAGGGACACTCTTATCACGAGTTCAAAAGATATGTTGGCCATAAGTTTGTGTGCTGGTTACAAACTGGAGCTTGTCACGAAGTGAGTGAGTGAGGTAGGTTATAGGTTCGAAGGGTAAAGCGACATACGCCTGGTGGGTGAGGTGCTGCTGTCAAAGGGGGCTAAGGAATGCGGACGAAATAGGAACTAGATGGAAGTCCAGCAAAATAAACCACCACGAGTGTAGATATTCAATTGACTCGCTTCCGTCGTTCTCCTTCTCGAACTAGCTCTCAGTAATACTTCTAACATTACGAAATATAGGTAGTGTCATACTTATAGAACATATCTTATAAACTTATGGGCGTATAAATAGAATATCCTTACCCCCCTCCTTCCCCAGACCACACTTTGCCACGTTTTTTCAGACCATCACTCTCCTAAAAAGCACGTCACGCAACAACGCAATATTTGTCTTTACGTCACTAAGATATCATTTCTTAAATTTTCGACATTTCAAGCGATGCTAGATTATAAATTTGGTTCATTTAATGTACGGGTCTTTCCGACGGTGGACTTTGGAAATTGTGTTTTTTCATCAATAACGAAAAGAGCCGACCTTCTAACTGACTTCGTTTTACAGACATTTTATACAGACAGAGGCGATACTCTGGCACGATGACAGCCCCGCAAACTCCATAGCGGGTCAAACTAATACCACCCAGATCTTAGACGTACATCATTCGATATCGCGAAAAACCAAACCAAACAAGCGATCTTTTGATGATACCAACCTTTTCTTTTAGAAGAACGTACAAAATTGAGGAAGTATATGGAACGAATTCATTGGCACTTTTCATTTCAATATTAGCAGTTCTAGGCTCTACGGGTTTTTCACAATGACAAGTTTGGGCAATGCCGGTTGATCACGGTCAATCATTTCAATTTGTTGCAAGCAAATTTTACTGACGCACTGTCAACAACATAACAACAAAAAGTGCGACACTCAATGGGCTATCACACAATCCGTAAACATTAGTCCGTAGCCATATGGGCGGAGTATAAAAGAATCCGCCACCGGATGGCGTCTCTCTAAGAGAGATACTCCGCCACAAGACACCCACCCAAACCGTAATAGTTCGTAATATATTTTCACCATAAGTTTGTCACTGGTTACAAGATGGAGCTTGACACGAAGTGCTTAGTAAGGTAGATCTCGTAAAGTGACGCCTGGTGAGTGGGGGCCGTGGGGCGCGGCTGTCAAAGACTTAGGAATTCGCGTTCAAAATAGAAAGTCCCGCAAAATTAACCACCGAGTGTAGTTAAGCAATTCTCTCTTTCTTTATTCTCATTTGAAAGTCTCTCAGTAGCATTACTAAGTATTGGAAGTCTCATACTTTTGGAACATACCTTATAAACTTACGTTTTCATCTACAGTAAAACTTGTAACATTATCTCTATCGGATGGAAGATAAGCTCGATTGAGTTCGCACCTCTACATATCACATTGCGCGTCTCTTTCAGCAAAGGTGATTGGTGTCATTACCATGTAACAATTGAAATTTTCTCGTTTTAAGCAAATCATTGAGTTTGATCCATTGGAATTTCTCGCATCATTTTCCAACATTTTCTATTGCAGGATCTCCAGGTCCATTTCAAAATCGTTTTGGCAACTACCTTCTTTTACCGGCAAAAACTTTGAACACAAAGAGTATTCTCTGGTTTGCGAGAAGTGACCACATTTATCCGGGTTTTCTTTACTTTGGGACGTAATACGTTTATTATTTAACTTAATTAGGGTTCACTTAGTATAATTTACCCGTCTTTCGCCAAGGTCATTTTCTTGTCCAAGCTGTGCAGCACGTTGACAATAATTTTCATACCCGTTACTAGCTCGTGAGCGGCCAAAATATGGCAAGCTTCGCTACAGTTACTCGTCATTTTTTTGAAGGTGGGACCCATAATAAATACGAAGAAAAGACAAAAGACGGTGAAAAATGGCGGAGTTGATTGATCAAGGTGTGCTAAATTTCCATTCGTATAACTTTGTATTAAACAATTCAAATAAAGCGAGTCAAAATGAACTTATTTTCGATCTAAATATAAACATTTGCAATTTAGAAAATCTAATTTAGTTGGTAACGTTTAAGTAGGCTTAAACTATAGAAAAGCAATTTTGTAGAAGTTTCTACAGTAAAAGGCGTAATCTTACAACTAAATTGAGACATTTATAAATTTGTTTTCAAGCCTAAGAGTGAATAGGAACGTCACGGAGAGGTAAAACACAGGACGTGTGTCTTTCATTCGGTCACCGCGCTCTAGAGACGAGTCCAGTCGACTTTCTTTTCGACCCGACCCGGCCCGAAATTATAAACATAAGCCGACCCAACCCAACTAAATTTGTAAATGAGCACAACCCGACCGTATTAAATTGGAAAATGAGCCCGGCCCGACCCGATCCTATTAAATTTGTAAACAAGCACGACCCGACCGTATTAAATTTGTAAATGAGCTTGGTCCGACCCGATCCTATTAAATTTGAAAATGAGCCCGGCCCGACCCGACCCTATTAAATTTGTAAATGAGCAGGGTTCGTACGGAACCTGGATAAACTGGAAAATCTGAATAAGTCAGCGATTTGGAATATAGGGGAAAAAGTCAGGGATTTAAAACATTTTCCTAAAAAGTCAGGGATATGTCAGGGATTTCGTTTGGTATATCAAACCATGATTGATTCGAGTAATGCTAAATATGAGCCAGGTGTGAAAAGTGGGCTCTGGTAAGCACCTTAAAATGGTCAGGGATATTGCGAAAATTTGGTCAAGGATATCCTGGAAAATTACGGCAATTTGCAAGCCCATAGATTTGCGAAAAGGGGCGCGGAGGCCAAGCTCTTGGGGCCGGCGCCGGCCGTCCCCATCCCCTATGGGTATGTCAATCGGAAAAATATAAAACTAGCAATTTTGTGAGCTTTGAATCAATTTATCTAACTTTTGAAGATTTAAAACATTCTTCAGTTATTTTGCCATATTTAGTAGATCTATTAAAGTAACACCAAATATTAGTGGTTGATTTTCCCATAATATGTGACTTTAAACAGGGTTAACAAACTTAATAATATTAACAACATAACACCTCGTTTCCCTTACAATGACGCAGACGATCACTATCCTTTATGCCTGATAATTTTAGTTTCACTTGGGTCTCTTAACGGTTAGGTCTCGACTCTCTAACGCCTTATACCGTCATAAGAGCAAACAGTAACCCTATGCATGCAAGCGATAGCAAATGAGTGAGCTTTTCCTATAGAAAATAGGGGTCACTAGACTCTGTGCCCTTGGACAATTTTTTACCCCTCCAAATTCACCTAAAACAAAATAATGAATGTTTTGAAAAGAAAGGCAATTGAAAAATTTTAACTTTTTAATTGAAAAACCGGTTGCGGAAAAATACGGAAAATTTTCCGGAAAAATATAGCTCGGTCATTTTCCGACTTACAACCCTAAATAATAATAATAATAATAATAATATAAAGGATTTTTAGCCGATTCCAGCTAGCGGTAAGCAGAGCAAATTCATCTCCCACGGAAAAACTTTCCCAAATAGAATCCCATTTATGGGAAGAAGCAAAAGATAGTTTAACTGGATTACATGTCTCAGACGCTAGTTATGATGAGGATATTAGGATTTTACAGAAAAAATACGATAAACCAGGATTTGTTATGCATATGCACATACAAAATTTGTTACATTTGGAGCAGTTATTGACCCAAATTATGTAAAAGGTCTACGCAGTCTCGAAACCATATGCTAAGTTAGTCTGAGAAGTTAAGAGTCACTGGGGGTTGACAAGTCGCTGAGCGGATATTCCGTTTGCCCATCAATTTTAGACAGCCTACCCCAAGAAATTAGAATTCAGTTTAGCTTGAGCGGAGCTTATGATGCAGAATTAAACAGAGAAAAATTAATGTTGTTCTAAGCTAAACAATTAGACGCAAGAAAAACGTCCGCTATGTTAGGTTCAAAAAGTAAAGAAAACACAAAAACAAAAGAGTTTAAATCATCAAATGACGGGCCAAAATTAGCCTCTGCTTCGGCGTTGCAAACAAGTGTAACCAAACCGCAATATGACGGTAAATTTAGATGCCAGGAAAAATTCCAAAGTCAAGGTAATTTTAAAAGTCAGGAAAATGTACAAAATAAAAACTTCAATCAGTATCAAAAACAGAGGATCATTATACTTTATATTTTGCTGAAACGAAAATCACTCATCCACTAACTTCCACAAGTTTAGTCTAGATGAGAAGAAAAGATTAGTAAATAAGCAAGGTAGATGTTATATCTGTATTAAGAAGGGACACATGGCTAGTAACTGTTTATCTAGATATAAAACTTGCAAAGTTTGTTCAGGCAGGTACAACTTAGTAATTTGCAATAAAAACAGATCAAATTAAAAAATGGAAGATAAGGAGTCTCAGAAAAATACTGAGGTAAAAACAATGATAAAATACCGAAAATACAACGGTAACCGTTCAAGTGTTTTATGGGGATGAAGCTATTCGCGCAAGAGGGCGCGCTAGGTGCCGCCGATTTCCTAATAGGGCCATAGGGTGACCCGCCCGAGGCCGTGGGGCTGTGATAGGTCGACGAACTGGAAGGCCCCAAGGCCCTGGGCCGATACCTCCACCTGGAAGGCCCCAAGGCCCTGGGCCAATCCCTCCACCTGGAAGGCGACCTGGAAGGCCCCGAGGCCGTGGTATCATGCCACCCCAAGACCGTGGGGATATCATACCACCCCGAGGCCGTGGTATCGGCCGTGCTAGAGGATGTCGGTACTGCCAATCTGTACAATGGAACGGAAGACGAGTCCGTGGTATAAAAATTCATTTATTGCTTAAAGGTTAAAATTTAGAATTATATTATACAATTCCGATAAAAGGGGCTGCTGGAAGCCAACGGGGATCGTTGGAGCCTGTCCCGCAGGCTGCTGCGCAAGCTCAAGGCGCTGAGATTGAAGGAGAACTAGCTCGAAATTTAAGTAATGTATTATTTCCAAATAGAGTGGTAAGACCGAAGTACAATGGTTGTGTTTATGGGGAATTTTTCAGTCATAAATGTTCTTTGACATTTTGCCATCCAGGTCAGAAGAAAAGTCGTTGACGGATGACCCCTTAAATAAATAAATACACGTAAATAAATACAGTGGCAAAACTTTCATAGAACATTTTCCACTCACGCACATAGCCCACTGTACTTTGGTTCTACCACCCTTTGGATGGGAGGGGGAAGAAATACTGTAAGTTTCTTAGCGAGTTATCGTGATTGATAACTATGGGCTTAAGGGTTTGTGCCCATCTCATGTGTTAAATAACTTTATATTCATCTATGTACAGGGTGTTTTTGAAAAGTCTGGCCAAATTTAGGTAGCGTGTTCTTGAAGTCACTCCGAGTGAAAAATTCCAAAGAACCATGTACCTAAATTACGCCATTTCAGAGTTATGAGCTTTCAAAGTAGCCCAAAAATCAACAAAATTGTGAAACTTGTATTATGGCTGCTCATCTCGTTTTTGATTAAACGCTCAATTGCATAAGCCAACCGAAAGAAATGAGAGACTAAAAGTTTGGAAACAGAAGGGGGCGATTGTGTGTAGAAGTGTGCTGTCGCTAAGAAACATGTTTACATTTCATTAACAAAGGTTGTTTTAATGGTCATCAGCACAGGTACTTTTAATTGTTATTAACACAGTACAAGTTTCACAATTTTTTTGATTTTGGGGCTACTTTGAAAGCTCATAACTCTGAAATGGCGTAATTTAGGTACATGGTTCTTTGGAATTTTTCACTCGGAGTGACTCCGAGAACACGCTACCTAAATTTGGGCAGACTTTTCTAAAACACCCTGCATATCTCTCGCTGCCATAACATCGTGTGTTAACATCTGCCTTAACTAGCTAAAAAGTTACAGAATTTCCCGCATCTCATGATTCTAATTTTAAATCATTTCCTTACAGGAGCGCCATTTAGATTTGATCCTTTTAATTGTTCTTCATCTTAAATATTTATTTAATTTATATGCAATTTTTTTTCAATGATAAATTTCTTTTTTTTTGCAAATATTATAAATTGTTTTTAAATATAAAATCTCTCTTATTATCAAAATATGTCAGACCTTTTCATTCACCCTTTACTGAAACGTGTATCTATTTTACATCATGACTTAAAAGGAAACACCCAAACTTTCAACATCACATCTACGAGAAGTTTGGGAATGTCAAAAGGGATATTTCTTCAGGATATTATTGAGCTATAAACAAGTAAACTCTTCATTTGAACCATTATCTTTTAAACACAAATTTATCGCTCAATTTTGCATTTTTCGTAAACCCAAAAACTGTTGTTTCCCACTGAAATCAAATTGCCTCGCTAAATTTTTTAAAATTTCGAGGTATTTTTTGGAGTTCAATAACAAAACTCAATGCATATTCCAGGGATTCAATGATACGCGGCAGTCTAATACGCGCACCATGAAACAACCATAAGTCTTCAGCCTCTCTAAACTCCGTCAAAGTCATTTTCCAGGTAATTTCACGAAAAAGAACAAGTTGGAAAAACCAAAATTTACCTCTCCGAGTCAAGAGGTCTACTACTAAACCGAAAATACAACGGTAACCGTTCAAGTTTTTTATGGGGATGAAGCTATTAGCGCAAGAGGGCGCGCTAGGGGCCGCCGAGGTCCTAATAGGGCCATAGGGCGACCCGCCCGAGGCCGTGGGGCTGCGATAGGTCGACGACCTGGAAGGCCCCAAGGCCCTGGGCCGATACCTCCACCTGGAAGGACCCGAGGCCGTGGTATCGTGCCACCCCAAGAACGTGGGGATATCATGCCACACCAAGACCGTGGGGATATCATGCCACCCCGAGGCCGTGGTATCGGCCGTGGGAGAGGATGTCGGTACGGCCACTCGGGCTTGCTCCACGAGAACGGAAGACGAGTCCGTGGTATAAAAATTCATTTATGGCTTGCAGGTTAAATTTTACAATTATATTATACAATTCCGATAAAAGGGGCTGCTGGAAGTCAACGGGGATCGTTGGAGCCTGTCCCTGGGTACGGAGTCGTTTTGTAAAGCCTTTCCCTCTCCCTATCCGTAATGGCTCGAAAGCGGAGGAATATCCTGGTAAAAATATGACGTCATTCATTGGATACACTGCTTCGCACCATCTCGCCCCAGAAAAATAATAATAAAAAACATGTTAAACCCGGTTGGAAAATGTTCGATTTTGGCCCTTGGTCTGTCAAGGAGACCTTGACATGTGCATTTTCCTTACCATTGGAGATGTAAACCCGATTTCTCTTTAATAAAATCAAGAATAAAATAATTATATAAAAAAAAAACAATTCAAAGAAACCCACAAAGGTCCAACGAAAAAACATTGAAGAAGGTAAGTGAATATTTACAGAACTTGGGAGCCAGCTTGCCAGTACCCAACTATCTATTGACAAATTTGTATAAAGCGCGTGCTAATATAATATTTTATTATTGTTTCAGGCATTAAATTTGATGAAAAGTACTTAAAAGAAACTCTAGGGGCGATTCTTTGTAGTTCTTCAGATTTACAAAAGGTGACTTTTGTTGGGAGGCCGAAGTCAATTGTTGTAAGTTCTTAGTGTCATGTTATAATGTTAACCCCCAATTAAAAATAATATCTCTCGTGTTAGGACGCTTTAGAAGAAATCAAGAAAAGTAAAATTACAGAGCCGGCTAATCTAGGGATATCTATTGAAATCTCGAAAAACGTGATAGAAGAGGTTGAGAAGACCAGTGTTGTAACAACAGTGGACATTACTAAGGATCTCAAAACTACCAGACATATCGATATATTAGTATTTGGAGTTTCATATGCATGTTTTAGTTTACCAAAATTTTAATTTTAGAAGCCAATTCTTGAAAAAGGAAAATCCTTCTCGAATATTTACAAGTGCTGTATCGTTTTTATGACGGATTTTCGTTTTGCTTAACATGCCATTTTCAAATAACAAATTAAGTGCCTTGAGGTAGTTGTACGTAGCCTTAGCTTCTTCCGAATCTGGCGGTAGTGGACCACAAGGATTTGCATATTCGTATATTTCGGACATTACATCATCTTGCTATAAATTACTTGATTCTAAAATTTCCGCATAAAGTTTTCCTACACCGACCTTGCGGCAAGAGTTACACACCTGCATAATTTTTGCTGGCTTAACATTTAATTTCGTCCACGAGTCTCGATCAATGTAGCTCTGTTAAGCTAGATTCCCACTCGACGGAAAACACGACGGAAACCCGGCAGAAAGGGGTTCGACCGAAAAATCTTTACGCCGAGTCCGACGGAATTACCGTTCTGTCGGGCGTAAGTTGTGTTCTATTTTTCGGTCGTGTTCGGCGTTACGCCGGTGGCCCAGCCAATGAAATTATCCCACTGACATCATCATAAATTTCAAGAGCGCACGCACACGCGAGATCGATTGATAGCCGCCATTTTTTTGTGGTTGACCAAGGCTTATTGGAAACATACCACCAAGAAAGAAAAATTAAACTTACGAAAGTAAAAAGAGATAAGATGTAAATAAGGAAGACTTTACTGAGGAGGTTAGAAAATATCCCTTATTTTACGATCTAAGCGACAAGGGGACAAAGATAGCAATTCAGAGTGTGAAATACATGTTGTGGAAACAACTCAAATCTGTCACGTGACCCAAAAATATCTACCGCCAAACTGAAAATTCAGTCGAAGTGTGAACGGTCTCCCGCCGGACGCCGGCGTAAGTTAAAATTTCTACCGTTGGCTGTGTGATTTCCACCGGGTTTTTTCGGTCGAGTGGGAATCTAGCTTAAAAGTTTAGGAACTAGCCTTGGAATTTGTTTATCTCTTCTTTCGTCTTCGCGGGCCTTCATCGCTATAATCTGATCCCATCCAAATTTTATTCCATTAAAATTGAAGTTACTTGTTCCACCTTTTTTTGATGCGAACAAAGCGTTAATCAAGCTTTTCATCTGTTACGAAAATAGAAAATTCAACTGAATTTAATTTATTTCAAGATTTAGAAAATCGCTTTGTTGAAATACCTCATGAGATGAGCAAATAATCCAAAAGACACGATCACTGGGTGAGAATGGATTCTTAAACCATGGCTCAACTGATGCATCAATATCCCCATTTCCTGAGAATTTTATTCCATAAGCTCCGAAGTGCTGTTGTGTCATTTTGATTAAACTTAGATTAGAGCTGGCTCCATCACATAAAAGAACCGAAACCTTGAAGCCAACTAGATGGAAAGCTCTTGGTGTCTCTAACAAGGATGCTACTATGTAATGTGAATCGGTTGTTTTTTCAGCAGACAAATATGGCCCAATGATGTCGAAACCAGAGGTTAAGTCTCTCCATAAGAACTGTAGCATGTACGCAGCTTTTGGGATATCTTTCTCTTCAAATTGAGCAAATACATCGTCCAATGTTGGTAATTGGTCTACAGCTGTAGCTAGACCTATGAGCGTGTGGTTTTGCTATTCCACAACACCTTGGAAGTAACGGAAACCTCGTCAAATATCAGAATTCCATCCCCTTTGGGTTCCTTAAAGCAAGCTGATCCTTAACAAAGTGGTCGTACAGTTCCTTCTGTTGTTTTAAATATTCGAGGTTAATTCCTGGTTCTTCCATGTGACGACCCATTTTGCTTTGAATACTTCTCCACGACGGTAATTTTAAAACTTTGAAGCTTGCCAGTGCCATATAGGCTGCCTTACTGCGACAAGCGATAGCTTGGGCTATTATTAGAAGCACACGCATTAATTCCAATCCTTGTATTTTTCGCTAATGCAAGAAGTGGTATCTAGTTTATTAAGGTTAGTCCACACTATGGCTTTTTTCCGCGTCGCAAGCTACGTAACGCTGGCGCGCGCGGTACGTCGCTTCGCTCGGATCGTTCACACTATAGAAATTCGCGGTCCGTGACATTTAGGCGCCGCCACTTAGGCGCTGGTTATTTAGGCGCCGCCATTTACCCGCCAAGACAATAAGGCGCCGTGACAATTAGGCGCCGTGACATTTAGGCGCCGTGACATTCAGGCGCCGCGACATATAGGCGAGACATTTACGTGCCAATAGTTTTTCCATTATTTCTTCTAAAAATCCGTAATGACCTCTAAATTTGGCAACCCGTGTATTGTCCCTGTTGACTATGTTCGCAATCCCCATTAAAGGACACGAAACCTTACTTGTTTTTACAAAAAAATCCCATAATAAAAGAAAAACATAACCTAACCTCACCTAAGTTGGGAAGTCAATGAAAATAAACAACAATATTTTGGAAAAGGCATATCATTTTGGAAAGTCAACGAACATGAACAACAATATTTTGGAAAGGCATATTATTTTAGGAAGTCAATGAAGATAAACAACAATATTTGGAAAAGGCATATTATTTTGGGAAGTCAATGAAGATAAAAACAATATTTAGGAAAAGGCAAATTATTTTGGGAAGTCAATGAAGATAAACAATAATTTGGAAAAGGCATATTATTCTGGGAAGTCCATGATGATAAACAACAATATCTTGCAAAAGGCATATTATTTTAGAAATTCAAAGAGATAAACAATAATTTGGAAAAGGCGTATTATTTTGGGAAGTCAATGAAAATAAACAACAATATTTTGGAAAAGGCAAGGCATATTGATTTGGGAAGTCAATGAAGATAAACAACAACATGGTTGAAATCTGATGTCAGTTGAATAAAAAGAATATGAACCTAAAGTACTTGTCATGTTCTTTTATTAAATATCTCATACCTTTCACGAAAATTTTACGGCAAAGTCGCGGCGCCTAATTGTCTCGGCGTCTAATTGTCTCGGTGCCAAATTGTCGCGGAGCCTAAATGTCGTGGCGCCTAACTGTCCCGGCGCCTAAGCGGCGGTGCCTAAATGACCGGCGCCTAAATGTCGGCGCCCAAATGTCCCGTTCCGCTTATCTAATTTTCTTTTTTCTAATAAAAGTTCTTGTAGCTCCTCGGACGACTTCAGATATGATTCTAGCATTATCAGTTTACCGCACCAACGTGTGGGAACGTCTTGTTTTAAGGATGTAGTGAGTCGAGAATTAAGACCTGGCTTTTTTATATACGTCACTAGTTCTTTTACCCCAGAAAGGACATTGTCTATTTCAGGCCATTTCCGAAGGTTTTTCGAGTCAAAAGAATGGACTAGTATTAAGTTAATTAGGTGACAGTGGCAAGGGTAGCGCTTAGGGAAGACATTAATTACGTTAAAACCACCGTCAGTGAAGGCTGTAGAATTTTGCATAACGGTTTCTGCTTCGTATTTAAAATACACCATAAGAACCTTTAGACACTCTGCTTTAACAACAGCGGTACCCAGCAAACACAAAAGGTACTAAGTGCATTATACGTACGTCAGCACTGGATATGCGTAATATTCCACGAATATCTAAAAAACCGAAATTGATCAATTTTCAATGTCCCACGAAACCCAAATGTCATCATTTTCCATATCCCTAAGACATCCCATATAAACCTGTCAAATTATTCAATGGACATTCCTGGGGTGTTTGAGGGATTTTCCTTTTGGCCCAATTACACCCTAAGTACATTCTCAGTACATCAGATGTAATTATAAGGGTATTATACTTAATTCTGAGTATATACCGGAAACAAAAGCTGAAATTTATCGACTGATGTTTGTTCCTATAAATGTTCCTAGAATATCCCACAAATCACAAATTTTATTTGTATATTCTGAAGATATCATAAGTAATTTGAAAAACCTTCTTTGATATTAACAGGATATTAGTGGTTTCCTTAGTTAAGGAGATGTAGGTAGTACAGGTTAGTCCATAATAGCTTAATTGCCACTAAATTCCAATGTAAAAATGTACTCCTTTAGTAATTCAGGCTTTGTATTTACTGTGATGCTAGCTACTATGGACAACGTTCTGTGTTTATACAAAACAGTCGATGAAACATTGCATTTAAACATTTTATTTGTCATTTTGATTTGCATTCGTCAAATCACGGAGAGCGTCCACGTTCGTCAAATGACGGAGAGCCTCCACGTTCGTCAAATGACGGAGAGCCTCCACGTTCGTCAAATGACGGAGAGCCTCCACGTTCGTCAAATGACGGAGAGCCTCCACGTTCGTCAAATGACGGAGAGCGTCCACGTTCGTCAAATGACGGAGAGCGTCCACGTTCGTCAAATGCCGGAGAGCGTCCACGTTCGTCAAATGACGGAGAGCGTTCACGTACGTCCAATGACGGAGATTGGCCACGTACGTCCAATGACGGAGAGCGTCCACGAACAGAATTACTTTGAGATGGACCAACTTGAATATTACTAGATTGTTGATCTTGAAAAAGAGTCGGAGATTGTCAAAATTTAAAAAAAATCTGAGACTCTGCTCATTATAAGTTACTAATTGTCCAACTTGGAAATTAGTTCGGGATATTCCATCTTTAAAATTACCCTGAGATTGCCCTCCTTGTATTTTACTAGGAGATTGTCGATCTTGAAGTTGAAATGTGCTCGAAGAGTGTCCACTTTGATGGTCAAAGGTGCTCGAAGAGTGTCCACCTTGATGTTCAAATGGGGTCGAAGAGTGTCCATATTCAGAAGTCTTCGTTGAGTGTTCACGATCACAATTAACTTGAAAATTATGTCCGTATAAATTTGAAGGACTTTTATTATAGTTTTGACCGGAAATAAGTTTTCGTGATTTTGGTTTTTTTACATCGCCTATAAAAATGGTGTTGAATTTCAGAGATATTTCAGAAATAATTCTCAAAATCCACATTCCTTTGGTAGCTGTTAAAGGGGTCAGAACAGAGTTTAGAACTGGAAGTTGAGGAATGTTTTCAGGAGATTCTGAGTGCTCGCCGTCCTCAGATTCTGTGTCAGTTTCAGTTCTTCCAACAGTTCTATGATTTCTCTTTTTCCTTTTCCCGCGTCCGGTTTCATTTTCAGTTGTGGAAATATCCGTGTCCTTGACATATTTTACCATTTTTTTCCACGCTTCGTCAAAGGTTTCTCAAATAATTGAAATAACGAATATTTTATACCATGAAAAATTTAAGTTGAATTTTAAAATAATTACCACAAGTTACTATAACGGTGATTTCGAAAGTTTCCCAAGATGGCGTAGTTTCTTTCTTCGCTTGACGTGACGCAACCTTGTCACCTGGCCAGTAACATTTCGTTTTGGGATCATCTGTATATACCCAAGAATGCGGTACGACAGTCACGCCACCATGAACGAACTCAACAACTTTAAAGTTACCGCCCATAAGTGCCTAAAAATAGAGTTAAAATTGTAGCAACTGAAAAGGTTTGGAGGAACAAACTCATGCATGCATGCATCGATTAAATTATAAAATTTCAAGTTTAAATTTTTCAAAGTGATAGTCGTGGGGCGTTTATGTTTTTATAAAATATCCGCCCTACCTTTCATTCAGTACAGCTATGTAAAAGTCTAATTACGACGAACGCATTTGAGCCATCTATCGGGTATTTAATGGCTTTCGCTTAACTTGACAAAGAGTCCACTTCATCAGAGCAGATGGTTGGGTTACACGGTAGACACCGACTCTGGAAGATTCACATGGAGAAATAAAATAGTCTTGAACTGTCAAGAATTTTCTTCCGACTATTATTGTTTTTGAGGTGTCATTTTCGTCGGAAGTGATGTTTTCAATTATTACGATTGAAGAATCTTTCAAAATACAGCAGTGATCACGTTTTGAGGTTGACAGTGGATAGTCTTGCTGCATAACCTTCTTGTACTGAGGATTGCAGCATGCCTATAAAAGTGGCACAGTCTCGTGCACCAAGTGTAGTGACATGGTTTTGTTTAGACTTGGGCTATCAATTCTTCTTTCCTCTCTTATACGATTAATTGCCTGTTTTAAAGCGTGACCTGTGTTGGCTATGTTATTTTTCAAAGTAAAAAGATAGCTCTCGAACTGACAAGCACTAAAAGAATCTAAATTGCCATACTTTACACAGTCTCTAGCTAAATGGAGTAAACCATGCACATTATAAGAAATAAGATGTTTGCCATCAAAAGTTTGCACGAAATACTTCAGCAGCTCTGCAGAAAAAATTAAGCATTTCAATGTTTTTCTCGGGCATTGCCATAATACGAATGGCCACATGTAGAAATCTAAACAATTCATAATGAGCTTTAGGAAGTATATTATGCAAAGTTACGATTCCAGAATAAAGCAAAAATTGACGAAACTCGGTAGCTTTAAATCTCTCTAAATCTTTCAAGGCTTCCTCACAAACTCTGAACATGTCACAGGAGCTAAAGATTCCAATTGAGAGGATACCTCTAATATCTGATCAGGTCTCAGTTTATAAAGTGAGTTTTTGCTCTCGGCACCCATTCATTATTTCAAAATTTTCTTAACTGCTCCCAAACAAACAACGTGCATATAGTCTAATGGGAAGTCATCGACTATATCAATATTTGTTAATGTTTCCAAAATATTGGTTCTGTGGTGGTGACATGCTTAAGCTTTACTTCTAAAGTTAGCGTCTGTTCGTAACTCAAGCTCAACTAACGGGAAACAGAGCCTTTTCCTACGCCTTACGCCTGCCAGAGTGCATTTATCGCAGCCATAGTACTCATTGTGACCCTTAACTTTGCTTATAAATGCCCTCGCTGGAGTGTCACATACAAATCCAAATATCTCGACTGAATTTGTTGCTCCATTTAAAATAAAACCGTTTTCTACCAGATGCTTCGGTCACTAATGATAAAAACTGATCACAGCTATGAGGTTTGCTCATTCCATAATATAGTCCGATAATAAAAGCCTTCGAGTTTGGTATCGTTGAGATTGCTCTTAATAATAAATTATTTGTGGGAGAGGGATAGAGTGAGCCAGTCGGCAACCGGCAGGTGTGATGACGGTGTCCCCAAACGAGGGGTGGTGACCTTTGAAGTCGCCCATGAGGAGGAAGAGCGACGGGAGACAGCCTAGGAGGAGGTCCAGCGTGCGAGCGGAAGCTGAGCCGTGAGGGTTGTAGACGGCCGCAACTGTGGTCCAAGAACCGTCCAGTAAGACCGACATCGCGATGCACTCCAGCGGAGCCAGTTCGGGTAGGGCCAGAGGTCGCGTGGGGAGGCTAGAGTCAATGAGTAAAGTCACGCCGCCCCCGGGGCGGTTAGGACGGTCGAGGCGGTGGTCAGTGTATTTACCGAATGAGAGGTTGATGCGGCTAGAGGGGGAGAGCCAAGTCTCCTGCAGAGCAACGATGAGAGGGTTATATGAGAGTATGACATCCGCCAAGAATCCAAAGTTCGGAGAAACGCCCCGGACATTCCACTGGAGAATGTGACTCGCAGTCCGCCTAGGCATCGAGGGAACCGTCGGAAGTGTCCATGCGAGGATGTGTGCGCGGAGAGGCGGAAGACGGACCCGCGGAGGGTGAATCGCGACCAGTGGGCGAGACGGGGGAGGACGGGCCGTCGTCAGGGAGAGACCTTTTCGTCATGATTTCAAGAAGGTGATTGGCACCGAATTGGAGGCCCAGGAAACTGTGAGCAGCGTCGGCCAAGATACTGAGCCGGGACTGCATGTCTTCGACCGCAACGCAACGGACCACAACCGAGGCCAGCATGGCCATAATTTTCATGGCTTGAGCCTCGGTGAAGGAGGGCTTGCCAGGGGCAGGTAGGAAGGATGACGGGGAACCCCCAAGGCCAAAGGCGGCGGGAGGGCGGAATTGCAGGGTGGCCGAGGACGACCAAGGAAACGGGCAGGCCGGGGGAACTGCCGGGCCAGGAGTGGAAGAACGGGCGGTGGACTTGGAACCGGGACCGGGACGGGCGCCGACGGCGAAGGGGCCGACGAGGGGGCATGGCGGGTAGGAAGGGGAGGGAAGGCAGAGACCGGAGGGACGGCAATGGTGGGGGGAGAAGCCGAAGCGGCGTTGGCGTCCGTGCGGGGCGACATCAAGGACCTTGGCATGAGCATCCGGAAACGGGAGGCAATCGGCTCGTTGGACGCGAAGAACTATCCGCTCCAGTTTATATCTATTTTTTTTTTATTTTAAGTGTGTCCACATTAAATAACAAGAGAATGTGACAATTTTACGTAAGTGAACATGATCCCCACCCATGTAAGCTAAGCTTGAATTTGGGCGGGGTTGTAATTAACACCATTTTGGTTTATATAATTGTAATATGTAATTAGCGACAATTAAATTAGTATTTCTATGAGTATAGTATTTAGTAAATTAATATATAACAATACAAGTTTGGGAAAACCAAAATATTACCTCTCCGAGTCAAGACGACTACTTACAAACTTATTTACACAGATATGGAAATGTTTCTTAAGTTAAAAGTTTTTAAATATTACAGCAGTATACAAAGCATAGCAAATATACTGTAAATCAGACGACATTTTACATCCAATAATGATATACTTGTACACATTAAAATCATCCGATGGGGGAAAAACGGCAAACGAAGAGATAAAACTTTGGAGGGATATTACCCCAATTTTCTACTCCTCAACTGTATGCCCTCTATGTTCAAAGCCATATTCACAACAGGGTTGCCATGTAAACACTATCCTTTCGTTTCACCTCAACGACTTTCTTAGTCAACATGACTGTTAACGTTACATAACACCAAAGCATATTTGTGGCTACACACACTGAAAGTAAATGCGCATCATAAAAAGCATGAAAACACGAAGCTATAATCCGATTACGATCAGACCTTTCACTGGTCTGGGCTGCGTTCAGCAGAGCTCACCGAAAAAGACAGCGGATTTTGGAAATGTTTACCGGTGAGCTCTGTCGTCATAGCTTTTCTCCGGTCATCCTCGTTTTATAAATGACGCTAGCGCAATAAAGCGTGCAAGGAACCAAAGCTTAACAAAAATTAAATGATAACATATTTATAGAGATCAACTTTTATAATTAAACTAACATATCTCTTAAAATTCTCGCGTGATCAACTGATTTCACGCCAATTACATAGCTATAGTCACATCAGAATCATCAAGCTATTTGTATTAATTCCTCCATGGTTTTTTCGCCAAGCTGAGAACTACGCGTTTTACGTCACGTTATCCAAACAGCCGACTATTTTCTTTGAAGACCGCGCTAGCTCAGCGCTGAGCACCATGACGTCATAATTCATGAACAAAATCCAGTTATGTAGGACACTGTTCACAGCGCTGGGCTCTGCTGAACGCGGCCCAGATTTAAGCCTAATTATTTAAAAGTGTATTTAACTTTCGGCTCACTCTGAACCGTTAATGTCTCTGCATTACAGAAACGAAAATCAAGCGGTCACTTTTTGGTTCACTAGGCCTATTGACAAATAAAAGGAAATTTGACCAACATAGTAGCGTTGTGCTTGTATTCACTTTAGAAAGGATTATGCTATAAACAGATCTAGTATAGCTTAAGTAATATATAAACATCCATTTTAAATAATAATATTTAAAAAAATCTTTGGAATATCAAAATGAAATAGAGCTTTAAAGCTACAAAAGTACTAAATGCATCATAATTACGAAAAATATTTCTACATATTCACTTTATATAAGGATATGGTTCTGTAGGATTTCTTTACACATCAAAACAAAACGAACTTCTAACGCAGCGCACTACTGTAACAACGGACGGACACACACAGACAAAAACATAGGCTGCTTTTTAACTCTTTCCGTATTAATTTTGAATTGAGAAACAAGATTATCTTAAATATTAAAATAAATATAATTAATATTTAATATTTTCTTCGTTAGTTATTCGCCTTATTGAACGTTACATCGTTTTAAAAAAGAACAATTAAACATTCTTGAGAGACTTGACTAATATTGGCGTTTGAAATGAAACATACGCCGGTTGCTTCGCCTTACTAAAATAGGTAGTATATAAGGGTTTCGAATCGCTGCTATGGATAAGAACAGCGCAATTGCGTGAACCTTTGGTGGAAGTCCCACCTTAGGGAGGCCGGACGTTTCTCGTAACCCTGGCCGATCGCCGCGTATGTCTTAACCTTAACGATGATGATGGAGTAGAAGCCAGGTGTGCAGACTGGTGTCCATGTGGGATGGACAAAAACAATGACCAGAAGATGGTGGTGTGTAGAAACCAGTGTGTACAGACTGGTGTCCATGTGGGATGGACAAAGACTAGAAGATGGTGGGGATCTCATTAGAAGCCAGGTGTACAGACTGGTGTCCATGTAGGGTGGACAAAAACCAGAAGATGGTGGTGATTAGAAGCCAGTGTGTACAGACTGGTGTAAATGTGGGATGTACAAAGACCACAAGAGGGTGGTGATTAGAAGCTAGTGTGTACAGACTGGTGTCCAAGAGTAGTAGGGACTATACAAATAGCCACGGATCCAAGATGGCCGCCACCCCAAGATGGCGGACAGACCCTTATCCTCCAGACGCAAACGAAACTTTTCAGACAAGTCTGGACTAGCCCGAGCTCCTGCCTGTTAGTTTCATGACATCATCTTCTTAACTTAAACCAAAACTAAAAGCTATATTTAACCTGACGTCATCCTTTGCCTGCTGGCCTGAACCAGCTCTCTGTAGGCCTAAAGTTAATAAAAAAACAGATTTTAAGACATCAAATATTTACTTTTTATAAGATGTACAGATATGGGTAATAAATAAATACAGAATATATATTACAAAATAATCAACAACCAGCAAGGATAAACAAACATGTTTAAAGAGTTCATTTTTCACGTTGACCCTGTATCGTTATTTGACTCGGAAGTGCAATCGGCGGAGGGACGTTTGGGTTTATTTTCTAATTGTTTTCTGCTTCGCCGTTCAATTTCGTAAAGAGTTAACAAAACGTTGACTATTAACCCGTAAACAAAAAAGAAAATGAGGCACAACATATTGCGAGGGCTATGATAGTAAATGATATTTAAATTGCTAGTACGTTCTATATGTAACATACTAGAGAGTTAAGCGGCAGTTTTAATTGGATCCTACTTGTCACATTAGGCGGAGCGTAAGTAAAGAGATAATATCATTGGATAGGTTAATTAAGGTGGAGTTAGAAAATAAGCCTATAATTATAAGTCTGACAAGAATAACAAATATAGAAATAAAATTTTTTTAATAACATACAATATAATATATACAATAACAAATATTTATATGAAAAACCCACCACCATTTAAAAAGATTAAACACCGGTCGAGCCGAACCCCCCACTGCCGCGTGATGTAGGGGTCAGACTCTAGAAACAACATAAAAATGTGTTACATGTTGAAACCTAAATTAAAAACTTCAAAATATTTACCGCCGCTTCCACCGGTCTTAGCAATATAACCGGCGTAACTATCAACTGTGCGACTCTATCGCCCCGTCGAACAGTGTAGGGAGTCTCCCCGACGTTGGCGATAACCACTTTTAGGGGGCCCCGATAGTCGGCGTCTATTATTGTTAAGAAATATTATACTTTTGGGTATTATAAAATAACTAATAAACATACCTATCGTCCCCTCGGCAACAAACAGCCCTTGGGCCGTCAAGCTGCTACGGCCAACAATGCGGCCGTAGCTGTCCGCCGGCAGCATAACGCCTAGCCCAGTCGACAAAATTTTGATACCGTGAGGTTCAACTACGGTATCAACTGGACAATATAAGTCCAGTCCCGCCGACTGGGGAGTGGCCCGACGGGGAGTAAGCGCTGCCGGATGGATTTTGATGACAGGCAGGCAGGGCAAACGAGAGGCGTTGGAAAAAGACATTTTAAAGAAGTATTGTTGAAGTCTTTAAAAACAACTGATAACTTTCATTTTGAAATACAGGGCTTATATACTAAATTAGCGAGGTCAAATCTAATAGTGTCTAGCCAATACTTTCAAGATTCTTAAAATTCAATAAATAGCAAAAAGTTAATTAGATATATAGGTATAAAATTACAAAATCTCTCCGAGGTCTAAGTTTTTTTTCGTATGCAAAAAAGTTGTCTAGGCGTGTTTTAAATAATTAAAACGAGATCG
Organism: Phalangium opilio; assembly: GCF_054372755.1. Classification (NCBI taxonomy): domain Eukaryota; kingdom Metazoa; phylum Arthropoda; class Arachnida; order Opiliones; family Phalangiidae; genus Phalangium; species Phalangium opilio. Next base: position 1,902,453 of record NW_028324186.1, on the reverse strand, counting down.
TGTTATATAAAAACCCTTTAGCGAAGGTTAAAAAGAGTTACTTTGATAGAAGCCTGAGGGGATAAATATTATTCGTATGCAAAAGCTTGTTTGGCTGTGTTTCGAATAATTAAATTTGAATAATTCTCACGAGATCGCTTTATATAAGAAAAACAATTTATTAGTGAAGGTTAAAAGTAATTACTTTGGGAGGGACGGAAATTGTTTTTTAACATGATTTAAATCTAAATAAATGTATATTAATATCAAACTAGAGGGGGATTTTTATATAGATAGATATATTAATGGCCTCTTTAATCTTTAGTATCAACTCCGCAATAAAAAAATGTATTTTAGGTTAAATTAAAAAATAGCGTATCAGACATAATTATATTTTTTTAAACTCTTAATAAGAATAGAATAAGGTTGTGTTATAAAAAAACTATGTCTGGGCCTGTATTCTAAAAAAATGGCCCTGAGATTTTGGTATAAAAGCTCGAGCATGGGCATTGGATTTTCACAATCAAACCATCAACAATGAATAAGTATCAAAAATAACAGTCGCTCTCCCAGTCACTCATTGATTCACCGCCAACGTCTCCAGGTGCTCGACCAGGACCGAGTAGCGGTCGTCATTCCTTAGGCCATTTTCTAACACCGGCTGCCCCGGAGATACTAATAGACTCGGACGACGAGTCATTTGTGCAGGAAGTCCTGCAGAAAAACATCGTCGGGTCCAGTGGTACCGAGGGCTCCTTTCGCCTCAGAAAAGAAGGGCAGTACTTCGAGACAAAAGTCCCCCCACGCCAGGGGGATTTTTACGTAGACGTCGCGGTCTATAAGTTTCCGGACATTAGAAACTCCCAGCCTGATAAGGTCTGGGAGTGCGATCACAAAAGACTGAAAACAGTCTTAAAAAAAAAACAACAAAGAAGGCGTTAAACTCCTTAACGTCTTCAAGAAGCTGGTGGAGGTCGTCAAACAAGACGAAGAAGCCAAACAGCAGCCGCCCAGCAAAGTAAGTATCTTATTAACAATAAAATTACAAACCAAATTTTTTTTTAATTTCTTTTTATTTCTGATAGAGATTTAAAAAATGAGTTCGAGCAGCAGCAGCGGCAGCGACTCGGAGGGTAGTGAGAGGGAAGAACACGAGCAGGTAAACCGTTTCTACAGAACTGAGCGGCAGATTGACAAAACGAGTCGCAAGTGGCACTGTAAACAAATCGATTTGTGTATAGCTTTCAAAAATCTGGAAGACATTCCAACGCGAGATTTTTTTCGAATTTTTCGAAAAATTCTCGACGAAGTTATTAATAGAACTTTGGTTAATTTGGATTATTTCGTTAAACAAAATAACCAATTTATTTTTATGGAAAACAATGATAATCTCTGTTTTGCTCGGAGTTTAGTTCTGGGTAAAGAGTTGGCCGATCGCAATTTTTATCGACAAAAAAAGCAAGGTCCGCCCTTTAACCAAAACAATTTCAAAAAACTGAAACGCGATAGCACCCTTGTGGGTAATATTGCGAAAATCTTGCACAGAAAAGCCGGCGTCCCCGAGGGTTTCGTTATTCTAGAAGATATTCAAAAATTTCAAAATTATTTAGCTCCCCATTATAGGATCGTGATAGTTGATGCTGCGAATAATTTTACCATATTTTTCAAAGGACCCCAAGCTCCTAAATTTATCTATCTCTTAAAAATTGGCGACCATATCCACCCCGCGAAAACTTGGCACGGCATGATGGGCGGTTGTGTCTCTTGCGATTTATGCTTAAAATCCTTTTACAAAAACGAATTGTTAAAAGAACATAAATGCCCCGAGGATACGAAGCCCTATATATGTTTTCGGTGCCAAGGTGAAGCTTTTCATTTAACCAACGAGGACGTTTTAAAACGTTGCGACGAATGCCACCGCTACTTTTTCCCTGGCCCCTGCTACGAAACTCATTTACTTAATGGCACCTGCGCGAGTCAAAAACGTTGTTTAGAATGCGGGCGGCTGATGGGCGAGGATCACGACTGCAATCCCGAATGCTCTCAATGTAAAATAGTCCATCCGCCAGGTGAACATTTTGTTATGCCTTTAGAGACCAAAATGAAACCCTCGCGGTTTATTTATTACGACATTGAGACTATTCTTAGAAATAATATCCACGTCCCCATTTTATTAGTTTGCGACGTAGAAACTGAAGCTGGCTTTGAAACTAAAATTTTTTACGGCGCCAATTGCGTCGAGCAATTTTTAAATTATTTATTTAGCGTAGAGCAGGTAGTTTTGACTGGACAGAAGCGTAAGACGTACCAACCGCGCTTTACTAACACTCAAGTCGTAGCCCATTACGCGAAAGCTTTTGATAACTTCTTAATTCTCAACGCTTTAGTTCATAGACACGTCACCCCTGCCGTTATCTTTGACGGCAGTAAAATTCTAATGATTCATCTCGAGGGACCGCAAATTAGATTCCTCGATAGCTTTAATTACATTAGTCAACCTCTGCGTAATTTCACCAGCATGTTTAACCTCGGCGATGTGGCGAAAGGATTCTTTCCATTTGATTTTCATACCGAAGAAAATCTCCATTACATTGGCGTCATCCCTGAAGCTTCGTACTTTAACGTAGCTCAAATGAAAGCCAATGATTATCGAGATTTTCAAACTTGGTACGCGTCAATGGAAGGATCTATTTACAACATCAAAGAGGAGCTTATTAAATATGGCATTCAAGATGTCCGAGTCTTAAGACAAGGCGTCGAAGCTTTTAGAAAAATTTACGTAGATCTAACAAAATTAGACCCCTTTTCCTTAAAAAATATTACTTTGGCGGGTGCTTTAACCACTATTTATCTTAACAATTACTATAAACCTTACAGCATGGGTATTGTTCCTTCTAACGGCTATAACGCAAAATTTAATCACAGTCAGATTAGCTTAAAATATCTCGCTTGGGTGGAGAAAACGGAAAATATAAAATTGCGAACGGCTCTAAGCTATGGGGGTGAATATCGGGTGGGTCGCTATTTAGTCGACGGTTACAGTCAAACTCCGCCCAAAATCTACGATTTCCACGGTTGCTAATTTCACGGCTGTCCATGTCAAAAACTTAATGCCTACAATACCCAACTCAAAGCCAGCAACAGATTTCTGTACGAGCGGACGCTAGAGAGAGAGTTGTTTATTAAAGAGAAGATGGTCGGGTATGAATATACCTCGATTTTTGAGTGTCAATTTGCTAAGCTTTTAAAAGAAAACGCCGAAGCAAAGGCTTTCTGCAAAAGTTTAACTTTTCCACCTCAAATATCAGCCCGTAGCGCTCTCTATGGGGGACGAACGGAAAATTTTGTTCTTAACTGCCACGCGCAAGGTGAGGAGAAAATTTTCTACAAGGATATTATTTCTTTGTACCCGAAAGTTTGTCGCGATTGTCCGTACCCTAGCGGCCACCCCATAATCTATAACAGAGATTTTGACAAATCGCCAGGGTGGTATTTTGGAGTTATGAGTTGTCGTTTGCTGGCCCCTCAAGATCTCCACATCCCTTTAATTCCCTTTCGCAGCGGTGGTAAATTAGCCTACGCCCTCTGTCGCACGTGTTTAGAATTGCGAGCGGAAATCTGCGATCACATTGTCAATGAACGGGCTTTCGAATCAGTCTGGCCGACGGTCGAAGCAGGGCTCCCAGCGCTTAGTGCACAAAAAATAATAGGTATTATAGGTCTGAAACGCCAAAATTATAGGATATTTATAGGTCTGAAACGCCAAAATTATAGGATATTTATAGGTCCAAAAATGATCAATTTATAAGCTCAAACATATGTTATGTAAATTTTGTACGTTTAAAATTACGAATTATTGGAGTTTTACAACAAGTATATTATATATTCGAGAGTAAACTAGAACTTTTAAACATATTTATAAAAATATGATCAATGTTTAATCTACTTTGGACGAGTAGTTAATAGTGTAGCAACTAAATAATTTACCATGAAATTTTTATAGTTAACTACCTTACATTTTTTTAATTATTTTATTACGATTTTCCCTGACATGTTTAGGCCCAATTGTCATTATAGAGAGCTTTCAGATGGGATAGTAGTGCGTCACGCCCTCCCAAGTCGTACCGCTATTCTGGTAGCCATATTGGTTGGCCTCAGCTTCATTCCTGCTTTAAACCCACCAATATGGCAGCGTAAATTATGTCAAGAGACTAAGCTCCTCCCCCAACTGAAAGCTCTCTATCCTAAATAACTAAACAACGGCGTTTAAATCGGCTTTTTGAATATTAAACTTTAAACATTGCGGAGCGAGCGAAGCGAGCTCCGCGATTTTTGTGTCTGATCAAACGTGATCTCGCTAAAACGACGTTTAAACCGTCACCTCCTCAAAAAAATAATCAAAAATTTTGGATTGTTTTTTGAACTTTCTTAGTGTTTTTAAACCAACATATCCAAAATATAGGTATTATAGGATAAATTTACGAATTATAGGTTTTTATAGGATCATTTCGGAATTATAGGTATTTATAGGTATTATAGGTACTCTGGGAGCCCTGTCGAAGTCTATGCCGCTATGGGGCATGGTTATAAACTCCTCGATATATTCGAAGTTTACCATTATCCAAAAACGGAATACTTCTTCGCGCATTACATGACTGATTTTGTCGCCTTGAAGGTGAAGAATTCCGGATTTCCCGCTCACGCGCAAACGACTCTGCAAAAAGAAGCGTATATCGCCGATATAATCAAGAATGAAAAGCTCTCGCTGACCGTAGCGGATATTCAATCAAATCCTTCCCTGCGTAATATCGCTAAAATTAATTTAAATTCTCTTTGGGGTCGCATGGCTCTGAATACGGGAAAGATTCGCAGCATCTTTATCAACAATTATTACGAATTGATACGATACGCGAGCGATTACACTCTGGAGTTAGTCGACTTACGTCCAATCACGGAGTCGATGGCTCTCTTATCGTACAAAGCCAAAAGCGATTACGTTTCGGACTATAAACTGGGGTCGGCCATTGTGGGGAGCTTCGTCTCGTGCTACGGGCGACTCGAATTGAACAAGATGCTGCTTCAATTGGACCGCTCAGCCTTGTATTGTGACACCGACTCCATAATCTACCGCCATCTACCGGGAGAGTTTGACATACCGACTGGCAATCATATTGGTTGCTGGGCGGACGAACTCGGCGGTGATTATATAACTTCCTTTTGTAGTACCGGTGCCAAAAGTTACTCGTTTCGCACTAGCAAAGGAAAAGAAGTCAAGAAAATTAAAGGGTTGACGTTAAATCGAGAAAATCTTGAAAAACTTGACTTTGAAACCTTTGAAAGTGTGGCGATGAATCCGGAAAAGGAAGTTACAGTCAATGTCCCTTTTAATTTTAAACGGGACAAACACAAGCTGCAGCTAGAGGCCGTTAAAATCACCAAAGGATTTCGCCAAACCTCGAATAAGAGATTGTTGAACGCCGATTTGACAACCAGTCGTCCGTACGGTTTCAAAGAGGCAACACCCGCTTCAACATCTCTTACGCATGAATAACGAGGCTAGGCGGAGACATACTTTTGAGGGCTTGTGGGAATCTTGCGTTCCTATCGAAGCCCTGGCCAAAGACGGTTTCTATCTTTCAGATGTAGAAACACAGACGACGCGCTGCGCCTTTTGCGGTATTGCCTTGTACCAGTGGCGTTGCACGGACCATCCATCGAGGGAACATCGGAAGCACAGTCCATCGTGTCCGATGGTTTCCAAAAAACCGTGCAACAACAAACCACTGCGTCAGGGGTTTCCCGACTTCCCGACCAGCGAGGGCACGGATGTTTGCGACCTCCAAACGTGCCCAGCCACCAACGAAGAGCGGTCGGGAAACGAAAAAGTGCGCGTGCGCATCAATCCGTCGTGTTTTCTACTGTAGTGCGTGTGTACAGCCTACCCTCCGAGTCTCGCGTAAACTTTGACCTCCTGAATGCCCAACGGATTACGGACTTTGAAAATTTTTTTTAAAAACAATTAATTAATAGGGGTTTTTTCTGGGTAAAAGGGTTTTTGTTTGTTTATAGTTTTTTTTTAATTCTTTTTAAATGTGTAAGGGTTTTTTTGGGGGTTTTCTGGGTTTATATTGTTTTAATTCTTTAATTATTGTTATGTTTTATTAAATATATTTTTATGTTACTATATATTATGTGCATCAAAATAAAAAATGTTTATTATTCGAAGTGAATCCGCCCGAGTCAGTCTCGCATTCTTTAAAGTTCCAAACACCCGCTCAGTTTCTAATTGTGGGGCCGACGCAAGCGGGAAAAAGCAGCCTTTTAAGTAACTTATTGCAAAATCATCAGCTTATGTTTGACCCGCCGCATAAAAAGGTTATTTATTGCTACGCGGCCTGGCAACCAAACTACGAAAAATTGAAACAATTGATTCCGGGAATTCAATTTATTCAAGGATTGCCAACCGCCGATCCGGACTTTTGGGAGACGCACCGCGATTCCTACTTGATACTAGACGATTTAGCTAGTCAATTATTTAAACAAGCTCATATTGCCGATTTAGTGTGCGTGACGTCGCATCATTCAGGGTATACGGTCATTATTATTACTCAATAACTGTTCTTTACAACTGTTCTGTAACTTGACTGATGTCTCAATCATCCTTCTGGAGAAAGTATCTCCTTTTTAAAGAGAACCCAGCCAAACTAGCGTTGTTAAGGGTTATCACAAAAAAAGGTATATTAAGGAAATTTGCCCTTGAAATAAACGGAGATATTGGTGTAAAACGTAACCGGCCAAAAAATTAAACTGCAGTGAAAAACACTAGGAAGAAATTGAGGGTAGAAAAAATAGGAAGAAATTGTGGGTAAAAAAATAGGAAGAAATTGTAGGGGGAAAAACCTAGGAGGAAATTGTAGGAAAGCCAGGGAATGAGTTTAAAATGCGCAATTATGAATTTGGGATCAAGTTTATTTGGAACCGGCATGGCATACGTTGCTTTATCGCGAGTAACTTCCTTGGCCGGTCTCCATCTCTTGCAATTAGACCCGGATAAAATTATGGCAGATGGACAAGCCATTGCGGAGTATTAGAGGCTGCGTCAAAAACACAGACCTGATCTACCGCTTATAGAAATAGTGGGGTCGGAAGCAAAGAGAGGTACAAAAAGGCCGACGTCGAAGAGTATTTTAGAAGGTGAAGGAGAGCGACCTGATGAAAAGGCAAAAGAAAGACCAAATAAAAAGATCAGACTATGTCTTCAAAGTAAGGACATTTTTCCCTTGAAGGGATTTGAAAATAGAGATGGAGTAACGTGCTACGCAAATAGCGTTTTGCAATTGCTCTTACTGATTCCGGAATTAAGAAACATAGTTAAAGGGCATAAAGGATCATTGAGCGATAAGCCTATTTTGACTTGCCTTCGTAACACTATTGAGCATGTTGAAAATTCAAATTCGAGTTCCTGCGACGATGGTTTCAATTTGCGAACGGCTATTGGTCTGCCTTTTACCCACAAACAACAACATGATGCTAGTGAATTCTTATGGGTTCTCTTGCCAAAACTATGCGAAGAAATCGAAACTTGTGACTCTAACGCTCTTCAAGAACTATTATGGTCAAAGTCGCAAAACGTTACCAAATGCTCGAACTGTCGCCTTGAAAAAAGTTCTGGAAACATTATCCAAAGCTGCATTTTCACTCTTCCTTTGCCAAACATCGCTAAAATTGATTGGAAACTATTAATCGAAAGAATGAGACCAACAATGATGGCATGCGGAACTTGTAAACACAGAGAAATTAATGAACGTGATGTATTGATTTCTGCCAATAAGTACGTATTTCTGTGGTTTCCAAGAGATACTGCAGTAAATGGTCACCCTATTAAGATTTTAACCAAAATATCGGGATTCGAAAATCAGAAAGTGGTTTTAAACCAAAGCGTTTACAAAACTAGGGGCGTCATCATTCACAAAGGTACATCTTTAAACCAAGGTCACAATCTGAATTTTATTCGAAAAGATAACAGCTGGTACGAGGTAAGTGATACAACAATCACCAAGCGTGATAGATTCGTCAGTAACTTGACTGATTTCTCAATCATCCTTCTGGAGAAAGTATCTCCTTTTTAAAGAGAACCCAGCCAAACTAGCGTTGTTAAGGGTTATCACAAAAAAAGGTATATTAAGGAAATTTGCCCTTGAAATAAACGGAGATATTGGTGTAAAACGTAACCGGCCAAAAAATTAAACTGCAGTGAAAAACACTAGGAAGAAATTGAGGGTAGAAAAAATAGGAAGAAATTGTGGGTAAAAAAATAGGAAGAAATTGTAGGGGGAAAAACCTAGGAGGAAATTGTAGGAAAGCCAGGGAATGAGTTTAAAATGCGCAATTATGAATTTGGGATCAAGTTTATTTGGAACCGGCATGGCATACGTTGCTTTATCGCGAGTAACTTCCTTGGCCGGTCTCCATCTCTTGCAATTAGACCCGGATAAAATTATGGCAGATGGACAAGCCATTGCGGAGTATTAGAGGCTGCGTCAAAAACACAGACCTGATCTACCGCTTATAGAAATAGTGGGGTCGGAAGCAAAGAGAGGTACAAAAAGGCCGACGTCGAAGAGTATTTTAGAAGGTGAAGGAGAGCGACCTGATGAAAAGGCAAAAGAAAGACCAAATAAAAAGATCAGACTATGTCTTCAAAGTAAGGACATTTTTCCCTTGAAGGGATTTGAAAATAGAGATGGAGTAACGTGCTACGCAAATAGCGTTTTGCAATTGCTCTTACTGATTCCGGAATTAAGAAACATAGTTAAAGGGCATAAAGGATCATTGAGCGATAAGCCTATTTTGACTTGCCTTCGTAACACTATTGAGCATGTTGAAAATTCAAATTCGAGTTCCTGCGACGATGGTTTCAATTTGCGAACGGCTATTGGTCTGCCTTTTACCCACAAACAACAACATGATGCTAGTGAATTCTTATGGGTTCTCTTGCCAAAACTATGCGAAGAAATCGAAACTTGTGACTCTAACGCTCTTCAAGAACTATTATGGTCAAAGTCGCAAAACGTTACCAAATGCTCGAACTGTCGCCTTGAAAAAAGTTCTGGAAACATTATCCAAAGCTGCATTTTCACTCTTCCTTTGCCAAACATCGCTAAAATTGATTGGAAACTATTAATCGAAAGAATGAGACCAACAATGATGGCATGCGGAACTTGTAAACACAGAGAAATTAATGAACGTGATGTATTGATTTCTGCCAATAAGTACGTATTTCTGTGGTTTCCAAGAGATACTGCAGTAAATGGTCACCCTATTAAGATTTTAACCAAAATATCGGGATTCGAAAATCAGAAAGTGGTTTTAAACCAAAGCGTTTACAAAACTAGGGGCGTCATCATTCACAAAGGTACATCTTTAAACCAAGGTCACAATCTGAATTTTATTCGAAAAGATAACAGCTGGTACGAGGTAAGTGATACAACAATCACCAAGCGTGATAGATTCGTCAGTAACTTGACTGATTTCTCAATCATCCTTCTGGAGAAAGTCTCTCCTTTTTAAAGAGAATCCAGCCAAACTAGCGTTGTTAAGGGTGATCACTAAAAAATGGTAAATTAAGGAAACATAGGAAATTTGCCCTTGAAATATACGGGGATATTGGTGTAAAATGTAAGCGACAAAAAAATTAAATTGTGGGTAAAAAAATAGGAAGAAATTGTGGGTAAAAAAATAGGAAGAAATTGTAGGGGGAAAAACCTAGGAGGAAATTGTAGGGGGAAAAATAGGAGGAAATTGTAGGAAAGCCAGGGAATGAGTTTAAAATTCGCAATTATGAATTTGGGATCAAGTTTATTTGGAACCGGCATGGCATACGTTGCTTTATCGCGAGTAACTTCCTTGGCCGGTCTCCATCTCTTGCAATTAGACCCGGATAAAATTATGGCAGATGGACAAGCCATTGCGGAGTATTAGAGGCTGCGTCAAAAACACAGACCTGATCTACCGCTTATAGAAATAGTGGGGTCGGAAGCAAAGAGAGGTACAAAAAGGCCGACGTCGAAGAGTATTTTAGAAGGTGAAGGAGAGCGACCTGATGAAAAGGCAAAAGAAAGACCAAATAAAAAGATCAGACTATGTCTTCAAAGTAAGGACATTTTTCCCTTGAAGGGATTTGAAAATAGAGATGGAGTAACGTGCTACGCAAATAGCGTTTTGCAATTGCTCTTACTGATTCCGGAATTAAGAAACATAGTTAAAGGGCATAAAGGATCATTGAGCGATAAGCCTATTTTGACTTGCCTTCGTAACACTATTGAGCATGTTGAAAATTCAAATTCGAGTTCCTGCGACGATGGTTTCAATTTGCGAACGGCTATTGGTCTGCCTTTTACCCACAAACAACAACATGATGCTAGTGAATTCTTATGGGTTCTCTTGCCAAAACTATGCGAAGAAATCGAAACTTGTGACTCTAACGCTCTTCAAGAACTATTATGGTCAAAGTCGCAAAACGTTACCAAATGCTCGAACTGTCGCCTTGAAAAAAGTTCTGGAAACATTATCCAAAGCTGCATTTTCACTCTTCCTTTGCCAAACATCGCTAAAATTGATTGGAAACTATTAATCGAAAGAATGAGACCAACAATGATGGCATGCGGAACTTGTAAACACAGAGAAATTAATGAACGTGATGTATTGATTTCTGCCAATAAGTACGTATTTCTGTGGTTTCCAAGAGATACTGCAGTAAATGGTCACCCTATTAAGATTTTAACCAAAATATCGGGATTCGAAAATCAGAAAGTGGTTTTAAACCAAAGCGTTTACAAAACTAGGGGCGTCATCATTCACAAAGGTACATCTTTAAACCAAGGTCACAATCTGAATTTTATTCGAAAAGATAACAGCTGGTACGAGGTAAGTGATACAACAATCACCAAGCGTGATAGATTCGTCAGTAACTTGACTGATTTCTCAATCATCCTTCTGGAGAAAGTCTCTCCTTTTTAAAGAGAATCCAGCCAAACTAGCGTTGTTAAGGGTGATCACTAAAAAATGGTAAATTAAGGAAACATAGGAAATTTGCCCTTGAAATATACGGGGATATTGGTGTAAAATGTAAGCGACAAAAAAATTAAATTGTGGGTAAAAAAATAGGAAGAAATTGTGGGTAAAAAAATAGGAAGAAATTGTAGGGGGAAAAACCTAGGAGGAAATTGTAGGGGGAAAAATAGGAGGAAATTGTAGGAAAGCCAGGGAATGAGTTTAAAATTCGCAATTATGAATTTGGGATCAAGTTTATTTGGAACCGGCATGGCATACGTTGCTTTATCGCGAGTAACTTCCTTGGCCGGTCTCCATCTCTTGCAATTAGACCCGAATAAAATTTTGGCAGATGGACGAGCCATTGCGGAGTATTACAGGCTGCGTCAAAAACACAGACCTGATCTACCGCTTATAGAAATAGTGAAATCCTACAGAACTTTAGTATTCCCTTTATCCATAATATAAAGTGAATACTTGGAAATATTTTTCGTAATTACGATTTCTTTAGTAGTTTTGTAGCTTCAACGCTGTTTCATTTTGATATTCCAAAGATAGTTTTTAATATTAACATTTGAAATGGCTGTTTATATATTACTTAAACTATACCACATCAGTATATAGAATATTCCTTGCTATAGTGATAAGAAGAAGAAAGCTAAGGTTACGTCGTGTAAATCAAGTAAGATCCGTAATAGGCTTAGTGAACCACAGAGGAAATAATTGAGACCCGTGATGAAGTAATCTATGGGTTTTGATTTTCCTGTCTGTAATGAAGAGACATTAACAGTTCAGAGTGAGCCGAAAGTTAAGTACACGTTAATAATAAGGTCTAGGTGTTGTAATAGAAGTAAGCACAATGATAATGGTGGCAATTAGATCAGTGAAAGGGCTAATCGTAATCGGGTTGTAGCTTCGGAGTTTTCATTCTTGTTACGGTGCTCATTGGCTTTCATTGCGTCTAACCGCAAATCAGTTTTGGTGATATTTAACGTTAACACTCGTGTTGACAAACTAAGAATATCGTTGATGTGAAACAAGACAAGAGTGTTCATACTTCAAACCAGTTATTAATGAGAATATAGGGTTACAGTTGAGGCCTAGACAATTGGGCCTTTTCAAACACAAAGGTTATATCTCTCATAAAGTTATACACTTCATTTCCTGTTTTTTTTTTCATTGACTATTTTCCATGTGTCCATGACACATCTTTATTGGGTGTAAAATGTGTTCTGCTTTATTGGATATTCGCTATGCTTAGAATACTACTTTAATAATTCGTAAATTTTTACTTCCAAAAAAAAACGAGAAATAATTATATATCTAGGTTAAAATGTTTGTAGTAGTAGCCCTTCTCTTGACTCGAAGAGGTAATTTTGGTTTTTCCAACTAGTTAAACTCTTCTTTTGAAAAGGAAATTAATATGAATTCAAATGTTCAAAGTAGCCTTCATCATGCTAGAACATTTTAATGCATCCCTAATACAGCACTGAGTTTCCACCGATTTAAAGGTTTTTAGCAGGGATAGTTGGACCGATTTATTACTAAATATGAGTTATGTGCGTCTACATAGAAATTTGTTTTACTTTTTTAAGTCTGATAAATTTTTTCAATGCATTAACGTTTTCAGTTTGCGAAAGACGCTGGTCTCTATGTTTTTCAGTTTTACATAACGTTTTAGTCGCTTACGGTTAAATGCTTTTAATATGATATAGATCGTCGTTTTCAGATGTGTCTTTCATTTGGGCATGCGACGATTGTAATTAGTTACATTGATCCTAGGTGTTTTTCCTAATTAACATTTTGAACCAAAAATGAGTAGGCCTAGTTCATATTTCTGAAAGATAAAATTAAGTCCCAAAAATTTAACAGGTGGGTTAGCTATTAGATGAGGACAATGTTGAACGTTCCGAGATCAGGTCTTTGCTTCAAATGTGAACTTATGAAGTCTGCAATCACAAGTTAATAATACAACTTCAAGGTAGAAAATACAATGGAGGATATTATGTGTTTACGGAAAATAATAATTAAAGAATGGAGCCATATTGGTCCAGGACGTTAACCAGAGTTCGACCAAGTCAACAACCTCAAAAATACACTGAAACTTTGCGCCATAACACAGCGAAAAATCTACTTACATGAAAAAAAGGTCCCTAGATGACGCTACTAACTATTCCCTTACGTTAGTACTACACTGTGAATAGCTTGATTTCGTGTCACCACTTCATGAAATTTTATTAAAAGAATGAAAATTAAATTATGAACTTTAAATTTTTTCTACACGCGCTCCCTTGCGACTTTAAACCCCACAATGACGACGAAGCTCTTCAGCCAGTCAGAGAAGAGGAGACAATTTGAGGTGAGAGATAAATGAGGTGAGATTGATTGGAAATGATGACGGTCAACCTGCGGCACCGTAACTCTCCCAGCATAACTCGCGCACGCCCCTACCCTTTGGTAGGCGATTGTGAAGTACTGCCGCGTAGCTCCATTGTATTTGTAAGAGAACTAGACTCGAGCGTGGGAAATAAGGCGGTGGCACAGGGCAAATGACCAGTTTAAAAATTAAATTGGAGGAGGTGGTTCAGTGGGCCACGTGACCACTAAGAAAATTCAAGGGTAACCAAAGTCCAGACATTATTTCAAATATAGTATTTATCCATTTATTTAGTTTAGCAGACGACGTGCCCTGGTCATTGCTCATGGACCAGTTTATTTATTCCTGGCCAGGGGGGGGGGTGTCGCTGGCCAAATGTCCAGTTTAAAAATAATTCTTATTTCCCACCCTGCTAGACCCTATTTTTACGATTCGGTACTGTGCAACCCTACCTAAACGCTGAGGATGCTGGGAGAACTACGGGGCCGTTCCATAGGTGGGGGTACAGAGGCAACGTTATAGGAATAGGGGTGCCACTCCATCCCTTTGAATGAAAGAAGCAAGTTGTAGGGAAAAGGGGGTATGGTTTATAATACAGCATGCGGAAAACAGTCTTCTAATTACAGGGTCTTTTTGGCGGTTTTAATTAACGCTTACGCCAAGGAGAGCGGCCAAGTTGAAACGAAAGACAAACCCCAATTTCATTTATCGCATGCCGAATGGCCCGGAGCGCAACAGTCTGTATTCTCTAGCATCCATTTTTAATACCTTCATGAAGCTAAAACAATTTAACCCAGAGTATTGACGATTTAGAGTTATTTGTATGCCGTTGTCTGTTATACCAAAGGCGAATAGAATTTAACAGAATGTGAGGTATTAGGATATAATGATAGTGGTGATATTTATAACAAACAATCAGCTATACTTTAATATTACCAAAAGCCTATAGAATAAAAACAAAAAGTATACTTCATTATTAATTCCCTGCTTTTGGTTCACTGTCGACGACATGTAAACTGAGAAGAAAACTACTCTCTGCTCAACCTTCTACAGGAACTAACCAATCAGAGAAAAGCTTCTTGACGTCATAGGTCTTTAGAAAGTAGTACATGATGCTGGCGATCCAAACGTTCATTTTTGGTACTAAAGCTAGCATCTGCTACATTATCAGCCTATAATCTCTGAGGCTTCTGTTGAACATTTTGTTGCCGGTCCATCCTAATAAAGCAAAGGCCCATTGAGAATAAGGGCAAATCCACTCTATTTGCTTTCCACAAACGTTTACTTTGAGCTAGATTTTCAATATCCTTATTAAGAAACGTAATCCACAATTTGACTAGTAATATCGTTTTCTGGATATTCTTCTCGGTACTTCATGATGGTAAAACACTTGTCAAAATTGTCAATTATATTACGACTACGAGAACCTAGGCCTAATTTTGATGAACTTGCGTTGGTTTGTTTTTCAATCCCTCCTTATAAGATTATTCCCTTTGTTTTAAGTTTTGAAAAGAGATCTTCTAAGATGCCAGTTTCTTTTCCCTCATTTGGTGATGTTATAAGTAGATCAAGATCGTGCCCTTCTGATTTTTATCTACGGAAACCTCCAGTTATTTCAACTAAGCAATTGTTTAGCAAAAGATTTTGCACCAAAGTTTTCATATTTTGACCTTCTTTCAAGGTCACCGGAGAATTTAGGTCGGAATGAAAAGCCAGGCCATTACTATTCTTAAGTTTGATTTCCATAATTTAGGCGTATTTTTAACTTTTTCCAAGGTATCATAACCTTGGCTGAACTATTTTTTAGCGGTGCTTGGTCCCACACCAAAAACTGATGTTAAATCAGTCACACTTTTGAACCAATTAGAGTTTGCAGTTTTTTCAACTTCTTCACAATGTCCGTTTTCTATTATATCTGTTATGATTCGCGCGGAATGTTGGCCAATATCATGGATTTTGGTAATATCTCCCGAATGGTTTATTCTTTTAGATTGTTTCAGTGCTGTACAGGCTTTTCTAAAAGCTAAAGCTCTGGGGTAATCTCCAGGGTCATCACGTAATTCAGCTTCTTTAGCCAAAATTTCTAAAGCTTTAACCAAATCTACGTTTTCGTGGCTTAATAGTGTAGGCCTTTGACACAAATACTGGTGTCTCTTCATAATTTTTGAAGGTATGACTTCACTATCTGACAATTTACGTTTCAATTTGTAACTTTCAGTTATTTGGGGTGTATGTGATTTAACGCTGTCAAAAAGCATTTTAGAGAGAGTATTTCAATATTACTATCGTGCTTTAAATCAATAATTTGTTTCAAAGCCAATTCCTCAGAGTCTACTTCAGTCAGTACATGGGTAACATTTTCAGATAAAGTTTCGCTTATCTTATAACCATTCTTAATAGCGCAGTTTTTTATTGATTGCAACCGTAATTTTTGTATTTTTGAAAGTATAATGTATAAAAGTATACCTTTTTTTGTATCAATTTCATTAGAATTATTTACTTCGAAAAACCACGATGTTTATCAGAAACAAATTTACCGCCAAAATACTAAACAATGTAAACGATATTCATCCGCCGTTAGATGGCGTTCGTTACAGAAACGACGTCACGCTCACGTGTCAAGCATTGACCAATGAGAGAACGCAAACTTTGAATTCCCAGTATAAAAGTTGGTTTGAAGTTCAGGTGGAGTGTACTACTGAGTAAACTAATAATTGTTAAAGTTAAAATAATATAAATTTAAAATGAATATTAATATATCCTAATATTCATGGCAAAGGAAAATTTTTTTTTGTGAAGTTTATGAAAATTGTGAAGAAAAAAAGACGGGACAATGTGCTCCGTCACTCTCTCAAATTGATACACCGTGGACATTGACATGGTCTATGCCCTCTGGGAAGATAATTTTGAGGGTCGGCGTTAAAATTAAATTGGTTGGCTCCTTGCGGATTTCGAACGCGAACTCTTTCTCCAATGTTTCTTGGGAAATTTTCCTGTTCCGCTCTTGGTCTGCCCACAGGCCTCCTTTCTCGTGCTGGAGGATTGTTTAATACTTCTTCATTTTGATGATTCGCTCTTGGTCTGCCCACAGGCCTCCTTTCTCGTGCTGGAGGATTGTTTAATACTTCTTCATTTTGATGATTCGCTCTTGGTCTGCCCACAGGCCTCCTTTCTCGTACCGGAGGATTGTTTAATAGTTCCCTTTCCACGAATGGTTCATTTTGACGAGCTGCCCTAGCTCTACCCACAGGCCACCTTCCTCGTGCCGGAGGATTGTTTAATATTTCCCTTTCCACGAATGGTTCATTTTGATGAGCTGCCCTAGCTCTACCCACAGGCCTCCTTTCTCGTGCTGGAGGATTGTTTAATAGTTCCCTTTCCACGAATGGTTCATTTTGACGAGCTGCCCTAGCTCTACCCACAGGCCACCTTCCTCGTGCCGGAGGATTGTTTAATATTTCCCTTTCCACGAATGGTTCATTTTGATGAGCTGCCCTAGCTCTACCCACAGGCCGCCTTCCTCGTACCGGAGGATTGTTTAATATTTCCCTTTCCACGAATGGTTCATTTTGACGAGCTGCCCTAGCTCTACCCACAGGCCGCCTTCCTCGTGCCGGAGGATTGTTTAATATTTCCCTTTCCACGAATGGTTCATTTTGACGAGCTGCCCTAGCTCTACCCACAGGCCGCCTTCCTCGTGCTGGAGGATTGTTCAATACTTCCCTTTCCACGAATGGTTCATTGTCCTCTTCTCCTGGGTCAGGGTCTTCCAGTAGGTCGTCTCTTTGACGGTTTGAATTGTTTTCTATGTGGTCTCGTTCACCCCTCCTTAAATCACCTCCTTCGTAGTAAAAGAGTAGTGTAACTGGACAATTGTCGGATATGGAGATTAGTCTATCCATCTTGTTGGCTAGATTTTGAAATAAAGACATAGGATTCTATAGGAGAAAAAATGTGTTTTTATAGGAAAATATAGGACTAAAAATGACTGGAGCTTGTCATGAAGTGGCAAAAACTGGACAATAACAGTAAACACTGATTTAAATAGAGATTGAACTTACCTGGTAGGCTTGGTAGCAGCAACCGTAAAATGCACAGAATAGTTCTTTTACACAACAAACTAGCTAAGCCTAATCCTAAGAATGCGCGTGCTGAAATACAATATCAATTGTCAGCACGCGCAAAGCTATAGAGCTATTAAATATTAAAATATTTTTGTTTGTTACCCTTCGGGTAAAGGTGGAGCACCCTCTTCTTGCCCAGGCGCGTTAACATGATAAAGGCAAAAACTTTACACCCTGAAGCTTCGGAGCTGCAAATACTTTCTCTAGAGGCGCTTATATCTTGAGCTTTCTGAAGTCGACTCAAAACGGACGACGTAATTGTACATTCCATTCTAAAACATCGGAAGAAAAAGGAATTATAACTAAAATTATAAATTATAAAAACTGAACATTGAACATACCTAAGTGATTTCACAAGCATTTTCATTTGAGTTTTGAGCATGGAAACTTCTCCTTTAAGAAGTTCCACCTCTTTATCTTCTTCCCTACGTATACGCTGCATTTCAATTATGGTTTCTTCTAAACTTTCGCATAATGCCTATTAACAGACAGTTTTAATTGTTCAATTAAATATAATTGGTAAAAATAATTAGAAATAAGGGTTAATTACCCTGCTTTCTTCGAAACCATCATCAGGACCAGGTGGGTCATCCATACAAAAAAATTCCTTTACAGGATGACTATACGAAACAAATTTAAAATAAAATTAATAACTACATTAAAATAGCTCATAATTAAAATGAAAGAGTACATTTTTTTTAATTATTAATATGTAATACCTTCTCATTACTTCTTAATTCATCATTAGACTATTTACAAAAGATTGAAGTCCGTTTACACGATCTTCAAGAAATGCTGTGTCAAAATTATCACCAAACCACCTTTTCGGTGGTATTGTGAATTTTAAATTAGGGAGAAAAGTTTTGAGCTACGTTTCAAAAATAAAGCAAATATTTTAATTATTTATAACTTAGAAATTTAAATATTTATAGATAGTAGAAGCCTAAGTACTTTTTTATTAAGTCTTGCAAAATCAGTGTAACGTCTGAAAACAAACCAACGTCTACATGTGGTGGAATGTTCCACTTGAACTTTGTATATCTTAAAAAGATTTAAATAAATAAATAAATATATAAGTCGTGTACAATAATTATCAATTTTTAAGATTATTTGAAGTATTTAATGATTTATTATCTTGGTCTGTTTCTGTCTCGGTTTAAAATAAGGGTATTAATAACCGCAATTTCGCAATGAAATTAAATTATCTGCCATAATCAATCAATTATTTCAGTTTAATTGAAAATCAGATAGAGTTAAGATGTCCTTGAAAATTCTAACACCAAGTTCCCCTAATTAGCTTGTAAAACAGCTCGAAGTCAGAAATGATTTCTCTTTTTGATACACGTACTTTTTATGGGTGTTTTAGATTAAAATTGAGGGAGAGAAAAGTTTCAAGGTAGCCTAGCATCATTCTAGGCCTAGAGTCTTAAGACATTCTTAGAAGAATAAATAACATAATTATATATATTCATAGTAATTCTCTTGATTTTCTTTAAATCCTATTCAATTTTTCTCAAGCATGACGACAATATCAGGGACAATTTTATTGCCGGAAAGAAATTTTTTGGAAGGGAGTTACAATAAATGATTAACCCAAAAGGGAGTTCCAAAGTTAACCAGGATGACTAAAAATATCGTGGGATTCCACACAATTTAAGTGAAAAATGGGGACAAAACGTTATTAGAAAGTAAATAACTACGCAAAAACTTCTGTAGGATGCTAAACATTTTTTTCAACCACGCCAGGGATGATCTTTTGCGTCTTTGTGGCAGATGCCAAAGTACACGTTGAAATTACGTGAAAAACACCTTCAACGTACCCCACACTTGAAAACAAAAGAGAAATACGCCTAATGCCTTTAAGGCATATTATTTAATTAAATTAAAGGGAGAATGAAGATGCGAAATATTTAAATCATTTCTTTTTACACCCATTGAAATAACATTGGCGTATAACAAATCTAAATTAATTAATTTCTCAGGAATTAAATATCTGATTGATACATCATTTATACCACCGTATAGGGCATGATTGGTAGTATATGTTATCAAATTTTGATATATATAAACAGAGCCATTTTCGAGAAAAATGACTTTTTGACTTTTGTGTACGCCCATAGAAATAACATTAGCGTACAACAAACCTAATAAAATTAATTTCTCACAAACTAAATTTCTGATACGTCATTTATACCACCGTTTAGGGCATGATTTGTAGTATATTTTATCAAATTTTGATATAAATACACCGAGCCATTTTCGAGAAAAATGACTTTTTGACTTTTGTGTACGCTCATAGAAATAACATTAGCGTACAACAAACCTAAAATAATAAATTTCTCACAAACTAAATTTCTGATAGATACGTCATTTATACCACCGTTTAGGGCATGATTTGTAGTATATTTTATCAAATTTTGATATAAATACACCGAGCCCTTTTCGAGAAAAATGACTTTTTGACTTTTGTGTACGCTCATAGAAATAACATTAGCGTATAACAAACCTAAAATAATTAATTTCTCACAAACTAAATTTCTGATAGATACGTCATTTATACCACCGTTTAGGGCATGATTTGCCTTCATTTCTGAAGAGTTAGAGTTTAAAGAAATTGAAGCGGAGCGTAGCCAAATTATGGAAGAAATTAGCAACTTTTAATTCAATAAAATAAATTTAAAAAAACATGGCAGTAACGGAGCTTTACAAGATTTGCCTTCATTTCTGAAGATTTAGATGAAATTGAAGAGGAACGTAGCGAATTAATGGAAGAAATGACCAACAGTTAATGTTTTTTTTCCCAACGTTTTGTTTTAATAAAACTGTTTTGAAAAACCTGGCAGTAACGGAGAATTACAAAACTTACACACCAGGAGTCCCTCGTCCCCTACCTCTACCAACCCTCCCACACCTTTACCTACACTCCCACCAGGTCTATCTGCAAGTCCAAATCCTTTATATATACCATCCTCGCTAGGATACCTATTTCTAATATTATTAACGGCACAAGATGGGACAACTTTCCCGTTCCCTCTTCCTAAGGGACCATTGTGCCAAGAACTAAAAGCTGCGTAAGCAGCGAAGCGATAGCGTGTATTGAGTTCAGCTTCATACCGTATATTTCCCAAGCCGCATAATAATTCCATTTGGATATGGAGGGCTTCTCGATCGAGAATATGTTTCTCAAATCGGACAGGAGATAATGTAATACAACCAAGTCCCCTAAAATAATTTAGGTAATTAGTAAATTATCTGAATGGGTAATTTTTCTAAGTCAACTTTTGTCTAGACGCACAGCATACCCTTTCTATAGGGGTAGGCATTTCGGTACAATTCCTACATTTGCACCAACTAGGGCTTTCACCTTGATCAGGTGGCGCTAACGGACAATCAGGCGGAGATGTTCATGGAATGATTACATTGTCCAAGGTATCAATATCATCATATCATTCATTAATGATAATGGTCTTTCGGGGTTATCCTGGTCTGCCATATTTGAAATATCTTTCAACGCCTTGTTGAAAGATATTTTTGGACTCTTTTCCAAAACTCCATCAAAAGTTTCACAAAGAAAGGGATGGGCATCTTCATAATCTAGGCGCAAATTAAAGTTGTACGCCTAAATTAAACAATTGTTTTTAAATAATTACCTTTGCTGTTTGCATAATCGGCTTTGGTTTAACAACGCGCCACTCCTTTGGCTTTGGGTTATTAACCACGGCAACGGTCTCCATTTTAATGATTTCACTAAGACTTTGCTACGAAACACGGCTGGAGTGCGGACTGGAGAGGCTATTGCAATAGAGAGAATAGAAAGGGGGCTAACAACCAATCACAGGAGAGATTGGGCGTATGTGAGAAACCACTTTACTAGCAAGAAATTATTCCTTTTTGACGCGTTTTACGTCAGCAGCTGACGTCAAAAGAAAGGGCGAAGGACTTTTTTTAAAAACATTCAACGGTCCGCCGACCGGTTTAGAGTCCCTTTAACAGCGGCCGTAGGAATTTTCCTAATAATTTATTTAATAATTATAATGTAGGTTTATTTGTGACCCCTGCAAAACTATTAACTCTACGAATAGTTTGACCTCAAAGGGTGTAAATTTGACCCCAGATAATATAAGGCCAAACGGAATTGGGACAATCGGATCACAGCAGGGATTAGCCTCCCTTCCTACTTTGTTTAATGGTGATTACCGACAACCACTAGGAAATACGATGAACATGAGTGGTCACGTAATCTCGGGCTTATCAACAAATACTAACAAACTTCAAAAACTAACTGATAAAACAAATACAAGTTCTAACGCAACGAAAGCGGGGAATAAATCTATAAGAACGGTAAAAAACATTAAAATTGGGGGAAAGGTGTCAAATAAATTAAAAGCCTTGCCACCTCGAGCTAAAGTGATTCCCAAGAAAGCGATATTTATATCACGCCTTCCTCCTTGTACCAGCAATAATGACCTCAAAGATTGTAATCTGGACGGCACCGAATTCAAGACGGTAGTTTGTACCAGAATAAAATCTAAACACCCAACTTATGCATCTTTTTACGTGACCGCTGACGACACCGAATTTGAATTACTTAACGATCCGATAAATTTTCCTGCGGGTTGCTTTATGTCGACCTTCAAAGGTCCATTGCACCTCGATCAGATTCATGACCACGTGAACCCGGCAGAAACGAATAAATCAGCAGATATCAACGCAATCGATGATGAAGTCTAATAAGCATAACACTCCATACAATATTTATTATGTTCGAGGTCTTAGAACTAAAAAATCAGAATTCTTCTCGAACTGTTTTTTACAGGACCATGATATAATTTGCTTGACAGAAACGTGGCTTGACTCGTCACACTACTCTACAGATCTTTTCCCCGACTATTATACTGTTCTTCGATCTGACAGAACTAAGTCTACACGTGGTGGGGGAGCTCTAACCGCACTTTCTAAAAACTTAAAATTTTTAAGGCGACCAGACCTGGAATTGAACTTTGAATCAGTCTGGGTCGAGATACAATGCACCCAAAACCAAAATCTATTATTGGGTAATATTTATTTGGCCCCAGACACTTCATTTCACGCCTATGAGGAATTGAGCTCGCATATTTCACACAAACTACTCACATACAATGGCCATATAATTTACATGGGTGACTTCAATTTACCCGGAGTTGACTGGAATCAAGGTACATCTTCCTTCTGTAGATATGACATCAGACCTAAGGCGGATAAAATTATAGACATGGCTACTTCTTGTAACTTATTACAACTAAACAATTATAATAATCACCAAGGGAAAGTTCTCGACCTTTGCTTTAATAATAGTGGCCACTGTCAAGTTAAACCTTCATTGAACTATCCACTAGTACCAATCGACCCATACCATCCCCCATTATTGATATCATTTCTTTGTTCTATCCCCAACTCGAATTCAGAAGGTAGAAATTATAACCTCCGAGACTATACTAAACGGGACTATTATAAACTCTATACTTCAATTAGAGATTGTAATTGGTGTAGGTTTTTTGAAACCAGGGATATCGAAAGAGCTGTGAACTTACTGAATTCATATATAATTGAGTCCATGAATTCCAGCATTCCACTTAGACAGGTCACCAAAAGAAACAAAGCAAACAAATATCCTACTTGGTTCTCCCATGAGTTACGAATTGCATTACGACGCAACAGATATTACCATCAAAAGAACAAAAGAAAACTCTCCCCCATAGATTCAAATAATTACAAACATTACCGTGTTCAAGTTAAAAAACTATTAGTCAGAGACAGAACTAATTACGGGAAAAAAATCAGTGACTCAGTTTACAATGACCCAAAGACATTTTGGTCTTACGTAAGAACAAAGACTAATCCCCATAAGGAAGTAATCCATTTAGAAAAGGATGGAAATATAATTACCAATGAAAATGAAATTACAAAAGAATTTGCAAAATGTTTTTCAAAGATAGCGGATGACAAATCGAACTTAAATTACTCGATTGAAACAAGTAAAAAAGCGATAAACCTATCAAATATTATAATATCAGAGGCAGACGTTCTAAAAGCAATAGATAAACTAAAACCAAAAACCACGAAAGGTTATGACGATATACCTAATTTTATTATAAAAGGTTGCAAAGAGGTTTTAAGCGCACCTCTTGCACATATATTCAACCTTTCGGTAGGCCAGGGACTCTTCCCTGAGAGTTGGAAGGTTTCTTTAGTCTCACCCATTTTTAAAAAAGGCTTTAAGGGAGACGCGACTAATTACCTCCCGGTCTCTTTTTTATGCGCCATGGCCCTAGTTTTCGACTTTATACAAATGGTTTACTCCTAACCTTCCAGAAACCCAGCATGGTTTTGTTACAGGCCGTTCTGTTGATACCAATCATTTATTATTTCTAAATTATGTCGAGCCATTAGTTAAGAGTCGCGGACAAGTTGATGTGGCATATTTAGATCTATCTAAAGCATTTGACAGAGTATCGCATCAAATATTGATAAAGAAATTAGCGGCATTCGGCTTGTCCGGTCCCGTATTAAAATGGGTTGTAAGCAATCTTCATGGAAGAAGAAATTTTATTAAGTGTAACAATTTTTTGTCCAATATATCTTATGAAGTCTTGTGTGAAGTACCCCAAGGATCTTCACTGGGCCCATTATTCTTTAATATATACATCGCAGATATTTCAAGTTATATAACGAGTTCTCAACTTTATCAATTCGCGGACGATCATAAGTGCGCGAAATCGGTAGTTAAGATTTCTGATTGTGAGGCACTACAACAAGATTTAGTAAACCTGCAAAAATGGTGTAATTCTAATAACATCCCTATAAATGAAACCAAAACGAAAATTATAACTTATACCCGCAAAATAAATCCCCTAGTATACGACTATAAATTAAACGATAAAGTTTTAGACAGGGAACTGACTATTTGTGACCTTGGTGTGGTCTTTGATCATAAGTTGCTATTTGTTGATCACGTAGGGTATAGTTCAACACGAGCACGAAGAACTTTAGGTGGGATATTAAACATTGCTCTCCAAATTCGATCACCCAAATGTTTTCTGAAGCTTTACAAGACTTTAGTTCGCCCACTAATCCTTCATGGCTCCCTCAGCTATGGAGGGACTTGCAAAATTAACATTGACAAACTGGAATCCGTCCAAAGAAAATTCATTTGGTATTATTCATCCTACTTCAAAAATAGGCATTTTTATTATTACGAAAACACACTAAAATCTTTAAATCTGGAAAGTATATCACGGGTTTTAAAAAAACTCGATATTGTTTTTCTTTGTAAACTGATTAACTATAAAATTACTAGTTCTGTAATATTACATAAAGTGACCTTTAATATTCCTAATCGAAAAACGAGAAAGCATAAAACATTTTACACCAAATTATCATGTGACCCTATAAATAGAATCTTGAGAACGTACAATGATAACTTCCAGCATGTAAACTTATTTAATTGTACTTTGACCCTAAAGAACTTTGACGATCAAAATCCCGATATTAGACAGCAGCATGATTGAAATGAAATTTCTACCATAAAAAATTTTTAATGTAACAATTTCAATTTTACAATTAACATGTGACGCGTTCTTTTAAGTGTACTACCTAGCAGATACCCTTTGTATTGTTGTGGTGGACAATAAATATTATTATTATTATTGTTATTACAATTATCCACTACCGAAATAAAATAACCTTTCTCGAATTATAATATGCCTTTTCCAAAAATTACTGTTTACATTTATCTACTTCCGAAATGAAATAACCTCGAATTATAATATGCCTTTTTCAAAAAATTACTGTTTACAATTATCCACTTCCGAAATAAAATAACCTTTCTCGAATTATAATATGCCTTTTCCAAAAATTACTGTTTACATTTATCTACTTCCGAAAAAAAATACCCTTTCTCGAATTATAATATACCTTTTCCAAAACATTACTGTTTATAATTATCTACTTCCAAAAGAAAACCTATCTCGAATTATAATATGTCTTTTCCAAAACATTACTGTTTACAATTATCTACTTCCGAAATAAAATAACCTTTCTCGAATTATATATAATATGCCTTTTTCAAAAAATTACTGTTTACAATTATCCACTTCCGAAATAAAATAACCTTTCTCGAATTACAATATGCCTTTTCCAAAAATTACTGTTTACATTTATCTACTTCCGAAATAAAATACCCTTTCTCGAATTATAATATACCTTTTCCAAAACATTACTGTTTACATTTATCTACTTCCGAAATGAAATAACCTTCCTCGAATTATAATATGCCTTTTCTAAAAAACTTACTGTTTACAATTATCTACTTCCGAAATAAAATAACCTTTCTCGATTTATAATGCCTTTTCCAAAACATTAATGGTTGCAATTATCTACTTCCAAAAGAAAACCTATCTCGAATTATAATGTGCCTTTTCCAAAACATTACTGTATACAATTATCTACTTCCGAAATAAATTAATCTTTCTCGAATTATAATATGCCTTTTCCAAAAATTACTGTTTACATTTATCTACTTCCGAAATGAAATAACCTTCCTCGAATTATAATATGCCTTTTCCAAAAAACTTACTGTTAACAATTATCTACTTCCGAAATAAAATAACCTTTCTCGATTTATAATATGCCTTTTCCAAAAAATTACTGTTTACAATTGTCTACCAAAAAACATGATGTTTTATTAGGTCACATTCCTGATTAAATGATCACAGAAAAGGTAGTATTTGAAACCAACGAATATAAGTGTATTGTTAAGAAATGCTCAAGACTCAAGACAAACACTCTATTTCTCAAAATATCGGCCGCTATTTCTAAAACCGCAGTTTTGAAAAACTTAAGTTTGAGAGCTTCAAATGAATATTTTAAGGGCTCATTTGGAAGAATGAACATCATTCTATCCATAAAACACGGCCTCAAGACTCTATCATAAATTCCAGAGAAGATACAAGCATAATTAGACAACCTCATATTTTGCATAATTTATTTTTTCCAAAATGAAGGGAAAGTTCTCCCATGGGTCTCGGGAAATGAGCTTTCACGGCCAATGGGAAAAACATAGGCTTACGAAAATAATTCCATTGAAAACGTCGGATCTTTCTCTTCAAATTAAACACCTTAAACGCCAGGTTAGGCCCAAAGATTATTAAGAAAACTCGAATAGAGAATATGTCCTCATTTGCCTAAAATGGAACACCCCGATACACGAAAATTTACTCTATCTTTTTACATCCATAACTAATGTTTTACTCACTAAAGGAAAACAAAAAAGATGGCCCCGGCCAGATTACACTTTTCGCGCCCTCTAGTGACTAGAATTAGTATTACTATATTCATTGACCCCGACAAATTTAAAATTTTCAGGTTTTTTTCCATTGTTTATAAAATAGCATTCCGATTATGAATAAAACCAATCTAGTAAGAATTTGGTTTACAGTTTAATCAAAAATAAATAGGGGAAAGTGTCGGACTGCCATATTTTCCTGCCTTTGCCTTAGCTTGACATGCATTTCGAGACGCTCAGGCGCGCGAGAGGTGTTTAAAATGGTATCAGCCAATCAGATTTGTAGTTGATGATGTCATTCTTCCCGAGAATAACGCTCGTTCGCCACCAAACGGGAGAATTTGGCATAGGCCTATCTCAAGGAAGAGACCTCCGCGCTCCGTTCTATTTTGTTTATTGTCATTTTCGCGTTTGAACGAGGTTAAAGTTTGTTTAAAACGTTAGCACGCCGAAATTAAATTAAAATTGCCGCGATGTTCTTGAAATCATCATTTAATTATAAAAAACACATCGTTAAAATCCTTTAGAATTTCGTTTAAACTTAGGCCCTGGGTTGTCATTACAAGCTAAAACGTTTTAATATTAGTAAATAAGATCAATATTAGCAAACTAAATTAATACAATCATGTACATCATCAAATTAAATTGTGGCGATAAACCGCAGTGGCCACGGTTAGCCTCAGTCAAAAGCGGCTAATATAAAATAAAACCGCGCTATTTCTTCACGCGCAATATCACAAATTATCTTAGGTACGTGGTGAATAGGCGAGGGGGATGACACAGATTTCGCGAGTATGTATTCACCCCTCCAAATGCATGTCACAGACGAAGGAGAGAGTCCGACACTTTCCCCTATTTATTTTTGCTACAAATTAAATAAGTAAAAAACTGTAGTGTTCAAGTCTTGGTGGATTAATTAGGCGAGATATACTAATCTATAGAGTAATTTAAGTTGAGAGGGGGAGTGAACTGTGTATCCCCTACGTTAGGGGCGACTTTGTACTAGTGAATACTATTTGCCCCCGGAAGGGAAGGGGAGGGGGGATATCACTAAGGTAAGAGATAGAGGGTTATGACGTTGCCGTATATGGGAAAGAAATTACTCTATATCCAAGATTTATTCTACCATATGATTATGGTCATTCGATACATTGGGTGGCAAGGATGCCGCTTGAGTACGGATAAAGAAGTGAGGAATATTCTCTCCTATATCTCATGCTTAGAAAATGGGGGTTACAATCAATCGATATCTGAGGATGGGGCGCCATCTAGGTTGTGTTTGGAATAGGCGGGAATTACGAATATAGCAATACTCTCCCGTGAGATTAAAACACAGTGACTGTATGAGTCTTAAGATAATGTGAGGGTTTAACAATAAAATTCGAAGATCATTGGCAACTTGTAATATTGCGCTATGCATTTGTAACAGTTTGGTTGAGCTTAATGAGGTAGATTGTAATTCAGATTAAACTTCGTTTAAGTCACTATTTTATACTGTCCTTTATGAGGTTATTGTTATTGTGGTGAAAAGTTTGTTTAAAGTCATTATTTATACTGTCCTTTATGAGGTTATTGTTATTATGGTGAAAAGTTTGTTTAAACTCATTATTTATACTGTCCTTCATGAGGTTATTGTTATTATGGTGAAAACTTGGTTTAGCTGCTGTAGAATTGGTAGAAAATGTGTTGAGCTAGAAAAATTCTAATAAGGAACCCCGAATTTATAAACTGGTCCCACCGTCTATTTTTTCCATAAACCATAATTAATAAAGTGCTCCCTGATACCACTGACCCCAACTTTTGGAATAAATAAACTGGTCCGAACAATTAATAAACTGGTTTGGGACTTGTAAACCTGTCTTATTTCCTACCCTGTAGTGACGAGCCCATGTAAACAATAAAGATGGCCGCGAGCTACACGGACGCTCATGAGGTTTAAGCCTCGGTCTTTAGTGTATCGGGAGACGGGGACTCGGGGAGGGGTCCGAGTAAGGGGAGTTTCTGAAGCGTTTGCAAATCTTATTTAAATTTATGTTTTTATTATTATGTAACCGATTTATATTACTGAACGAATTGTACCTTATACTGTAGCAGACCACCCTAAAAGTTAGGCCAAGGTTTCTCAACTGTTGCTGATATTTAACTAGTTATGCCACCGCATGGATATTTTAAAATCCTTTCCTAACATTAGAATTAAACCTTCAATACCTTGATTTAACTTTTCATTTATAATCCTTATTTAATTTAAGGATGACGTCAGTTTGTAAGTCTCGTTAATTTAATTCCCCCTTTCCCACAGAGAGGGTCTGAAAATTTAAATCACTTGGCAGAGACTGGAGATCTTCAACATTCAGTGACAGACTCTGAATCTCAATGGGCATTTAAAAAACTGTATATATTTAAATTGAAATTCCATATTATAATTAAATACTTTTTGTTTGATACGTTGATATTAACGTAATCAATCCTTGAATACTCTATTGGTACTATCAACACCATCGTTAAATTTATTACTTAAATAATATAATTTTTTTAAATATAACAATCAAATTAGCGACTTATAATTAGTTAACTTTATATAAGTATGTTTCATTGATTAAAATTACATTTCTAAAAATTGTTAGGTTGATAGCACTTTCATGTTTCATGTAGAAATTTCATATTTCCGTGGATGGAGAGATGAACACGTTGATTCCGTTTGTCCTTGATTGAAATTAGATTCATTTTGATCATAAATTTCATTTTATATTTTGAGTTGTTGATTTTATGAGATTGTTGATATTATTTTTATAATTATCACTTACGTAACTGTTATTAGTAGATGAACCCAGCGAGAGTGGAAACTGCCAAAATGATTAGTTGATTCCGTTTGTCGTTGATGGAAATTAGTTTCAATTTGATCATAAATTTCATTTTATATCTTTGAGTTGTTGATTTTATTTTTATAATTATCACTTACGTAACTGTTATTAGTAGATGAACCCAGCGAGAGCGGAAACTGCCAAAATGATTAGTTAATTTTGCAAAGAATCTGCAATTTAATTCTGCAAAAATCTACCTATTATTTTATGTCAGTTCCGTTAAGTGATCATTTAATTTTAAACTTGCCAAACAAATAGTGAGCAATGGTACCTCCGTCCAAACTAGTTATAGTTTTAAAACGGTGACTCGAGTTTCATTTTGTTAATACATTTAATTTTATTAGTAAATCAACCTTGAACCTCCCTAACTTTTAAGCAGACGAGTCTTCAAAAACGATATCATTGGTGAATTTAGAAAACTCTCTCTGCTTAGCGTGCCTTCTATCGGGGAGAACTTTAATTTCTTTTTTGATTAATATGATAATATTAATTGTAATGTTTAAGTTCCCAAGTAGAAATCTAATCTTGCCTAGGATTAAAAAGATATATAATAATTATAAATTGCAAAAAAAAATTGCAAGCAACTGTCTCTCCTCCTCTAGCGCGATACAATTATATACGACAGCATCCAGTGGCGGGCGTCGGGGAGGTGGGGGTCCATACGCTCTCTCTCTCTCTCGTCTCGTGGCGGGCGTCGGGGAGGTGGTGGGGGGGGGGGGTCCATACGCGCTCTCTCTCTCTCTCTCGTCTCGTGGCGGGCGTCGGGGGAGGTTCTGCCTTTCTCTTCTCTTGACTATAATTTATCTCGCTCTGTATTACAAGCAAGCGTAGCTTCGTGGTAACGCGCGCGGCCGGGCGTCTTCACTGACGTCTCGTATGGATTGGGACATCGCGGGTTCGAGGCCCGGCGCCGACAGAAAAATAATTTCAATTGAAATTAAATACGTTACGCCACCTATGAGGTGTAACGTGAACTACGGATGAATTTCGAGTCGAAAATTCGCGGGAAATTTGAAATTCAAAAAGTTTATTTATGACGAAACTTATTATGCGGTTACACCAAATCCAGCCAGCCGTCCAGCCAACAGAGGTCGGAACAATACTTTTCAGCTCTAAAGAGCGCGAAAAGTAAAAAGACCTTAGAAGATGCGTTGATTCATTACCTGTCCAATAATTTTGGTCCCGTAAGCGTAGATTAAGATGCGGAAAAAATACGGGAATTATTAGCCCAGTATCCAGATTTAGTCATAAACGTGATGCCAATTTTAGCTGATTTAGCATGTTTGGCCGAGTGATGTTGGGTTTAACTATACTTCCAAACACCGTATCATGACTCACTTGATGTTAAATGTAGATTCGACACAATTACGCCACAAAAACATAACAGTGTAGGTTACTTTGATCTAACTTGGTAATTATTTCATTCGAAATACCGTTAGAGTGCATTTAATTTACAATGTTTAACTGTAATGAACTGACAGCGCGCCAATTTTTGAAGCTTTAAGCAGATGACACTCAGAGCCCTTTAAAATATAAGTAGAGGTATAAAATGGCAAGCGTTGGTCGCTAGATGGTCGTAGCATCGCTAACAAATTATATTTGCTTATTACTAGTTGCAAAAACTCGGATATTTTCGTATTTAAATTAGGGTGTTCCAAATTAGGACGGGGTGTTCCAATTTATGACGGGGGCGTTCCAATTTAGGACGGACCGTTCCAAGTTAGGGCTGAAATCGACCTTTTTTAAAACTCATTTTGCAGGAAAAGTACGCGTCTTAGCAATCTGAAAATGGGTGCAATTCATCGGCAATAGTTCAAACTTATTGTATTGGTCTGCTTGTTCACTTCAGAAACTTATTTGGTACTGAAAATTCTGACTTTCCAAAGAGCCTGAGAAAGAGTTCCAAGATATGGCTACTGACCATATACGACTACAAAACGATCTCTTTCCGCTTTATAAATTATTAAATGAACATTATCTTATGAGATGCCGTTTACCAATGTCCGATTTATGGATACGAAACCATTTTGAGTTAGTGAAGGACCCATTTTGAAATATGCAAACCCCGAAGAAGAGGGCCCCCATTGACTGGGGCCCCAGTGCCAGTGGCAGTTGGGGCCCTATGCCCAGTCCGCCCCTGCGTTTAATTAAAATAGAACTGTGTATGACTCATACTCATTTTCAAATCGTAAGTGAAAAAATTTCAGATTCCCTAATAAGCTTACAGATTTTACTCCTTGGTTCATGCTCCTTGCTTGTTTTTATTTGATCTTCACCAAATAAAGTAAAAATCCAGGAAACGTTTTTCTTTATTTCGATACCTTTTTTGTAGTTCCTTTTGATTTAGATATTGCATTAAAATCTGTTGATTATAATATTTCAATGTCGAGTTGGGAAGATAATATAGTTATACCGTCATTTGTGTATAATCTAAAAACCCAATTGAGACGGTTTTAATAAGTTTGTAAGAAAATAAGTAGTTTTTTAATTGTCTTTCGTAAATGTTTTTCCGATTCGTATTGCACCGAAAAGTAAACACACCCAAAGTCCGAGCTGATATAAGATAATCTTAAAATAGGCGTTTGCATTCGTGTCCTCTAAAAAGAGGCATTAACGATTCAAGGTGACCCGAAAGATAACTACACATTAAATAAGATGATTTTAGTTTATTTAATAGAACCCAAGGTCATATGCGCATTTAGCTAAGCATAGGGATGGCATCGCCATCGATGAAGATAAATAGATGTAAATCTGTATTATGCAGCCCCTAGGAATTCGAAAAACTTTCCACTTTTCTCGGAAAGGTTACCTGACACAGTGACACGCTCGCTTTATACCCCACATGACGGACGTCGTTACTAACTTACAGAGTCTGAAAAGGAAAGGTATAGGTACCATGGGAGTGGGGGAATGAACAGGGCCAGGCTTTTAAGGAAATCAACGACCTTATAGCAGACGCGGCACTCCTTTAAGTCCAAGACAATGACAGCGATCTTTTCTTGACTACGGATGCCAGCAAACATGCCATTGGAGCTATGTTGTCCCAGGTTCAAGAAGGTCGGTTAATTCCTCTAGCTTTCTTTAGTAAATCCTGACTTAGCTTATTACAGAAAATCAAACTGTTACGATCAGCAATTGAACTCCTGAAATATTATTTTGGCATCATTCACTGTTCAGATAAAACCAACTGGGTTGCATCTTTAGGATCGGATACTTCTACATTTGTTAGGTTGGATACTTGTGAATTTGTAACTGTGGTGTCGGATACTGCTGAATTTGTAATTGTGGTGTCGGATACTTCTAACTTTGTAAATCTGGTGTAGTATACTGTGAATTTTTTAAAATCTTTGGGGTCGGATACTTCTGAATTTATATCTTTGTGGTTGCAGACTACTGAATTTGCATCTGCGATACTTCTGTATCTTTAGGGTCGTATACTTCTGAATTTGCATATATTTGAGGTCGGATTAATTACCATAATATTTAAAAATGGTAATTTACCAGTAAATTTACGATTAAAATTTTAGGATTACCAAAATTAACGTAATTTATTTATGGTATTTTATATAAAGTCAACCGCAACCAATCTTTACAAGGTGATCCTGGTCAAACCTTGAACACCTTGAACGTCAGAACTTTAAAAAAGAAGGAACGAATCGAGAAAGCGGGCTTTAAAGTAATAACGAAGTGGAAATGCGATTGGGGTAAAGATAAAACCGAAAGTCCGGCTATTGGCGTTTTTCTGGAAACAGAAAACATTAAAGAAAAAGTACGCGAGCCTTTAAATCCTCGCGATGCCTTTTTTGGTGGAAGAACGTCGGTACTTAAACTATACCATAAAGTTTCAGGCAGCGAGAAGATGCATTACGTTGACGTAACTAGTCTCTATCCTTTCGTCAACAAGAGAAAGAAGCTGCCAGTCGGGCACCCAGAAATTTTACTGGATAATATTCCTGACATTTTCGCATTCGACAGTTTCCTGAAATGCGAAGTTCTACCACCAATTAGACTCTTTCATCCAGTTTTACCAACGAGGTTAAACAATAAATTAGTATTCACTCTTTGTCGGGAGTGCGCCTTGAAACGTTTCCAAGGAGACTGCCACCATTCCGACTAAGAGCGAAAACTAGTCGGCACTTGGGTGATTGATGAACTTCGTGCCGCTGTAAATCGGGGTTATGTTATCCTAAAAAAGAGAGGCCTGGAAATACAAGGTGCGACAATATAGCCCCGAAACTGGCGAGGCCGGCTTGTTTCAAAAATACGTTGATTAGTTCCTTCTTCATAAACAGACGGCTAGTGGTTACCCCTCCAATTGCGTTACCCCCGAGGAACGTGACAATTATATTAAAAATTTTAAAATTAGAGAGGGTGTACTTTTAGATCCAGCCAAGATTAAAAGAAACGAAGGGTTGCGTAGCGTAGCAAAACTTGACTTGAATAGTCTTTGGGGTAAATTCGGGGAAAAAGTCAAACCAACCAAAACGGATGTTGAAGTAAAAAGCGTTTTAACCATCAATCAAGAAACGCTGCTAGTCAAATGGGTTCCTACAACTGAGGCCGACGTTGTTTTGAAGCATACCAACGTCTCCATAGCTTGCTATACAACGGCTATGGCCAGACTATGTTTATTAGAATATCTGGAAATTGTCGGGGATAAATGCTATTACCACGATACAGACTCGTTGGTGTACATGTCCCCCCCCCCCTTGGAATACCACTAATAGAAACTGGTAACTTTCTGGGTGAAATGACCAACGAATTGGAAGGTTATGGTAAAAACGCCTACATTGATACCTTTGTCAGTGGAGGATGCAAAAACTATAGTTTTTGGGTAACAGATCCCGACTCTGGCAAAAGGTTCAATATAACCAAAGTCAAAGGGTTTCGTCTTAATGTCTCTAACGAGAAACTAGTCAACCACGAAACTTTAAAAGGACTACTAGGCGTTGATTTAGATAAACCCCTTTTGCCCATAACGGTTCCAATTCCGAGACACATTACAAAGCTTCCCAAGCCGGGTCTCTATAGATACTCACAAAGTTTATAGAGCCACGGTCGATAAAATCCGTATACTAGACAATTTCAAAACAGTCCCCTATGGTTACCAACGCCCAACTTAATTTATTAATTTATTTATTTATTTAAAGCTTATTGACTAATTTATTAATTTATTGACTAATTTTTTTATTTATTTAAAATTTATTTACCATTTTAAAAGTTTATTGACTAATTTAAAACTAATTTATTAATTTATTTAAAAGTGTATATTGTATATTTAAAAGTTTTTAAAATAAAAAAATTTTAAACTGATTTTGTTCTTTTTTCGCGCGCTTCCTGTCATACGCGTTTATACGCGGCGCGTTTTCCTGCTATGCACGACGCGTTATTTTCCGCGACACGTGAGAAGAAGTTGCGCGCGCGCCCCCCTATATTAACGCTTGGCCGCTTAAAGTTTAATTTATTTAAGCTCGAGAACTCGAAGAACAATGATTCCCTTTTATCATCCGTGTACCATAACGGTAAATGGGCCTAGCAGGGCTGGAAAAACGTTTCTTTGCGAAAGAATGATTAAAAATCATCGGGAAATGTTTGAACCCAATATCGCTGAAATTATTTTCCATTATTCAGAATATCAACCATTTTACGACAGGTTGAAAGGTTTGGTTGTCTTTAAGGAAGGTTTGCCGGATATGAACGAGTACGACGGTTCTCGAAATTGTCTTATAGTAATAGACGATTTAATGGATCAGAAAAAATCAGGTTTGATAGGTTCAATTTTTACGAAGTTTAGTCATCATCGTAATTTGAGCGTGCTATATTTAACTCAAAATCTTTATCATAAATCCAGCGACGCTAGGGAATTAAGTTTAAACACAAATTATTTGATACTTTTCAAACAGGTTAGAGATAAATTGCAAATAAATTATCTAGCTAGACAAATGTACCCGCGTAACCCGAAATTTTTAATGGAAAGTTACTTGGACGCTACTGAACAACCTCATTCGTATTTGCTATTGGACTTTAAACAAAACTGCCCCGAAGATTATAGGGTTAGAACAAAAATATTTCCCGATGAGACAATGGTAATTTACGTGCCCAAGAAGAGATAAATAAGACTCGTATCATACAAGAGCATTCATTTGAATTATGAAACGCCGTGCGATTACATCACAGCGAGACGTTCTCAAACTCTTGAGTAAACTTAAAAAAGGGCCTAGACACGCTTTTATAAGATCCGCGGATAAAGGTTTAATAAACGCTATATCAGAATTGGTTTTAAATACGCTACACGGAAACGTGAAATTGAATTTGGCTCAAAGAAGTAGGCTCTACAGGTATAAGAATAACCTACGCAAAATAGCTAGTAAAAGAATAGCTTGGAAAAAGAAAAGGGCTATTTTTTCGAACCAAAAAGGGGAAGGTCTTTTTTCTTTGCTCGTACCGTTTCTTTCATCGGTTATAGGAGCCTTTAGTTCGTAATGTACCATAAAATGACGTTGGTACCCTTGAATGAACGGAAAATACCGTCTCAACCCGATATTCAACCCGTTGATACTCTAAAGACAGATGTTATGCAAGAATTGAATAGGGAGATGCAATCGGTTTTAAACAACAATTCGTTAGACGATCGCTCCAAATGGATTATGTACCAACAGCTAGTCCAAAGGTACAATAACGTTTCTCGAGAAATCGTGCCGGATCCGACCGATAAATGGATTGACATGTTCCCCCTTAAATATAAGGGGAGAGCAAAGAAGGTTTTTACTCAGTTGCAATCGCTGGGCGAAACCTTAAGGTGGTCGAAAGAAGGAAGAGTTTTTGTAAACGGACGAGAGATCAAAAATTCTGATATAGCGCAGTTAGTATACCATTACATTACCCCCCTTAAAGAAATACCCGAAGGCTGGAGCGATTTTCATAACATTGTAAAAGAAATTGAAGGACCAAAAGCCACCGAACCAGTCCCCATCCTTCCCCCTCCTCTCCTTCATCTCACTTCTCCGCCAAAACGAACGCCCTTAAAGAGGCGGCTAAGAAATTACGGTAAAGAAAATTCAAGCGGGGCTCGTTACGTTACGAAAAGGAAATCTTCTTCTATAATACCAAAATGGCTGAGCTTCAACTCAACAACCCCGAAAAATTAAAAGCCATATACTATGATCCTTCAAACCCCGCTTCGTTTTCAGGAATAGACGATTTACATCGAGCTGTTAAAGATGATGGTATATCGAAAGCGGATGTAATTTCGTTTCTGGAAAGTTCCACCCCGTATACTTTGCATAAAACGGCTCGTAAAAAGTTTAAGAGACGCCAAATTATAGTTCACAATATCGGTGACTTGTACCAAATAGACTTGGTTGACATGCGATCCTTGGCCAAAGATAAGTACACGTTTCTATTGACGTGTATAGATTGTTTTAGTAGAAAACTATGGGTCGTGTCTTTACTACGTAAGAGGGGAAAAGAAGTTGTTAGAGCCTTAGCTCTTATATTCAAAGACCAAATACCGATTAGAATAAGGGAAGGAATTTTTGAATTCATCGGTCAAAAAATTTCTCAAAGAAAAGGGGGTTAAATTCTTTACGACCGAGAATGACGTTCACCACGCCCCCACTGTAGAACGAGTGAATAGAACTTTAAAGTCTCGTATGTTTAAACTGTTTACCCATTTCCATACTAGAAGGTATATCGACCACCTGCGAGATATAGTGACGGCATATAACGGCGCTTGGCATAGTACTATTAAAATGACACCGAATAATGTTAAACCAACGAATATATTAGAAGTGTATAGAAATATTTACGGGACTGAAAACAAAGGACAGAAAAAAGGCCCTCCACCCAGAATAAAAGTGGGCGATTACGTCAGGGTTAGCAAAGTAAAAATGGTTTTTGAAAAGGGTTACGAGGCAAATTTCAGCACCGAAGTTTTCCAAGTTGATTTTATCGGAACTGCCCGTGATCCAGTGATTTACAAGTTAAAGGATCTGGAAGGAAACCCTATAAGTGGCGTGTTCTATCGCGAAGAGGTTCAGAAAACGGTTAAACCTGAAAGGTTCAACATTGAAAAAATCATAAAGAGGCGAAAAAGGCGTGGAAAATTGGAGTTATTGGTATCTTGGGAAGGCTACCCGAAAACCCAAACCTCTTGGGTTCGTGGAGAAGATGTCGAATCAATCGTTTTACCTAACCCTACCAAGTAACGTCAACGGCTCGTTATTTCCCGATAATACCAGGGCGCATTACTCTACCAAACTACCTAATCCTATTCATTTAAATGGAAAATGGGAAGTGGCTCTAGTAGATATATTGTATACGTCTACTTTTTACAACGTGCCAAGGCCTAAGGAAGAACGTGATGTTAGTTTTCATAACGTTTCCAGATACGGGAGCAAATATACCGTAGGGGACGTAGTCGAAGGCAAGAAAAGACAGAGATAAAGTAAAGACGCTAGGAGGGAAACCCTAGTTATGCCCGGTGTTCCCCTGGGCTTTTACAAGTCTATAGAACATTTAATAAACGTCATAAATAATTCGTTCGACAAAAATGGCCCAACATTGCGGCTGATTTACGATAACGTAACAGGACACGTTACTATAGCCCAATCTGAAAAATTAATGAAACCTTATTTAAAATTCGAAAAACCGTTGCCGAAATTCTCGGATACGATGAAGCTAGCGAATGTATCGGTCGTAGCGAAAGGCCCTCTAATTAGAATTACCACGTTCCGGACCAGTTATTTATCTATTTAAATATCGCTAGCAATCAGATTGTAGGCGATCATTCGGTTCCTCTACTACGGATCGTTTCGGTTGATGCCAAGAAGCCATACGGGTCTCAAATATTTCAAACCTTTACCAATCCTCATTACGTACCCGTTGGTAAAAATTACTTTGATATCATCGAAGTTAATATAAGGAATAGTTTGGGGGAACCGGTGCCATTTGAATACGGGATTTTAACGGTTAAACTACACTTGCGATGCCTAAGCCCGACGTCTTAGAACGGAGACAATGTTGCTACAAGCAATATTACAATAATCAAGCGGGAATCGGAACCGGAAGTTATTATGTAGGGAATAACCCTATTTTGTAAGGGCACGGATTTGGGAGTTTTTTTCAGGTTTAGTAAAATTTGTTAGGCCTTTACTTACAAGCGGTGCCAAATTTCTCGGCAGAAAAGCTGTTAGTACGGGGACCAAAATTTTCAGTGACGTAGTATCGGGCAAGGATATTAAAGAGTAACGGAAACTTTAGATGATATTGGAACTCAACATGGGGAAGGGGGTAAACGTCGCAGACGTAAAAAACCCTTGAAACGAAAAGGGGCTCAAAGTAAAAAAGGTATAAAACGAGCGACTACCCGGAAAATAAGGCCAGTTCGCCGTCGTATACCCTACAGGTCAAGACGACACGACATATTCTCCTAAACATGTTTCAAGCGACAATACTTGAGCTGGATTTTTTCGAATCTGTACCGATTCAAACATCGGTAGAATCGACCAAGTATGTTTGCATACGACCTATTTCGGTTCTGGATGGAGACTCTCAGATTGAATTTTACGTTCCCGGAAATGGCGAAGAATATATTGACGCCTCTCTAACTATGCTTTATGTTCGAGCTAAAATAGTACATACGGATGGTACAGATATCGATGACACCGATAACGTAGGGCCCGTCAACAATTTTTTACATTCGCTCTGGGATACGGTGGAAGTAACCGCCAATGATACGCCTATTTCATCTTCAACCGGAAACTACGCCTTCAAAGCCTACATAGAAACATTGCTAAACTATGGAGGAGACGCGAAAATATCTCATTTAACTTCTTCTATATGGCATAAAGATACGGCCGGGAAAATGGCTTCTGTAACTGAAAACCAGGGACATCTTGTTAGGAAAGAGTTAGCAAAGGGTTCGAAACAGACTGAAATGTACGGGGCCTTACACGCTGATATGTTTAACTTTTCAAAATTCATACCAATGGCGTCAGCCTTAGAGTCAGGATGACCCGAAATAAACCAGGTTTTGTTTTGCTCGGAGCTCCTCCCCCAGGCGGCGTATGGTACAAACACGAAATACTCGAAGTAGGTTTATACATTCGTAAAGTGAGAGTAGCCCCTCGAGTAATGCTAGCTTTAGAATCGGCTTGGACTAAATTCACGGCTAAATATCCATTCACTAGGACAGAAGTGAAAGTTTTTACCATTTCGGCAAATATTCAAAAAACTACTATAGATAACGTATATTTAGGGGTTTTACCAAACAGATTAACCGTGGGATTAGTAACTCATAACTCATATAACGGCAAATTGAGCTGGAACCCTTTCGACTTCCAAATCTTTAACGTGAATTATGTTAATGCGATTATCGGTTCGGAACAAGTACTCGCTAAGCCTTTGCGACCAAATTTCAAAAAGGGTCTTTATGCTAGATCATATTATTCTCTGTTTACCGGATCTGGTACTCATTACAGAGACGATGGTAATGAGATATCTATGAAGGAGTATCCCAAAGGCTATACGCTTTACTGTTTTGATTTGACTCAAGGCGAAACCGCGTCAGATATAAATCATTACAACCCTATACGGCAGGGACAATTGCGAATTGAACTCGGGTTCGAAGAACCTGTACCCGAAACGCTGAGCTTGATCGTTTATTCAGAGTTTCAAAGTTTAATGCACATAGATCATAATAGGACCGTCGTTATAGATTCGCTATGAACGCTTCAACCATAAGAAGGGTTTTGAGATACACCCGCGGATTCATGGGCGTATACCCGCGCGATGTTCTACCCAAATATATCCTTCGATACCCGGCTTCCATTGTTATAAATCTAGATAATCACAAAGGAAACGGTAGTCATTGGATTTGTCTCTATATCGATGGGAATAAACAATGTTAATATTTTGATTCCTTGGGCTTGGGTCCCTTGACAGAAGATATTAAAAAAATTATGAAAGAAAATTATACGAAAATAAACTATAATAGGAGGGCTTTGCAGCCCCCCGACAGGTCCGCTTGCGGTATATTCTGCGTTGTATACATTATGCACAGAACGAGGAGAAGAAGCACAAACGTGTTTTTCAAGAAATTTAAGAGGGATCCGTGGATGAATGACGTCATCATTTCCAACCTCTATAAGAGAACCACGCCCTCCCACTGAATTCTCTTATCCAATCCCGACTCGGTATTAGACCGTGTTATGACGTCAGCCGTTCCAGCCTCTATAAGAGAAACACACCCCCCGTGAATTCTCGTATCCAATCCTGACTCGGTATTAGTCCGCGTTATGACGTCAACCAATCTCTATAAAAGAAGCCCTACGGGCGTTAGAGGATTCATATCTACTACCGGTTCGGTTTTAAACAGTCATACACAGACTCGCTGCTAGTTATTATGAAGTCCGCCGTTATTGAGTTAGAATACCTGAACGGATGCACTCGTAGTGATGGCAGCACGGACATTATCGTGAAAGAAATGGCCATAACAACCATCAAGGCCAAGCCGGCAACCGTTTCCTGGACATTCGCGCCACCGTACAATAAATCCCACGTCTCGATTTCAAAACAACGACAAAACCAGTGGGTCTCGCGTAATCTACACTGATTGGACTGGAATGCTGGCCTAACCTCTTACGCCAAAATCGACGAATGCCTTGCCGCCGGTCTACAGGGGGTCGAACTAATCTTTTCAAAGGGTGACGAAAAAGTCGCCTTTCTGTCGGACCGTCTCATCAGAACGGTTCACGACTTGAACGACTTCAAGTTCCCGAAAGCCACCACCGCGGACATCATTTCTCTTCCCGTACGGTGCTTGTACCCACACCCCGTCGGTGAGCACCGAACGGCTTGCGCCTTTGACAAGGCTTTAATTTACGCCTTATGGGCGCACTCTAACAAAGCCGAAATTAATATTTCGTGCAATCTAGACATCCTTAAAGAATTTTACTTGTAAAAAAATGAATAAATGTATTTTTTTCTTTAAAAATGATTTTATTTTTTCAACATATTACAGTTTGAAAACAGATTCTCTGAGGGGGAGAACATGTCAGGTCGTGTTATTTGCAGACGAGTGACGCAAACAACATTGGTAAAGTGGGGGCTCATAGCGGGGATGGCGAACGAGTCTGGGCACGAATTATCTTTAATCTTGGGGGATCCATTTGGTTCGAATGTCGTTAACAACTTTGTATACAAAGAACGTCTGCGGGGCTGGCTGACAAGTCTGGGCATGATTGATAGGTTGGAGAGAGGGTAAGGGGGCAGTTCTAGTTCTTGTTATGGTGGCATGGGGGTCGGCTCTTGATATATTTTGAGTTTGGTTCTAGTTAAAGTTTATGGGTGTGGG
Organism: Phalangium opilio; assembly: GCF_054372755.1. Classification (NCBI taxonomy): domain Eukaryota; kingdom Metazoa; phylum Arthropoda; class Arachnida; order Opiliones; family Phalangiidae; genus Phalangium; species Phalangium opilio. Next base: position 1,860,383 of record NW_028324186.1, on the reverse strand, counting down.
GGTGGAAGGTGAGGGGCGAACGAGTCTGGGCATGAATTATTTTAGCCGCTAGGGGGTTTGTTCATGTTGAATTATATAAGCAAACGGAAAAGATCGCTGGGTTTCATAACTAATATGAACACCGAGGCGAAAAGACGTGAAAGTTTCCATCGCTGGAAGGGTCCGTATATAAATCCCCGAGATCTAGCTAGAGACGGTTTTTTATTTATATACGTATGGTCACGATACCGTAGAGTGTTATTTTTATCACGGTATATTAAACGATTGGAAAATTCGGGACTCTGTGCACGAAGAACACAAACGTCATTTTCCTAGTTGTCCCTTCATCCGCGGACTTCCAACAAACACGTCATTTTCCTAGTTGTCCCTTCATCCGCGGACTTCCAACAAACAACGTACCGATCGAAGACGACAAGGGTCACGACGTACCACCCACCGCCCGCTCTGATTATATGGAGTTTCGCATTCCAAAGTCTGCCATTCAAAAGGCAATTTTGGATACCTATGTCCAAGAAATTTTCAGCGACCCCAAGAACCGCGAGATGTTGAATACGACATGAATTCGGAAAAAGCCCGTTTAAAAACTTTCCAATCGTGGACGTCGCTTTACGTTGATGCCGCCGAACTAGCGCGAGACGGGTTTTATTTAGACCGTAGAGATACCTTCAGATGTTTCTTTTGCCACGGTACTCTTCAAGTATGGACAGCCTCGGAATCGGTAAACGATAAACATAGACAATTGTACCCAGACTGTCCATACATTTTCGGGCAACAAACGCTAGTCCACACGGACCATACCTTCAGATGTTTCTTTTGCCACGGCACTCTTCAAGTATGGACAACCTCGGAATCGGGACGCGATAAACATAGACAATTGTACCCCGACTGCCCCTTCATTCTTGGAAAACGGACGCTAAATGTGCCTATCGAATCATTAGTATACGTTACTTCGGAAAACGAGGACTATATCTGCCTTATCAAGAAAACGACTCGAGACGAAGCCTTGGCTAAAAGACTTTTACAATGGTGAAAAAAAAGTTACTTTTTGCCCTTTTACCGTAATATATAAAATACCTTACGAGGATCGTTTTAACTATTATTATATCGATAAATTGCATTATAATGAACGCATCCGTAATATTAATACTTTACTAGAAAAAATACTTTATGTATAAAAATAAAACATGGATAAAATATTTAATGCCTCTTTATTTATACATACATAGCGCGAGCGCAAAAGTAAAACAGCCCCTCTTTAAAAAAAAACGTTGGGAGAGAAATTCGGCGAGAGAGATAGAATGAGAGATTTAGAGAGACGGAAGTCCCCCGGCTTGTACGTGTATCGGAGAGGGAACCGGTACGGAGAGGGGACCAAGAGAGGAATCCTATAAAATTTCAGTACTATACGGAGTTGACCTATATACAAGAGATAGAAAATGCGCGCCTGATAGGCTTGTACATTCGCGAGCGTAAAAATGAAGAGACGGTCAAAGGGAAAGAGACGGTGAAAGTCAGAATATCGGAGGGAACCAAGAGAGAGATGGTAAGAAAAAAAGCTCTCCAGCCTTCACAGAGCTCTTGCGGGTATCGGGCTGGGATAAAATATAAAGAGAAAGTGAAAGGCAGAATAAAAAGGGGACTTAGCGGAAAGAGAGAGCATACACTCAAGTAGAGAAGAAAAACCTCCACCCTTCGGGGGGAGGAGGTGAGGGGGGAGACCCACCAAACCCCTCCGGGGTGGAGGCATGGGGGCAAAAAAACTCGTACCCCCCTTCGCGGGAATAAACCATGGGGGAAAAAATTCATCCCCCCTGCGCTGCCCGCGGGTATCGAGGCTTACTATTCTTTAATACTGTATAAATAGGGTGCGTAAAAACACGCAGCACACAAAATAAAAGTGTTGGCTACCATTTGTTATTGTCGAATTACAAAAGACATTATCATCATTTTTAATGGCTTTAAAGTGGAGTGTGTTACAATTAATGCTAAATATTTTTACAATAGTATAGCCATTGGTTGACTTGGTTCAACCCTAAACATTGGCGGGTTTTCATTTTTAATGTTGGGGGAGCCATGGCACTCAAATACTACTAGGAAACACAAATATTTGTGTTTACTGATAGTACAGAGTGGCCAAGCTATTTGAGGAGGACCATGAATCTGTCCATTTGGACCATTTTCTATCGTTCACGAAATCGTAAACCTTGGCTCTAAAGATCCAGCAATGTCTGCATAAATTTCAACACGTGACTGATGTCGCCATTGATTGAGTGTCACCCAAATCTTACACAGAGAATAGACTTATACGATCCATAATTATAGACGCTTTTGGTATTTCTCAAATAGCTAAGCAACTCTCTAGTATTTGAGTGACTTAGTTCATCCCAATATTAACAGTGAAAATCCGCCAATATTTAGGATTGAAGCAAAATCACCAATGGTAATATTATTATTAAATTATTTTGGGTTTCCTCCAACTTCTCTCTTCTTAAAGACCATTGTATTCGGTGCTTAGTCAACCTGCTTTTATTGGGGCTCCTTTTCGCAACGAGAGAGCTAATAGTTAGGGATCAGGTTTGTTCTTTTACTAATTTTCTATGTTGTGCTGGTTTTTAAGGTAAGTAGTGATTTTTTGGTCTTTAAGGCTCGATAAGATAGAAGTTGGGGTTTACATATTATGCTTTAAAATTACAACAATAGTTTAAAATAAGTTTTGTCATCGAAAAGGTGTAGAGATATCATAAAGAGAGTAAAGTTCGTAACAATGATTTCCAGGGCTAGGATTATTTTGTTATTAGTTGTTTTTAAGAAAAATTTCAAAGTTGACAAATTACTATTTAAAATTTCAACAATAGTTTAGAATGATATTTTTCTCATCGAAAAGGCGTAGAGATATTATAAAGAGGTGAAAGTTCGTTCGTAACAATGATTTCTAGGGCTACGATTATTTTGTTATTAGTTATTTTTAAATTTTTTTTTAAAATGTTAAGTGTTCAGTGTTCAGTTTCTTAGAACTGTGACCGGTTATATTTTAGAAGTATTCCGAGGCATGACCTTATTTTTCAGTTTTAGTTACAGTTTTCAACTATTTGTTTCCTCTTTTTAGAAAAAATTGTCAGGCACTTTTATTCGCTAATGTACAGTGAAAAAATAATAATTTTAAGTTTAGTTCTATATTTTATAAATGTATGAGTGTTTTTTTTAATTTTAATGTAGAAGGTGATTTCCATTTTGAAATGGGGGAAAATGAGTTACTCTTCTACGTGTCAGAAATTCAGCGGCTGTAATTAGTGACAATTAATATATTTAATAATTTAATATCAATTATATTTATCTAGTTATTTGTAAAAAACCTTATTTGGGTAGATAGCCCTCGTCTCGACTCGGGAGGTTTATTTTTATTTTCCCAACATGCTATTTATCGTATTTGTATGAACGATTCGAATTTTGGTTTGTAAGCTGACATGAAAGAGCACGAGGGGTTAGTCGCTTGAATAATCAGTTGTACAAAACTGTGGAAATCGATTATTTGATTTCTAGAATTCGGTAATCACATTCATTTTTGTGATTAATCAAAGATAATCAGAAATCTCCGATAATCACTAGAAATCTCATGAAATCTTGAGAAAATCAGTAATAATCACATGATCTTCTGTAATCACATCGGTAATCACACATTTCGTGAAATAATCACAAATAATCAAAAGAGGAATTCGAAAATCCAAAAGAAAATCGTAATCAGTTGAAATAGAAATAATTACAGCATTCGTCGTAATTCACGAAGATTCCAGTGGTAATCACGGCATTACCAAACAATCACCGGATTTCATTGGAATTCAAACAGAAATCACAAGTAAACTGCGAGAAATCAGAGTAAAGGTTATAGGAATCATCAAAAATATCGTAATCATGGAAATCATTCAGTATTCAACGGAATTCACATAAAAGTTCGGAAATCAGAACTCATGTGTACAAACTTTGGTCGAATGACGAGCCCTCGGAAGAGCACTTCAAGTTTCATCGCAAGTTCATAAGATATGTTCAGGGAGCACAAATCGATTTTTGTGCTCACTGATATGTTCCACGCCTGCTGAGACACTGTCAAAGGTTATTACAAACTAAATAGTAAGATCGACTGCAAAACCGAGTGTATAAAATTCTAGCTTGTCGTTCTCTAACTAGCTCGAGCTTTAAGTCTCTAGAATAAAGTATAGGAAGTGATATACTTACGAAACATATCTTATAAACGTATGCTATAACATAAGGGACGAGAATACATCACGGCTTTTGCCTCGATTAATTCTGTCTCCATTTAGACTTAAGTTAAAAACGCATTTCCTACGTTATTTTTAAACGCTGTTTTAGAGATATTTTACATTTTTTTTATTTTTGAGATTTTTTATAAATGAATTTTTTATGCTTCTTAGAGAACACGGTTCCAAATTGAAATATTCATCAATTTATACGTTCATATGAATCAAAATTAAAAGTTCTTGCCTAGTACTTTTCGTTCCAAGGCGTTTAGAAGTATTTGTTACGTAATTAAGGGGCATGGGGTCTCCCGGATTGTTTGTAATGTTCTAGTATTCGTTTACTGAAATATGCCAAAGTGCCAGTTCCTTTTAATCGGTTAAGTAATTTTGCGTGTTGAACCTCCAGTATGGACAAGTTAAAATATTTTTTGGTTCTCAATCTTAAAATAATTAACAAAAAAAAAACCAATATAACGCAAACGACAATTGTTTGATGACTTTAACGAGTGAACGGGTTTATTCACCCAAACACAATTTCCAGCAAAGCTTTCTTCCATTTCTGGCATCTGAACGACGACGAACTTCTTTTAATATCCTTTACATATTTCAATTACGAGTGCCAATATCGCCAATGCGAGTAATAACAAGCATGGTTTTGCTGCCTCAAAAATGATTTGTATGCCAAGCGCCCTCCAAGTGTCAGTTTCCGCTGGCTGCTCAAATAACTCTTTTCTATGAAAATTTCCAGCCCGTATTACAGGAACGTCTTGCCCAGTTTCAAGAAAAGTAAGAGCTCTGAAAGACAAAATTGTTTGCGTTTAGCTGCTGAAGAAAATAGCATATAACATCTTTTAGGTTAGCACGAAACTTGAAAAGTTGACTGGTTGGTTGTTGTGACCTGAGATACACGGCTGAATAAATGTGATCGAATTTCAAATTTTACCGCTCATTCTTTAAAGTTTACTAGCACCAAAGGCAACAAGCGTTGCTCCTCAGCCTGTCGGGATATTTTTACCTCTCCGAGTGACGATTATATAATTATTATGATATATCTAGGTAAAACGAGTTGGGCCAGGCAAATATTTTTGTGGGGTTGATATTGATTGGTAATAGTATTGCTAAACTGACTACAAACCGTGTTTCTAGTGCATTTTGACGTTCACTAAAATTGTCTTGTCCTCCAATATATAAAAAATTTAAATGTAACTACGAAGGCCGAGGAATAGCGAATGACTGTAATAATAAAATAATTGAGCGGGATTTCCACCCCTTTTTCCTCCCCATTTGGGTATTATCCTGAACCATTTTTCTTTGTGACCTTAGACAACACTGACTGCCGAATAAAGAATCAAAAATGTGGATTATAATAGACCTTTAACATCTGTACATGTTAGTAATATTTGCCAATTATTTTTAGTGTTAGTTTTATTATATATTTTAAGATGCAATACGAGTTTTCATTAATAATAGGAAAGTCTGAATGAAAAATATCTACATACACTGTATTGAATTGTTCTTTCAAATGAAAATTTGCTCCAGATTTGATCCTAATTCCAAGTGGTATGTCGTTTGAAGTTTGTCCAAGACGAACGTAATACATTTTATTGTTCGCGAAAAGGTTTTCTTTCATTCTATCAAGCAAGCCAACGATATTTGATCGGTATCCCACAAGAACCATTTGCTTCTCTATTAGACTATTTATAAATTTTTGAAATTCGTCGGAATTGTTGTAGAAGCTTCTTGAGAAGAAAGTCATCTCCATACCGTTAAGAAATTTGCAATTTTTGATGGGCTGAAAAGGTCAAGGATTTAAACCAAAATTTTTTTTATATATCCGAAATTTGTTTTTTACCGGAAAACCGGTTTACACACTGTTAGGAGCAAAATGCAATATTATCAATCCCTCAAAAAACCAAAAATTAAAACGAGTAAATTTTGTAGAATAATAAAATCAATAGGTGAAATCATTATGAGAAATTGATAGGTTTAATTGGGCATTGCTCTTATTTTCAAGTATGATCTTACTTGACCTACGATGTAATATTGTGCCTGTCTACAACGATATAGGAGTTAAATAAACGCTTTGGTTCCATTGAACCACATTCCCATTCGATAGCACGGTTTTTTGTGGTGTCCCATTCGACCGAACGTAGTCAAAAGGTGCGATTTTATTTATAATATAGTCTCATTGGACCGAAATTCTATTGAACTGGAAGAAGACATACTGTGTGGTTTTGCATTGAATATAATTTTAATATCACAACTTATGTTTGTTGAAATAGATGTGAGTTGAAAATGTATTATTGCACTTATTTTAACTACGATTTACTTACGGCGAACCTCACTTAACCTAACCTAACCTAACCTTTTCTAAATCAACCAAACCAAACCTAACCTCTCCTAACCTAGCCTAAACAAACCAAACCGAACCTAACCTGACCTACCCGAAACCAAAATATTAAAATTTTAATTTAAAACTACCATTAAGGCTATACTTTTTTAAGCTCAATTAGTTTATTAATTCTAAAGATCTCTTGCCTTGAAAGGAATGAAAGTGAGCGTTTTAATTAGTATCACGAAACATCTACTTTTAATATTATTAACATACCTTTCGGAGATTCGAACCAACAACCTATCGCTTCGCAGTCCAACACCATATCCACTACACCACCGCATCGCTGACGGCTATAGTGTTTCAAGTTATATTGATGTATTTTTTACGGGCATATTCGGACGATTGGGATTTCGGTCCATCGGGAATATAGCCATTGGGCTGGAAATCTAAAATCATTGCGGGATATTCGGTGGAATGGGATTTTGGTCCATTGGGAATTCGGTTGAAAGGGAACATAGCAAATAGCCCAGTGTAATTTTTATGAGCGGGCGATCACAGCAGCTATATTGTTTTAGATACATTTCCCATCCCCAAGATAGCCATAAACAGTCTGGGAAAAAGCACACTTCCTCTGGTTCAAAACCAGTTTATTAATTGCTTGGACTAGTTATTTAATTAAAAAAGCCGGGGTTACTGGTCCTCGGGACCAGTTTATTATTTGCAAATCTATAGGAGAACAAAGGCGGGGACCAGTCCGGAGACCAGTTTATTATTTCTAGGAGCGTCACTGGTCCCAGACTGGCCATAAAACCTATTTAGGGATAGAGCCAATTCAGTCAATCCCGTGAGTTTTAGAGAATATAGTCGTATGCTTTGTGCTTCAAATAGGAAAAGCCGAGTTTCCAGGGGTGGGAAATAAGGGAGTTTTTTAGAGTGGCCTCGTCACCATTGACTTCCCAGGCCCGTCGTCCGCTAAAGCTTGAGGATGAGAGCAATTGCGTTGCAGCTTGACTCTGCTGAGGTATAAAATATGGCTTTTAAATTTTTTCGATCTCGAAGGTCACAAAGAACGCAGATCTTCCCATTCCAAAGACTAGACACCCAGATATACAACGGGACGCACTTCAATATAATAAGATTACGAGAGTGATTTGGGTTTAAGTGAAACACAAAAGCATAAACCTAATTATTTAAGTTCTTAATCCGCTAATAGTTAGACGATCAAACCCGAGTCTTTCTTTCGAGTTCTGAATATGGATTTTCGAACCTAATGCAGACGACGTAAATGAGATTCGACTGAGAAAACCTTTGGCAGTCAATGAAATAAGGATATTTTTTTAAATTAGTCCTTGGGACCAGTGACCCCTTTAAAGTCCGAAATAATAAACTGGTCTCCGCCTTTGTTCTCCTAAAGATTTGTAATTAATAAACTGGTCCCAAGGACCAGTAACCCCCACTTCTTGAATTTAAAAAATAGTCCAAGCACTTAATAAACTGGTTTTGGACCACAGAGGGGAGTGTGCTATTTCCCAGACTGACCTTTGGGGATTGCTTCTTTAAAATCACGGGCGCTGATTGGCCGGCAGGTTGCTTCACCAAAATTTAAATGCATGTTTCGGATAGAAAACTTTAATTATTGTTTAATACCAAAGTAATGGACTTTTTTTAATACTATAAATAGTAGGCCTGTGCGAGCGCTCGATAAGAAAATTTGAAAGGTTCGACAAGTTTTCGAGCCACGGTAAAAAGCTCGAGACCAAGGCTTGAGGTTATCGAGGTTCAGTCAGTGGGCGGTGAAAATCTAAATTAGGTTAAAGGTCAGGATTTACAATCTAATACAATCTGCTGAATGTTGAGACGCTGCAGTTACGCGTGAAATATGAAATTATTCTGGTTTTTATTGGTATGGTTCGTATCCCTTTTGTAAGCCCACATTTGATTGCTGTAAGTTTTACTTTTACTTTTGACAAATAGCTAAAGTGCGCCTTTTTAGAGTAGAAAGAAACTAATATAATATTTTTTTGGAAACGTTGGCGACAATCGAGATAACTAGCAATAATTTGAAACAGGTAGCGATATTTAGGGGTAAAAACATAGCCAATTTAGTAAAATTGCGTTTTTTCTTTCCAAAGTACAGTAATTGAAAGTATAAAGGAATATTATTCCAAATAAATATCTAAAATTGAAAGTCGTTAAGACTTGCTATAGAAATTTGAGGCTCGATAAAAGCTCAAAACCAGATTTTGAACATACAAAAACTCGAAAACAGAAAAAAAGCAAGGCTTGAGGCTCGGCTCGAACCCAAAAATCAAGGCTAGAACAGTCCCAATAAATAGCTCTTAAATAATCGGAAAAAATTCAAGACACCATATTTCAACATAAGGAATCAGAATAAAAATAATGTCCCTTTAATTTTTCATTCAGAGCATCTTCAAAACCCCTATAAAATTCATAGAAATAGATGGATTGGGTTGAAGTGTACGATAGTGAACAAGATGTGCCCGACTGGGCACAGGTTATACTTTTGCACGGCAACTGTCGAATTACTGTTATTACTATCAAAAAAATGTCCCAGGGATGGACTCATAATAGTAGCCACATCGTACCGAACTTTAAAGTCGTATAGAAAATTTACGATAATAGCCGTAACTATGCTAAAATGATTACCCGTAATTTTAACGTCAATTTATTTACTTTTATTATTATTCAAATAGTGCATCACAAAAATAGAAGTGCGTGAGTAGCCCCTCGTTGCGAATTCTTTAACAGCGCAATCATTCAATAAATTTACTAAAGTTATAATTTTCAAACTTTTTCCTTATTATCTTAAGGCCCGCGCATGGTCTTCTGGCTATGGGCGGCATTGAGAGTACGCGCCTGCTTGTTTTTTGCACTTGATTCTCGAAAGGGGCGCTTTCAGATAGTAAATGTCAAGGGATCTTTCATTTATTTGAATTTGTTGAGCTGGAAGATTAGAGGGATCATGCATAAAAATGTTTGGACTAAAATATTTATTTAAATATTGGAAAGTCTTGCATTTCATATATATTATTATAATAATTATTAAAAAGATGATAAAATTTATAATAATAATTATTAAAAAGATGATAAAATTTATAATAATAATTATTAAAAAGATGATAAAATTTATAATAATAATTATTAAAAAGATGATAAAATTTATAATAATAATTATTAAAAAGATGATAAAATTTACAATAATAATTATTAAAAAGATGATAAAATTTATAATAATAATTATTAGAAAGAAAAAATTTATAATAATTATTATTAGAATGATAAAATTTATAATAATTATTATTAGAAAGATAAAATTTATAAAAATTATTATTATAAAGACGAAATATATAATAATTACTAGCTGTTACCTGCGGCGTCGCTCGCATGAAATAAGAACTTCCATCAAAATGATACAAAGAATGGGTAGATTTTACTGATGACTAATATTTTTGTAGCACCCTAGGAGCGAAGGCACCCGGCGTTGCCCGTCAGCCCGTCGGGACATTTTTTATTACTTTTCACGCGGACATTATTCCATAAAGAAGAGTTTTTAAATTTGTGGCCGCCATTCAAAAAGATGGCAACAAATCGAACCCAAAAGACCATTCAGTCTGTCTATAGGTTAAAAGAAACCCGTGTACTAAATATCTGTGAAATCGGTTGAAACGCGCGGACTTTGTTGCATAGAGAAGAGTTTTACATTTCTGGGCGCCATTTTTTAAGATGGCGGCGGATTGGAAAAATCTTTCTTAGTACGCGCCTACTACTTATGAATAATGTTCCTGCAAATTTTCAGCCTTCTAGGGCAAGCGGTTTGGGCTGGGCGTAGATAATCAGTCAGTCTGTCAGTCAGTCAGGACTTTGATTTATATAGATATAGATTATTAGAAAGATTAAATTTATAATTACTAAATTAGAAAGATAATAAATATCATATTATTAATAGAAAGATGAAAATCATGTTATTTTTATTAGAAAGTTAAAATAATTATAAGAGATAAAATAATAACTATGTAAGAAATACAATAATTATAATTATGCCCTTTCCACCCAGCTGTTATAACGCTCCAGGCAGTTTACGCGCCTTGTTCTCTCCCTCTCTCCCCGTACGAAACATGATTTGAATTGCGACACGTGTTCCGATCACCCGCGAAAAGCAGATTTTAAATTTAAAACCGTAATCCTAAGAGAGCACCAATCGGCGACAAGCGGCGAACTAAAATGCCAAAAATAAATCCTCGAAAGCTAGGATGCGCGGGCCTTGATTAACGTAGGCTCCGAACGGATATACCACGCGCTCAGTATTCAAGCCTCGCCAACATTATTAAGACACGTCTGAGCGCGATCCCCCGAGAATTTTTTCGGTACCTTTTAATTCGCCGAATGCCAAAGTTTTTTTTATCTCATTTTAAAAACAGGAATGTTAAAACAGTACATTTAATTTTATTACTTAAGTCAAACAAAACTGATTCAGATTATTTTAAATCATTTTAAAACTAGTAATGATATAGTGCCATATTAAAACAATAATATTCATATTTTTAAAATGTGAACAATTTTATTTCTATTTTTAAAATGTGGCACTATTTTATTTATACTTTTAAAATGTTGCTGCACAATTTTATTTATATTTTTAAAATTTGGCAATATTTTATTTATATTATTAAAATGTGACACTATTTTAGTACTATTTTTAAATTAAAATGCTAATTTATTTATATTTTTAATATGCGACGTTAATTTATTTACATTTTTAATATGCGACGCTAATTTATTTATATTTTTAAAATATGACTCAATTTATTCCTATTTAGAAGTGCAAACAATTCAACAAGATTCTAATAATTCGTGAAATTCAATCATCTAAGCTAATTCCTCAATCTCAAAGCGGAGCCTCCGAAATGAACTAGGCCCATACATGTCAAATTTTATGTGGGGAAATATCCAGTTTGTTAAGGAAAATATTTTCACCATATATGTGTACGAGATGGCGCTTATATTACCGTTGTGACAGGGGTCTTCCTTAAATTATCGTTGATATTTTAGGGGTCAGTCGTAAAATTTTTATGATAAAGAAAAGTTTCATTCTAAAATTAACGTAAATGTTTTTAGGGCTATTCACTTTTTATTGAATCTTTCGGTTAGATTGTATTGATGACAACAAAATATATTATTTCACTTAAAATAATTCAGTAAGAGCAATCCGCGACCTTGGCCCAATTACTTAAGCAGTCGACAGGGTCACGGGGTTGATCTTTGTTTATTTTACGGCCGTGTAAGCGCCCCCAAGCGGGAAAACACGGCGAACTAAATTAGTTAAAAGATTATTCCCGCTTCGCCACACGCATGGGCCAAGTTCATTTCGGAGGCTCCGCTCAAAGTTTTGCTGGTTTTAAAAATTCGCGGGGATTTTTTGAGATTTGAGGTTTTTAAAAGCGACATCTATGCGTGGTGCCCAAATACACCTTGACTGCCATCCCTGAGATAGCGCGCTTTGGCCTGTATTAATAATAAATTTACTTTTGTTAAAACTTTTTCCTCGTTATTTTAAGATGAAATTCGTCTCAAAACATCCTTAATTAAAATAAAACTTAAAAAAAATATTTCCTCGTGTGGAATCGACCTGCGACCCATGGTTCTGCCACGCAAAAGGGAACGGCTCTAACCACCATAAGACGAGCCTAGTTGTTCAATCCACTATGCGTGGTGCCCAAATACACCTTGACCGACCTTGACTGCCTTCCCTGAGATAGCGCGCTTTGGCCTGTATCAATAATAAATTTACTTTTGTTAAAACTTTAACACTTTTTCCTCGGTTTTTTAAGATGAATTTCGTCTCAAAACATCCTTAATTAAAATAAAACTTAAAAAAAAATATTTCCTCGTGTGGAATCGACCTGCGACCCATGGTTCTGCCGCGCAAAAGGGAACGGCCCTAACCACCATACCACGAGCCTAGTTGTTCAATCCACCACGAGCCTAGTTGTTCAATCCACTATGCGTGGTGCCCAAATACATCTTGACGCCATCAATAGATGACGTGCAAAATTAAAAACCACTCAAGATAGAAAATTACCAACTTAAATTGAAAACTATTTATAATATCTGTGGAAAGTCTTAATAAGATGGGGCTTACCCCGAAAACGCTCTTACCTACCATAAAAGGGAAAGAACCAGGCGACTCAAAAGCAAGGTTTTACCCAAGTTTTAAGGCTTTATTAAAAAGAAACGACATATTGTAAAATAATTCAGTTGAAAATAAAGATTCTTAGCAAGTAGCACGAGATTCTGTCCTTCCTTGATACAGAATAGAAAATAAGAACGTAAAACTGATGGAACTGAAAATCTAACTCGCGACGATTCTTTAATAATCCCTTTTAAATAGGGCTTTGCGAACCTTGAAATTTTAGAATCGAGTCGAGTCTCCACTATTGAAAATTTCCATTATCGAGTATCGAGCCTAGTCTCGAGTACTCGAATCGAGATCCGGTAGTAGTTTGAAAATTTGTTTCGAGTTTTATCGAGTAATTGGACTTGGATTTTCTAGTATTTCCACACTTTCTGTTAATTTATCGCTCCCATAATAGACATTAATTGTAATTTTGATCATCGACAACTACTTCAAACAATTCCCAGACGGTATTAGTCTTCTTCCCTTTAAATTTAACAAACTTAATTCCTCGTTAATATCTTCTTCGGAATCTCATTGCTCACCGAAGTCACATCTAGCCATTGTTATACTTCGCGCAAGTCGTAAACGAAAATTACTAAGCTGAATTTTAAAAAAATATATATAAATAAATTAATCAGATAAAATCAAAAATAATAACTGTATTTCATTACTTATACTTCCACTATTGAAACAGCCAAGAGCGACTACTATACAACATTACACTGGCATTATGATCTAAACTGCACAAATGAGCACTAACTTCCGTCTGTTAAACAATAAGCGTGACTTTCTAGTTGATTTTATAGGTACTTCATCCCATTTTCGAAGTTAAAGGTCTTCCAAATGCAGGTTCGAGTATTTATCGAGCCTTGGTTTGATACTCGAAACTTTTTCAAGTCTTAGAAAATATCTTATCAATCGAGTACACCACTACTTTTTACCTCTCCGAGTGACGTATGTCACGGAGAGGTATTACACCGGCCGTGTCTGTCTGTCTGTCTGTCTGTCAGACCCCACGTGACCGCGTTCGCAGTTTGCGTATCGGAGCAAACAAATACCCGATTTCCGGAACGTGTTCGCGGTTCACGGAAATTTGGCCATTCATCTACCAACACCAGTCTTTACTAACTGGCTTCTAAGGACCACAATCTGCTAGTCTTTGTCCATCCCACATGGACACTAGTCTGTACTTGTAAGCTTCCAAGCACAACCATCTTCTGTTCTTCGTCAATTTCACCTTGACACCAGCTTCTATGCACCACCATCTTCAGGTCTTTGTCCATTCCACCTTGACACCAGCTTCTATGCACCACAATCTTCTGTTCTTCGTCAATTCCACATTGACGCCAGTCAGTCCATTCTGGCTTCTTTTCCTTCGTCATCGTTTGGTTTCAAGATATACGCGGCGATCGGCTAGGGTTACGAGAAACGTCTAGCCTCCCAATGGCAGGGCTTCCACCATCGGTTCACGCGAATGCGTTTTTATCTATTATTGGTTTCAAGATATACGCGGCGATCGGCTAGGGTTACGAGAAACGTCTAGCCTCCCAATGGCAGGGCTTCCACCATCGGTTCACGCGAATGCTTTTTTATCTATTATTATAATGAGAACGAATCGTATATATACCCCAAAATTTGAAGAAAGCGGGCAGGAGGGGCACCCTTCACTTTAAACGTCAATATTAGCAAAGTTTCGAAAGATAATAGGAACAACTTTATTTTAAACGATTTAACTATTTTTAAAGTTATTTACTGGCGATTAAAATAATTAATATCATTTATATTTATTTAATTATTTAAGATAAACTTATTTCTACGTACTGACACAAGTGAGAGTTAATATAGAACGAGTAATGAAGATTGCATCTAAATCGAAACACTACACGCATATCAAAGTTAATATAAAGCGAGTAGGATGAAAAGATCTCTTACAAAACGATAACATTTTCTTTTTGCAGAATATTAAATGGAAATACTTAAATATTTTTAGGCATTACGATTCATTTAGTAGTTGTGTAGGTATAAAGCTCTGTTTCATCTCAATATTCCAAGAACATCTTTTGATATTAACATTTAAAATTTGGTGTTTACTTTTTAATTCATCTTTACTACATTTATATATAGTGTAAACGTAACTTTTAGCTTCATTAAATAATAAGGATGTTAATACTTCATCTCTCCATACGTGTTGAAACGACTGGGTTTATGAGAAAAGATAACCTAGATTTTAACCTAAATTGACCTTGTTTCATGTCCTCTTATAGGAGGTCTTAACGGTTCAGAGTGAGCCGAAAGTTAAATGCACATTTTAGTGATAGATATTAGGTCCTCATTAGAATTATTGAGGATACGCAGGAAATTATTAAACGCTTTAGACTTTACAAATGATCATGGCAATATTTCGCCGATTAGAACTATGTATTTCCGGTTTGTCTCATAGGCTGGCGGATCTGTGTTTGGAAAGTAAATTCGTTTCGGCTCGGAGAGATTTATTTTGGTTTCCCAACTTGTTAAAAGTTAAAATTACTAGCGCAAAACATAAATTTATGTAGGAGCGAACCAAAGCTAAATCGTAAACATTTCCTACAAAAGCATTCTATATTGAACGCCGTTTCGGCCAAAATTATTGCTGGTTGCTGTCTAGATGGCGGGATGTCGCCTAGATGGCAGGTTGTAGTCTACATGGCGGGTTGTGGCCTAGATGGTTGGTTGTGGTCTAGATGGACTAAGAAATTTTTCTCTCTACCGAAATTTTGGTTCTTCACTGAGACGTAAGAAGCGTTCCACAGCCCCAGTTATTATATTTTCCGATGTATATGAATTGAATGCTCTTACTTTAAATAACATTTGTGTAAATTTGTGACATTTCTTTATTCAAATTTTAATGGTCAAAATCTAAATGAATTTTCTGTATAATTTAAAGAAATGAATTCACGCCGAGGGGTCGGACAAATGGCGTTTTTGTATGCTGGATTTTGAATATTTGAGAGATTTTTATATTTTAAAGCTATTGTTTTGGAGGGAATTAAATTTTTCTCTCTACAGAAAATTTAGTTCTTCATAGAGACTTAAGAGGCATTCCCGAGGGGCGTTCCACAGCCCCTGTTATTATATTCTCCGATGTATATTAATTGAATATTCTTACTTTGAATAACATATTTGGAATTTCGTGACATTTCTTTGTTCAAATTTTAATCGTAAAAATCTAAATTAATTTTCTGTATAATTTAAGTAATGACTTCACGCCGAGGGGTCGGACAAATGGCGTTTTTGTGTGCTGGATTTTGAATATATGATTTTGATATTTTAACGATATTCTTTTGGAGGGAATTTAAGATTTCACTGTTAATTTTCTCATGGAAAATATTTAGGCATTTTGGGTTTTCGACAAAAAGCAAAATTAATGATTTCATACATTTATATATTGATTTATTGAAACTGAAAAAAATCCTTCAGTCTGAAGTTTAACATTTTTCAAAGAGAAAAAACTAAGTCCATCTAGACCACAACCCGCCATCTAGACTACAACCCTCCATCTAGACCACAACTCGTCATCTAGACCACAACTCGTCATCTAGAACACAACTCGTCATCTAGACCACAACACGTCATCTAGACCACAACACGTCATCTAGACCACAACCCGTCATCTAGACCACAACCCGTCATCTAGACCACAACCCGTCATCTAGACCACAACCCGTCATCTAGACCACAACCCGTCATCTAGACCACAACCCGTCATCTAGACCACAACCCGTCATCTAGACCACAACCCGTCATCTAGACCACAACCCTCCATCTAGACCACAACTCGTCATCTAGACCACAACCCGTCATCTAGACCACAACCCGTCATCTAGACCACAACCCGTCATCTAGACCACAACCCGCCACCTAGACCACAACCCGCCACCTAGACCACAACCCGCCATCTAGACCACAACCCGCCATCTAGACCACAACCCGCCATCTAGAACACAACCCGCCATCTAGACCACAACCCGCCTTCTAGACCACAACCCGCCTTCTAGACCAAAATCCGTCATCTAGACTACAACCCGTCATAAACATAAGTCTATAATATTCGTATAGGTCTGTTAGATTCGCTTATGTCTCTAAGATTCCCAAAAGCCTATAACATTCGCATAAAAGGTGCAACAATTCTCTACTTAATTAGAACATAGATTAGATTTTCTTCATTTTGCTCTTTTAAGTCTAGTGTTCCAATTTTTTTCGAATCAATATTATCTTTGAATGCCATTAGGCTAAAGATTATTGGTGAGCCGACTATAGTCCAAGGCTCACCCATAAGGGTCCACGGTTAAGGGGCCCTATAGTTATTGTTTAGCCCAGTCTTATAACGTCTAAAGACGCCTAAAATGATTATTCAATCCGTAATAGGTGTGCAGGGATTATGAGTGATAAGCCCCACGTGAATTCCTGATCCCGATTTGGCTAGTCTCATGGCTGAGCACAAGATAGACTGAACTAGACGACCCAAGGGCTCGTAATAGTAGACACATCGTACCGTACTTAACAGTAGTACAGAAAATTTTAGTGAATAGCCCCTCCATACCCTACCCTAATGAGTGAATAGCCCTTCTATACCCTACCTAATTATTGATTAGCCCCTCTATACCCTACCCTAATGAGTGGATAACCTCTATATACCTTACCCTAATGAGTGAATAGCCATTCTATACCCTACCTTATGAGTGATTAGCCCCTCTATACCCTACCCTAATGAGTAGATAACCCCTTTATACCTTACCCTAATGAGTGAACAGCGCTATCTTTTACAATGCTTAAATCATTTACAGTGCATTAAATCAGAGTGAATAGCCCCTCGATGCCCTACCCTAAACAGTGATAAAATTATTACTCGTTAAAATTTACTTATGCTGTAATTGTAATATCGAAGAACAGATAGTTTTAGTGATAATCCCCTCGATGAGTTTACAACTTATGCTGATGCACATTTATGGCATCTTTTATAAATTTTTAACATGAAATTATGCCCAGAAGCGTTTGAAAGAGAAAGAATTCGGTAAAACACCCAACTTGAGTTCTTTCTTTGTGTAAACCCCGAACTTTATATTGTATAGAAAGTTCGGATTCTTAGAAAAGTCACGGCTTGAAGTATGGGAAATTTTATCGAGAGAATGAAATTTCTCGTTTTAGGTAAGGCAATATGATAAATTTGTGTTCATAAAAGACTACAGATATTACTGTTTGTTCATTAATATTTTCACAGTGCTTCCGCATTTTACTGTTAGAGATAGATCATGAGCCTTTCCCCTTTAAAGTCACCAATTAATGAAAAATATCGCCTTAACATAATTTATCACTTTTCACTCTAAGTGCGTTCATTACCATGTGCGTTGTACATTCACATTGCACTGTTATAGACAAATCATACTGCCCACCCTTTGAAAATCCAAAATCCCTTGTTCACTCTCCCTTTAAAAGGACGAACGCTACTTTTTCAGACCAAGCCTAACTAATAGTAAATACCCCATCGTTAGATGCATGAGGTGACTAAAAATACTGAAAATTAGCCAGCTTCGCAAATTCTTAGAAAGTACTGTATCCGTTATGCTTCAAGTCTGAAATTTCCCTTTTTACTTTATTTCGACGCGATTCTTCAAATTCCGGTCTAAATTCTATTAAACTGTTATGAAATTGTTAATTTATCGCAATAGTTTAGACTATTGACTGAAATTTACTATTCAACTTGAAATCATCAAACTTTGATTTTATCGACCAAGGGCACTTTAGAAAAAAAACTCAATTTCAATTATAAAAAGATGATTTTACTAATTTCGTATCAAAACTAAAGCTAAATGGAAACATTCTACAAAAAGTAGATATATTGATATACAATATCAACTATACCAAAAAGCTGCGGTGGGATCATAATATAATCGTGCGCAATAAATTATCTGATGGTGTTCTCTTTAAATAAAAACTGGAGTGAACATCCTCTTAGTAGCTTTATGTTCCTTTCTGGATGCCTTTTTTAAAATAATTCAAATGTAATCGCTTTAGACTAAGCGATTTTTGTATTGTTCGTTCCTTATTAAAATGTTCTAATTAAGTAGAGAATTGTTGCACCTTTTATGCGAATGTTATAGGCTTATGGGAATCTAAAAGACATAAGCGAATCTAACAGACCTATACGAATATTATAGACTTATGTTTATGACGGGTTGTGGTCTAGATGGCGGGTTGTGGTCTAGGTGGCGGGTTGTGGTCTAGATGACGGGTTGTGGTCTAGATGACGGGTTGTGGTCTAGATGACGGGTTGTGGTCTAGATGACGGGTTGTGGTCTAGATGGCGGGTTGTGGTCTAGATGACGGGTTGTGGTTGTGGTCTAGATGACGGGTTGTGGTCCAGATGGCGGGTTGTGGTCTAGATGACGGGTTGTGGTCTAGATGGCGGGTTGTGGTCTAGATGGCGGGTTGTGGTCTAGATGGACTTAGTTTTTTCTCTTTGATAAATGTTATACTTCAGACTGAGCGGCGTTCATTGTAGGACTTTTTCAGTTTCAATAAATAAATGTATGAAATCATTAACTATGCTTGATAAACTGGTTTTGTATGCAATATTACCGCGTCAAGCGGAGGGGGTTGGACACTTTTCAAAATCTAATACATTTTTGTCGAAAACCCAAAATGCCTAAATAGTTTCCATGAGAAAATTAACAGTGAAATCTTAAATTCCCTCCAAAAGAATATCGTTAAAATATGAAAATAATATATTCAAAATCCAGCACACAAAAACGCCATTTGTCCGACCCCTCGGCGTGAATCATTACTTAAATTATACAGATAATTAATTTAGATTTTTACGATTAAAATTTGAACAAAGAAATGTCACGAATTTCCAAATATGTTATTCAAATTAAGAGTATTCAATTAATATACATCGGAGAATATAATAACAGGGGCTGTGGAACGCCCCTCGGGAATGCCTCTTATGTCTCTCTGAAGAACTAAATTTTCTGTAGAGAGAAAACTTTAATTCCCTCCAAAAACAATAGCTTTAAAATATAAAAATCTTTCAAATATTCAAAATCCAGCATACAAAAACGCCATTTGTCCGACCCCTCGGCGTGAATTCATTTCTTTAAATTATACAGAAAATTCATTTAGATTTTGACCATTAAAATTTGAATAAAGAAATGTCACAAATTTACACAAATGTTATTTAAAAAAAGAGTATTCAATTCATATACATCGGAAAATATAATAACTGGGGCTGTGGAACGCTTCTTACGTCTCAGTGAAGAACCAAAATTTCGGTAGAGAGAAAAATTTCTTAGTCCATCTAGACCACAACCTACCATCTAGGCCACAACCCGCCATGTAGACTACAACCTGCCATCTAGGCCACAACCCGCTATCTAGGCCACATCCCGCCATCTAGACAGCAACCAGCAATAATTTTGGCCGAAACGGCGTTCCATAATTCTAAATAGAACGGTGATTAATATCTCAAGCAAGCAGTATTTATTTTCAACTTACTTTTATGCCACGTCGTCCATAGTAACAGGTTGCTCCGAAGCTATCGCGCCTCCACATCAAAAGTTTGGTATTGGGGTATGATTTCAGGTCCGAAATGCCGTTGATCAAGTACTTATTTGCGGGCATGAAGTTGGTTTTAACACCACAGCAGAAAATTGTTGATAAAAAGAAGAAAGACAAACAAATATACAGTTTTGTGGTACGAGCCGATGTTAGGAAGTTTGTAGTGTTGAATTCAGGAAAATCTAAGTTTTTTATAGAGAAGATTCAAATTAAAACGTTTATTCATATGCCATTGACATTTAACGTAAATCTGGTTTGGACGCCCATATCCTACGACCAGTACCAGTTAGTTTGTCGATATTGTAGAACAGTTTTAACAGTGGATAGGACCAGTGTTAAAACCTAAACATTTTGCGCGTTGGATCAATAATGTCGATATGCACATCATTGTAATAGGATATGGTCAGTCGGCAGTGTTTTTATGGGGTTTATGCTGGGTATTGGGCTGATACTCTGGGTCTATACTATAATTAAGCTAGGCTTCAAAACGCTGACTACACCCAAAAGTTTTGTTAAATATTTAACGGAATATAGGCAATAAATGTAAAACCCTAGTTTCAAATCAATATCCAACTAATCATAAGAGATTAAAATTTTTCACTTGCATTTTACTGTAAACGAGCCCAGAATTTCCGGATATTTTAGGAGGATCAAAAGAATGAAGTTGTTAGTTTGGTCACCGGAGTTTTCAAGCCTGATGACAAGGGTTAGCACACACAAGTGTAATGTCCAAATAACTGATACAAAACATGTCAACAGGTTAATCTAGAAACAAAAGAAAAATATATTTATTTCAGGGTTTACAACCGTTAATACCTGCATATGTCTATAGTAACACAAATGTTCTAGAAGCAAAGAATTTAATATTTCCCGCTAAAGAGTAGTTTTCCCCGCCATCTACGTGTTGTGGTGAAAATTAAACATCCAATGGCGCATGTCAATCATGTACAAAATGATACTCTTTTATATTTTGTCTATGTGTCAACGGACGGAGCTTTACATTTCCCCACTCGGTTTATATTCTACTCTAGTTCAACGAACTGTACTTTCTGTTTTATATCAATATACTTTTGATCGTACCTCTCCAAGTCGAAGAAAGAAAAACATAAACTGAAACAAGTTGGAAAACCAAAAAAACCTCTCAGAGTTGAGACGAGGGCTAAATACTCAATTAAGAGGTTTTTCGCAATTAAATAAATTTAGTTCATATTTATTATTTAAATAGTTTAAATGTTTTAAGGAACGTTATTCCTAAAACGATTTTAAATATAGCTATTGTTACCACTCCGAGAGACGATGACGTCAGGGAGAGGTATTACACGGGACGTGGGTGTGTCTGTCTGTGTGTCTGTCACCGCGTTCGCAGGTTGAAGATCGGAGCAAACGTTCCTAATTTCCGTACCGCGTTAGTATTTCATAGAAATTCGGAAAATTGTATTTCATTGCGCCATCTACCCTACACCATGCACTAGTCTTTCGTATATACCACATACACGCCAACTGCACTTATTATCTTCTAACACCAACATCGTCATTACCACATTGTCACCAATCTGTAGTTATTAGTTTCTAACAACACCATCATTTACAGGTCTTCTGTCTATACCAATCTGCAACATTGATTCTATTCCATTATCATCGTTAGTGTTAAGATATACGCGGCGATCGGAGAGGGTTACGAGAAACGTCTCGCCTCCCAGTGGCAGGGTTTTCACCAAAGGTTCATTCAATTACGCTTTTTCTTATCCTTCACTGTGAAGCAAATTGCCCACCACTGGAAGCAATAGACAGTAGTACTGGATTTTGGAATTGAAGTCAGTTCGGTTCGGTTCATATTTTTCTCGATTCTATTTGAAATCCTTGAACGACGAAGATTTTTTTCATTATTTTTATTTGTGGTCCGCTTAGAGTCATTGTTGTTATCAACAAAGCAGTTTTTAAAATCGTTAATTATTACTTTCAAAATAGAGGCTAAGCCTCGGTCACACCGGCCTACAGCTCTACATGACAGACGAGTATATTATAATACTGCGAAAAGAGTCGTGACTAGTGACCGGTTTGCTATATCCAGGATAATACTTAAAACCTTATTTCCTTGCCTGATCGAAAAACGTGGCTAACTCGTCATTTTACTAGTATAAAACGCTTTACTTAGTTGCCCACATATTCTGACCAATCATTCAAGACCACACTTTAATTAAGAAGTAGGACTCACGGCCGTGATCGGTTAGGGTTAAGAGAAAAGTCTAGCCTCCAAATGAAAAGGTTTTCATAAAAGGTTCACGCAATTGCGCTTTTTCTTATCCTTTACTTTTTAATCAATTGACTTATATACCCCGAATTTACAAATATTTTGAAAACAGTGTACGCTAAAAGTCAAAAGTCAACAATACCTATGTTTAAAATCATTTTAAGAATAACGTTTCTTAAAACGTCTTCTCTAATATTAAGGTCAAGTACTGACGATGAAAATAATAAATATCAGTCATATTTAATTAATTATTTAAGATAAACATCTTTCTTCGGAATAACACAAGTGAAAGTTTATATAGAACGAGTAAAGATGATTGCATCTGAATCGAACACTATACGCATATCAAAGTTAATTCAAAGCTAGAAGGATGAAAATATTTCTTACAAAACGGTAATATTTTCTCTTTTCAAAATATTAAATGAAAATATTTGAAATTTGTTTCGGCACTTCGATTCTTTTAGTAATTGCGTAGCTATAAAGCTTTGTTTCATCTCAATATTCCAAGAACATCTTTTGATATTAATATTTCAAATTTGGTTTACTTTTTAATTCAACTTTACTACATTTATACATAGTGTAAACGTAAATTTAAGCTTAATTAGAAAATATACTTTATCTTTCCATAATTGTTGTTGAACTAATATACCTTAATCCTAAAACCAAAATTGGCCTTATTTCGTGTCATCTTTAAAGAGGTCTTAACTGTTCACAGTGAGCTGAAAGTTAAACACACATTTAAGTGATAGATAGAATTATTGAGGAAATATAAGTAAAGAATAGACATTTTAACCTTTTCAAATGTACTAGGCATTATCTCTCAATATCGATGCTATTTATTTCAGGTTTTCCCCATTGGCTGATTGACCTCTGTTTTAAAAGTAAACTTGTGATTGAAAATGTTAGCCCTCGTCTCGACTCGGTTTCCCAACTAATTATCGTTTGATTTTTTGTGAATTTAGAGTACACGCACTGGGCGAAGCGCCACTTAAGCATTCTAGCGGATTTTAGAAGAAACAAGTTGGGAAAACAAAATATTATATCTCCGAGTCTAGAGGAGGACTACATACGAAATAAATCTTTTTTATGAACAACAACAGAAGTTAAAATTTATGAAATATCAAAGCAGTACACAAAGCATAGCGAATGTACTGTAAATCAGACGACATTTTACATCCAATAAGCATATGTCTTGCACACATGGTAATCAGTCAATAGGGAAAATCAGGAAATGAAGAGTATAAATTTTGTAGAGATATTACCTTTATGTTTTTGTAAAGGCCCAATTTTCTACACCTAAACTGTATTCCCTCTATGATCATACCTACATTCACAACTGCATTGCAGTGTAAACACTGTCCTGTCGTTTGACCTCAACGATATTCTTAGAAGCTATAACTCGATTACCACCAGACCTCTTACTGATCTGATGGCCACCATTAGATTTCTTCTATTTTAAAATCTAAACCCGATTATTTAAATGTGTATTTACCTTTCGGCTCACTCTGAACCGTTAATGTCTCTTCTTTACAGATACGAAAAGCAAAACCCATATTTTATTTCAATTTGACCCTTGATTAAAAGATGAGACTTAATTTGAACTACAGAATCTAAGCGTTGCGGTTCTAGCAATCTCTTACGAAATGTTTATGGAATATACAGATGTAGCATAGCTTAAGTAATATATAAACAACCATTGAAATAATAACATAAAAAAATTCTTGGAATATCAAAATGAAACAGAGCTTTAAAGCTACAAACCTACTAAAAGCATCGAAAAAAATATTTCGACATATTCATTTTATATAATGAAGAAAAGAAAATATTAAGGTTTTGTAGGATTTCTTGACATATCAACATTGCGAATTGCTAACGCAGTGGACTAGTGTAACAACGGACAGACACACACAGAAAGGATATAGACGGCTTTTTAAATCTTTCTGTATTAATTTTGTGTTGAGAAACGAGATTATCTTAAATACTAAAATAAATATAGTTAATTTTATATATTTTATTCGTTAGTTATTCACCTTATTGACCGTCACATCGTTTTAAAAAAGAACAATTAAACATTCTTGACTAATATTGTCGTTTGAAGTGAAGCATACGCCTGCTGTCTCGTCTCACTCAAATAGGTAGTATATAAAGGTTTCGAATCTAAGCTATAAAAAAGAACAGCGCAATTGCGCGAACCTTTGGTGTAAGCCCCACCATTGGGAGGCTAAACGATTGTAATCGCCAAAAGTCAATTTGTATAACCTAAATTACCAAAAATTGTTAAAGAGGCAAACGCTAGAATTCAAACGTCAACAATATTTATGTTAATAAGCCGGTTCAGCAAGACCATAACATTTTTGCACACCTAATAAATTTATAGGACATTGGTCCAGTAAGGCAGTGAACCCTATAAGTGTCTCATAGTTTTCCTATTTCCGTCCCTGCTAAAAATAATACCGACATAATAGGCAGGGTTCATACAACTTTTCGAACACAAATTTACCGGTTTTTCCTCATATACTTCCCTGACTTTCCCAGATTTTTTCCCGTATATGTAGTATCCTATGGAGCAAATGTTACGTAATCAAAGGGCATCCCCGTATCTCTAATATAACCAGAGTTGTGAGCCTCCAAAGTATATTGTAATGTTAATCCTATGGAGGGAATGTTCACGAACATTTCGCTTAATTACTCGGCCCCTGTTTGGCGAAATTCTGCTTTATATTATCGTTGGATAGGGGACAAATAGGACAATAACATACTCGAAGGACATCCCCTTATCCCTAGTAGAACCAGAGTTATGAGCCTCCAAAGATTAGTGTAATGTTAATCCTATGGATGGTATGTTCATGATTATTATGCCTAATTTTTCGGCCCTGGTTTGACACAAAGTTCCCTGATTTCCCTGAATCTTACTAAAAATTCTAAATTTCCTTGAGGTTTTTGTCAACTATTTATTTCCCTGATTTTTCCAGGTTATCCTTGAATCCAGGTTTGTATGAACCCTGATAATTCACAGCAAGACAAGGTTGAAAAGGGGCAAAAATAAGTCAAATACTATAAGCCTCCAGAAAGTTCGCGAGAGCGGAAATAAGCAAAACACTTCAAAAGTATCCAGGGGCAATATTCTCTAAAAATTTAAATGAATAGAAACCCAAATGTATTTTGGAGAGGGTTCTTAGAACCGTATTCTCTTATTTTTCTTACCCAAATCCAAATCGACATTTGAATCGCCCGCCAAACATTTACCCATCCCATATGTACGTCACTTCCTCTTTCATTGCGTAATTTTATTGCAGCATAAATTACACTAAGGTAATGAATTAATTATCTACGATAAATTAATTTAAAATTAGAATTTTACTCATTATAAAACTAAGCTTTCAATTTTCCTGACTTTTCTCTGACCTTTTAGGTCCATTTTCAATTTCCCAGACTTTTCCCTGATCTTTTATGCCCTTTTTCAATTTCCCAGAAGGTATGTAAATAATACAATTAATCGCAGTGTTTAGTATGTAAAGAACAGTATTAACAACATCCATAATTGAATCGGCTCTAAGCACCGTTTGCATTAACCGAACTAATCGCGATGTTTAGGAAATAAACCATTAATCGCAAAGTTTAGTAAATAAACCAATAATTACAATTTTTAGAAAATAAACCATTAATCACAATGTTTAGTAAATAAACCATTAATCACAATTTTTAGTAAATAGTGCAATTAATCGCAGTGTTTACAAAAATTATACTCAGCTTGAAAAATTAATATTTAAATCTAAGTACGAAATTCAATTAAGATTGGATATTAGGCTCTAAGCCTTTGCTTACTAAACCACACTAATGATTTTGAAGGGTAAACAGCGCTAAAATAATCACTTCGGCCGCTCACCGCTATTCCATCGGGAATGAAAATACGAGGTTCCCCGTACATAATAAAGATTCCCGTGTTAGCGAGCGCTGCTTAGAGTGGCAATCTCCTCTTAGTTTATTCTCAGTATCATCTTACGTTGAAAATACGACGTTCCCTACGTACATAATATACGACTCCGATTGATAGCGGTTGGTCTTTAGAGCGGCGATTTCCCCTTCGTTAATTCTCATTTTTTGTCAGTAACCTCTCAAGCTGAAAATACGGGGGTTCCACATACATAATATCGAATCGCCATGATAGCACGACATCTATATGGCGTTTGAAACATTGTTACTCTATACAGAAAATTTTACGAGGGGAAAACCATTCTGTAATAAAGCCTTTCTGAGGGTGTACGATGGGAAGCGTGTTACGCGGTATAACGCGGAAATACTCTCGGGGTTTCTTCTTACAATTTTAATTTCAATATTAGAACGGATTATATCATATTGCTCGAATTTACGGCATTAAAACATCGAAAGAAGTAATACCGGGGGAGTACGCTAGTGCCTGATCCCTCGAAAGACGTTCGGTCCTCTCGTCGTGCGGTTTGCTGTCGTTCGCCTAGGCGCCTTGCTATCACGGCGACTCGATATTATGTACTATGGCACTATCGTGTTTTCAACCACTCGCTATCAGGGGTATCGTATAATATGTACGTAGGGAACCTCGTATTTTCAACTTAAGATGATACTGAGAATGAACTAAGAGGAGATTTCCGCTCTAAGCAGCACTCGCTAACACGGGAACCTTTATTATGTACGGGGAATCTCGTATTTTCATTGCCGATGGAATAGCGGTGACTGGTGAGCGGCCGCAGTGATTATTTTAGCGTTAATTACCCTTCAAAATCATTAGTATGGTTTTGTAAGCAAAGGCTTTGAGCCGAATATCAAATGTTAACTGAATTTCGTACTTACATTTAAATATTAATTTTTCAAGCTAAGTATAATTTTTGTAAACACTGCGATTAATTGCATTATTTACAAAACATTGTGATTAATGGTATTACCCAATCCAGTATTTTGGGTTCTCTAAAGTTGGCAGTTTAAGGGGCATGGTTTGGCTATGGGTAATGTGAGAAAGCATTGTACGATACGACGTTTTTCATACTAACACATTGTTCCTTGCTTTTTTGTACAAACCAGGCGATTCTAAAATGTATATTCGTTGTTGAAAGATAAAAACCTACCTCTCGGGTAAATGCGCCATATACATCAGAACTAACATCTGTCACATACGGATGTGCTGTTAACGTAGTTAAACATTCGAATTGAAGCGGAAGTGATGAACAGTTGTAAGTCTCAGCTACGTAGCGTACAACATCTGTACGTTCCTAAAAAATTTCTATTTTTAAAATCTTCCTCCAAGAGGAAATTGTGATGGAATGTGTGGATAAGATTTATGAGCAAACTTAAACTTGTCTTACAGAGGCAAATAGATGATTCAAGAATTGGTCAAACCTACAAAGAAACAATGATTTAAAGTATGACAGTTTTTGCTCACTCACCAGGAAGTTATCATTTTGCAATGTGTATGGAAGCAACGTACTTGGAAGCTAAAGGTTTATACATTTCATTTCATTTTAAACCCCGAAATGTTTTATTTATTGCCGGTTAAACCAATTTACAAAAGTATATATAACAACTACGACACATTTAACATTTTTCAAGCTATTTGAAGAATTTTAAATATTTCTGCGAAATGTTTATAGGAAACTGATTGCCAATTTCATTTAAGTCCAGGATTGAAGCTGTTCCGATAAAATATTACAGTCTCTAGCTCTTTCTTCGATTCTTCATTCCATGATGGTCAAAGCTGAAAATTATCGTTCCTCTTTGTAATTGCTGATAAGTATAGTTAAATATATTCGCAAATCATGACGTTTGGGAACGTAGCATTGTTTTCATTCAAGAGTTCACACTTGAGAAAAATGCTGTGATCATTCATTTAAAACGATTCTTCGATATCTGCACCGTATACGGTAAAAACCAGAAACCGATTAGGCTTTACACATGATGTACGTAACATGTGCCTGGGGGAGAAACACGATATTCTCTATGCTCCTTGGAAAGAACCTCCCCTTACGCGGAGTGAAATAGTTCAGTAACGCGGCTCCTTCGGATCCATCCGATCCTTCCGCCTAAAGAACAGATTTACCACGTACCTAAATTCAAGAACTACTATAATAGCCCAGGACTTTTAGGGTTTGACCTAGAACATTTGAACATAAAGATGAAAATTGGTACATGTGTTATTTTTGACCCAACAAAAAATATACTAAAAGTCCCCTGCTGTAGAGCGCGAGCTTTCGCCGCCATCTTGGAAAATGGCCGCCGGGAATGCCAGCTACAATGTATTCCACATTCTTCTTCAAAAATTATGAAAATTGGTACACAATATGAATGAGACCACATGAGCATCATAAAAAAATTTTACAGCTCTGTGTTTGATAGTTTAGTCGCCATATTGGAAAATGGCCGCCGTGAATGCTAGGTACAGTATATTTCACCAAGTTGTTGAAAAATTATGAAAATTGATAGATATTATAATCAGAGCTGTGTAAACCTCATAATAAAATATTGAAGCCATTCATCGGATAGTTTGGCAGCCATGTTGGAAAATGGCCGCCGGGAATGTCATTTAGATACAGTATATTCTTCAAAAATTATGAAAATTGGTAATAATTATGTTGAAGACCGTATAAACATCATTATTGAATATTGAAGACGTGCTACTTATAGTTTGGGCGCCATCTTGGAAAATGACTGCTAGAAATACTAAATATATGTCAAACATATAAATCTTTTCGAAATTTCTAGATTGAATAGATGATTTTCATTAACGTAATCAACACCAAAAAATAGCCATCTCCAAGTCGATATTATCGACGCCATCTTTAAAAATGGCCACTCGAAAATTATTAGCCTAAATTCTGAGAGAAAGAAAAGTTATTCAAAGCTGTGATTCTCTACATGTTGATTAGGGTATATAATTTAATATGGTGGTTTATACATTCTCGTGTTGTTAAAGATTAGATTTAAGACAAATCTCTAACAGTTCGTTCATATTCATCTCGTCAGCCTGAATTTTTTCACAATAATTGCATGTCAGAGGCCTTGATTAGGCGCAGCACCTAGGTGGGGCCGCGGGGGGCTCATCATATTCCAAATTGAACCTGCGGAAACGCCGTCAAGGCACACGGGATCGGCCAGCGGCCCCGACAAACGCCCCTTGAGCAGGTGACAGTAGCTGGACACCGTCAGCGGCGAGCCCAGCCAGAAGGTGGTCGGTGACAGGGAAGGATTAAGACAGCAGGAGGCTCGAGGGGACGGAGGATTTCCCTCCAAGCACATCAGTGCCACACGACCGAAACCATGTATTCCCGACCCTCAGAGGGTTGCCAATTGTTGGTTGAGCCAATTAAGGCAACACCTGGGCAAACGGGGCAAGGAACGGTCTGAACCAAGGGCGAACCCAAGCAACTCCCGAACCGGCACACCGAACTCGGGCCCCCTCCACCACAAGAAGCCCTTTTGCTCTGATCCATCACAGTTAGTACAGCAACAATGTCCACGCAATGCTGAGAAAATTAATTCGGATCATCTACATCCACAGTAGTAGTAGAGGTTCCGCAGTTACATATTATGAGTATTAAACGAAGAGAATCTCAAATCGAGACATTTGAGAAGAAAGGTTCATAGAACAATTCTTTCATTTACATGCTGTAACTGGATGTGGTTATGATAAGGGTTTAAAGTACTGACAGATAATCAACATCTTACAATTATGTTGAGAGTTTTTAATGAAAATATTAAGTCAACAAGAGCTAGGAAACCATTTAATCCCGAACAGTGGGGATGGGTTCGCTATCGCTAAAGTCAAAGACCCATTCACACCACTCTGATTCCTGCATCAGATTTAGCTTTGCTTTTCTTTGTTTCAGATTTTAGGATATTAATCTTTCAGTGACCTTTTTTAAAGATGGGGTCGATAACTTAGACTTGGAAATAGTTATTTTTATGGTGTTTATTACGTTCATGAAAATCATCTACTCAGTAAAGAAATATCGAAAAAATTTATATATCGGTAATATATCTCGCATCTCACGCAGTCATTTTCCAAGATGGCGCCCAAACTATCAGCAGCACGTCTTCAATATTCAAGTATGGTGTTTAGACGGTCTTCAACAATAAATTTACGAATTTTCATAATTTTTGAAGAATATACTGTATCTAAATGACATTCCCGGCGGCCATTTTCCAACATGGCGGCCAAACTATCTGATGAATGGCTTCAATATTTTACTATGAGGTTTACACAGCTCTGATTATAATATCTATCAATTTTCCTAACTTTCCAACAACATGGTGAAATATACTGTACCTAGCATTCACGGCGGCCATTTTCCAATATGGCGACTAAACTATAAAACACAGAGCTGTAAAACTTTTTTATGATGCTCATGTGGTCTCAGCCATAATGTGTACCAATTTGCATAATTTTTGAAGAAGAATGTGGAATACATTATTGCTGGCATTCCCGGTGGCCATTTTCCAAGATGGCGGCGAAAGCTCACGCTCTACAGCAGGGGACTTTTAGTATATTTTTTGTTGGGTCAAAAATAACACATGTACCAATTTTCATCTTTATGTTCAAATGTTCTAGGTCAAGCCCTTTTTTAGCCTATCTGTCCTGGCCTATAAAGACTGAGTAGGGTGTCTAAAATATTCTTTAGATAAAACTGTTCACAATACCAAAGATTATTTAGGAGTAAGGCGTTAAAATGATATAAATCTGGGTAGCTTTTGCTTGGACTATTTATGACGCCGTGCATCTGTTTTTAACGAGGTATTTTACTGTTCTCGCCGTTACGGCAAGCCCGGCAGACGGCGGCTCGAGATGCGCCGCTCGGCCTCAGCCGCTGATATCTAGCCAAGGCTTAGTGTAGTTTTCGTGCCAAATTTTATTCGCAGAGCTATTTTCCTTTTGAAATTTAAAGAAAATCTTATAATATTTTGTTGAAAACTCAGTAAATGTATCAAAAAATTTTGAAACCTTGAGCTTTAAAACATTAAATATTTTATAACGATACCGCGAATTCGCCTTCCGGGCTTCCCGGTTATGTCAACGACGAGGTCGAGTCTAGGTCCCTTGCAAGAAAATAGTATTAGCCGTCGCCGATTGGTCTGGCATTAAAGAGGTTATCTATGGTTAGGGGGCTCATGATTCGTTGTAAGGTTTTTTGTTCGTCTGCATAGTTTTTACTTCGGGAATATCATGAAATTCATGGCCAAAGCTAAGGAAAAGTAGGACTTACGTACTTTGTGTGTGAAGCATAATCCGCTTTTGTAAAAACGTATTTACAATATAGGCCTGCAGTTCACGTAATTTGATCTTAACGATTTCGGTTAAGCATATGATTTAAGTCTCTTTTTACCTCTCCGAGTGACGTATGTCACGGAGAGGCTCTAATGTCGATCTGTCAGTTGTTACACTACATAGGACCGCGTTCGCAGTTTGCAAATTGGAGCAAACACGTTCTCAATTTCCGAACACGGAAATCAAGAAAATTGTATTACACATTTACACTATTCCATTCTAAACACACTGGTCTTCGTCCATTCCACAGTCTGTATTTACTGGCTTCTGAACACCACCATCTTCTGTTCTTGTCCATCTCACATGGACACCAGCCTGTACTTGCCGGGTTCTAAACACCACCATCCTCTGGTCTTTGTCAATCCCACATGGATACCAATCCGTCACATTGGCTTCTACTCCATAATCATCGTTAGAACTAAGGTGCACGCGATCGGCAGGGCTTCAACAAAAGGTTTAAGCTATTGCGCTATTCCAATCCATAGCTGCGATTCGAAACCTTAACACTCGGTTTTTACTGGGCGTTTTTCGCAAAATTTTCCGTAAAGGGCGAAATACGCGTTTTGCAGACGAAGGCTCTTTCTTTTTTTTTTGTTTTTTCTTCCTTTGTGTTTTTTCTTACTCACTAATCGACCAATCATTGGCTTTCTAAGATTGGCGTCATTGAACACATGGGTAATGGTTTTGACTTGTGTTCCCATTTTCTGATCTACACTCGCTGAGCGTATGTGGTAAGCCATGGTTGTGATTTAGAAATAATACAAATTAGAACCACGTGGCTTTGTTATATTTCTATGTTGAAATTCGATAAGAAAATGACCAAGGAAAAATAATGAAGTATCCATATCTTTTGAGATAAAAGATAACAGAATAACCTCAATCGCCGCAATGTTTTCATACTTCTCGGGTTTATTTTCTCGTTTTTCACCGAGAAAAACTGACACGTGTCAATAAAAACCACTGCCGCGAATTTAACGTTTTCACGTTATTTTGCGATCTTTTCGCACAACAAAAACGGCTAGTGAAAACCCTTACCGGTTTGTGTAAGGCGAAACAACAGACTGTGCTTTTATACAAACGTCAATATAAGTCAAATCTCTCAAAAATGTTCAATATATAGTTCTCTCTTAAAACGATGTAACCCACCCCCAAGGTAAAAATTAGCGAAGAAAAAATAAAAAATATTCATTTTGTTATTTAAGATAATCTTGTTTTTCAACTCAAAATTAATACAGACAAGTTGGAAAAACCAAAATATTACCTCTCCGAGTCAAGAGGACGACTTTAATACAAACTTATCAACCTAGATATAGAATTGTTTCTCTTTTTTCGGAGTAAAAAATTACCAAATATTAAAGCAGTATTCCAAGCATAACGAATATACAGTAAAGCAGACGACATTTTACATTCAATAAAGATATGTCTTGGACACATGGAAATCAGTCAATGAAAAAGAAAAGGAAATGAAGTGTATAAATTTTGGAGATATGTAACCTTTATGTGTGTGAAAAGGCCCAATTGTCTACGCCTCAACTGTTAATCCTAAATTCTCATAGTTCATAACTGGTTTGTAGTATAAACACTATGGTCTCGTTTCACCTCATATATAATCTTAGTTTGCCAACATGAGCGTTAACGTTAAATATCACCAAAGCTTACTTGTTGTTAGACTCCATGAAAGTCAGTGCGCACCATAACAAGAGTGAAAACTCCGAAGCTATAACCTGATAACGATTAGGCCATTCACTGATCTAATTGCCACCATGATGCTTTCTTATATTATAAAATCAAAACCTGATTATTTTAAAGTGTAATTAACTTTTGGCTCACTCTGAAATATTAATGTTCCTTCATTACAGAAACGAAAATCAAAACCCAAAATTTACTTCACCTCTGGTCTCAGTTATTTACTCTTTGGTACAGTAAGCCTATTGCGGATAATGCTTGATTTAACCGACAGCGTCAATCCTTTACCTTTCTTCATGAAATCACTAAACCAAGGACTATTTTATGTACAGATGTAGTATAGCTTAAGTAATATATAAAGAGCCATTTCAAATAATAATAATAGAAAAAAACTTGGAATATCAAAATGAAACAGAGCTTTAAAGCTACAAAAGCACTAAATGCATCGTAATTAAGAACTATTTCCACATATTCACTTTATATTATGGTAAAAGTGAATATTA
Organism: Phalangium opilio; assembly: GCF_054372755.1. Lineage (NCBI taxonomy): Eukaryota > Metazoa > Arthropoda > Arachnida > Opiliones > Phalangiidae > Phalangium > Phalangium opilio. Next base: position 1,826,280 of record NW_028324186.1, on the reverse strand, counting down.
AGGTTCTGTTGGATTTCTTTACAAATCAAAACAAAGCGAAGTGCTAACGCAGCGAACTAGTGTAACAACGGACGGACACACACAGACCAAAACATAGACTGCTTTTTAACTAATTCCGTATTAATTTTGAATTGAGAAACAAGATTATCTTAAATATTAAAATAAATGTAAATTCGTTAGTTGTTCGCCTTATTGAGCGTTACATCGTTTTAAAAAAGAACAATTAAACAGTCTGGAGAGACTTGACTAATATCGACTTTTTAAACGAAGCATACTCCTGTTGCTTCGCCTTACTCAAATAGGTAGTACATAAAGGATTCGAATCGCAGCTGCAGATAAGAACATCGCAATTGCGTGAACCTTTGGAGGAAGACCCCGCCATTGGAAGTCTAGACGTTTCTCGTAACCCTAGCCGATCGCCACGAACGTCGTAACCTCAATGAAGATGGAGTAGAAGCCAGTATTTAAGACTGGTGTCCATGTGGGATGGACAAAAGACCAGAAGATGGTGGTGTTTAGGAGCCAGTATGTACAGACTGGTGTCCATGTGGGATGGACAAAAGACCAGAAGATGGTGGTGTGTAGAAGCCCGTGTGTACAGACTGCTGTCCATGTGGGATGGACAAAAGACCAGAAGCTGGTGGTGTGTAGAAGCCAGTGTGTACAGACTGCTGGCCATGTGGGATGGACAAAGAGCAGATGATGGTGGTGATTAGAAGCCAGTAAGTTCAGACTGGTGTACATGTGGGGTGGACAAAGAGAAGATGATGGTGGTGATTAGAAGCCAGTAAGTTCAGACTGGTGTCCATGTGGAATGGACAAATGACCAAAGGATGGTCGTGTTAGACACGCAATGGAGTAATAGCCGTTGTAAAAGGAATACAATTTTCCAAATTTCCTGGAACTGTAAATGCGGTCCGGAATTTAAAAACACGTTTGCTCCGATTTGCAAACTGCGGACGCGGTCCCTTGCGGTGGAACAACAGACAGACACACACACCCAGACACGTCGAAATTAGAGCCTCTCCGTGACATACGTCACTCGGAGAAGTAAAAAAATAGTAAATTCGTTAATCTGTGTCTGTGTGCGCGCGTCCGTTGTTACACTAGTGCATCGTTTCAGTAGTTCGCCTTGTGTTGAAATGTAAAGAAACCATACAGAATCTTACTATGTTCTTTTTTCATAACATAAAACAAATATATGGAAGTATTTTTCTCAATTTCGATGCCATTAATAGTTTTGTAGTAATAATGCTCAGTTTTATTCTGATATTCCAAGAACGTCTTTTGATATTTATATTTGAAATATGTGTTTATATATTGCTTAAGTTATATGTAGGATAAGCCCTGCTTTAAAGATAAAAGATTACAAGTTGGGAAAACCAAAATATTACCTCTCCGTGTCCAGAAGATTATATAAACTTAAGTATCCAATGAAAACGTCGACCTTTCTGCCCTCATCCTTTCCCGAGCTTTGCGCTTCCGCATTTCTCAACATTATCTTCCTCCATTTTACATACAAAAATCAAATACTCACAAAAAGAAGCGGAAAAAACCAGCTGGCTCTTTACAACCACTTAATTTAACTTAATATCCAACTTCCAAACACAAATATTTACTGGTAGATAAATTGACAACCTACAAGCAAAGAAAAATTCTCAAGAATGGCTCCCGCAAATTTAAAAGGTCTATTTTCAACTAGGTGGGCGTATCTGATTAGATTTAAAATATATATTTTTGAAATTTTTGGTCTGGCTGTTATCTACACCTAGATGGTTTTCAGTCAAACAAACAAGGAGCATAAACACAATAGTGGAAGCTTCAGTCTTATTTAAAACATGTAAAACAATTATCATCTCTGCAAATAGCTTACACATGTCTTTTTTACCGATGCCTAACCGTTTGGATTTTTCTAAAGCAATTCTAGCACCAAAAAATATTTTTTGATACAAAATAAATGTTTTATACTCTTATTAAGAATAAAACGAGAGGATAAAAAAGGTCTGTCCTCTCGTAATTTTTTAAGCTTTTATCATTATTACTCTATACAACAGTAACAAGGAGTATAAACCCATTAGTGGAAGCAGTATTTTTTTCCCGAAACAATCTCGCTTGTGTTTATAGTCTCTAGACTTCGCTAAAAACGTATTACTCCTACGTAAAATATTTATAGACAGGCAAGGATTCTTACCATTAAAGAAGAAGCGCAATATTATCCATATTTTCATTTCATATACAGAGAAAAGGAATTATTATGTTTCTGAGAGGAGCTTCCCATTTTGGTTGTTGTTTTGAAAAATATATCACAATGCACGGGCCTTGATAGATATAGGAGGCAATGAAGGAAATATCGCATGCACGGGCCTTGGTAGATATAGGAGGTGATGATAATCTCTCTCTTTGCACGAGAGGTTTATCTTTAATATTTAAATAAATATAATTATTTTTTACCTCTCCGAGTGACGTATGTCACGGAGAGGTATTACACCGGCCGTGTCTGTCTGTGTGTGTGTCTGTCTGTGTGTCTGTCTGCGTCTGTATACGATTGACATGTGGGGATTCTGACAATCTTTTCACCCACATAGTAGGGACCCGACTTACATGTGGGGACATTTTAAAGTCCTCACATGTAAGTAATTAGATAAATGATATAATTAGACTAATTAGAGCCCAAATTAATTTTTTTAAAAAAGTCCCCACTAGTAAGGTACTTGGTCTTTTCACATTACAAGTGGGGACCATGGAAATTAACACATATCCGAGAGATGTCGCCAGAGGTTTTCACACACCCGGGTACCCAGTTGTACGAAATGAGGACCATATGGTCTCTTCGGCGTACATGTGGGGGCTCAAAAATGGGTTTTCATTAAAATAAGCACAGATAGATGTCGCTACTTTAGAAATACAAAATATACATTATTCAGCGATAACAATATAAAATCTTGTATCTCACAGACCGAACGGTGATTTTTTCATAATTTAATTACACTTGACGTACGAAAACTACTTTTCCTAATTCTTTAGGCGTCATTAAATTAACTTCGTTTAAAACATTAACTCGATTTAAAAAACTGTATGTCCCCAGATGTACATTAAAAAGATGGCCAAGTTCCCCACATTTTAAAATGGGACTAACGTTACATATAATGTAAATTTCATCATAATTATCAATATTTTAATTAAAAAAAGTGAATTAAAATGAATTTTGAAAACATGTATATTAACGACCCCACTTGTCCGTTGAAATGACAGCGAAGGTCCCCACTTGTAAAATTATCTAGTTTAAAAAAATATCTTCAAATATTTGAAGGAACCGTAAAAATCCTATTTCTAAAATTTCATCATAATAATCTACATTTTAATTACAAAAGTATAATATACATGTATTTAGAAAATGTGTGTATAAAAGACCCCACTTGTCTGTTGAAATGACAGCCAAGGTCCACACTTGTAAATTTATCGAGTGTGAAAAATTATCTTGAAATACTTGATGTAACCATATAGGCTTTGACACTAATTCAAAATCTAAAAATTTATACACAAATGTCCCCAGATATATGGTAGGAAGATGGTTTAGGTCCCCACTTGTAAACCTGAAATTGGCTCAAAACTTAAAAGTTAAGCTAGAAATAGGACTGATTACATAAATTTCATTCTGATAATCAATATTTTAACTATAAAATTATAATATACATGAAATTTGAAAATGTGTGTTTAAAAGACCCCACTTGTCAGTTGAAATGACAGTGAAGGTCCCCACTTGTAAATGTATCGGGTGTGAAAAATGAAATACTTGATGGAATCATATAGGCTTTGAAACTAATTCAAAATCTCTTAATTTATACACAAATGTCCCCAGATATAAGGTAGGAAGACGGTTTAGGTCCCCACTTGTAAATTTATCGAGTGTGAAAAATGAAATTGAAATACTTGATGGAACCATATAGGCTTTGACACTAATTCAAAATCTAATAGTTCATACTCAAATGTCCCCAGATATAAGGTAGGAAGACGGTTTAGGTCCCCACTTGTAAACCTGAAATTAGCTCAAAACTTAAGTGTTAAGCTAGAAATAGGACTGATTACTTAAATTTCATTCTGATAATCAATATTTTAACTATAAAATTATAATATACATGAAATTTGAAAATGTGTGTTTAAAAGACCCCACTTGTCTGTTGAAATGACGGTGAAGTTCCCCACTTTTAAATTTATCGAGTGTGAAAAATGAAATTGAAATACTTGATTGAACCATATAGGCTTCGACACTAGTACAAAATCTAATAAATTATACACAAATGTCCCCAGATATAAGGTTGGAAGACTGTTTAGGTCCCCACTTGTAAACCTGAAATTAGCTCAAAACTTAAGTGTTAAGCTAGAAATAGGACTGATTACTTAAATTTCATTCTGATAATCCTAGAAATAGGACTGATTACTTAAATTTCATTCTGATAATCAATATTTAAACTATAAAATTAAAATATACATGAAATTAGAAAATGTGTGTTTAAAAGACCCCTCTTGTCTGTTGAAATGACTGTGAAGGTCCCCACTTGTAAATTTATCGAGTGTGAAAAATGAAATTGAAATACCTGATGGAAATATATAGGCTTTGACACTAATTTAAAACCTAATAATTTATACACAAATGTCCCCAGATATAAGGTTGGAAGACGGTTTAGGTCCCCACTTGTAAACCTGAAATCAGCTCAAAACTTAAGTGTTAAGCCTTTCAAAGGTCCGATTACCTAAATTTCATTATAATAATCAATATTTAAACTATAAAATTAAAATATACATGAAATTAGAAAATGTGTGTTTAAAAGACCCCACTTGTCTGTTGAAATGACGGTGAAGGTCCCCATTTGTAAATTTATCGAGTGTGAAAAATGAAATTGAAATACTTGATTGAACCATATAGGCTTTGACACTAATTTAAAACATAATAATTTATACACAAATGTCCCCAGATATAAGGTTGGAAGACTGTTTAGGTCCCCACTTGTAAACCTGAAATCAGCTCAAAACTTAAGTGTTAAGCCTTTAAAAGGTCTTATTACCTAAATTTCATTATAATAATCAATATTAAAAGTATAAAATTAAAATATACCTGAAATTAGAAAATTGTGTTTAAAAGACCCCACTTGTCTGTTGAAATGACGGTGAAGGTCCCCACTTGTAAATTTATCGAGTGTGAAAAAAGAAATTGAAATACCTGATGGAACCATATAGGCTTCGACACTAGTACAAAATCTAATAATTTATACACAAATGTCCCCAGATATAAGGTTGGAAGACTGTTTAGGTCCCCACTTGTAAACCTGAAATTAGCTCAAAACTTAAGTGTTAAGCTAGAAATAGGACTGATTACTTGAATTTCATTCTGATAATCAATATTTAAACTATAAAATTAAAATATACATGAAATTAGAAAATGTGTGTTTAAAAGACCCCACTTGTCTGTTGAAATGACTGTGAAGGTCCCCTCTTGTAAATTTATCGAGTGTGAAAAATGAAATTGAAATACCTGATGGAAATATATAGGCTTTGACACTAATTTAAAACCTTATAATTTATACACAAATGTCCCCAGATATAAGGTTGGAAGACGGTTTAGGTCCCCACTTGTAAACCTGAAATCAGCTCAAAACTTAAGTGTTAAGCCTTTAAAAGGTCCGATTACCTAAATTTCATTATAATAATCAATATTTAAATTATAAAATTAAAATAAACATGAAATTAGAAAATGTGTGTTTAAAAGACCCCACTTGTCTGTTGAAATGACGGTGAAGGTCCCCACTTGTAAATTTATCGAGTGTGAAAAATGAAATTGAAATACTTGATGGAACCATATAGGCTTTGACACTAATTCAAAATCTAATAACTTATACACAAATGTCCCCAAATATAAGGTTGGAAGACTGTTTAGGTCCCCACTTGTAAACCAGAAATCAGCTCAAAACTTAAGTGTTAAGCCTTTGAAAGGTCCGATTGCCTAAATTTCATTATAATAATCAATATTTAAAGTATAAAATTAAAATATACATGAAATTAGAAAATGTGTGTTTAAAAGACCCCACTTGTCTGTTGAAATGACGGTGAAGGTCCCCACTTTTAAATTTATCGAGTGTGAAAAATGAAATTGAAATACTTGATTGAACCATATAGGCTTCGACACTAGTACAAAATCTAATAAATTATACACAAATGTCCCCAGATATAAGGTTGGAAGACTGTTTAGGTCCCCACTTGTAAACCTGAAATTAGCTCAAAACTTAAGTGTTAAGCTAGAAATAGGACTGATTACTTAAATTTCATTCTGATAATCAATATTTAAACTATAAAATTAAAATATACATGAAATTAGAAAATGTGTGTTTAAAAGACCCCTCTTGTCTGTTGAAATGACTGTGAAGGTCCCCACTTGTAAATTTATCGAGTGTGAAAAATGAAATTGAAATACTTGATTGAACCATATAGGCTTTGACACTAATTTAAAACCTAATAATTTATACACAAATGTCCCCAGATATAAGGTTGGAAGACGGTTTAGGTCCCCACTTGTAAACCTGAAATCAGCTCAAAACTTAAGTGTTAAGCCTTTCAAAGGTCCGATTACCTAAATTTCATTATAATAATCAATATTTAAACTATAAAATTAAAATATACATGAAATTAGAAAATGTGTGTTTAAAAGACCCCACTTGTCTGTTGAAATGACGGTGAAGGTCCCCACTTGTAAATTTATCGAGTGTGAAAAATGAAATTGAAATACTTGATTGAACCATATAGGCTTTGCCACTAATTTAAAACATAATAATTTATACACAAATGTCCCCAGATATAAGGTTGGAAGACTGTTTAGGTCCCCACTTGTAAACCTGAAATCAGCTCAAAACTTAAGTGTTAAGCCTTTAAAAGGTCTTATTACCTAAATTTCATTATAATAATCAATATTAAAAGTATAAAATTAAAATATACCTGAAATTAGAAAATGTGTGTTTAAAAGACCCCACTTGTCTGTTGAAATGACGGTGAAGGTCCCCACTTGTAAATTTATCGAGTGTGAAAAATGAAATTGAAATACTTGATTGAACCATATAGGCTTTGCCACTAATTTAAAACATAATAATTTATACACAAATGTCCCCAGATATAAGGTTGGAAGACTGTTTAGGTCCCCACTTGTAAACCTGAAATCAGCTCAAAACTTAAGTGTTAAGCCTTTAAAAGGTCTTATTACCTAAATTTCATTATAATAATCAATATTAAAAGTATAAAATTAAAATATACCTGAAATTAGAAAATTGTGTTTAAAAGACCCCACTTGTCTGTTGAAATGACGGTGAAGGTCCCCACTTGTAAATTTATCGAGTGTGAAAAAAGAAATTGAAATACCTGATGGAACCATATAGGCTTCGACACTAGTACAAAATCTAATAATTTATACACAAATGTCCCCAGATATAAGGTTGGAAGACTGTTTAGGTCCCCACTTGTAAACCTGAAATTAGCTCAAAACGTAAGTGTTAAGCTAGAAATAGGACTGATTACTTGAATTTCATTCTGATAATCAATATTTAAACTATAAAATTAAAATATACATGAAATTAGAAAATGTGTGTTTAAAAGACCCCACTTGTCTGTTGAAATGACGGTGAAGGTCCCCACTTGTAAATTTATCGAGTGTGAAAAATGAAATTGAAATACTTGATTGAACCATATAGGCTTTGCCACTAATTTAAAACATAATAATTTATACACAAATGTCCCCAGATATAAGGTTGGAAGACTGTTTAGGTCCCCACTTGTAAACCTGAAATCAGCTCAAAACTTAAGTGTTAAGCCTTTAAAAGGTCTTATTACCTAAATTTCATTATAATAATCAATATTAAAAGTATAAAATTAAAATATACCTGAAATTAGAAAATGTGTGTTTAAAAGACCCCACTTGTCTGTTGAAATGACGGTGAAGGTCCCCACTTGTAAATTTATCGAGTGTGAAAAATGAAATTGAAATACTTGATTGAACCATATAGGCTTTGCCACTAATTTAAAACATAATAATTTATACACAAATGTCCCCAGATATAAGGTTGGAAGACTGTTTAGGTCCCCACTTGTAAACCTGAAATCAGCTCAAAACTTAAGTGTTAAGCCTTTAAAAGGTCTTATTACCTAAATTTCATTATAATAATCAATATTAAAAGTATAAAATTAAAATATACCTGAAATTAGAAAATTGTGTTTAAAAGACCCCACTTGTCTGTTGAAATGACGGTGAAGGTCCCCACTTGTAAATTTATCGAGTGTGAAAAAAGAAATTGAAATACCTGATGGAACCATATAGGCTTCGACACTAGTACAAAATCTAATAATTTATACACAAATGTCCCCAGATATAAGGTTGGAAGACTGTTTAGGTCCCCACTTGTAAACCTGAAATTAGCTCAAAACGTAAGTGTTAAGCTAGAAATAGGACTGATTACTTGAATTTCATTCTGATAATCAATATTTAAACTATAAAATTAAAATATACTTGAAATTAGAAAATGTGTGTTTAAAAGACCCCACTTGTCTGTTGAAATGACTGTGAAGGTCCCCACTTGTAAATTTATCGAGTGTGAAAAATGAAATTGAAATACTTGATTGAACCATATAGGCTTTGACACTAATATAAAACATAATAATTTATACACAAATGTCCCCAGATATAAGGTTGGAAGACTGTTTAGGTCCCCACTTGTAAACCTGAAATCAGCTCAAAAATTAAGTGTTAAGCCTTTAAAAGGTCCGATTACCTAAATTTCATTATAATAATCAATATTTAAACTATAAAATTAAAATATACACGAAATTAGAAAATGTGTGTTTAAAAGACCCCACTTGTCTGTTGAAATGACGGTGAAGGTCCCCACTTGTAAATTTATCGAGTGTGAAAAATGAAATTGAAATACTTGATTGAACCATATAGGCTTTGCCACTAATTTAAAACATAATAATTTATACACAAATGTCCCCAGATATAAGGTTGGAAGACTGTTTAGGTCCCCACTTGTAAACCTGAAATCAGCTCAAAACTTAAGTGTTAAGCCTTTAAAAGGTCTTATTACCTAAATTTCATTATAATAATCAATATTAAAAGTATAAAATTAAAATATACCTGAAATTAGAAAATTGTGTTTAAAAGACCCCACTTGTCTGTTGAAATGACGGTGAAGGTCCCCACTTGTAAATTTATCGAGTGTGAAAAAAGAAATTGAAATACCTGATGGAACCATATAGGCTTCGACACTAGTACAAAATCTAATAATTTATACACAAATGTCCCCAGATATAAGGTTGGAAGACTGTTTAGGTCCCCACTTGTAAACCTGAAATTAGCTCAAAACGTAAGTGTTAAGCTAGAAATAGGACTGATTACTTGAATTTCATTCTGATAATCAATATTTAAACTATAAAATTAAAATATACTTGAAATTAGAAAATGTGTGTTTAAAAGACCCCACTTGTCTGTTGAAATGACTGTGAAGGTCCCCACTTGTAAATTTATCGAGTGTGAAAAATGAAATTGAAATACTTGATTGAACCATATAGGCTTTGACACTAATATAAAACATAATAATTTATACACAAATGTCCCCAGATATAAGGTTGGAAGACTGTTTAGGTCCCCACTTGTAAACCTGAAATCAGCTCAAAAATTAAGTGTTAAGCCTTTAAAAGGTCCGATTACCTAAATTTCATTATAATAATCAATATTTAAACTATAAAATTAAAATATACACGAAATTAGAAAATGTGTGTTTAAAAGACCCCACTTGTCTGTTGAAATGACGGTGAAGGTCCCCACTTGTAAATTTATCGAGTGTGAAAAATGAAATTGAAATACTTGATTGAACCATATAGGCTTTGCCACTAATTTAAAACATAATAATTTATACACAAATGTCCCCAGATATAAGGTTGGAAGACTGTTTAGGTCCCCACTTGTAAACCTGAAATCAGCTCAAAACTTAAGTGTTAAGCCTTTAAAAGGTCTTATTACCTAAATTTCATTATAATAATCAATATTAAAAGTATAAAATTAAAATATACCTGAAATTAGAAAATTGTGTTTAAAAGACCCCACTTGTCTGTTGAAATGACGGTGAAGGTCCCCACTTGTAAATTTATCGAGTGTGAAAAAAGAAATTGAAATACCTGATGGAACCATATAGGCTTCGACACTAGTACAAAATCTAATAATTTATACACAAATGTCCCCAGATATAAGGTTGGAAGACTGTTTAGGTCCCCACTTGTAAACCTGAAATTAGCTCAAAACTTAAGTGTTAAGCCTTTAAAAGGTCCGATTACCTAAATTTCATTATAATAATCAATATTAAAACTATAAAATTAAAATATACCTGAAATTAAAAAATGTGTGTTTAAAAGACCCCACTTGTCTGTTGAAATGACGGTGAAGGTCCCCACTTGTAAATTTATCGAGTGTGAAAAATGAAATTGAAATACTTGATGGAACCATATAGGCTTTGACACTAATTCAAAATCTAATAACTTATACACAAATGTCCCCAGATATAAGGTAGAAAGACGGTTTAGGTCCCCACTTGTAAACCTGAAATCAGCTCAAAACTTAATTGGTAAGCTAGAAATAGGACTGATTACTTAAATTTCATTCTGATAATCAATATTTTAACTATAACAGAAAAAGTTTCTTGTATTAGAGTGAGTTATTAAAGTCTTTGTGAGAGGAGGATTTATTTTGTTGTTTTTTTTCCTGTGGATTTATAGACTTATATACTTTGTTCCAGTATTGGTTATCAGCAGTGGCTTTCAGCACAAGCAAAACTAGGTCTTTATGTAACGACGAACAAATATTTTGTTTCATTATACAGAATATCGCGTTTTAAAATCCTATATATCAGTATTGCTTTCTTCTGTTGGCAGTACGCAAAAACCTACCTCCCATAGAGACCTAGCATTGCTCGAACTGACCACCGAAGCTGGAACAGTGTATATATCGCGTTAGCTGCCGTCGGAGGTAAGGAGTAGAGCGAGGGGTTGGATATTTTGGATAAAATGTAGGGGATTTCGAAATCCAATTTGATTTCTTCGTGTATCGTTTGATTTCGTCGGATTTTGATTCATTTCAAGATTCGATAAATTCCCACGGATTTCGTCGGATTATATTTCCACGGATTTTGAGGTATTTCCTGTGATTTCCTCGTATTTTCAGATTTTTCTGTTGATTTCGTTGGATTCTGAGATTTTTTCTTGGATTTTGTGATTGTTTTAATGAATTTCGCGATGTCTTTACTGATTTTGTGATTTTTTTAATGATTTTTTATTTTGTTTTTTCTTTACTGATTTTCTGATTTCGTTATTTCGTTACTGATTTCGGATTTTTGTAAAATTTCGAAATCAGCGAAATAAGTTTGATTTCATTCCGGATTTCTGATTTTGTTATTGATTTCTTATTTCTTAAGTTGGATTTCGTGAATGACCGACCCCTCGGAGTCGCCTATCCTATAGCGAGAAAAAAATTTCCTCACGCGTTTATGATTTCACAACAAAACGAGAGGAGAGGAGAATCTCGTCTGGTTGCCATCCATTATGACAGTGCAGAGAATGTAGGGGAGAATTATACACCTTCTGTTTTGTTCTGCCAACTACTGTTGGTACTTTACATGTACATGAAAGAAACAGATGAAAATCGGGTTCGGGGTAGGAGTGTTGTTCAAAGACTGGTAAAAAGGAGACAGAAGTAGATTACCGTGGCGCGAAAAGTTTATTTTTGAATTTTGCCTCTGATTTCCAGAAATCTTATGGTTGAAATGTATTTATTATTATCTGGGAGAGTTTCTAATTGTGTTTGATAAGGCTAAATATGTTTAAAATTATATTAACGGCTTGTTGAAAATAAAATTTAACATAGAGTTGTAGCTTTAAGTTCATTTACTTCTGACAAGAAAATCTACGTGACGAATTGTAGGCGGATTTATATATAATGATAATGCATGAAAGGGATAAAATAGATCGGATAACAGAGACAGATAGCATCACTTGACGTGGGGCCTTTGGGACTTGGGCTAAATATATTTTTAAAAGTGGACAAGAAAATTTCACTCTTCGTTTCTCTTTGGGTACATTATGGGTTACTATACCGAAGGTTTACGAATAACTAAAAACGTGGACGTGGTCATGTGGTACACTGCAGGCTTGTGTTATGTGACTTAAGAGTCGCGTACAAGTGTCTTCATCGTTATCGGCGTTAATCTCTGTTGAAAAGGAGAATTAATTGTTGCAACTAATTGGAAGAATAGGAACTTGGCAATTCGGGCTTAACTCCGCCCCCAGCGCCATTATGGTATGTTTTTTAACAGAATGAAAGCTATATAAGCCCCTCCTCCTGGTAGGTTTTTTAGCCCTACTGAAGGTAGACTGACGTTGCATGATGTAGTACTGCCAAGTCCCTATTATGGGTTTGATATAGCTTCTGGAAGGCTTCTGGTTTGTTCGCATTTATTTTGCAATTCCTTCACAACATGTGAATTTTGGACTAATTACACAAATTTAAAATAATCCTAATTAAAGTGTCGTTTAAATGGAAACTGGTTCCAAGCGTAATTTGAATTACCGCAGACATTTGTGAGATATCAAGGTTAGATTAATTACTTTTAGATGAAAACAGTGGGGAAGTTATTTTGTCTCGGTTATGACAGCTAATCCACCTTAATCCCAATCGTCTTAAGTTGGGGCTATCTCGGGATTCTTGGAGGGGATTAACTGGAAGAAAATTAAGAAATTCGTCTGTGGTATGTTACAGTAGCAGCCGACAGACGAATTTCTTCCCGTGCCTCTCCTCGACGAATCACAAGATAAGCCTATTTTCTGGCGATAGGGAATAAGGTGGATCATAAGTTAATAAGTTATTTTCCGTAAGTATGAAACTTATGTTAGAGACTTACTGAGAGCTATCGAGATGGACGCTAGAATTGAGTACACTCGGTTTTCCAGTCCATCTTTCTATTTAGTCTGTGTTAAGCCTTTGTCAACGTCACTTCAACACAAGCTCTCAGTAACCAGTGACAAACTTATGGAACATATCTTATGACCTTATGGTGGATTGAAAATATTAATTAGTAATAATTCGTATTCATAATAAATTAGGAAAATTGAAGCGTTTAAATAGTTTTTAAAGCCATAATTAATTACTTGAGACTCAATCGCAATCAGTGCCTACAGATGGAAAGTTCAAACAGAGAGCTTCGAACGGTATGAGTCGTAGGATTTAAAAGTATTGTAATAAATGCCGGCGCGATTTATCTATTATGAATAATTGAGGATCCTACCTTTATTTTCTACTATATTTTCACTCTGGAAAATCTAGATGTATGAATAGACAAAAAGGGTAGAAACACTTTGTTTCAATCGTATTTAGAAACTGTGGGTTAAATATTTAATAGGCTTCTTTTTAAGTAATTGTTCAAATTACAAGGGAGGTAAATTAAAAGAACTAAGGCAATTTTAAAGCAAAATATTTAGTGGTTACAAATAATTTTCTTTTCAAGCCATTTTTTATTTTGAAATGTCGATAAATTTGGGAATGAAAACACCGTTATAAAGAAATTTGTTATAAATAAGTAACACAACGTTATTAAAATACAATGCCGAACCAATTCTTCTCGAATTTCTTGGCAATATCATTCGTATTTAGCTTCTTTAAAATCTCTAGTCTTAATTTGATCTGTTCTAGCATCACAGAATTAATAAAGATTTCTTTTATTGGGCTGTAATAACAAAACGCTTCAATAGTAGACAAATTTCAGCGCAATCGCTCTTGTGAAAACTGTTTGCATCTTTCAAAATCACAAAAAAATCCGAATACTTCTAATATGTTAATTTCTTGCCTAGCTATGCTATTAAGCTGGCAACTAAATAATTACAATTAGCAGTTAGAAAAATGTTTTAAACTAATTAATTAGCCAATTAGTAATTTGACATATAAACTAATTCAATTCAATAAGAAATTAGTCATTTATTTTTAAACTAATTAATTTCAATTACAAATTTCTAATTATTTACCTGTATAATTAAGGTCAAAAAATTAACCGTAAGTAAAAAATAACACCATGAAAGTGCCCATGGACTTCCTACTCCGCCTTTGGTTATGCATTTATTGTTTTCAATAAAGGGGTATGAAAGCCTAACATGTATTATTCTCGAGAAATGAGAAAAGCCTCGAAACTTCCATCATGCTAAATTTAGTTTCATTTCATCATTTTTCTTGCCACTGTTCCTAAAACGGACTCCGGAGTTTTAAATCCATGCGCACTGCTATTAATTCAAGAGGGAAAAATCATGATCGAAATACGGGAGTTACGATTTACGAAAGAGTCAGTTTTCACTGTGAAACGGAGAGAGAGGAAACAGTGGGTGGGTTAACAATTTTGTTCCCCCCTCACTACTGGTAGTGGGACGCATTCTCTCCCGTTTAGATGAAACTCGATTTTTTACTACAAATCGGCGGAAGAGATTAATTGAAAATCCAATTGGCTAATAAGCCAAAACTAAATCTAATTGATTTTAAAATAGATAAATGCCTTTCCGATGCACACTTAGTTATTATAATTATTTCCCAATTAGCTGTAAATTAATTAAAATTCAATTACCATTTTCAATTAGTGAAAAATGCCAATTAATTAGATTTTTAAATAGCTAACTAACTAATTAGCACGGCTCGGATTTCTTGTATCTCTTTCCCCCGAGTAAAATCTTTGTTTAGCAACTATACTCAGAGTTTGAGCGAAATCTCAAGAAATCTCGGTTTGGAAATTATCAATATATTTTTGAAATTAACGTAACCAACGATTCATCATTTTCTGATTTAGGGTAAAAACTGACATACATTTCTCACGTAATTACCTTGATATTTCGGGTTCACGGGTAGTTGACCGGTTTTCAAAAGAGCGTTTTGGAATAAAGCAATGCCCAAAACAGCGGTTTGCAAAACCGCGTTGAAGCAAAACCGCAGTTTCTGTTTCCGCGTTTCTCAATACAGTGCTATTTCCCAAAACAGCGGCTGCTATTTCCGCGTTTGTCAATATAGCGCTATTTTCCCAACCAGCGGTTTAGCGCTACAGCGTTTCATAACCGTTTGTGATCCTCAGGTTATGGACTGGTTCGCGGAATATATTCTGGAAAAGGTGGCAGCAAATTAATATGAGTATATTTTCGAAAAGGTGGCAGCAAATTAATAGGAAAATATTTTGGAAAAGGTGGCAGCTAACTATTAGGAGGATATTTTGGAAAAGGTGGCAGCTAATTAATAGGAGGATATTTTGGATAAGGTGGAAGGTAATTTATAGGAGTTCAAATAATCCATCCCAACCAAACATTAAAACGCATTAACAAACTAGACCACGAAATTGTTTGTTTGACAACCATTAAAATTCAAACCTAAAGCTGAAATCAATACTAATTAGAGCTCGGCATTATCCATCCGTTATCCGTAAATTAGTGAATAATCGATTATTTATAGGTAAATGTTGTAGACATAATTCGATTTAATATACAACTTCTGTTGATAATTATGGATTATGGATAAAATAACGTGGATGATGGATAGATATTGCCGAGCTCTAATACTTATACCTTCAACAATACGAAACAACGCTCAAGATGTAAACGCTGTAATCAAAATGCGCTGAAACGAGAAATGGCTAGAATGACAAACGCGTTTATGAAAAAGCCGTTTTGGACAATGCTGTTTTGATAACACGCCTAATCGATAACATACCGATATTTCGGTGCTTCAGGAAAGTTGTGAGAGTCAACTAATAGAATAAATGGAAAATTTTCTTAAGTATTTTTAACACTCAAAAAACTTACAAGTGGGGCCTTCACTGTCATTTCAACAGATACGTGGGGTCTTTTAAACAAAATTTTCAAATTTCATGTATATTATAATTTTATAGCTAAAATATTGATTATCAGAATGAAATTTAAGTAATCATTCCTGCTTATAGCTTAACACTTAAGTTTTGACGTAATTTCTGGTTTAAAAGTGGGGACCTAAACAGTCTCCCAACCTTATATCTGGGGACATTTGTGTATAAATTATTAGATTTTGAATTAGTGTCAAAGCCTATATGGTTCCATCAAGTATTTCAATTTCATTATTCACACTCGATAAATTTACAAGTGGGGACCTTCACCGTCATTTCAACAGACAAGTGGGGTCTTTTATACACACATTTTCTAATTTCATGTATATTTTAATTTTATAGTTTAAATATTGATTATTATAATGAATTTTAGGTAATCGGACCTTTTAAAAGCTTAACACTTAAGTTTTGAGCTGATTTCTAGTTTACAAGTGGGGACCTAAACAGTCTCCCAACCTTATATCTGGGGACATTTGTGTATAAATTATTAGATTTTGAATTAGTGTCAAAGCCTATATGGTTCCATCAAGTATTTCAATTTCATTTTTCACACTCGATAAATTTACAAGTGGGGACCTTCACAGTCATTTCAACAGACAAGTGGGGTCTTTTAAACACACATTTTCTAATTTCATGTATATTTTAATTTTATATTTTAAATATTGATTATTATATTGAAATTTAAGTAATCAGTCCTATTTCAAGCTTAACACTTAAGTTTTGAGCTAATTTCAGGTTTACAAGTGGGGACCTAAACAGTCTTCCAACCTTATATCTGGGGACATTTGTGTATAAATTATTAGATTTTGTACTAGTGTCGAAGCCTATATGGTTCCATCAGGTATTTCAATTTCATTTTTCACACTCGATAAATTTACAAGTGGGGACCTTCACAGTCATTTCAACAGACAAGTGGGGTCTTTTAAACACACATTTTCTAATTTCATGTATATTTTAATTTTATATTTTAAATATTGATTATTATATTGAAATTTAAGTAATCAGTCCTATTTCAAGCTTAACACTTAAGTTTTGAGCTAATTTCAGGTTTACAAGTGGGGACCTAAACAGTCTTCCAACCTTATATCTGGGGACATTTGTGTATAAATTATTAGATTTTGTACTAGTGTCGAAGCCTATATGGTTCCATCAGGTATTTCAATTTCATTTTTCACACTCGATAAATTTACAAGTGGGGACCTTCACAGTCATTTCAACAGACAAGTGGGGTCTTTTAAACACACATTTTCTAATTTCATGTATATTTTAATTTTATAGTTTAAATATTGATTATTAGAATGAAATTTAAGTAATCAGTCCTATTTCTAGCTTAACACTTAAGTTTTGAGCTAATTTCAGGTTTACAAGTGGGGACCTAAACAGTCTTCCAACCTTATATCTGGGGACATTTGTGTATAAATTATTAGATTTTGTACTAGTGTCGAAGCCTATATGGTTCCATCAGGTATTTCAATTTCATTTTTCACACTCGATAAATTTACAAGTGGGGACCTTCACAGTCATTTCAACAGACAAGTGTGGTCTTTTAAACACACATTTTCTAATTTCATGTATATTTTAATTTTATAGTTTAAATATTGATTATTAGAATGAAATTTAAGTAATCAGTCCTATTTCTAGCTTAACACTTAAGTTTTGAGCTAATTTCAGGTTTACAAGTGGGGACCTAAACAGTCTTCCAACCTTATATCTGGGGACATTTGTGTATAAATTATTAGGTTTTAAATTAGTGTCAAAGCCTATATGGTTCAATCAAGTATTTCAATTTCATTTTTCACACTCGATAAATTTACAAGTGGGGACCTTCACCGTCATTTCAACAGACAAGTGGGGTCTTTTAAACACACATTTTCTAATTTCATGTATATTTTAATTTTATATTTTAAATATTGATTATTATATTGAAATTTAAGTAATCAGTCCTATTTCAAGCTTAACACTTAAGTTTTGAGCTAATTTCAGGTTTACAAGTGGGGACCTAAACAGTCTTCCAACCTTATATCTGGGGACATTTGTGTATAAATTATTAGGTTTTAAATTAGTGTCAAAGCCTATATGGTTCCATCAGGTATTTCAATTTCATTTTTCACACTCGATAAATTTACAAGTGGGGACCTTCACAGTCATTTCAACAGACAAGTGGGGTCTTTGAAACACACATTTTCTAATTTCATGTATATTTTAATTTTATAGTTTAAATATTGATTATCAGAATGAAATTTAAGTAATCAGTCCTATTTCTAGCTTAACACTTAAGTTTTGAGCTAATTTCAGGTTTACAAGTGGGGACCTAAACAGTCTTCCAACCTTATATCTGGGGACATTTGTGTATAAATTATTAGATTTTGTACTAGTGTCGAAGCCTATATGGTTCCATCAGGTATTTCAATTTCATTTTTCACACTCGATAAATTTACAAGTGGGGACCTTCACAGTCATTTCAACAGACAAGTGGGGTCTTTTAAACACACATTTTCTAATTTCATGTATATTTTAATTTTATAGTTTAAATATTGATTATTAGAATGAAATTTAAGTAATCAGTCCTATTTCTAGCTTAACACTTAAGTTTTGAGCTAATTTCAGGTTTACAAGTGGGGACCTAAACAGTCTTCCAACCTTATATCTGGGGACATTTGTGTATAAATTATTAGATTTTGTACTAGTGTCGAAGCCTATATGGTTCCATCAGGTATTTCAATTTCATTTTTCACACTCGATAAATTTACAAGTGGGGACCTTCACAGTCATTTCAACAGACAAGTGTGGTCTTTTAAACACACATTTTCTAATTTCATGTATATTTTAATTTTATAGTTTAAATATTGATTATTAGAATGAAATTTAAGTAATCAGTCCTATTTCTAGCTTAACACTTAAGTTTTGAGCTAATTTCAGGTTTACAAGTGGGGACCTAAACAGTCTTCCAACCTTATATCTGGGGACATTTGTGTATAAATTATTAGGTTTTAAATTAGTGTCAAAGCCTATATGGTTCAATCAAGTATTTCAATTTCATTTTTCACACTCGATAAATTTACAAGTGGGGACCTTCACCGTCATTTCAACAGACAAGTGGGGTCTTTTAAACACACATTTTCTAATTTCATGTATATTTTAATTTTATATTTTAAATATTGATTATTATATTGAAATTTAAGTAATCAGTCCTATTTCAAGCTTAACACTTAAGTTTTGAGCTAATTTCAGGTTTACAAGTGGGGACCTAAACAGTCTTCCAACCTTATATCTGGGGACATTTGTGTATAAATTATTAGGTTTTAAATTAGTGTCAAAGCCTATATGGTTCCATCAGGTATTTCAATTTCATTTTTCACACTCGATAAATTTACAAGTGGGGACCTTCACAGTCATTTCAACAGACAAGTGGGGTCTTTGAAACACACATTTTCTAATTTCATGTATATTTTAATTTTATAGTTTAAATATTGATTATCAGAATGAAATTTAAGTAATCAGTCCTATTTCTAGCTGAACACTTAAGTTTTGAGCAGATTTCAGGTTTACAAGTGGGGACCTAAACAGTCTTCCAACCTTATATCTGGGGACATTTGTGTATAAATTATTAGATTTTGCACTAGTGTCGAAGCCTATATGGTTCCATCAGGTATTTCAATTTCATTTTTCACTCTCGATAAATTTACAAGTGGGGACTTTCACCGTCATTTCAACAGACAAGTGGGGTCTTTTAAACACACATTTTCTAATTTCATGTATATTTTAATTTTATATTTTAAATATTGATTATTATATTGAAATTTAAGTAATCAGTCCTATTTCAAGCTTAACACTTAAGTTTTGAGCTAATTTCAGGTTTACAAGTGGGGACCTAAACAGTCTTCCAACCTTATATCTGGGGACATTTGTGTATAAATTATTAGATTTTGTACTAGTGTCGAAGCCTATATGGTTCCATCAGGTATTTCAATTTCATTTTTCACACTCGATAAATTTACAAGTGGGGACCTTCACCGTCATTTCAACAGACAATTGGGGTCTTTTAAACACACATTTTCTTATTTCATGTATATTTTAATTTTATATTTTAAATATTGATTATTATAATGAAATTTAGGTAATCGGACCTTTTAATGGCTTAACACTTAAGTTTTGAGCTGATTTCAGGTTTACAAGTGGGGACCTAAACAGTCTTCCAACCTTATATCTGGGGACATTTGTGTATAAATTATTAGGTTTTAAATTAGTGTCAAAGCCTATATGGTTCAATCATGTATTTCAATTTCATTTTTCACACATGATAAATTTACAAGTGGGGACCTTCACCGTCATTTCAACAGACAAGTGGGGTCTTTGAAACACACATTTTCTAATTTCATGTATATTTTAATTTTATAGTTTAAATATTGATTATTATATTGAAATTTAAGTAATCAGTCCTATTTCTAGCTGAACACTTAAGTTTTGAGCAGATTTCAGGTTTACAAGTGGGGACCTAAACAGTCTTCCAACCTTATATCTGGGGACATTTGTGTATAAATTATTAGATTTTGTACTAGTGTCGAAGCCTATATGGTTCCATCAGGTATTTCAATTTCATTTTTCACACTCGATAAATTTACAAGTGGGGACCTTCACCGTCATTTCAACAGACAATTGGGGTCTTTTAAACACACATTTTCTTATTTCATGTATATTTTAATTTTATATTTTAAATATTGATTATTATAATGAAATTTAGGTAATCGGACCTTTTAATGGCTTAACACTTAAGTTTTGAGCTGATTTCAGGTTTACAAGTGGGGACCTAAACAGTCTTCCAACCTTATATCTGGGGACATTTGTGTATAAATTATTAGGTTTTAAATTAGTGTCAAAGCCTATATGGTTCAATCAAGTATTTCAATTTCATTTTTCACACATGATAAATTTACAAGTGGGGACCTTCACCGTCATTTCAACAGACAAGTGGGGTCTTTGAAACACACATTTTCTAATTTCATGTATATTTTAATTTTATAGTTTAAATATTGATTATTATATTGAAATTTAAGTAATCAGTCCTATTTCTAGCTGAACACTTAAGTTTTGAGCAGATTTCAGGTTTACAAGTGGGGACCTAAACAGTCTTCCAACCTTATATCTGGGGACATTTGTGTATAAATTATTAGATTTTGTACTAGTGTCGAAGCCTATATGGTTCCATCAGGTATTTCAATTTCATTTTTCACACTCGATAAATTTACAAGTGGGGACCTTCACCGTCATTTCAACAGACAATTGGGGTCTTTTAAACACACATTTTCTTATTTCATGTATATTTTAATTTTATATTTTAAATATTGATTATTATAATGAAATTTAGGTAATCGGACCTTTTAATGGCTTAACACTTAAGTTTTGAGCTGATTTCAGGTTTACAAGTGGGGACCTAAACAGTCTTCCAACCTTATATCTGGGGACATTTGTGTATAAATTATTAGGTTTTAAATTAGTGTCAAAGCCTATATGGTTCAATCAAGTATTTCAATTTCATTTTTCACACATGATAAATTTACAAGTGGGGACCTTCACAGTCATTTCAACAGACAAGTGGGGTCTTTTAAACACACATTTTCTAATTTCATGTATATTTTAATTTTATAGTTTAAATATTGATTATTAGAATGAAATTTAAGTAATCAGTCCTATTTCTAGCTTAACACTTAAGTTTTGAGCTAATTTCAGGTTTACAAGTGGGGACCTAAACAGTCTTCCAACCTTATATCTGGGGACATTTGTGTATAAATTATTAGATTTTGTACTAGTGTCGAAGCCTATATGGTTCCATCAGGTATTTCAATTTCATTTTTCACACTCGATAAATTTACAAGTGGGGACCTTCACAGTCATTTCAACAGACAAGTGGGGTCTTTTAAACACACATTTTCTAATTTCATGTATATTTTAATTTTATAGTTTAAATATTGATTATTAGAATGAAATTTAAGTAATCAGTCCTATTTCTAGCTTAACACTTAAGTTTTGAGCTAATTTCAGGTTTACAAGTGGGGACCTAAACAGTCTTCCAACCTTATATCTGGGGACATTTGTGTATAAATTATTAGGTTTTAAATTAGTGTCAAAGCCTATATGGTTCAATCAAGTATTTCAATTTCATTTTTCACACTCGATAAATTTACAAGTGGGGACCTTCACCGTCATTTCAACAGACAAGTGGGGTCTTTTAAACACACATTTTCTAATTTCATGTATATTTTAATTTTATATTTTAAATATTGATTATTATATTGAAATTTAAGTAATCAGTCCTATTTCAAGCTTAACACTTAAGTTTTGAGCTAATTTCAGGTTTA
Organism: Phalangium opilio; assembly: GCF_054372755.1. Taxonomy (NCBI): domain Eukaryota; kingdom Metazoa; phylum Arthropoda; class Arachnida; order Opiliones; family Phalangiidae; genus Phalangium; species Phalangium opilio. Next base: position 1,803,968 of record NW_028324186.1, on the reverse strand, counting down.
CAAGTGGGGACCTAAACAGTCTTCCAACCTTATATCTGGGGACATTTGTGTATAAATTATTAGGTTTTAAATTAGTGTCAAAGCCTATATGGTTCCATCAGGTATTTCAATTTCATTTTTCACACTCGATAAATTTACAAGTGGGGACCTTCACAGTCATTTCAACAGACAAGTGGGGTCTTTGAAACACACATTTTCTAATTTCATGTATATTTTAATTTTATAGTTTAAATATTGATTATCAGAATGAAATTTAAGTAATCAGTCCTATTTCTAGCTGAACACTTAAGTTTTGAGCAGATTTCAGGTTTACAAGTGGGGACCTAAACAGTCTTCCAACCTTATATCTGGGGACATTTGTGTATAAATTATTAGATTTTGCACTAGTGTCGAAGCCTATATGGTTCCATCAGGTATTTCAATTTAATTTTTCACACTCGATAAATTTACAAGTGGGGACCTTCACCGTCATTTCAACAGACAAATGGGGTCTTTTAAACACACATTTTCTTATTTCATGTATATTTTAATTTTATATTTTAAATATTGATTATTATAATGAAATTTAGGTAATCGGACCTTTTAATGGCTTAACACTTAAGTTTTGAGCTGATTTCAGGTTTACAAGTGGGGACCTAAACAGTCTTCCAACCTTATATCTGGGGACATTTGTGTATAAATTATTAAGTTTTAAATTAGTGTCAAAGCCTATATGGTTCAATCAAGTATTTCAATTTCATTTTTCACACATGATAAATTTACAAGTGGGGACCTTCACCGTCATTTCAACAGACAAGTGGGGTCTTTGAAACACACATTTTCTAATTTCATGTATATTTTAATTTTATAGTTTAAATATTGATTATTATATTGAAATTTAAGTAATCAGTCCTATTTCTAGCTGAACACTTAAGTTTTGAGCAGATTTCAGGTTTACAAGTGGGGACCTAAACAGTCTTCCAACCTTATATCTGGGGACATTTGTGTATAAATTATTAGATTTTGCACTAGTGTCGAAGCCTATATGGTTCCATCAGGTATTTCAATTTCATTTTTCACTCTCGATAAATTTACAAGTGGGGACTTTCACCGTCATTTCAACAGACAAGTGGGGTCTTTTAAACACACATTTTCTAATTTCATGTATATTTTAATTTTATATTTTAAATATTGATTATTATATTGAAATTTAAGTAATCAGTCCTATTTCAAGCTTAACACTTAAGTTTTGAGCTAATTTCAGGTTTACAAGTGGGGACCTAAACAGTCTTCCAACCTTATATCTGGGGACATTTGTGTATAAATTATTAGATTTTGTACTAGTGTCGAAGCCTATATGGTTCCATCAGGTATTTCAATTTCATTTTTCACACTCGATAAATTTACAAGTGGGGACCTTCACAGTCATTTCAACAGACAAGTGGGGTCTTTTAAACACACATTTTCTAATTTCATGTATATTTTAATTTTATAGTTTAAATATTGATTATTAGAATGAAATTTAAGTAATCAGTCCTATTTCTAGCTTAACACTTAAGTTTTGAGCTAATTTCAGGTTTACAAGTGGGGACCTAAACAGTCTTCCAACCTTATATCTGGGGACATTTGTGTATAAATTATTAGGTTTTAAATTAGTGTCAAAGCCTATATGGTTCAATCAAGTATTTCAATTTCATTTTTCACACTCGATAAATTTACAAGTGGGGACCTTCACCGTCATTTCAACAGACAAGTGGGGTCTTTTAAACACACATTTTCTAATTTCATGTATATTTTAATTTTATATTTTAAATATTGATTATTATATTGAAATTTAAGTAATCAGTCCTATTTCAAGCTTAACACTTAAGTTTTGAGCTAATTTCAGGTTTACAAGTGGGGACCTAAACAGTCTTCCAACCTTATATCTGGGGACATTTGTGTATAAATTATTAGGTTTTAAATTAGTGTCAAAGCCTATATGGTTCCATCAGGTATTTCAATTTCATTTTTCACACTCGATAAATTTACAAGTGGGGACCTTCACAGTCATTTCAACAGACAAGTGGGGTCTTTGAAACACACATTTTCTAATTTCATGTATATTTTAATTTTATATTTTAAATATTGATTATTATATTGAAATTTAAGTAATCAGTCCTATTTCAAGCTTAACACTTAAGTTTTGAGCTAATTTCAGGTTTACAAGTGGGGACCTAAACAGTCTTCCAACCTTATATCTGGGGACATTTGTGTATAAATTATTAGATTTTGTACTAGTGTCGAAGCCTATATGGTTCCATCAGGTATTTCAATTTCATTTTTCACACTCGATAAATTTACAAGTGGGGACCTTCACCGTCATTTCAACAGACAATTGGGGTCTTTTAAACACACATTTTCTTATTTCATGTATATTTTAATTTTATATTTTAAATATTGATTATTATAATGAAATTTAGGTAATCGGACCTTTTAATGGCTTAACACTTAAGTTTTGAGCTGATTTCAGGTTTACAAGTGGGGACCTAAACAGTCTTCCAACCTTATATCTGGGGACATTTGTGTATAAATTATTAGGTTTTAAATTAGTGTCAAAGCCTATATGGTTCAATCAAGTATTTCAATTTCATTTTTCACACATGATAAATTTACAAGTGGGGACCTTCACCGTCATTTCAACAGACAAGTGGGGTCTTTTAAACACACATTTTCTAATTTCATGTATATTTTAATTTAATATTTTAAATATTGATTATTATATTGAAATTTAAGTAATCAGTCCTATTTCAAGCTTAACACTTAAGTTTTGAGCTAATTTCAGGTTTACAAGTGGGGACCTAAACAGTCTTCCAACCTTATATCTGGGGACATTTGTGTATAAATTATTAGGTTTTAAATTAGTGTCAAAGCCTATATGGTTCCATCAGGTATTTCAATTTCATTTTTCACACTCGATAAATTTACAAGTGGGGACCTTCACCGTCATTTCAACAGACAAGTGGGGTCTTTTAAACACACATTTTCTAATTTCATGTATATTTTAATTTTATATTTTAAATATTGATTATTATATTGAAATTTAAGTAATCAGTCCTATTTCAAGCTTAACACTTAAGTTTTGAGCTAATTTCAGGTTTACAAGTGGGGACCTAAACAGTCTTCCAACCTTATATCTGGGGACATTTGTGTATAAATTATTAGGTTTTAAATTAGTGTCAAAGCCTATATGGTTCCATCAGGTATTTCAATTTCATTTTTCACACTCGATAAATTTACAAGTGGGGACCTTCACAGTCATTTCAACAGACAAGTGGGGTCTTTGAAACACACATTTTCTAATTTCATGTATATTTTAATTTTATATTTTAAATATTGATTATTATATTGAAATTTAAGTAATCAGTCCTATTTCAAGCTTAACACTTAAGTTTTGAGCTAATTTCAGGTTTACAAGTGGGGACCTAAACAGTCTTCCAACCTTATATCTGGGGACATTTGTGTATAAATTATTAGATTTTGTACTAGTGTCGAAGCCTATATGGTTCCATCAGGTATTTCAATTTCATTTTTCACACTCGATAAATTTACAAGTGGGGACCTTCACCGTCATTTCAACAGACAATTGGGGTCTTTTAAACACACATTTTCTTATTTCATGTATATTTTAATTTTATATTTTAAATATTGATTATTATAATGAAATTTAGGTAATCGGACCTTTTAATGGCTTAACACTTAAGTTTTGAGCTGATTTCAGGTTTACAAGTGGGGACCTAAACAGTCTTCCAACCTTATATCTGGGGACATTTGTGTATAAATTATTAGGTTTTAAATTAGTGTCAAAGCCTATATGGTTCAATCAAGTATTTCAATTTCATTTTTCACACATGATAAATTTACAAGTGGGGACCTTCACCGTCATTTCAACAGACAAGTGGGGTCTTTTAAACACACATTTTCTAATTTCATGTATATTTTAATTTAATATTTTAAATATTGATTATTATATTGAAATTTAAGTAATCAGTCCTATTTCAAGCTTAACACTTAAGTTTTGAGCTAATTTCAGGTTTACAAGTGGGGACCTAAACAGTCTTCCAACCTTATATCTGGGGACATTTGTGTATAAATTATTAGGTTTTAAATTAGTGTCAAAGCCTATATGGTTCCATCAGGTATTTCAATTTCATTTTTCACACTCGATAAATTTACAAGTGGGGACCTTCACAGTCATTTCAACAGACAAGTGGGGTCTTTGAAACACACATTTTCTAATTTCATGTATATTTTAATTTTATAGTTTAAATATTGATTATCAGAATGAAATTTAAGTAATCAGTCCTATTTCTAGCTGAACACTTAAGTTTTGAGCAGATTTCAGGTTTACAAGTGGGGACCTAAACAGTCTTCCAACCTTATATCTGGGGACATTTGTGTATAAATTATTAGATTTTGCACTAGTGTCGAAGCCTATATGGTTCCATCAGGTATTTCAATTTCATTTTTCACTCTCGATAAATTTACAAGTGGGGACTTTCACCGTCATTTCAACAGACAAGTGGGGTCTTTTAAACACACATTTTCTAATTTCATGTATATTTTAATTTTATATTTTAAATATTGATTATTATATTGAAATTTAAGTAATCAGTCCTATTTCAAGCTTAACACTTAAGTTTTGAGCTAATTTCAGGTTTACAAGTGGGGACCTAAACAATCTTCCAACCTTATATCTGGGGACATTTGTGTATAAATTATTAGATTTTGTACTAGTGTCGAAGCCTATATGGTTCCATCAGGTATTTCAATTTCATTTTTCACACTCGATAAGTGGGGACCTTCACAGTCATTTCAACAGACAAGTGGGGTCTTTTAAACACACATTTTCTAATTTCATGTATATTTTAATTTTATAGTTTAAATATTGATTATTAGAATGAAATTTAAGTAATCAGTCCTATTTCTAGCTTAACACTTAAGTTTTGAGCTAATTTCAGGTTTACAAGTGGGGACCTAAACAGTCTTCCAACCTTATATCTGGGGACATTTGTGTATAAATTATTAGATTTTGTACTAGTGTCGAAGCCTATATGGTTCCATCAGGTATTTCAATTTCATTTTTCACACTCGATAAATTTACAAGTGGGGACCTTCACCGTCATTTCAACAGACAATTGGGGTCTTTTAAACACACATTTTCTTATTTCATGTATATTTTAATTTTATATTTTAAATATTGATTATTATAATGAAATTTAGGTAATCGGACCTTTTAATGGCTTAACACTTAAGTTTTGAGCTGATTTCAGGTTTACAAGTGGGGACCTAAACAGTCTTCCAACCTTATATCTGGGGACATTTGTGTATAAATTATTAGGTTTTAAATTAGTGTCAAAGCCTATATGGTTCAATCAAGTATTTCAATTTCATTTTTCACACATGATAAATTTACAAGTGGGGACCTTCACCGTCATTTCAACAGACAAGTGGGGTCTTTTAAACACACATTTTCTAATTTCATGTATATTTTAATTTAATATTTTAAATATTGATTATTATATTGAAATTTAAGTAATCAGTCCTATTTCAAGCTTAACACTTAAGTTTTGAGCTAATTTCAGGTTTACAAGTGGGGACCTAAACAGTCTTCCAACCTTATATCTGGGGACATTTGTGTATAAATTATTAGATTTTGTACTAGTGTCGAAGCCTATATGGTTCCATCAGGTATTTCAATTTCATTTTTCACACTCGATAAGTGGGGACCTTCACAGTCATTTCAACAGACAAGTGGGGTCTTTTAAACACACATTTTCTAATTTCATGTATATTTTAATTTTATAGTTTAAATATTGATTATTAGAATGAAATTTAAGTAATCAGTCCTATTTCTAGCTTAACACTTAAGTTTTGAGCTAATTTCAGGTTTACAAGTGGGGACCTAAACAGTCTTCCAACCTTATATCTGGGGACATTTGTGTATAAATTATTAGATTTTGTACTAGTGTCGAAGCCTATATGGTTCCATCAGGTATTTCAATTTCATTTTTCACACTCGATAAATTTACAAGTGGGGACCTTCACCGTCATTTCAACAGACAATTGGGGTCTTTTAAACACACATTTTCTTATTTCATGTATATTTTAATTTTATATTTTAAATATTGATTATTATAATGAAATTTAGGTAATCGGACCTTTTAATGGCTTAGCACTTAAGTTTTGAGCTGATTTCAGGTTTACAAGTGGGGACCTAAACAGTCTTCCAACCTTATATCTGGGGACATTTGTGTATAAATTATTAGGTTTTAAATTAGTGTCAAAGCCTATATGGTTCAATCAAGTATTTCAATTTCATTTTTCACACATGATAAATTTACAAGTGGGGACCTTCACCGTCATTTCAACAGACAAGTGGGGTCTTTTAAACACACATTTTCTAATTTCATGTATATTTTAATTTAATATTTTAAATATTGATTATTATATTGAAATTTAAGTAATCAGTCCTATTTCAAGCTTAACACTTAAGTTTTGAGCTAATTTCAGGTTTACAAGTGGGGACCTAAACAGTCTTCCAACCTTATATCTGGGGACATTTGTGTATAAATTATTAGGTTTTAAATTAGTGTCAAAGCCTATATGGTTCCATCAGGTATTTCAATTTCATTTTTCACACTCGATAAATTTACAAGTGGGGACCTTCACAGTCATTTCAACAGACAAGTGGGGTCTTTGAAACACACATTTTCTAATTTCATGTATATTTTAATTTTATAGTTTAAATATTGATTATCAGAATGAAATTTAAGTAATCAGTCCTATTTCTAGCTGAACACTTAAGTTTTGAGCAGATTTCAGGTTTACAAGTGGGGACCTAAACAGTCTTCCAACCTTATATCTGGGGACATTTGTGTATAAATTATTAGATTTTGCACTAGTGTCGAAGCCTATATGGTTCCATCAGGTATTTCAATTTCATTTTTCACTCTCGATAAATTTACAAGTGGGGACTTTCACCGTCATTTCAACAGACAAGTGGGGTCTTTTAAACACACATTTTCTAATTTCATGTATATTTTAATTTTATATTTTAAATATTGATTATTATATTGAAATTTAAGTAATCAGTCCTATTTCAAGCTTAACACTTAAGTTTTGAGCTAATTTCAGGTTTACAAGTGGGGACCTAAACAGTCTTCCAACCTTATATCTGGGGACATTTGTGTATAAATTATTAGATTTTGTACTAGTGTCGAAGCCTATATGGTTCCATCAGGTATTTCAATTTCATTTTTCACACTCGATAAGTGGGGACCTTCACAGTCATTTCAACAGACAAGTGGGGTCTTTTAAACACACATTTTCTAATTTCATGTATATTTTAATTTTATAGTTTAAATATTGATTATTAGAATGAAATTTAAGTAATCAGTCCTATTTCTAGCTTAACACTTAAGTTTTGAGCTAATTTCAGGTTTACAAGTGGGGACCTAAACAGTCTTCCAACCTTATATCTGGGGACATTTGTGTATAAATTATTAGATTTTGTACTAGTGTCGAAGCCTATATGGTTCCATCAGGTATTTCAATTTCATTTTTCACACTCGATAAATTTACAAGTGGGGACCTTCACCGTCATTTCAACAGACAATTGGGGTCTTTTAAACACACATTTTCTTATTTCATGTATATTTTAATTTTATATTTTAAATATTGATTATTATAATGAAATTTAGGTAATCGGACCTTTTAATGGCTTAACACTTAAGTTTTGAGCTGATTTCAGGTTTACAAGTGGGGACCTAAACAGTCTTCCAACCTTATATCTGGGGACATTTGTGTATAAATTATTAGGTTTTAAATTAGTGTCAAAGCCTATATGGTTCAATCAAGTATTTCAATTTCATTTTTCACACATGATAAATTTACAAGTGGGGACCTTCACCGTCATTTCAACAGACAAGTGGGGTCTTTTAAACACACATTTTCTAATTTCATGTATATTTTAATTTAATATTTTAAATATTGATTATTATATTGAAATTTAAGTAATCAGTCCTATTTCAAGCTTAACACTTAAGTTTTGAGCTAATTTCAGGTTTACAAGTGGGGACCTAAACAGTCTTCCAACCTTATATCTGGGGACATTTGTGTATAAATTATTAGGTTTTAAATTAGTGTCAAAGCCTATATGGTTCCATCAGGTATTTCAATTTCATTTTTCACACTCGATAAATTTACAAGTGGGGACCTTCACAGTCATTTCAACAGACAAGTGGGGTCTTTGAAACACACATTTTCTAATTTCATGTATATTTTAATTTTATAGTTTAAATATTGATTATCAGAATGAAATTTAAGTAATCAGTCCTATTTCTAGCTGAACACTTAAGTTTTGAGCAGATTTCAGGTTTACAAGTGGGGACCTAAACAGTCTTCCAACCTTATATCTGGGGACATTTGTGTATAAATTATTAGATTTTGCACTAGTGTCGAAGCCTATATGGTTCCATCAGGTATTTCAATTTCATTTTTCACTCTCGATAAATTTACAAGTGGGGAGTTTCACCGTCATTTCAACAGACAAGTGGGGTCTTTTAAACACACATTTTCTAATTTCATGTATATTTTAATTTTATATTTTAAATATTGATTATTATATTGAAATTTAAGTAATCAGTCCTATTTCAAACTTAACACTTAAGTTTTGAGCTAATTTCAGGTTTACAAGTGGGGACCTAAACAGTCTTCCAACCTTATATCTGGGGACATTTGTGTATAAATTATTAGATTTTGTACTAGTGTCGAAGCCTATATGGTTCCATCATATATTTCAATTTCATTTTTCACACTCGATAAGTGGGGACCTTCACAGTCATTTCAACAGACAAGTGGGGTCTTTTAAACACACATTTTCTAATTTCATGTATATTTTAATTTTATAGTTTAAATATTGATTATTAGAATGAAATTTAAGTAATCAGTCCTATTTCTAGCTTAACACTTAAGTTTTGAGCTAATTTCAGGTTTACAAGTGGGGACCTAAACAGTCTTCCAACCTTATATCTGGGGACATTTGTGTATAAATTATTAGATTTTGTACTAGTGTCGAAGCCTATATGGTTCCATCAGGTATTTCAATTTCATTTTTCACACTCGATAAATTTACAAGTGGGGACCTTCACCGTCATTTCAACAGACAATTGGGGTCTTTTAAACACACATTTTCTTATTTCATGTATATTTTAATTTTATATTTTAAATATTGATTATTATAATGAAATTTAGGTAATCGGACCTTTTAATGGCTTAACACTTAAGTTTTGAGCTGATTTCAGGTTTACAAGTGGGGACCTAAACAGTCTTCCAACCTTATATCTGGGGACATTTGTGTATAAATTATTAGGTTTTAAATTAGTGTCAAAGCCTATATGGTTCAATCAAGTATTTCAATTTCATTTTTCACACATGATAAATTTACAAGTGGGGACCTTCACCGTCATTTCAACAGACAAGTGGGGTCTTTTAAACACACATTTTCTAATTTCATGTATATTTTAATTTAATATTTTAAATATTGATTATTATATTGAAATTTAAGTAATCAGTCCTATTTCAAGCTTAACACTTAAGTTTTGAGCTAATTTCAGGTTTACAAGTGGGGACCTAAACAGTCTTCCAACCTTATATCTGGGGACATTTGTGTATAAATTATTAGGTTTTAAATTAGTGTCAAAGCCTATATGGTTCCATCAGGTATTTCAATTTCATTTTTCACACTCGATAAATTTACAAGTGGGGACCTTCACAGTCATTTCAACAGACAAGTGGGGTCTTTGAAACACACATTTTCTAATTTCATATATATTTTAATTTTATAGTTTAAATATTGATTATCAGAATGAAGTTTAAGTAATCAGTCCTATTTCTAGCTGAACACTTAAGTTTTGAGCAGATTTCAGGTTTACAAGTGGGGACCTAAACATTCTTCCAACCTTATATCTGGGGACATTTGTGTATAAATTATTAGATTTTGCACTAGTGTCGAAGCCTATATGGTTCCATCAGGTATTTCAATTTCATTTTTCACTCTCGATAAATTTACAAGTGGGGACTTTCACCGTCATTTCAACAGACAAGTGGGGTCTTTTAAACACACATTTTCTAATTTCATGTATATTTTAATTTTATATTTTAAATATTGATTATTATATTGAAATTTAAGTAATCAGTCCTATTTCAAGCTTAACACTTAAGTTTTGAGCTAATTTCAGGTTTACAAGTGGGGACCTAAACAGTCTTCCAACCTTATATCTGGGGACATTTGTGTATAAATTATTAGATTTTGTACTAGTGTCGAAGCCTATATGGTTCCATCAGGTATTTCAATTTCATTTTTCACACTCGATAAGTGGGGACCTTCACAGTCATTTCAACAGACAAGTGGGGTCTTTTAAACACACATTTTCTAATTTCATGTATATTTTAATATTATATTTTAAATATTGATTATTATATTGAAATTTAAGTAATCAGTCCTATTTCAAGCTTAACACTTAAGTTTTGAGCTAATTTCAGGTTTACAAGTGGGGACCTAAACAGTCTTCCAACCTTATATCTGGGGACATTTGTGTATAAATTATTAGATTTTGTACTAGTGTCGAAGCCTATATGGTTCCATCAGGTATTTCAATTTCATTTTTCACACTCGATAAGTGGGGACCTTCACAGTCATTTCAACAGACAAGTGGGGTCTTTTAAACACACATTTTCTAATTTCATGTATATTTTAATTTAATATTTTAAATATTGATTATTATATTGAAATTTAAGTAATCAGTCCTATTTCAAGCTTAACACTTAAGTTTTGAGCTAATTTCAGGTTTACAAGTGGGGACCTAAACAGTCTTCCAACCTTATATCTGGGGACATTTGTGTATAAATTATTAGGTTTTAAATTAGTGTCAAAGCCTATATGGTTCCATCAGGTATTTCAATTTCATTTTTCACACTCGATAAATTTACAAGTGGGGACCTTCACAGTCATTTCAACAGACAAGTGGGGTCTTTGAAACACACATTTTCTAATTTCATGTATATTTTAATTTTATAGTTTAAATATTGATTATCAGAATGAAATTTAAGTAATCAGTCCTATTTCTAGCTGAACACTTAAGTTTTGAGCAGATTTCAGGTTTACAAGTGGGGACCTAAACAGTCTTCCAACCTTATATCTGGGGACATTTGTGTAGAAATTATTAGATTTTGCACTAGTGTCGAAGCCTATATGGTTCCATCAGGTATTTCAATTTCATTTTTCACTCTCGATAAATTTACAAGTGGGGACTTTCACCGTCATTTCAACAGACAAGTGGGGTCTTTTAAACACACATTTTCTAATTTCATGTATATTTTAATTTTATATTTTAAATATTGATTATTATATTGAAATTTAAGTAATCAGTCCTATTTCAAGCTTAACACTTAAGTTTTGAGCTAATTTCAGGTTTACAAGTGGGGACCTAAACAGTCTTCCAACCTTATATCTGGGGACATTTGTGTATAAATTATTAGATTTTGTACTAGTGTCGAAGCCTATATGGTTCCATCAGGTATTTCAATTTCATTTTTCACACTCGATAAATTTACAAGTGGGGACCTTCACCGTCATTTCAACAGACAATTGGGGTCTTTTAAACACACATTTTCTTATTTCATGTATATTTTAATTTTATATTTTAAATATTGATTATTATAATGAAATTTAGGTAATCGGACCTTTTAATGGCTTAACACTTAAGTTTTGAGCTGATTTCAGGTTTACAAGTGGGGACCTAAACAGTCTTCCAACCTTATATCTGGGGACATTTGTGTATAAATTATTAGGTTTTAAATTAGTGTCAAAGCCTATATGGTTCAATCAAGTATTTCAATTTCATTTTTCACACTCGATAAATTTACAAGTGGGGACCTTCACCGTCATTTCAACAGACAAGTGGGGTCTTTTAAACACACATTTTCTAATTTCATGTATATTTTAATTTTATATTTTAAATATTGATTATTATATTGAAATTTAAGTAATCAGTCCTATTTCAAGCTTAACACTTAAGTTTTGAGCTAATTTCAGGTTTACAAGTGGGGACCTAAACAGTCTTCCAACCTTATATCTGGGGACATTTGTGTATAAATTATTAGGTTTTAAATTAGTGTCAAAGCCTATATGGTTCCATCAGGTATTTCAATTTCATTTTTCACACTCGATAAATTTACAAGTGGGGACCTTCACAGTCATTTCAACAGACAAGTGGGGTCTTTGAAACACACATTTTCTAATTTCATGTATATTTTAATTTTATAGTTTAAATATTGATTATCAGAATGAAATTTAAGTAATCAGTCCTATTTCTAGCTGAACACTTAAGTTTTGAGCAGATTTCAGGTTTACAAGTGGGGACCTAAACAGTCTTCCAACCTTATATCTGGGGACATTTGTGTATAAATTATTAGATTTTGCACTAGTGTCGAAGCCTATATGGTTCCATCAGGTATTTCAATTTCATTTTTCACTCTCGATAAATTTACAAGTGGGGACTTTCACCGTCATTTCAACAGACAAGTGGGGTCTTTTAAACACACATTTTCTAATTTCATGTATATTTTAATTTTATAGTTTAAATATTGATTATCAGAATGAAATTTAAGTAATCAGTCCTATTTCTAGCTTAACACTTAAGTTTTGAGCTAATTTCAGGTTTACAAGTGGGGACCTAAACAGTCTTCCAACCTTATATCTGGGGACATTTGTGTATAAATTATTAGATTTTGTACTAGTGTCGAAGCCTATATGGTTCCATCAGGTATTTCAATTTCATTTTTCACACTCGATAAATTTACAAGTGGGGACCTTCACAGTCATTTCAACAGACAAGTGGGGTCTTTTAAACACACATTTTCTTATTTCATGTATATTTTAATTTTATATTTTAAATATTGATTATTATAATGAAATTTAGGTAATCGGACCTTTTAATGGCTTAACACTTAAGTTTTGAGCTAATTTCAGGTTTACAAGTGGGGACCTAAACAGTCTTCCAACCTTATATCTGGGGACATTTGTGTATAAATTATTAGGTTTTAAATTAGTGTCAAAGCCTATATGGTTCCATCAGGTATTTCAATTTCATTTTTCACTCTCGATAAATTTACAAGTGGGGACTTTCACCGTCATTTCAACAGACAAGTGGGGTCTTTTAAACACACATTTTCTAATTTCATGTATATTTTAATTTTATAGTTTAAATATTGATTATCAGAATGAAATTTAAGTAATCAGTCCTATTTCTAGCTTAACACTTAAGTTTTGAGCTAATTTCAGGTTTACAAGTGGGGACCTAAACAGTCTTCCAACCTTATATCTGGGGACATTTGTGTATAAATTATTAGGTTTTAAATTAGTGTCAAAGCCTATATGGTTCCATCAGGTATTTCAATTTCATTTTTCACACTCGATAAATTTACAAGTGGGGACCTTCACAGTCATTTCAACAGACAAGTGGGGTCTTTGAAACACACATTTTCTAATTTCATGTATATTTTAATTTTATAGTTTAAATATTGATTATCAGAATGAAATTTAAGTAATCAGTCCTATTTCTAGCTGAACACTTAAGTTTTGAGCAGATTTCAGGTTTACAAGTGGGGACCTAAACAGTCTTCCAACCTTATATCTGGGGACATTTGTGTATAAATTATTAGATTTTGCACTAGTGTCGAAGCCTATATGGTTCCATCAGGTATTTCAATTTCATTTTTCACTCTCGATAAATTTACAAGTGGGGACTTTCACCGTCATTTCAACAGACAAGTGGGGTCTTTTAAACACACATTTTCTAATTTCATGTATATTTTAATTTTATAGTTTAAATATTGATTATCAGAATGAAATTTAAGTAATCAGTCCTATTTCTAGCTTAACACTTAAGTTTTGAGCTAATTTCAGGTTTACAAGTGGGGACCTAAACAGTCTTCCAACCTTATATCTGGGGACATTTGTGTATAAATTATTAGATTTTGTACTAGTGTCGAAGCCTATATGGTTCCATCAGGTATTTCAATTTCATTTTTCACACTCGATAAATTTACAAGTGGGGACCTTCACAGTCATTTCAACAGACAAGTGGGGTCTTTTAAACACACATTTTCTTATTTCATGTATATTTTAATTTTATATTTTAAATATTGATTATTATAATGAAATTTAGGTAATCGGACCTTTTAATGGCTTAACACTTAAGTTTTGAGCTAATTTCAGGTTTACAAGTGGGGACCTAAACAGTCTTCCAACCTTATATCTGGGGACATTTGTGTATAAATTATTAGGTTTTAAATTAGTGTCAAATTCTATATGGTTCCATCAGGTATTTCAATTTCATTTTTCACACTCGATAAATTTACAAGTGGGGACCTTCACAGTCATTTCAACAGACAAGTGGGGTCTTTTAAACACACATTTTCTAATTTCATGTATATTTTAATTTTATAGTTTAAATATTGATTATTATATTGAAATTTAAGTAATCAGTCCTATTTCTAGCTTAACACTTAAGTTTTGAGCTAATTTCAGGTTTACAAGTGGGGACCTAAACAGTCTTCCAACCTTATATCTGGGGACATTTGTGTATAAATTATTAGATTTTGTACTAGTGTCGAAGCCTATATGGTTCCATCAGGTATTTCAATTTCATTTTTCACACTCGATAAATTTACAAGTGGGGACCTTCACCGTCATTTCAACAGACAATTGGGGTCTTTTAAACACACATTTTCTTATTTCATGTATATTTTAAATATTGATTATTATAATGAAATTTAGGTAATCGGACCTTTTAATGGCTTAACACTTAAGTTTTGAGCTGATTTCAGGTTTACAAGTGGGGACCTAAACAGTCTTCCAACCTTATATCTGGGGACATTTGTGTATAAATTATTAGGTTTTAAATTAGTGTCAAAGCCTATATGGTTCAATCAAGTATTTCAATTTCATTTTTCACACTCGATAAATTTACAAGTGGGGACCTTCACCGTCATTTCAACAGACAAGTGGGGTCTTTTAAACACACATTTTCTAATTTCATGTATATTTTAATTTTATATTTTAAATATTGATTATTATATTGAAATTTAAGTAATCAGTCCTATTTCAAGCTTAACACTTAAGTTTTGAGCTAATTTCAGGTTTACAAGTGGGGACCTAAACAGTCTTCCAACCTTATATCTGGGGACATTTGTGTATAAATTATTAGGTTTTAAATTAGTGTCAAAGCCTATATGGTTCCATCAGGTATTTCAATTTCATTTTTCACACTCGATAAATTTACAAGTGGGGACCTTCACAGTCATTTCAACAGACAAGTGGGGTCTTTGAAACACACATTTTCTAATTTCATGTATATTTTAATTTTATAGTTTAAATATTGATTATCAGAATGAAATTTAAGTAATCAGTCCTATTTCTAGCTGAACACTTAAGTTTTGAGCAGATTTCAGGTTTACAAGTGGGGACCTAAACAGTCTTCCAACCTTATATCTGGGGACATTTGTGTATAAATTATTAGATTTTGCACTAGTGTCGAAGCCTATATGGTTCCATCAGGTATTTCAATTTCATTTTTCACTCTCGATAAATTTACAAGTGGGGACTTTCACCGTCATTTCAACAGACAAGTGGGGTCTTTTAAACACACATTTTCTAATTTCATGTATATTTTAATTTTATAGTTTAAATATTGATTATCAGAATGAAATTTAAGTAATCAGTCCTATTTCTAGCTTAACACTTAAGTTTTGAGCTAATTTCAGGTTTACAAGTGGGGACCTAAACAGTCTTCCAACCTTATATCTGGGGACATTTGTGTATAAATTATTAGATTTTGTACTAGTGTCGAAGCCTATATGGTTCCATCAGGTATTTCAATTTCATTTTTCACACTCGATAAATTTACAAGTGGGGACCTTCACAGTCATTTCAACAGACAAGTGGGGTCTTTTAAACACACATTTTCTTATTTCATGTATATTTTAATTTTATATTTTAAATATTGATTATTATAATGAAATTTAGGTAATCGGACCTTTTAATGGCTTAACACTTAAGTTTTGAGCTAATTTCAGGTTTACAAGTGGGGACCTAAACAGTCTTCCAACCTTATATCTGGGGACATTTGTGTATAAATTATTAGGTTTTAAATTAGTGTCAAATTCTATATGGTTCCATCAGGTATTTCAATTTCATTTTTCACACTCGATAAATTTACAAGTGGGGACCTTCACAGTCATTTCAACAGACAAGTGGGGTCTTTTAAACACACATTTTCTAATTTCATGTATATTTTAATTTTATAGTTTAAATATTGATTATTATATTGAAATTTAAGTAATCAGTCCTATTTCTAGCTTAACACTTAAGTTTTGAGCTAATTTCAGGTTTACAAGTGGGGACCTAAACAGTCTTCCAACCTTATATCTGGGGACATTTGTGTATAAATTATTAGATTTTGTACTAGTGTCGAAGCCTATATGGTTCCATCAGGTATTTCAATTTCATTTTTCACACTCGATAAATTTACAAGTGGGGACCTTCACCGTCATTTCAACAGACAATTGGGGTCTTTTAAACACACATTTTCTTATTTCATGTATATTTTAAATATTGATTATTATAATGAAATTTAGGTAATCGGACCTTTTAATGGCTTAACACTTAAGTTTTCAGCTGATTTCAGGTTTACAAGTGGGGACCTAAACAGTCTTCCAACCTTATATCTGGGGACATTTGTGTATAAATTATTAGGTTTTAAATTAGTGTCAAAGCCTATATGGTTCAATCAAGTATTTCAATTTCATTTTTCACACTCGATAAATTTACAAGTGGGGACCTTCACCGTCATTTCAACAGACAAGTGGGGTCTTTTAAACACACATTTTCTAATTTCATGTATATTTTAATTTTATATTTTAAATATTGATTATTATATTGAAATTTAAGTAATCAGTCCTATTTCAAGCTTAACACTTAAGTTTTGAGCTAATTTCAGGTTTACAAGTGGGGACCTAAACAGTCTTCCAACCTTATATCTGGGGACATTTGTGTATAAATTATTAGGTTTTAAATTAGTGTCAAAGCCTATATGGTTCCATCAGGTATTTCAATTTCATTTTTCACACTCGATAAATTTACAAGTGGGGACCTTCACAGTCATTTCAACAGACAAGTGGGGTCTTTGAAACACACATTTTCTAATTTCATGTATATTTTAATTTTATAGTTTAAATATTGATTATCAGAATGAAATTTAAGTAATCAGTCCTATTTCTAGCTGAACACTTAAGTTTTGAGCAGATTTCAGGTTTACAAGTGGGGACCTAAACAGTCTTCCAACCTTATATCTGGGGACATTTGTGTATAAATTATTAGATTTTGCACTAGTGTCGAAGCCTATATGGTTCCATCAGGTATTTCAATTTCATTTTTCACTCTCGATAAATTTACAAGTGGGGACTTTCACCGTCATTTCAACAGACAAGTGGGGTCTTTTAAACACACATTTTCTAATTTCATGTATATTTTAATTTTATAGTTTAAATATTGATTATCAGAATGAAATTTAAGTAATCAGTCCTATTTCTAGCTTAACACTTAAGTTTTGAGCTAATTTCAGGTTTACAAGTGGGGACCTAAACAGTCTTCCAACCTTATATCTGGGGACATTTGTGTATAAATTATTAGATTTTGTACTAGTGTCGAAGCCTATATGGTTCCATCAGGTATTTCAATTTCATTTTTCACACTCGATAAATTTACAAGTGGGGACCTTCACAGTCATTTCAACAGACAAGTGGGGTCTTTGAAACACACATTTTCTAATTTCATGTATATTTTAATTTTATAGTTTAAATATTGATTATCAGAATGAAATTTAAGTAATCAGTCCTATTTCTAGCTGAACACTTAAGTTTTGAGCAGATTTCAGGTTTACAAGTGGGGACCTAAACAGTCTTCCAACCTTATATCTGGGGACATTTGTGTATAAATTATTAGATTTTGCACTAGTGTCGAAGCCTATATGGTTCCATCAGGTATTTCAATTTCATTTTTCACTCTCGATAAATTTACAAGTGGGGACTTTCACCGTCATTTCAACAGACAAGTGGGGTCTTTTAAACACACATTTTCTAATTTCATGTATATTTTAATTTTATAGTTTAAATATTGATTATCAGAATGAAATTTAAGTAATCAGTCCTATTTCTAGCTTAACACTTAAGTTTTGAGCTAATTTCAGGTTTACAAGTGGGGACCTAAACAGTCTTCCAACCTTATATCTGGGGACATTTGTGTATAAATTATTAGATTTTGTACTAGTGTCGAAGAATATATGGTTCCATCAGGTATTTCAATTTCATTTTTCACACTCGATAAATTTACAAGTGGGGACCTTCACAGTCATTTCAACAGACAAGTGGGGTCTTTTAAACACACATTTTCTTATTTCATGTATATTTTAATTTTATATTTTAAATATTGATTATTATAATGAAATTTAGGTAATCGGACCTTTTAATGGCTTAACACTTAAGTTTTGAGCTAATTTCAGGTTTACAAGTGGGGACCTAAACAGTCTTCCAACCTTATATCTGGGGACATTTGTGTATAAATTATTAGGTTTTAAATTAGTGTCAAATTCTATATGGTTCCATCAGGTATTTCAATTTCATTTTTCACACTCGATAAATTTACAAGTGGGGACCTTCACAGTCATTTCAACAGACAAGTGGGGTCTTTTAAACACACATTTTCTAATTTCATGTATATTTTAATTTTATAGTTTAAATATTGATTATTATATTGAAATTTAAGTAATCAGTCCTATTTCTAGCTTAACACTTAAGTTTTGAGCTAATTTCAGGTTTACAAGTGGGGACCTAAACAGTCTTCCAACCTTATATCTGATGACATTTGTGTATAAATTATTAGATTTTGTACTAGTGTCGAAGCCTATATGGTTCCATCAGGTATTTCAATTTCATTTTTCACACTCGATAAATTTACAAGTGGGGACCTTCACCGTCATTTCAACAGACAATTGGGGTCTTTTAAACACACATTTTCTTATTTCATGTATATTTTAAATATTGATTATTATAATGAAATTTAGGTAATCGGACCTTTTAATGGCTTAACACTTAAGTTTTCAGCTGATTTCAGGTTTACAAGTGGGGACCTAAACAGTCTTCCAACCTTATATCTGGGGACATTTGTGTATAAATTATTAGGTTTTAAATTAGTGTCAAAGCCTATATGGTTCAATCAAGTATTTCAATTTCATTTTTCACACTCGATAAATTTACAAGTGGGGACCTTCACCGTCATTTCAACAGACAAGTGGGGTCTTTTAAACACACATTTTCTAATTTCATGTATATTTTAATTTTATATTTTAAATATTGATTATTATATTGAAATTTAAGTAATCAGTCCTATTTCAAGCTTAACACTTAAGTTTTGAGCTAATTTCAGGTTTACAAGTGGGGACCTAAACAGTCTTCCAACCTTATATCTGGGGACATTTGTGTATAAATTATTAGGTTTTAAATTAGTGTCAAAGCCTATATGGTTCCATCAGGTATTTCAATTTCATTTTTCACACTCGATAAATTTACAAGTGGGGACCTTCACAGTCATTTCAACAGACAAGTGGGGTCTTTGAAACACACATTTTCTAATTTCATGTATATTTTAATTTTATAGTTTAAATATTGATTATCAGAATGAAATTTAAGTAATCAGTCCTATTTCTAGCTGAACACTTAAGTTTTGAGCAGATTTCAGGTTTACAAGTGGGGACCTAAACAGTCTTCCAACCTTATATCTGGGGACATTTGTGTATAAATTATTAGATTTTGCACTAGTGTCGAAGCCTATATGGTTCCATCAGGTATTTCAATTTCATTTTTCACTCTCGATAAATTTACAAGTGGGGACTTTCACCGTCATTTCAACAGACAAGTGGGGTCTTTTAAACACACATTTTCTAATTTCATGTATATTTTAATTTTATAGTTTAAATATTGATTATCAGAATGAAATTTAAGTAATCAGTCCTATTTCTAGCTTAACACTTAAGTTTTGAGCTAATTTCAGGTTTACAAGTGGGGACCTAAACAGTCTTCCAACCTTATATCTGGGGACATTTGTGTATAAATTATTAGATTTTGTACTAGTGTCGAAGCCTATATGGTTCCATCAGGTATTTCAATTTCATTTTTCACACTCGATAAATTTACAAGTGGGGACCTTCACAGTCATTTCAACAGACAAGTGGGGTCTTTTAAACACACATTTTCTTATTTCATGTATATTTTAATTTTATATTTTAAATATTGATTATTATAATGAAATTTAGGTAATCGGACCTTTTAATGGCTTAACACTTAAGTTTTGAGCTGATTTCAGGTTTACAAGTGGGGACCTAAACAGTCTTCCAACCTTATATCTGGGGACATTTGTGTATAAATTATTAGGTTTTAAATTAGTGTCAAAGCCTATATGGTTCCATCAGTTATTTCAATTTCATTTTTCACACTCGATAAATTTACAAGTGGGGACCTTCACAGTCATTTCAACAGACAAGTGGGGTCTTTTAAACACACATTTTCTAATTTTATGTATATTTTAATTTTATAGTGTAAATATTGATTATCAGAATGAAATTTAAGTAATCAGTCCTATTTCTAGCTGAACACTTAAGTTTTGAGCTAATTTCAGGTTTACAAGTGGGGACCTAAACAGTCTTCCAACCTTATATCTGGGGACATTTGTGTATAAATTATTAGATTTTGTACTAGTGTCGAAGCCTATATGGTTCCATCAGGTATTTCAATTTCATTTTTCACACTCGATAAATTTACAAGTGGGGACCTTCACAGTCATTTCAACAGACAAGTGGGGTATTTTAAACACTCATTTTCTAATTTCATGTATATTTTAATTTTATAGTGTAAATATTGATTATGAGAATGAAATTTAAGTAATCAGTCCTATTTCTAGCTGAACACTTAAGTTTTGAGCTAATTTCAGGTTTACAAGTGGGGACCTAAACAGTCTTCCAACCTTATATCTGGGGACATTTGTGTATAAATTATTAGATTTTGCACTAGTGTCGAAGCCTATATGGTTCCATCAGGTATTTCAATTTCATTTTTCACTCTCGATAAATTTACAAGTGGGGACCTTAACAGTCATTTCAACAGACAAGTGGGGTCTTCTAAACACACATTTTCTTATTTCATGTATATTTTAATTTTATATTTTAAATATTGATTATTATAATGAAATTTAGGTAATCGGACCTTTTAATGGCTTAACACTTAAGTTTTGAGCTGATTTCAGGTTTACAAGTGGGGACCTAAACAATCTTCCAACCTTATATCTGGGGACATTTGTGTATAAATTATTAGGTTATAAATTAGTGTCAAAGCCTATATGGTTCAATCAAGTATTTCAATTTCATTTTTCACACTCGATATAAATTTACAAGTGGGGACCTTCACAGTCATTTCAACAGACAAGTGGGGTCTTTTAAACACACATTTTCTAATTTCATGTATATTTTAATTTTATATTTTAAATATTGATTATTATAATGAAATTTAGGTAATCGGACCTATTAAAGGCTTAACACTTAAGTTTTGAGCTGATTTCAGGTTTACAAGTGGGGACCTAAACAGTCTTCCAACCTTATATCTGGGGACATTTTTTGATTATACACTTTCAAGATCCACGCAGTGACTTCATTGACAAGTGGGGACTTTCACCTAGCGACATCTATATCTGAAATTTGAAAGTAATCTGGAATTAAGGTCCCCATTTATGCGGTGAAAATATCGTGTGTTTTCAGGTCCCTACATATAAATGTCTTGGGTTCTTTTTCCACAGCGAGTGTTTAATTATATGCTTTACGGCGCTCAACTAATTATGAAATCCTCTTTTTAATGAACTATAGTTAATTGGGTCCTCAGATGTCAATCACTTCTTACCGGTCCCCAAGTGTCAATCGTGTGCCCGTATGTGTGTGGGTGTGTGTGTGTGTGTGTTTGTGAGTAAACCGCGGGTACACGAAAAAGAAGCGTGGATAGAAAGCGATTAAGGCAAGATTCGCTACCACGTTGGAGCTCGTAATGCGAAAGAATTGCGAGAGGAAATACATTTGCGCTATGGTATGAGTTAACAGCACTTTTCCGACTTTGGATGGGCGTAAAACAAGTTTGCCGGGGTGCTTGTTGAGAAAAGATCCTCTTCAGGCTCTTGAAGGTATTGGGAAAGAAACAATATTGGCATCGTCAAGGAATTCATCAGGTTAGATTGCGGCAATGCTCAAGTTTAGGGGTAATTTGATTGACACCCGATTTATTGGAAAGCGTAATTTCGAAATATTTTCTTTATAGACCGGTTTGCTGGGTTGGCGTGCGGTGGAGAATGGGGAATGCGGGGACGGTGGCTTGAATGAGAGATTCATTTTCAGGGCGAAAGTGCACTGTTTTTAAAGGCTGGGTTGCTGTTATTTATTTCTAGTGGTCGTAGAAAACTTCTTCTGACCCTTCAATGTATATATAGTTGTAACAGGTTTTTAGCTACTAGTATGAATGCAAATAAGGTAGAGAGAGGGGGAGTAGAAAACCTAGCTGGATTGTTCACGCATTGAAAGTTTTCCTGTAACCTTATTTATTTACTTATTGAAATGAATAATAGCCCACGAAGTCAACAATGTAACGTGTAAGTGGGCAGCGTATATAGATTCAATGGACAAGGAGAAAAGAAAAAATGCATTGGACATTATCAAATACTAAGCACAGGTTGTTGATTTTGTGTCGTGTGGTGATAGGGTCAATGTTGAGTGTGGAGAGACGTTGAGGGGAGTAGTTACTAATTTTGTGCGGGAGCCTGGAGTAAGCATTTCGGGCCTTTCGTAATAATTGGATATTGGTTATTAAGTGAGGGGACCAACTTGGTGAACAACTGTCAATGAGAGGAAGGACCAATGAATTGTAGAGGGTTTTAATAAGGGGTATGGAGCGGAAGTTTAAGTTACGGCGAATTATGCCTGTCAAACTCCTAGTACACCTGGAAATTTTATTAGTGTGAACAGAGTGCCTGCGCGGAGTGCGCGCATCTTTCACTGCCCTCTTATTGTCGGAAACGTTGAACCTGTGCGTTTGTTTTCCCGTTTAATTAGTTTCATTAGCGACGTCAAAAATTTGTTAGTTTTTAAATATTCATTGAAAATACTGAGGGGGGCCGGGGTATGGGCATCTGATTGTAAACACGTACTACTAAGAACTTAACGTATATCGGTGGGCCGTCTCATATATCACCTTAATAATTTATGAAACCTCTAATAGTACGTTAGCAAATAATAGTTAAAAATACGTTACAAATATGCCACTCTAACCACCTCTACTAATACGAAAGAATTTTCGTGCCTTGTTAATACTTAGCGTTGTGACTACGGTTCTTCTTTATAAGAATTGACTTAACGCCTTTGAAATCGGAATAAAGTTCCCATCTGAACGACTCCGAAATCTATTAAGATTACAAAATGGAGGCGTGACCAGGGTGTCGAACCCACCTCTCGCGTCAAGTATGGTACCGCAGACACCAGTCAGTCGAACCTGTTTCATTGCAATATATTCCTAGAACCTCTGATATTTGAACCCTTCGTGTTTCTGCGTTTTCTAATTTTGCCGTGACGTTCCCGATGCGTTGCATCGCCGCCGTTTTTTTTTCGACAAGGTGATCTGCCCCAGTCCGATTTTCGATTCCGTCGGCGTTAAAAATATCGTCGTAATTAATATTTATTTACAAGGCCATCGATAAATTATTTCGTTTAACATTTCTACGGATTTTTCGCTTTATACCTTCGGATTTAAATTTTCGAAAAAAATTAACTTAACCTAAAATGAAAGATATAATCGTACCCAAAATTATTACGGTGTCGAAATGATATCACTCCCTACAACCGATGCCTACGTTTAATTTTCCCGAAACGGAATTCGACAAATTCCCGTATTGCTAAGCCTAATTGCCTCGTGGTGCGTGGCGAGATACGCCCTCTTCTTCAAGCTTGGACAAGCCAATATAGCCTTCGTTAGTCTTCGGAAATTTAAAATTAATATTCGGAATAAACTTAAATAAATTTTATACAAGTTTTTGCTCAAACTAAATCAAGATACTTTTATAGCATTTAAAATTAGAAATACATTAACATCTAAACTTGGAAATAGAGAAACTTTTATAATATTTTAACTTGGAAATGGAGAAACGTTTATAACACTTTAACTTGGAAATAGATAAACTTTACAAACATTTGCAGGCAAACAATTTCGGAATAAATGAAATTATCCCAATAGGGCTTGTTAATACCAAACGGCTTGCGTAAAATTCGGATCACTCCACTAACCAGACTAAATGTATCATAGCAACATGGCCCACAATCTTTAACTTCCTACAAAATAGTACTGCGTGAAAAGCTATAGTTTCCCAATGATCGAAAATCGCACGCCTGCAGATTTAACAATCACCGGCAATAAACGTTCAATATAAATCCCCATTCCCTATCTATTGTCATCGTCAGGACCGCTGATTCGACCGAAGGGGCAAAATCGTAAGACAAAACAAGATAAACAAGACACCCCAATGGAAATCACCACCGCTGGTAAGAAAGATCCCAGAAATTAAATCCACATCGAAAAGTACCCCCAACTGAAATCGCCACCGCAGATCAGAACGATCCCGGAAAGGACATCCCTATGACGAGTTTCATCAAGATTTGAACAACTGAAGAAGTCCACATGAGGTGATAAATACCACAAAGAGTAGTGAAATTTTATTCAAGGAACCTTGGAAAAGAGAATTCTCCGAGAACCGATCTGTGTACTAGAGACCTAAACTTCGTGTACGAGACAACGACTTGGGAACATCTGGGAGCACTTTAATATCACAGAAATAATTCGAAACCATATCCACCAAGGACAGTCCAAACATAGCACAGACTTAACACAGACCACAGCGACGAAACTCTCCGAACCTTTCCAACGCCACAGGAAAACGCACCACCATCTCCACTGAAGCCTTCATACTCAACAGAACGCGCAAAATGAAGACTAACTTAAAAACTTTAATTTAAATTTTATATCAATGTATAAATTGTTTCTTTCAGGGGAGAATGAAACGGTTTAGGCATATGGAACTTAGATTTATTCAACTAACCACCATTTTCATTAGAATACAAACCCAAGTCCTATGAAGCATCCGCGTGACCCACCTAGTGGTCCTCAAAGGTATGAGGGAAGATTGCTGAGCAATGCCGACTCGCCGAGAAAGGTGATTTTTGTTGCCAGCGTCCGCTCCGAAGCAGAGATATAAGAGAAGGGGGAAGACACCAGAACTATTAAGTGTACTAAACCCCAATAGAATAATGCACCAGTCTTTTGCGATCATAGTTAATTTTTGGTGTTTCAATTATGGCAGTTTAATATCTACCTAAAAACAGTTTAACTTTCCTAGTAGCTACACAATGATAAGAAAACTTATTCCAACTTGTAATTACATAAGAAACTATCCCCATTAATTTCCATCCTGTGTAATAACTTCATATAAGAAATCCGCAATTTCGTGAACCTTTAGTGAAAGCCCTGAAATTGGGAGGCTTGGTGTTTCTCGTAATCCTAGCTGAAAGCCGCGTACATCTACACCCTAACGATGATAATGGAGTACAAGGCAATATTGGTTTCTGTGAACTGCGAACGCTGTCCGGATATTGCATATTCGTTTGCTCCGATTTGCCAACTTCGAACGCGGTGACAGACAGACATACGTAAACATACACACAGACACGTCCAGTGTAATATCTCTCCATGACGTCATCGCTACTTGGATAGGTAAAAATAAGGATTGAGATAGAACTTAAAGCCGTAAAAATCATATTTTTTTCAGTTTTTTCAAAGGGATTATGAAATCATCAAACAGTTTCTTTAAAATATCATCGAAATCAATAACGAAACTTACCAAAACCTTTATAGATATTAAACGATTAAAAATGTTTCTCTGATCACTTCTTTATCCCTTTAACCGAGTTGAAATTATTGGTGTTTCGTATGAAGTTATTTTCGCTGCTTGGCCATTACTAGAAGGTTATCACAATTTGCTCCGCTGATAGCAGCAAGGCCATTTAGAAATAGGAGCTATTTGGAAAATATTAGTAATTAGCTCAACATCGTAAAATAAGCAATAATATTATAGCTCGGTGCATGTACGAACGGTACCTAAATCTCTTAATACCCCTCGATCAGTTTGATAAAATATTTCATTTTAGAGAAATTGCTAGAGACTTCGGTGTATGTTTAAAAAGCCGTGAAAACGCACCAAGAATGTTTCGGAAAAGATATATTTATTACAATAAAGTAGTGAATTAAATATGGAAGCAGGACTAAGAACAAAAAAGTTTATTGGGATAACCAATAAAGACAAACCCCATCTATATAGAGAACTCATCTCCCATAGCAATAGCGTTATCTAAGCCCCTACTGACGCTTTCGAGGAAGCGACTACTGACGCTTATGCCGAAGCGCCCACCAACTCTTCTGAGCAAGCACTGAAAAAACGTTAAACAGTTGTAAATAAATAGCTTGCTCCGGTCACACAGACCCAGAAAGAACAGAGTATGTATACCCGCCCTTAGTTCTCGGCAGCTGTAAGCCAATCGATTATGAAAACTATTTTGTATGCGTCAAATGTCGGTATTGGTTTCACTTTAAATGCATATGTTTCAAAAACAGTCCAGAACACTTGGAAAAAATGTCCAAGAACAAAATTGCTTCTTGTGCACCATGTCTAGTTTCAATAATGAGACGGGGCATAGAAAGTACGTCTTCGAATGCTATCTCTCAAGACCTGATCGAGGTATACGATTTCAAAATACTGGGAACTACCGATGATAACATTAACTTGTTCATCCAAAAACTTAGTGTTACAGGAAAGAATGTTGAACCAATTGGCCAGGCTCACGTAAACGTTTTATTGCTGAAGCTTCAAGCATGCCTTCCACTCAATGCTTTGCATTTCTAAGAAATTAGGAAATGCTCCCAGTGTGAGAGCGATTTGAGCATAAGGCCTAGCGAAGATAAGTAGTTGTGCCTCCTAGTTTTGTTGGAGATATTATTGCAGATTTTATATGTAGCAAGGACTTTGACACCGAAAACGTTCAACAAAAGTGTAACATAAACGGTTGCACTTGAGAAGTATGTATAGTAACCACTTTTGGACACGATATATTAATAGTCTTTGAGTATAAGAGAAACAAACATTAATGGTTCTTTTTTGGGGAAACCTTGTCGTTTATCCCACAAATAAAAATTTCTAGGACTACTTAATCATTAAAAAGATGGATTGTATCGTGGTTTCCTAAATTAAATTTTTTCACCTAATGACAGCGTAATGGTAAATAAGGGATTTCTGATTGAAGGCATGCTAAAAGAAAAAGGCGGTAGACCGAATATACCACCTTTCCTTGGTGAGAAAGGGCAACTCACTAAAGAAGAACTAGAAAAGTCACAGAAAATTGCAGCCCTTCGCATTCATGTTGAACGAAGAATAGTGAGAATAAGAGGCCTTCATATACTTGATCGACCAATACCCTTGACTCTAGCTCCTGTAATGAATCAACTCTGGACAGTGATTGCGCTCTTATCAAACTTACAAACACCTCTAATCAGAAATGTCGCCAGTGGCACTCAAAATGAGCACAGTATTTTAACCAACGTTACTGATGAAATTGACAATTTCCAACAAGATATTCTATATTCCGCTAGTGACTCCAAAACGAACACAGCATTTTAAGCAGTGCTAGTTATGATAGTGATGATATTCAAGAAGAAATTGTAGAACCTGAAATCGAATCCTTGGAAGATTAGTCAGCTTAGTGGAGTGACACTGATGCAACTAAAAATGAGATTCCGCTAATCAGTTTAGATTGATCTTTGTAGAGGCTTTATCTACTACTACCAGTATCAGTAACCCAGTGAATAAAAAATAAAAACAATACAATTTTCTTGAAAGACTGAATTTATGTTTTCTTTTATTTTTATCACAAGGGAGGCTCTTGAGTATCTAGGAACATTGTTTATCCTGATCACATTTTTACGGATCGTAAGCTTTGCCAAATTAGGTAGCATGTGTGTGAAATAGAAAGCTATTAAAATTTATTGCATTCGGTCTTACTTTTCTTGATTGAAATGCACCCTCACAATTATCAATCTAGCTGGAAAATAAGTTACGTAATCACACCACTTGGGTCCTGACAGCGCCATTTTACCCATAATTTGGTAGTAAGGGTTGTCATTTTCATTTAAAAGAGGTGTTTCATCAACCATTCTATCATCCTCACCCAGTACTTCGCTGGGTTTTTTATCCCTCTTCGACCAGGGGCATTTAATTTCTAAAAGTTCAAAAGGGTCAGGTTCCTTTGGATCATGGACCAATATACCAGGAGAAGTTCCTAGCCATGGTTTTCTTGGCGAAAAAATGTATCCTGAACCCAGGATGGTCACGTATTGACCAAAACTGTGTATAGTTTTGCAGTATTTGTTCTTGGCTATACTTTCGTACTGTTTTCCAAACTTGATAAGTTTTAAATGGCCAATGTCTTTAGGATTTACTAGATTCTTAATTCCTATCTGTGTCCAATTTTGCTTTTTCCTTTTGCAAACTAGACCAATATTAGAAGAACTCAATCCAGTTTTTCGGGCTTCTTTCCACAGCGGCGAATCAGCTTGGTTCCTGGTGTTTGCTTCTAGATTTCGAGCTTGATCAATAGAAATTTCATTTTTTTTAAATAATCACATTAAACCTTTTATTGAGTCTCATTTAATTTGAAAAAAAAAGAAAAAATATAACTAATAATTGTATTTACCATAGGTACAGCCAACTCTGAAGAACCATATCTCTCCTTCAAATTCTTCTGACACCAGGGCGTAGAGCTACAAGAATGTGTCGGGATTGGAAATCGATCTGAAGGTAGGTGTTCACGACAAAATAGTAGGCTGGGATCACAGTTTTGAAGGTTGTGGATAACTTCAAATCCATATTCGTTTCCTGATAGTTGGAAGCTTAGCGCTGAACCTTTAGGGGCATATCCCATCTTAGATTCTATCCAGGTATACTTCTCAGGCTTAGGTAGAATGCTTGCCCAGTCATCAGCTCCAATAACATTAAGATCATTAATTCAATTTTTTGTTGCTTCTGACACCTCAGTTTGTTCTTGGCTACTGTAGCTAGCTTCGTACATTTACATAATACTTTCTTGTTATTACTACCTTCTTTAGGAGCCTGAACATCTAAGTTTCTCACAGAAAAAGGCTTGATTTTCTTGCCCCTATGACGGTTCCATTGTTGGGGTTTATCAGTACAGTCGCGTTCATGAGTTTCTGGCCGTTTTTATTAGGTTGCCATTTTCTTTTTAATGAGGCTAAAGAGTCAAATGAAGACCTTTTAGATAAGAATTTTCTCAATAACGCAAAAACCACAATACCCGCCGAAATATTGTTGTAATTTTCTATATGCTTAATTACCAATATGTTAGTCTAAAATAATGATTTATAGGTGTGTAATATATAGTGAGAGAGCGAAAACTCTAATCTATTACGTTGAATACTCTCGATGAATCAGAATTAAGGTCAACAGCACCAGATACAAACATGCCATATAGCTTGTTCTTATTGAATTTCTTAAATATAATTAAATTTGTTTATTTTTTAAAGATCATGTTTTATGTTTCCATACACGATTTGGCCAATATTACACAGTAGGTTATATTAAAATATTTAATAATGAGACCAATAACCCTCGTTTTCAAACACTTTTCTAATCCTGCTCGGCATGGGTTGATGGTAGGACTGAAATAGCTCAACATTGAGTTTCAGGTCACGCCAGGCATTTTGCACCGCTACCAGCAATTCTTGCGCGTTCCTTACGTTGGTATGATCCACAACGCGAACCATTTCAGCCCACAAGCTCTCGATCGGGTTCATGTCGCAACCCTTTGATAGCCAGTTCATGATCTGTATGAGGCTAATTTATAGGGCATTATTTTAAGTTACCCTAAAACCGTGTTGCGCACGTAGTCTCTCAAGCTCTACTCGATGATTCTACGTCGCACTAAAAGTCGTCCATAATTGCTATTTCAAATGACGTGTCAAATCACAGTCCATTGACTTTTTTATAGTAAATGTCGGTTAATTTTTTACCTGAAGTGCTTTTTATGAAAGTGATATTGAAATGGTCAGGCAATCATTTTGTAATCGATTAGACAACCATCTCAATATCCCTTTCATTAAAAAGCACGTTAGGTAAATGATGCTACGA
Source organism: Phalangium opilio (assembly GCF_054372755.1). Lineage (NCBI taxonomy): Eukaryota > Metazoa > Arthropoda > Arachnida > Opiliones > Phalangiidae > Phalangium > Phalangium opilio. The sequence continues at coordinate 1,773,505 of NW_028324186.1, read as the reverse complement.
TGACCATTTTAATTGCATCAGATTTCCCGTCAATATTCTTATCTAAATAGTCTTCACTCGACTCTCTAGCCCCATTAGAAAGAAAATGGCAACCACGTAAAAACAGCCAGAAACTTATGATCGCGACTATGCAGGAAATATTGTACTAACCTTTACTGCAGCTTCTTCAACATCACCAACAGGAAACCGTATCCAGCTCCTCATTCTCACAATAAGTGCATTAGTAACCCTACTAGTGGCTCTACTGACGGATGGTTGGCTCATCCCATGCTCAGAAGTGCTTGCAAGGGCATGTTGGAACGTCCCAGAATCATAAAGAAGTAAGGTTAGAAGCACTTCGTCTTTCACAAACAAGGTGAAATTCTTTCCTGTTCCATGTGTTTCCAACTCCGGCAGTAACACATCGCAAAGCTCACGAACTTTACACTTCGTTAAATGATATTGGTGCACAAACTCAGCATCCGGCAAATCAAAGGCACGACCTTCCCTAATACGACGATATACCTCACGTTTTTTTCTTCTAGAAAAGCAGCAATAAACAAGTACCTATGCATTCCAGCCATAGTCGATGTCGAAAATACACGAAAACAAAATAAAATTAATCAGGGCTCTCGTCTGCTTCGGTGTATTCAGCAACTAAAACTGATATTACCGCTTAAAAATCAGTTTTTTGTATTCTGGGTGAAAACAATAGCAGTTTGAATTTTGCAGTGTTTTATTAAAGCTTGCGCAGGAGTTCAACCAACCACCAGCGCAAGCCTTTTTTTACGTCTTACGCTTGATCAACAATTGAAAGGCCAAGGCGCGTTTTCGACGGACCGATCAGCGGGTCTAGGCGAGTAAAAAGCAGAATACGGCTGCAGAAGGGCCGGGCCCCTAGTAAGTAGAGTACTAAATGCAGACGCATTTATTAGGTAAAAACATGATCGACTATAAGAATTACGACGTAAAAATTATTTCTGTACTTTCTCGCCAGGTGGCAACCCTAAAATTGTGAAGAGATTCTCTCTATTGGCGGCTAGCGATTCGTAGGCTAAGAGATCTTTCCACTTTAGACGCGCTAGGCGTAGAGCCTAGTAAATCACTTCCTATGTAATCTGTTTCTGCTTATAAGAAAAAGTAAAATATTAAACGACTTTATTTCGGAATTTTCTTAAGTCGTAACACTTCTCGACGAGTCCATTTATTCCCTATGCGAGTCTTCATTTGTTTCTGTTTGAAATAGTCTATTTTTGTTGGGTAATCCATTTTTTACTGGGATTTCAGCGAGGGAGGTGACTCACTTTAGTTCCGGCTGAAGGTTCTCGTTTAAGAATTTTGTGGAATCGAAATCAGACAGATTAAGTTTGCATTTTTCTAGACGTTAGCTGTTTGTCAAAGACATTTGCGACTAGGGTTTCTCATAGAAATTTAACTCACCATTTTTTACCATTACCCATTTCCCCACAGTTTGCAAATAAAACATTTTTATTTCGTTGTTGATTAGGTTAGGTTTGGTTCTTTTCGGTTAGGGTTTGGTTATGCTAGGGTTATGTTAGGTTTGATTATGCTGCACTATAAGCAAGCTATAAAACTTGTGATTTGATCATTGCAATTTCACTATCGATATAAAAAGAGTATTGATAGACGAAAGCATTAAATAATTGTGTTTTTATTAGGAAACTGCAATGTAAAAACTGCATTAAAAATGAATCTATCGTCAAATAGGCGATGTACCATAAGGTCAACATGTCGCAAGGCCGTCCAACCATCCACGTCCGTAAGATCAATCTGTCATAAGGCCAACGAATCGAACCCCTCCCATTAACGACTGGTAGTAGGAAGTTTTCATTAGATAAAACAGGGTGTCGTCGTGGAAAGGAGGATTCGGGCGGAGCAAAGACCATAAATGAAGGTATTTTAACGTGGCAACAATGTTACAGTAAATCCTTGAGCTTTAACATAGGTCAAAGGGTCACTAACCATAGGGGGAGTTTAATACGTTCATAGTTTATGACGTCACATGATCATGTGATATGCTTTAGCTCTCCCCGTCTTTGTCAGTCACGCGTGTACTGGCAACCGTAACGGTCATGAAAAATTAAGTCTTTCTTTAAAAGTATTATTATGTTCGTAAATAAACGTTTTGCGTTAATTAAATAAGCTATTGTTTTATAATCTTCCAACAAACGAAGGTATTATAACCTGGAATAGGTATATTATTTGGAATGGTTTTTTAACCTGGAAAGGGTATTTTAACGTGGAAAAGGTTTTTTATCGCGAAAATGATATTTTAACGTGGGCAAAAAGAGTATTTTAAACTTGAAATCGTATTTTAACGTGAAAATGATATTTTAACGTGGCAAAAAAGTATTTTTTAGTGGAAACGGCGTGCAAGATTACTTGTCCCTATAGTCTTTAAAGGCAGGGCACTGGCAATATTACATTTGGAAGCGTAATGGCGGTCACTACTCTTTCCGAATTGCTGTTTGTCAAATACATTTTCGACTACGGTTTCTCATGTATCTTCACAAGTTCAAAGTGTTCCAACTTTAACTCCTCATTTATTGCAGTAATTTTACATAACTGAAAAGTGAAACGATATCGTTAATTGCATCCATAAACCTAACTAATTAAAAATTACTACTAGAGTAATAATAGATAATAGGCCTAAAACAGTGAGAATATAGACGCCTGTATACCGAACAGAGTGGATGCCCATTTCCGCATAATCTTCGAGAATTGTAGCCCAATTCAGCACAGTTTTTACATAGAAATTTTAGCTCACCATTTTTTACCATGACCCTTTTCCGCACAGTTTGCAAATAGAACATTTTTATTTCGTTGTTTTTAAAACTTTATAAAATCTAATTGAATTAGTAAACTAAAACTATTTCTTAGTATCATAGTAAGTATACAAGAGGAAATAAGCGGAAGTTTTTTATTATTAGACTATTAAGAAACCTGTAAAACTTTTATGGCAGGAATATTGAAGCCACTGTAGGAGTAATATCATTAGTTATACCATAAGTTTACAAGATATGTTCAAATAAGATATTGAACTTATGGTTGTTTCGTACTCATATGTGAGGTACCTTTCCTTTTTAAATTAGGAGATGGTAAGGCTTGAGCTCCCTTGTTCCTAAAACTACAAAAGAGAGTGACAATGTCGTTATGAAATTGACGAGATGGAAATTAACTTTTAACGCGGCGCTGTTATTAAAAATCCGATGTCCTCTTAAAATGGTAAGCCTTGTGTTACATAGAACTTCTACGCCATATTTATTATAAAGTAGAATAATTTTAATTCATCTTTCATTACACTTAAATACGCAATGAAGAAATAAAAACAAAAATTCTGAATTGAACATGCAAACTTAGTTCTTAATCTAAACAAACGCTAAAAAAACCAATATTTTCGTTCCGCGCATAAGAATTTCTGCTCTATCTTGTACTGTTGTAACTTTTCATTGACGGTTTTTTTGCGTGAACCTTAGGCTTGCGGCGTAACACGACTGGGAACTAAACTTATTCAATGATCGTTAGATTTATATATGCGTACAACCATCGCGGCTTCTGTAGTACTCTACTTTTGAAATGCGTCCAGCATTGTACCAGGGGCCCTTGACTTTTACACCGATGAAAACCTTAAAAAAAAGACTGTAAAGTAGAAAAAGCCCTAAGCCGTGTCTGTTCCAAGCCACCCAAGAAGTCATGACACGATGGCTTCGTTTTTGCGAGCGTTGGGAGTATCCCCTCAGCAGCCATAGGGACATGCGTCATCGGGCCTAATCTCCATTACAACCCAATCCAGGGGTGATGTCAAAACCTTTAAAAGAGAACCAAAAGTTAATTACATGGAGTTTAATTAATAAATAGCACATAAAATAATAAAAAAAAGATATATTTATCCAATCCAGCGATGTCGTTGTGAAAACCTAAACAAAAAACCAAAAATTGATATTTTAAACAATGAAACGATTGGAAAAAAAACGTACCCTCTTACCTTTCTTTATTAAACATCTGCAAACGGGCAACTAGGTGTTTCAGGTTGCCATAGTTTAATTGCGCACTCTTCGCAAAATGACAGGTGTCAATCCAGGGGTGATGTCAAAACCTTTAAAAAAGAACCAAAAGTTATTTACATGGAATTTAATTAAGAAATAGCACATAAAATAATAATAAAACGATATAGTTATCCAATCCAGCGATGTCGTCGTGAAAACCTAAAAAAAAAACCAAAAATTGTCACATTAATGAACTGATTGACAAATAACATGTGATTTAAAATAATAATAAAAAATATATAGTTATCCAATCCAGCGATGTCGTTGTGAAAACCTAAACAAAAAACCAAAAATTTTTATTTTAAGCAATGAAACGATTGGCAAAAAACATACCCTCTTACCTTTATGTCACGAGTTTGGCTTGTTGGAATGACTTTATTAAACAACTGCAAAACGGGCATCTAGGTGTTTTTTTCCATAGTCTAATTGTGCATTCTTCGCAAAATGGCACGTGTCTGCAAGGAATTATCAATCATCCTATTGGGTTTTCGGAACATAAGGTGCAAATTCCAAGAAAGCCTTTATGATGGCGCAGTGTACTTAGAAATATTACATTACCAGGAAATAGGTGACATCCACGCACAATAATTTTTTAGTTTTGTTCATTCTAATTAAGTTGGCTATTGATTTGGTGGATTTCTTAACACGGATTAAAACTGGCCTCTAAGTACTTGCACCCACACTATTGTTTGGTTGAACTGCATGATATGAGGGGGCTGCTGAATGATTCTAGCCGGGCGAACGATATGAGGCGGCTGCTGTACGATTCTAGGCGGCTGTTGAACGACATGACGGGGCTGAACGATTTGAGGCGGCTGTTGAACCGCATGACGTGGCTGAACGATTTGAGGGGCCTGATTGTCAGCGGGATAAGCATTTCTGGCATAAGTTTTTTGGGGATTAACAAAATATTTAGCCCTATTGAGGAACTGATTAATAGTTATCTGTTGTCTGTCTAGCTTGTCAGTTGCTGTTAGAATATTTCTAAAAAATGTGTATTTATACAACCGAAAGTCAGACGCCTAGAGCCTAAAGATATCAAAATTAATAACTTGTTTTTAATTGTGTATTTCCTACTAGGATACTGTCTGATTCGTTGCCCTTCATCAACAGCAAGAATGTAACCCTTTCTTGAACCATCTTCACCAAGTATTAAGTTTTCTGAAAATAATGGTTTTCACAAACACAATTGCAGCATATGCATTCAGTTATTGAGTAGGGGTCTATGCTGTTTCAAAAACTATATTGGTATAAAATATCAAATATATGTATTAATATTTATATACTTTAGATGTTTCTGTAAAAATACTAACCTAATTATGCCCAAATGTTTGGTTGATTAGTTGTAAAATTTTTGTTCATCCGAGAGTGAAATGCTTCCACATCGTTGTTAGTGCGCCTTTCAATCCCATGGGCAGACATTTTCTCAGGTCCAACAATGTCAATCCAATAAGCCTAGACGAAATTAGTTAATGATGTAAGACCTTCGATCTCTGGCTGATGTAACTACAATGAGTCCGATTACACCAAAATCATATTGAACCATACCAAGTACGTGAAAATAATTTAGATTTGGATGTCTAACGGCAGAATTCGAGGTATTTACAGTTCATGACGAATGGAAGTCACTACATTAAAATAAAAGAAATTAATTGTTGTTAGTTGATGTTTGCAAAAATGTGGTCTAAACCATCTTGAATATGATTCGCTGCTAACAGTGGAAGCAGAAGTCCATAACCCCTCGAAGTACTGAGATGTAACGTTTTATACCCTTGAAATGTCATTTCTGTCGGACCAATCACTCCCATTTGTGATGCAGACGCTTTTCACCTTGTGAATAGAGTTTAATCTATCAAAAGCTCCACCTATAGCTTCAATGTCGTCTGTTATAGCTTTCTTTCTGGATTCATAACCTAAAGTCTCGTAAAACATTTTCTTTGAGCCGTCAACATCTCCTTTCATAACAGTAAATCGTTACACAACTCCTGAACAGTTGAGTGTGCCAATTTATTTTGCTCACAATATTTTAATTGTATTAATAATATTGAATTCTTCAAAACAAATTGACGTGTTTGGCGTGTTTTCGTTTCCTCATTTTACCGAGTGTCAGGGTCTGAAAAATATTCCTCAAGATCCATTAAGATTTTAACTTGATCATTAGGCCCATGTTATTTATTGCCAAATCCGTCCAACAGTGCTTTGGATGATTTCGAAGATGACGTCGATAATATAACACTTTCTTGTATGTTTTACCACACCCTCCTATGTTCCGTATAATCTGATGATGATGTTGGTTTTCTTGATTCAGCAATATTGATAGTTTTTTACAGTAGTAAGTACACTTAACACAACTACATTTTGGTTGTCCATTTTTGGCTTTTTTTAAAATAAATTATCTATTTATGAAGTAATGATTTTAACTCTAGCTACAAAAATTATTTCTAAAGTTTTAACTTAAAGGATTCTATTGAAGGCAGTTTTTTTCTGAAAACGTTCTACTTGCATACCAATGTGGCAAAAACCTCATTTTATAACTGTCGTCCACTCCCCTCTCCCTTTCCAGTTTCGAACAAAAAACAGAAGAACGCAGTTAGGAAGGGGCGCATGAATAGCTTTTATTGTGAATTTTTTTAATTTTTTATACGGTGATAAGAAAAACCGAGATAAGAATCTTTAATACGATCAGAGTAGAGGTTGAAATACTCAATTTGAAGGTGTTGGATCCAATAGATATCGTATCACTCTGTGGCTAAAGTAAGAAACGTATACTTTTTAAAAAAGAATTCACTTCTCAGAAGATATTGGACATGTAAGATGCACAAGCTCTCTTTCTAAACAAAATGTACCAATGTTTTTTTGGTAGACTCGCAGTTGCATCGCGGCGGGCTCAAAATAGCGTGTAGAAAGGAATAACTTTTCATCAAAGATAATTGATGAATAGTGCTGATTTAAGATTTAGAAATAATGGCATTAAACTTCACCGAGGTTGTTTTATGTAAAGGAGATGACAGAACCATCATTAAGCTTAATGAAAATTCATTAAACTATCTAAAAATTATATTTCTCGAAATAAAGACGAGCTCTCAATATCATGGAGAAAACGTTATGTATTAGGCGAGTCATTCAAACTGACTAGAGTTAATTACTGGAGAACCTAACATAATAGGGAAGCTTAACTGTGGTACAAATTAAAATTAATAAGTATTTTTATTATATCATATATGGATGAATGTCAATATCACGAAGAACACAGTGCGACAAAATAAAATGATAATTCGAGTTGTTGATAAAGTTAATCAGGTAAAATGTTTTTTATTTATAATAAAATCGAATTCCCCCATCAATGCCTTCCATCACTGCTTTTTCCGTGTCCCACTTTAAAGGGCAAGTCCCTTTAAAAAAATTATCTAAATCCAATTTAATGATGCAGGGAGTAATGAAAGTTTTTACTGACGTACTTAAAATTTACAATTTAAATGAGCCCTGCCCTTTTCATCGACCATTGTCTAGGCATTATTAAAACATAAAAATCGTCCACTCCCGGGTAAACACTCACGTCAGTGAGCTCGTATAAGCGATAAGAGGGCACAGAAAATTGCGCGCATACAGCGCAAACTTAGAGGAAAACGTTCAAAGCGTGAACACTCCCCCTCACCTCTTTGACTTCACTAACGTATTTAGCTCACAAAGGGCCTGGCAACACTGCTCCGAATGTAAAGCTGATATACTAATGAACTATCTCTAGCCTCTTTAGTGACACTATCTATAAGCCCATGTGGTGAAGTGAATATATTTTTCTACAAAAAAAATATTTAGTATCCTTCTTTCTCTACATGCACGGTATCATTTCACGAAATATATTCAAAAATATACAGGGTGTTTCTGAAAAGTCCATCACAAATTAAGGGGCGTGTTTATGGGACCAAACTGAGCGGAAAGTACCAAAGAACATGGGGTGTACAACATTTTGTTACGGAGATATGGCCTTCCAAACATTCGCCCCTAAAACAAGGAAATATCCAAAAATGAGGAGTAACACTTAAGACCGACTAACCAGCTTGTTTAAAATTAGTAGACAATTTCAATAGCCTTTAATCGAACAATTGATTTCTACCTTTACTAATCAGAAGCGTATAAATGAGTAGAAGTATGCCTACGGTGGTAATGTAAAATTAATCCCAAGTGACATGATGTTTCAAGATCTTCCCAGCACCAAGTAAAATGGTTCTGATTGAAGGGACTTTTATTAGCACAGCGTAAACAACGTTATTTTCAGGAATTAGTCCAAATGTCCACGGGCGGCATTACAAAAACGAGGCAGTCTTTCGAATGATACTTGGACATGTTGGAAGATCCCTGGCTTGTTCCTGTTATCTCAAACCGTAAAAAGCTACGCAAATCTTCATCATCACGGACAACACTCTTGTACGTTAGGTATGACCTTGAGAAAACCTAAAAGGACATCTCGAATGTATTTGAAAAACCCATCTCCAATTAAGGGGCGTGTTGTTTGTTTCCAACAGAGTAAACTCGCCCAGAGAACAATTACAATGCAGAGCCACGTTTCGGCGTTAATGGCCCACAAAGGTGGTCCCAAACAAAAGAACAAACTTTAATTTGTTTCGTTCAGTAAGTGTTTCATGTGTCATAGATAAAACGCCATGATTAATGCACAAAGAAAATGTTATTGACAAGTTTTCGGACCGCGATGCTGAAATGTGGTGGTGCACCATCGTGCATGAACCACATTCTGTTTATTAAACCTAAGGGTACGTCTTCGAGTAGTTCTGGTAAATCGTCCCGTAAGAACTACAAGTAAGCCACACCGTTTAACCTGGGCTCTAGGAAATATGGCCCAATTAAATTGTCACCCACAATACTACACCACACGTTTAAGCTGAATTGTACTTTGTGAATTCTAACGCAAGTTGCGTGTGGTTTTTTCTTAATCAGCAAACCAATTGGCGGCTGCTTGTTTTTGGATCGTCCTCGAAAATAGTGAGAACTTCGCCTATTCTTAAAAAACAGAGCACTAAAACAGAGCACTATGTTTTTTAAGAAAGGAATAAAAGAGGTTTCACGTACATGTGTTTGTTTTATTAAACTCATAATTCAACGAAGTCTGTTACAATGCCTTTCTTCACAAATGCCGAATATGCGGATATGCACCTAATGTATGGACTAGCCGAGGGGAACGCCGCAGCAGCTGTACGCTTGTATCAGGAAAGATTTCCGCAGAGGCGACTACCAAATCGACTGACGTTCGAGGCTGTGGACAGACGTTTGAGGCAAGATGGACGAATCCAACCGGCTGGACCTCAACCTAGAGCGAGAGCCATCCCAGAGGCCGTAGAAGACGAAGTTCTCACCATTTTCGAGGACGAGCCTGAATCAAGTACCCGCCAAGTTGGTCGCCGATTAGGCGTAAACCACACGCTCGTGTGGAAAATCCTCAGAAGCCACCGGTTTCATCCTTTCCATGTTCAAAAAGTTCAAGGTTTGAATCCAGCGGACTACCCACGACGCACGGCGTTTTGTCAGTGGTTTCTGGCTAAAGTAAACGATATCGATTTCCCACGGGATTTGTTGGTTACTGACGAAGCTAACTTTTCACGGGATGGTATTATTAACTTACATAATAAACATCAATGGTCCCAGCTAAACCCCCACGCAACTTGCGTTAGAAGTCACCAAGTACAATTCAGTTTAAACGTGTGGTGTGGTATTGTGGGTGACAATTTAATTGGGCCATATTTCCTAGAGCCCAGGTTAAACGGTGTGGCTTACTTGCAGTTCTTACGGGACGATTTACCGGAACTACTCGAAGACGTACCCTTAGGTTTGGTAAACAGAATGCGGTTCATGCACGATGGTGCACCACCACATTTCAGCATCGCGGTCCGAAATTATCTTAACACGACCTTCCCTTTGCGGTGGTTAGGTCGAGGTGGACCTGTGGAGTGGCCTGCTCGATCACCCGATCTGAACCCTTGTGATTTCTTTCTTTGGGGCCACCTGAAAGACTTAGTTTATCAGACTGAACTGCCCGATGTTGAAGAGCTACGTCGACGAATAATTCACGGCTGTCAAACAATTCGCGAAACTCCAGGCATTTTTCAACGTGTAAGGGAATCATTTGTAAGACGTGCTAATGTGTGCCTTAACGCGGGTGGTGAACACTTTGAACAATTTTTGTAACTAGTTGCAATTAAATGTTAAAACTTGTCAATAAATTCATTTTCTTCGTGCATTAATCATGGCGTTTTATCTATGACACATGAAACACTTACTGAACGAAACAAATTAAAGTTTGTTCTTGTTTTTGGGACCACCTTTGTGGGCCATTAACGCCGAAACGTGGCTCTGCATTGTAATTGTTCTCTGGGCGAGTTTACTCTGTTGGAAACAAACAACACGCCCCTTAATTGGAGATGGGTTTTTCAAATACATTCGAGATGTCCTTTTAGGTTTTCTCAAGGTCATACCTAACGTACAAGAGTGTTGTCCGTGATGATGAAGATTTGCGTAGCTTTTTACGGTTTGAGATAACAGGAACAAGCCAGGGATCTTCCAACATGTCCAAGTATCATTCGAAAGACTGCCTCGTTTTTGTAATGCCGCCCGTGGACATTTGGACTAATTCCTGAAAATAACGTTGTTTACGCTGTGCTAATAAAAGTCCCTTCAATCAGAACCATTTTACTTGGTGCTGGGAAGATCTTGAAACATCATGTCACTTGGGATTAATTTTACATTACCACCGTAGGCATACTTCTACTCATTTATACGCTTCTGATTAGTAAAGGTAGAAATCAATTGTTCGATTAAAGGCTATTGAAATTGTCTAGTAATTTTAAACAAGCTGGTTAGTCGGTCTTAAGTGTTACTTCTCATTTTTGGATATTTCCTTGTTTTAGGGGCGAATGTTTGGAAGGCCATATCTCCGTAACAAAATGTTGTACACCCCATGTTCTTTGGTACTTTCCGCTCAGTTTGGTCCCATAAACACGCCCCTTAATTTGTGATGGACTTTTCAGAAACACCCTGTATAAACATTAGGTCAAGAGTTTGTCAGAAAATGAACAATATCATAGTAATCATCAGTCTTCGTCTGAATTACTTCAAAACGCTGTACCAAAACCCAGCTTGATTTCATCTGGTTCATCAACAACTGGATTGATTAATTCTGGTTCAATATCCCCAAGATTCAGTTCTTCCGAATATCGCCACCTAGCTTTATTTTAGAGGAGCCGGAACCAACGTGGTAGGAAGTTTCATTCTAAATGAAACATACTTAAAGGGGGAGTGAAATATCAAATCAGTTAATATAGAGAAAAAATTTAAAAATATATTATAGTTTTAAGGTCCATTGGAATGCAAAGGAAAACCGTTAAAGAATATGCATCGAGATCTACTTTTATGCTGGAATACATCCTTTCTGTATTTCCAAATCATATTTCTGACCCGAATATATAAAACGAACTCTCCGCCAAAATTAAAAGTCAAGTTCGTAAAGAAGTTACTTCAATAATTTTCAATGATCAGATGTCAAAATACGGCCTGTAAGCTATAGTAAAATTTAAGTTTTTTATAAATACTATACAGATTTGAGAAACATTTTATAGATATCCGCCTTCTCACGTGTGGACATCAAAATTACTAGTTAGGAAATATCCTCATTTGGATGATGAGCCTGGATGTGGATATGCAAGTTCCTTAATTTTTAATTAATGTTATTAATTGTAATGATTATTATTCATCAACTATTAATAATTGTTATTCATTAACTATTAATTATTGTTATTCATTAACTATTAATTATAGTTATTCATTAACTATTAATTATTGTTATTCATTAATTATTAATTATTGTTATTCATTAATTATTAATTATTGTTATTCATTAATTATTAATTATTGTTATTCATTAACTATTAATTATTGTTATTCATTATAAAAATCATGAGCGAGCTCCGCAATTTCGGTGTCTATTCAAATGTGATCTCGATAAAAAAGAAGCTAAATTTTGATAAATTTGACGTTAAATTAAGCGAAAACTTCGACTAAGTCAAAAATATATAGGATATTATAGGACCTTTCATGAAATTATAGGATAATAAAGGACTGGTTCAAAAAGATACGAATTATAGGACCGGTGGGATCCTTGCAAGCTCTCAGTAACCATTGACAATCTTATGGAACATATCTTATTAACTTATGACCTGACGTAACCCAGCAATGCATAGCTTCAATTGAAATAAATAGATAAACGGCGCAGATCATGAAAGTATCAATCGCGACAACTTTAAGGAATAATAGCAAGGCTAAAGGCATGTAGTATTTTTTAACTCACTCAAAACGTGAAAATAGTTCCGTGCCTTGCTTAGCAGCAGGAAATAGAAATTAGAATTTAAACTTTAAAGCTCACACCTGACCTCTCGGTTAATTCGGAAAATAACTGTGATAAATGATAGGTTAAGGAACAAAATTGCAAAGATTTGTTTAATTTTTTTATTTTTTTAAAAATTAAAATTAAATATAGGGTCCCCCTTCCGTTTTTTGGGACGCGTCGCCTCGCAGTCTTTGTACGAGTGACCCACCACCCCACATTTGAAGCATTTTTTCAGCTTTAGCCGAGGGGCTGGTGGGTCGATTTTCCTGCTGTCGGGCCTCTGGCGGATGGCTCAGTTGGGCGGCTGGCGGTCAAGGTTGTGCGGCTGGTGGTCCAGGTTGGGCGGCTGGCGGTTCAGGTTGGGCGGCTGGCGGTCCGGGTTGGGCGGCTGGCGGACGTCCAGGTTGGGGCGCTTGCGGACGGCTCGATCGGCTCCGCGTCCGAAGGGCACGTCTCTGATTTGAAATGTACCGCTCCCTCGGACCTTCCTGCGTCCCTTGGCGGGTGGGCGGACATCGGCAACGGGCAGCGGACCATCGGCTGGAGGAGGACCATCGGCTGGCGGAAGCGGCTGGAGGAGGACCATCGGCTGGCAGAGGACCTTCGGCTGGCGGAGGACCATCGGCTGGCGGAAGCGGCTGGCGGAAGCGGCTGGCGGAGGACCATCGGCTGGCGGCCGGACATCGGCGAAGGGCCGGCGGTTAGACCCAAGTTGGTTCCCCATGATTTAATTTTTGACTAGAGGTGTTAGCAGCTAGTTAAGGTATGATATTTCTCGACAACCGTCTCTCTGTTTTTATAGTAGATTTCTCTCCCCCTAAAAGAAACCTGCACTGGTGAAGTAACGGTGCTAGCAGTGCTAGGCAACGCGGGCTTTTCTTTGCTGTCAGCTTGTCCCAACTAGGTAGGTTGAAACTCAGGATGGGGGTTGAAAGACAAGATGTATCATATGGCAGAAGTAGATTAAAAGGCGGAAAAATTTATTTTGGAATTTTGGCTTGATATTATACATATTTTAGGTTTTAAAGGTGTATATTACAAGTATTTCCTAAGCCTAATTACTTTTAATATTGTACCATTTTATTTGAGCTTTGCAATAATATTAAGAAAATCCCGTCAGAGATTTTCTATTTATACTCAATCCGAAATCGTATTGTTAAACTCTATGGAGCTTAACATTATACCCGTTTTTGTTGTAAAATTTCTAATCTAAGCTTAATAATCTAAGCTTAGATTAGATTATTATGTCTAATCACGATGGTCCAAACACGTCCCTACCAGGGCTCGAACCTGGGACCTTCCGCGTGTTAGGCGGACGTGATAACCACTACACCATAGATACTTGGTTATTGTGAGTTTTCGAAGAGATCTACCTTATTATTATGTCTAATCACGATGGTCAAAACATGTCTCTACCAGGGCAATCGTATTGTTAAACTCTATGGAGCTTAACATTATACCCGTTTTTGTTGTAAAATTTCTAATCATAACAAAGGTTTGATGTACGCAATTAAAAGCAAATTTCTCATAACGATTAAACTTCATTTCAAATTGCAATACAAATAATAATTTCTAGTTTCTGACCCTTTGTGGGTTTGAAAAAGTGTCGCGAATTGTGTATAAATGCAGTATTTTAAGGACTGCGAAGCAAAGCTCGTTTTTGTATAATTAGTCAAGATAACGCTTTATTTTTACTTTGTAGCTTAAATAACGGGACCCACGTGTAGGGTGACCTTTAGCCGGGCATAGTGTACGAATTGACCTTTTTTTTCTTTGGCAACCTTTAACCTTCATTTTTACGTTTATTGCACCGATGGGGTTTTTTTTTATTAACCACTACGTCTTTATTTTCAAAGCAGGCCACTGTCTTTCTGTTTTTGTGAATCATGCTATTGAAACTAGAAATAGTCCCTTCTATGCTAACAAAAGGCTTTCGATGCTTTTACTCGAGGAACGGGGCAGACTTTCGGGTTTTTTCACGTTGAGAGATTAGAGACACCTCATATACCTAGTGAATGCAAGGCGGTCAATAGTCTGTGAGTATCTTATAAAAACCCTAAAAAAACAAGTGTGGAAGATACTGATTTTGCTGCCCTTCCAAGCCACTAAAAGAGTATAGGGGAGCTTTTTACTAACAGGTTTTAAACACGAGGCCCATCATCACGTTCATCGGGTTGTTCTATTGACATCAACTTCTTGAAATAGGCAAAGGTTTTTCAGAAAAAAAAAGAAAAAAAACAACCAACAAAGTTACCCGTACGGAAATTTTCTAAAGAAATTTCGTATAAGTATCCCATATCTGGCTTAAGTTTATTCTATAGAAATGTCGTATGGAGTTGCTATATATTTTTTATAGGTATTTGGGCCAATTTTCTATAGAAACCTTTTGTTTTACTTTTAGACTCTTGATGTTCTTTTTGCGGTGTGTTTAGAGTTTTTCAAGGAAGTTATTAAGTTCTTTTTGTGATATTTGCATAAAATTTATAAGATCTTTAAAAACCATAGCTAAGGTACTTTTATAGGTTTCATATAATATTTTTATAGTTTTCGTATGATATTTCTATAGTTTTCGTAAGATAATTTTATAGTTTTCGTAAGATAATTTTATAGTTTTCGTAAGATAATTTTATACTTTTCGTAGGATATTTTTATAGGTTTAGTAGGATATTTTTATAGGTTTCGTAGGATATTTTCGTGCGCAGTGATATAGAATTAATACAGTAGTTTTAAAATTCAATTTTATTTTATCAATCGTCTTAAATCCTTATTTCATTAATTTAAATCCTTAATTCTTCAATTGATCAATTCGAAAAATTAATGAAGTTAATTTAGCAAAATTGTTTTTAAAATTAAAGCAGTTCTATCGATTTAAATAAATATTAAAACCAAATCTTGATTTTATAACTTCAAACAAATAATAAAATCAAATCCTGATTTTATTATATTCTTCATTTAGTTCTTTGATTTTATTAGCAAGTGTCTCCTTTACTTGGCGGCTGGTCGCTCCTTGATATTTTTTTAAAGTTAAACCTAATATTGATTTGTTCTTTATTTGAAAAAAAATTCTACACTGTTATGTTAGATTTTAATGAAACTTACCTATTATAGCAGAGATTCTAGCGGAATTCAGCTGCTTCTTTGGGGGTATACCTTTGTGCGCATTGCTAGACCTTCCCGTAATTGATGCATTTATATATTTATCTTCTTTAAATAGCATGAGGAAAAGTCCTCTAGCAAAAACTGTACGTGTTCTGCTCATTCGGAGAAGCAGCGACAGCTCAGATTTGTCCACGAAAATTTTAGGAGCTATTTCAACCATCTATTGAAATGTGTATTTATATTGAGTAATTATTATTTCGTACAAAATAGTTAAAAATAGTAAAAAATATTTACAGGCACGGCAAGTAAGCTTAGTCTTTCGATCGAAAGATACAAAGTATACTTGCTTGTGCCAATTATAATCTATCACACTTGGAAAATTTGCAATTAATTATTTACCATTTTCGTTGATTCTAAATTATTATCTTCTGGAGCAACATAGTTTTGAATGACTGGTGTTTTAATTGGGTGTTGGACCAATTTCAAACATTTTTCTGCAATAGACATAAAGTTTTAGCCAGTAATTCCAAATTTTAGTGACAGGCCAAAGAATAAGATGACCAATAAGTACCCTTATACTTCTCCAATTTTTTATGGTTTTAGCAAGTTTCATTTCCTTTACTTCATAGTCCTCTTTCAATTCCTTGTAGTCATTTTTCATTTCTAAATACTTTCTCTTATACCTTGGGCACTTGGAACAATCTTTTGAAACACTTTCTTTCTCGGTTGATGCATCCAGAATTGCCATTAGTTCAAGTTGAGAGCTTGTCTTTGGATCCCCCTGTATATTATAAATGTATTCACTTATACATACACATATTAAGGGAAGGCAAAGTCTGGTATCAGAAAAAGGACTTGCCAATTTGGGTCAATTCCCTCAACCACATGCCGCCATTTTATATTTCAAAAGTATGATAGGTATAATAAAAAAGTTTAATTATGCATAACATTTATTAAGTCTCAGTAATGACTTATTAAAATTATTAAATCTAATCTAGTTATCTATGTATACCCTAGCACGATCGATCGAGCCCAGCGGAATTTTTAAGACTGTTAGTTCCTCTTTTTGAACGCAAGTTTTTAAGAGTGGATACTGTTTGCTTTCGGGAGGGAAAGGAAAATAAGGTAAGGGATAGAAGGGTATGACGTTTCCATGTGCTCAGAGCCTGGGGAGTAGTGACCGGTGAAAAGAGGAATTTCACGGGGCGCGCAATGCTTCTCATTCGGGGGACGGGGGGTTTGTAAAAGGGGTACAGGATACTGTACGCCCTTGGTAGGGACGAAGGCTATATAAAAACCTTGGGGGGGGGTAAACATGGGATAAAACTGAGGTGGGAGATATGACCACGTTGCCATAAATAGTGTAATGGCACCCCCTTCCCTTAGGCAGTTTACGCTAATCTTTAAAACTGAAATTATTCTCACAATACATTAAAATCTTAGATAATAACAATAATTAATGTATGCAAAAATAATTATAGCTACATGCTACTGGTTTACAGAGTAATGGCACCCCCAGCTAATTCGCTATAGAGATCAATAAAGTGTAATGTAGGGAGCTGCCGTAACTCTACTAAACTAAAGTTTTGCTAAGTGTTACTGAGGAGTAATAAGAACTAACTTAATTTAACTTAGAAACATAATCCAAAAAAATAACATACCTTAAATAAAGATCCAAAATTAAAAAGACGTGTTGATTTCAAACAAAATTTGAAAAAGGTCCCCGCACTACGCGATAGAAAATAGAAAATGAAGGTCCGAGTCGTTGTCGTTACTCGCGCGCTCTCGCACCTCTGCAGTGTTTTTCCACTTTACTCCAGTTTCAAAACTTTGAATAATGGAAAAAACCACAGGCGCGCCTAACTCGCTCGGGCAAAACCGTGAGAGAAAATTCTATATACGGAGGGCTAGGCATCGAACAGGCAGAAGCAGGTTTATATACTTTGCGATTTTACGGGCACTGCCACTAGTCGATAATGTATTTTTTTTCGCTACCGGCGCCAATAGAAAAAACTATTTGTCAGTATCGTCTGCTAGCTGGATTTTTTTCTTTTTTGAACTTAGTTCAGGTTGCCCTTTGGCTTTATTAAAATTAGTGTCACTCATATGTTACCTGCCTGGATAACCACAAGTCATCAGAGTATGTAATTTGAAATTTAATTTACTCTGTGAACTTAGTATACTAATTTAATAATGTAGGCTGTTCAAGCTGGTCAACCAGTTGTAAAACCAGGCCTAGGTTTAAGGCCTAAAAAGACCCAGGGTTTTTTTTACAAATAGTTTTGATTTTTGAAACCTAAAACCAGGAACAATTATGTCATACAAAAGATATTTATGGAACCCTGAAGAGAAATATGGAATTCCTAGGCGAACAGAGTATAGGTTTCGCTAACAAAATATCAATTATATTGAAGATGATGCAGAAGCTGCGTTAGATGTTTCAACTTTGGGACCAAAAAACATTGAGGATGATTCCTTTTCGAGTTATGACGATCTTAACGAAATGAGAATTGCCACTGAAAATGAAGCTAAAAAAGACGATTTAATGATATGGATGATAGCTTTGAGGATGAAAATGATATATCAAATGAAGAATTAACGAACGGAACGAAGGATGATGATGCCACTTCGAATATGCCCTCCACATCTTCAACTCATTCTGGATCGACTGATTCAACTTTGCCTTGGGAAGAACATAGTTTTAACACAGAGACAAATGATGTAAGTTTATTAGTTATTATAAATTCATTGAATAAACTAATGGGAGAAAGGAAAGGCCTGACAATTATTTTTGATTGGTAAAATAACATCCAAAGCGTTAACAAAATCTAACATATGGGGATTTCGACTAGAACTATTCAGTAATGTTACTATAATGTACCGAAACTATAGAGCTATTTCGTCTGCTACGAAAAATGGCTGCCTTTGACAGTATAGGGCAGGCCCGGCGGGCAAATAGCATTGGTGACGTACCATTACCTAATCTGACATAGCTCTATAGTGTAATAAGGTGGTGTTTTATCTAACGGAATGTGATCCCTGGATTTTAAAGTTTACTATAATTTCTTTAATTTTGTATAATATTAGATTACAGATGAGAATAATTTGGAAGAAAATGACGGTATTTTTTCTACAGACCTCGTAAGTAATTGCGCTTTATGACTGTAATTTAGTACAAAATTAATACTTTCTTCCTTTGCTAAATTTAAAGGATGAAGAAATATATCCCGACTCTGCAGTTAATTTAAAACAATTTTTAATATTAGTTATGGCTCACATAATTCGTTTCAAGCTGTGTAAGGAGTCTACAGCGTCTCTTCTGAAACTTCTCTCATTTGTTTTACCGGAAAACTCCAAATTTCCTCGTACACTCTTTCAATTTTATAAACATTTTGAGGGAGCAAAATCGAACTATACTTTCCATGCATATTGCAAAAATACAAAATGTAATTCCTATATTGGACTAGCACGCGCGTTTTGCAAGCACTGTGAAACCTATAACTGCGTGGAATCGGCTTTTGGAAAAAGGAAATTATTTTTTAGTTTTTTCTGTTGAGGATCAAATACGAACTTTACTTCAAGAACGCGATAGAGGAGCTCAAACCATTAAATCTAATAGGGAACCACTTTTTAACAAGGGGAGCGCTCATAGAAGTTTACCAATGGGACCGCACATAGAAGTTTACCAATGGGACAGTACGATTTATCAATAACATGGAACACAGATGGTGTACCAGTTTTCCATTCATCAGGATACTCCATTTGGCCTTTGCTGTACACTGTTAACGAATTAGAGAATACTACTGTTCAACTTGCTGCTCTTTGGTTCGGTTGTGAAAAACCGGAAATGAACTCTTTTCTCAAACCCTTTGTAGATGAAATGAACAGTTTGTCGAAGATCGGTTTTTCCTATATCCACAACGAGACAAGAATAACCGTGAAAGTGTTTCCAGGAGCTTGTTGTTGTGACTCCGTTGCTCGTTGTACATTACAAAACACAACTCAATTCAATGGAAAATATGGATGCAATTGGTGCCTTCACGAAGGAACATCTATAAAAAGGGGAAATGGACAAAGCCGAATTTACGAATTTAAACGGAATGTTTCAAGCAGGGATGCCCAAAAAATGGCAAGAGACGCAATAGACGCAAGAGACTCAATTCAAAATAAGACGCGTTAAGGGTTTTTCAATTTTAATGTTACTATCATATTTCGATATCGTGAAAGGGTTTTCTGTTGATTACATGCACTGCGTATGCCAAGGTGTTGTGAAAGCGATTGCTGGTTTATGGTTTGATACTTGCAATTACAAAGAACCTTACTATATGGGCAGAATTATCGAGACTTTAGATAAGACTCTTTTAACCATAAAACCACCCAATGAAATTAGTCGATTGCCAAGGTCTATTACTGAAAGAAAACAATGGAAGGCAAATGAGTGGCGATCTTGGCTACTCTTTTATTCCCCGCATGTTTTGAAAGGGCATTTACCTGAAAAATTCTACTAGCACTGGCTTAACTTGGTACTGGGAGTAAATCTTTTACTTTCATTTAAATTAACTTTAGCGATGGTGGATGAAGCAAGCCATTATTTAGAGCTTTTCGTTAAGAAATTTGATCAATTATATGGACAAGAAAATATGACGTACAATATACACCTTCTTTTACATCTAACAGATACTGCCAAAAATTGGGGACCCCTCTGGTTCGTTTCGTGTTTCCAATTTGAAAACATGAATGGAAAACTTATGACCCTCTTTCATGGAACGCAGAAAGTCCCTATTCAAATAGCTGAAAAGTATATAATTCTTCGTAAAATAAGGCAGCTTTCTGAAGACGCATTCACATGCAACCATTGTATTGAAGATTATTTACTTGAACTTCTAAGAGGTTAAAAAATAACTACCATCGAAAGCAATAGTTTCGCTCATTCACTCCCTAGGAGGTCCAAATTAAATGAAAAGCAGAAGTTAGCCATTGAATCAGAGATAAACAAGGATATTTCTTCAGCCTTAATATTTAGCTATGATAAAGTAACTATAAGTGGAATAACTTTTTCCACAAAATGCAGATCTAACAGAAACAATTGTGGAGTTCAGTTTAATGATGGGGTTTATGGTTTAGTCGAAAGTTTCGTTAGTGTTAAGAGATGTGGTTGCGCTGATGCATGTTTTTGCGAAAGAGATAGTTTTATCCTTGCTACGAAACTTAAAAAACGTGGGCATGCTTCTCATATTTTAGATAGAATTTGTCACCGTCTTACGATATCCAAAAAAGTAATAGTCTATTCTATAAAGGGTTTAATTGTGGAAAAGCTGATTGTATAAGACAATAATAATGGTGAAATGTTGGTTGCTAATTTCCCAAATGTAATCGAATGTGACTAGGCAATATAATTCATAAAATTCAGTTCCGCAAAATGATGTTGACATGATTAGAATTAAAAAAAAATTAAATTATTAAACTATAATCCAAAAATTGGCTTTTATAGAAAATGCTTACTTCCATCACATAAGCATATACCGCGTGCGAAAAGAACGTAACTTTTTTTACCGAAGTTAGAAATTAAATGTGGCAGTAGGCCTAATTAAGCCTATTTTTTTCTTCCATTGAAGACTCTTAGAATAATTATAAAAATCCTATAAAATATTTAAGTAATCAAAAACCAAAAAAAAAGAACTTACAATCTACTCTTTAAAAACTTTATAGATAGGCCTATAGAAAAATTTTACTTTGTAGAACTTGAACGATGTTCCATAGGGTTCTATACGATTCTATAGAAAATACTTAGAGAATTTCCGTACGGGTCCTCAATGGGAATATCCCTTAAAACCTTTAGACTCTAGAGCCAAAGCTAAGGCTAACAACTCCAATAGAGGTCAAAGATCCTTTACTAGATATAATAATCAGAGATCAAAATCTCCTGGTCTTCAATTGGCCTTGTCCTACCCCTCTACACGTACTATCACATGTTATAATTGCCAAAAACCAGGTCATCTAGCACCCGACTGTCAAGAAAAAAAGATTTAGCAAGTCGGGGGAAGCCAAAGCGGGAGAGGTCCCTCTGGTCCATCTCCCGGTGCCCAATAAATTCCCCTACCAAAAAGCGTGTCGCGTTCCCACTGAGGATTGAATCCGTCAGGAAAGGTTCAGTTTATAAAAGGGTCACCATTCCCGTTACTATTGAACACGCGTGAGTTCACGCTAAGTTAGATAGTGGGGCTGATGCCTCTTTTGTCAGTTTAGATCAGTGGCAAAGATTTGTAAATTTAGAAACTCTTCAGAATTACCTGAAGATGAACAATTTGATTGTGTAGTTTGGGGCGATGGCCGATATACTTTTACAAAAGGTTCTTATGATCTAGAGTTTACTCTCAAACAAAAGTGAGAAACAATTTCACTTTAAATTCTACATAGTTCCTTCCCTCAATAGTGACTTTATATTGGGTCAAGATTTCCTTGAAGAAAACAGGGTCAAGTTAGATTTCGAATCATCTCGATGTTTAGTGGATAACCTAAAGATCCCTTTTTCAATTCCATCTGAAAAGGATCCAATAGATAAGGAGATTGTGAATAGTATTAGGGACGCAGTTTCTGCAGCCCCTATCTCTGATGAACAGCGTCATCAATTAGAATCCCTTTTATTGAAATTTCCTGAGTTGTTTTCAGATAAAGTAGGAAGAACAGGACTAGTCTTCCATGAGATTCATACGGGAAATAGTCCGCCCATAAAATCTCAGCCTGATCGTGTTAATGATTAGAAAAAGAAAACAATAGAACAACATGTAAGGGAAATGTTAGATGACGGGATAATCAGACCCTCTGTGTCTCCTTGGGCTTCGCCCGTAGTTTTAGTTGATCAAACAAAACGGGGTAAACCCTATAGGTTTTGTATTGATTAAGAAAACTAAATCAGGTTACCATAAAGGACCCTTATCCCTTGCCTAATATAGAGGACATGTTAGCTAGGGTTGGAAGACCGAAGTTTATAACAACACTTGACCTTAAATCAGGGTATTGGCAAGTGGAAATGCACCCTAAGAGTAGAGAAAAAACTGCTTTTGTGACTCATATGGGAAAGTACGAGTTGAACCTACTCCGTTTTGGGCTCTGTAACGCCCCTAGCTCTTTTCAGCGTTTAATTGACGAAATTTTTAGAGACGCAGATTACTTCCAATTAATAGACTATTTAGGTGATTTAATCTCGCTTAGCGAGGATTGGGATCAACACTTGGCGTGTTTAGAATATGTCTTAAATAGATTAAAGGAAGCGGGTCTCACCCTTCAGTTAAAAAAATGTCGGTTCGCTCAGAAAGAAGCTACCATATTCGGTTACATAGTAAATGAATCAGGAGTGCATATAGATCCTTCTAAGATAGAAGCCATTCAAAAATTCCCTCCACCTAAAAATGTTAAGGAAGTCCAGAGATTTTTAGGGATGGCAGGTTGGCATAATCGATTTATTAATCACTACTCTCAAATAGTAGCCCCTATTAAAAAGCTTAAAAGGAAGGATCAAAAATTTACTTGGGGAATCGAACAGCAACAAGCGTTCGAAAAGATCAAGGAAGAAATCTGTAAGGCTCATCCCTTAGCTTCCTTTAGAAGGGATTCCCCGAGCATTCTAACTACAGATGCCAGTGATGCAGGGTTAGGTGCCCTTCTTTCCCAAATTCAAGACAATGTCGAAGTTCCTATAGCTTACGCTAGTACAGGACTTAAAGACGCAGAAACGAGGTACTCCACTAGCGAGAAGGAGTGTTTAGCCATTTGTTGGGCAGTTAAGAAGTTTAGGCCCTTTCTATAAGGACGGAAATTCACTGTCCTTACTGACCATCAGTGGTTATTTTATATCAGGGAACCATATTCTCGTCTTGTTAAATGGGCAATGTACCTTCAAAGTTTTGATATTACAATTAGGCATAAGAAAGGAGTAGAGAATGTAATAGCTGACGCTTTGTCAAGGACCCCGATAAACGTCTTAAGCATAAACTTTAGCTCCTTCTACTAGTATCCAGGATCCAACTAGTAGTAGAACAAGTTCAAATTCTAACGGTAGTAGTTCATCAACTTCCTCTAGTGATTATGTTGAAGCTCAAATACGTCCTCCAGGTCCTAGAGCCTTATATTCAGTATTCACATTGGAAGACGTGAGAAAATCACAAAGGGAAGACCCTTTTGCTTCCCCTATAATCAATTCCTTGCAAGAACCTATCCCAGTTAGGCATAAATTGTTCGAACTTAAAAATAACTTTCTATATAGACGAGCTTACAGGACATTACCACCCCGCTTAAGGCTAGAAGCCATGCGGCGATTACATGACCACGCTTTATCAGGTCACAGGGGCAAAGATAAGACCTTAAGCAAAGTTACATTTAGATATTGTTGGCCAACTATAGTTAGTGATGTCCAGGACTATGTTAGAGGATGTACCTTAGTGTCGATATAATGGGACATTTTCCCCAAAGTAGACATTATAAATACCTTATAGGATTTGTCGATTACATGACAAAATTCGTGGAGATGATACCACTTAAGACTATAACAGCTAAGGCTTGTGTCCAAGCTTTTAAATCTATTATTTCTTGGTGGGGAGCTCCTAAAGCTATTCTTGGTGATAGAGGGGTACAATTTCCGTCGAAACTTTGGCTGCAGACGTGCAGAGCTTTTAGAATTAATCCAAAGTTTACCACCCCCTACACACCTAAGGAATATCCCACTGAAAGAGTAAATAGAGTAATAGGCGAACTTATATCCCTCAACGAACGGTGGTACCGCGGACCACCCTCCTACGGTGACTTTCTCGACAACTTCATCTGATTCCTCGACACTTACTACTCTGGACGATCGCGCCCTCGAAGACCCTCCTCTCCTACTCCATACCACGATATGCGAGCTTTCCAGCTCATTCATCCGTCTAATGACAGTCCGCCTTCTGCGGCAGGGTAGGCTTCCCCGTCTGATCATGAAAAATCAGTCGCGGAACCTGAGCTACACAAATCAACCTCTAGTTTTACGGAAGAGATAGTAACGATGGCGACCGAGTCATTAAATTTGATTAGAATTTACGATATAACGCGAAGTTAGGATTTCATTACTCAACTCCAGTCATGGAGACTTATTCCAGAGGAACCACATTTTAAGTGTCCTAAAGACTGCAATGCCCTCAAATTAAAGCAACGGTCAACCAGGTAAATACGCCTTTCATAATAACATAATTATAGCCTTTAATTACATTATCGATACGAACAGTGCATTGCCTATGTTTGGACTTGCGGTACTGTGTCCAAAAACAAACAAAAAGCGACAAGAAGCCGCACTGAAAATTCTATAAGAAAAGACACATTTTTGAAAGGTTCTCATTTGACAGTATTTCAAATCTTAAGATTTTTTAATCTTTGGGTAGACTATGTGGCAATCATATTATAGGTAGGTTTGTTTCAGGCTAGGGTTTGGTAGGTTTGGTTCAAGTTAGGTTTGGTTAGGTTCGATTGGTCATCCATTTGTAGAGAAGTTGTTTATGATTCTATGATTCTTAAGAAAGAGAAAATAGGACAAGGCATTGTAGTCCAAATTGATGGGTCGAAGTTTGGCAGACGAAAGTACCATCGCGGACATAAAGTCAACGGCCATTGGGTACGTCATTCCCTTTAGGTTAGATTAGGTTTTTTTAGGTTGCATATTTTAGAAATTTTAATGTATTTGGGGCTACGAAGAAGAAACTGGCCGGTTTTTTAATGTCCCTGTAGAGAAAACTCTTTTGGCTGTTATAAAGGATTGGATTTTACCCGGAACAGCTACTGTTTCTCATTTTTGGAAAGCTTATGATTGAATTGAAACTGAAGATTATAAACACTTAAAGTTTAACAATTCGGTGCAGTTTATTGATATTGTCGATGGAACAAAAATTCATACTAATACCACTGAGTCCTCGTGGAGAGCCCCAAAGGCTTCAAAGGATACAGGAACAAGGCTAATTTATAACTTTACAGTTGATAGATATCGCTCACGACCTTATATATAATAATTTTTACTAAATTTGTTGTTTTTTCCATTAGAAATAAAAATTATTTCCCATCACATTTGGCGAAATATATGTTCATGAAGATGTGTTGGACCAAAATCATTAGACCCAACCATAACTTTTTTTAAATGGCCGGGGAACTGTATTATCCGCTTAACACTAACGAAGAAATCCTTCTAATAAACTCTGCCGATATGGACGACGAAAGCCATGAAAATATTAATTATAATAGTTTCCGCAACTTAAATGTAATTAAGTGTCATATAATAATATTTATTGAAAAAGCTTTATTTAAAATGCTCGAGCTAAAGTAAAGGTTTACAGTACCTCTTTACCTAGAAATTCCTTTAACTGGACAGTATTTAGTTTAGTTTTTGGTGTCATACTCGAAGGCACGCTTAGGCAATAAAGATGTGTCCAGCAAAAAACACTTTTCTACGGAAGACGATATTCAGATTATTGAATATTATCAGAAGTAGATAGCAGAAGTGTCCCTCTTGAACCTTTCGGAGAGGCGTCACTTTCGCGAAAATTTCGCGCCGTCTCAACTCTCAGGTTTTGGCGGGAAAACACAGATGAATACATGGTTTAGGGGAAATAGTCTGCTTTATAGTATGCTATGTGGATGTGGATTTGGTAAGTTATTTGTTTTTACTTTTAATTCTGCTTTTACTCTAAAACTAGAGTAATGTCAGTTCTACGTATGCAAACGTCACACCCTTCTATCTCTTAGCTCAGTGTCATCCCCCCTACCAGGCGCGTACTGTATCCTCTCTTACAAAAGCGCGCCTAGAGGGAGGAATACACCGTCTACTCCCATCTCTACCGACACTACTCTATTTAAAACCAAATAGGCTTAGATGATTTATCATTATATAAATTATTATTAGGTTTAAAATGAATGACAGTTGTTGCTTAGATGTTTCATCTGAAGAATTCAAAGCAATTTCTCTCTTCGGAGAGAGAATGGAAATTTTCTCTAGTCTCAAAGAGAATGGGGCATTGATGAAATTGTTAAAATTATGCAAGAAAAATTTAAAATTATAAAAGCAGCAGCGAAACCACTCGACTCAGATCCGAAAGCTGGCGGCTATGGTTTTTTTCTAAATCATTGGGAGCAAGACTTGACCTTTCTAAGTGCAAAAGCAATAGATTTAGAGTGTGGAGAAACGTTAGATGAAAAAGGTGATAAAAGAATAGTGGAATTATTGAAACCCTTTTCAAATATCAAGTCTGATGGACAAGTCCACGATTTTGTTATAATAGTACACTGGATTGGATCAGAAATACTAAGCAATCACAATAAAAGAGAATTAGAATAAAGTACCCGACGCTGATCAACTGTGGGAACTATCATTAAGACATGAAGAAACCAACGAGATATATGCAGCCTATAGGCTGGGAGGAGGAACGCTTGGTGAAATTAAAAATGAGCAGAAAAAGAGAATAAACGATCCGCTTTTGACTTAATCTCAACGTAAAAATTCTTCTCTTGTTCTCAATCTGGCTTTGCATCTCAGAAATCCAACCAAAGATAGCTCCTAAATCGAAAAGATAAGAGCTGCTTAGAGACAACTATACCAATTAGGATCTGGTATTGAAAAATATAAGCGTAATAGTTCCAAGACCAAGATGGATAAAAGTTGTCTAAACAAATTTAAGAATAAACATGTCACAGCAACCAAGAAAGTCTCTAGAAAGAAAAAACCCAACCAAGAAATTTCCTCGAATTAAAAATGAAAGTGAGAAAATAACCGAAAACAAAGCTACACCAAAAGATGTTCCTCAAAATAAAAATGAAACCAAAGTTCCTATAAAGAAAACGAAAACCATCCAAGTTCCTATATATAATGAAACCGAAGAAGTCTCAACAAAGAAACATGCAAGCCAGGTAGTACCTGAAATTAAACCTGCAACCTAAGTCGTTCCTAAAAAGAAACCTAAAGCCAAAGAATCTCCTAAAAAGAAACCTAAAGCAAACCAACAAATTAAGAACACTTTTCTAAAAAAAACCTTAACGCAATCTTAAAACTGATGAACTGTACTCGTTGTGCAGGCTAGGAGGAGGTTGTCACGACAACGTGATAAAGCTCACATATTTTATAAAATAAGCCTATCTTTGAGAAATAAAGACCAGGGACTCGATTCTAAACCTATCGTTAGGCCACGTAACGACAAATAATTGTCGTTATCGTTCAAAATTGTCGTTACAATGCGAAAATTGTATTCTAAGGTTCTCGTTAAGAAAATTGTCGGCAGATGGCGACGTAAATTGTCGGTAACTGTAACTATAGTAAAAAGTTACCGTTAGCGAGGCTAGGCTATCGTTATGTGCGAGAAATTTGACATTTATTTTAAAAATGGCGGATCTTTTGCGAAGACGGGTTTTAGCTTTGGCAATTGAAGCCGATAATTATGAAATTTATCGTGATTTGCGAAGGCAAAGAGTTTTCCGTGATCGTTGTCAAGCGTTTGAACTAGATGACTATAGATTTAAGCGTCAATATAGATTGACAAAACAAATGGTGTTCACCATTTGTGATAGGCTTGCCGACCGATTATCGGGCAACAATGCGTTTGCAATACCAGCTAACGTTAAGGTAGGTTTCTATAATAAACAAATATTAAACATCGGTGTGTTTTTAAGTTTCTACCATTTTAGATTTTAATTGCCTTGCGATTTTATGCTGTGGGGTGTTATCAAAAGGGTATTGGTCAAGACCTGTTTTTGGCAGTCAGTCAGTCTACTGTAAGTCGCTGCCTTACAGCTGTCAGTAAAGCTATTGTTGACGTATTCATGACAGAAGCCATCAAATTTCCAACTACCGATGACGAACAAATGGAAATTAAGCTTGGGTATAATTTTACGTTCCTCTTTGCTTAATTTATTTATGATATTGAATGGTATTAAGTCAGCATATATGTGGTATAGATATATAAGTTAACTTTATTTCAATTTTAGTAAGATTGCTTCTTTCCCTGGGATAATTGGAATAATAGATGGTTCTCACATTGCTATTGTCGCTCCACCATCCAATGATGACCATTTTCGTGAAAGTCTTTACGTGAATCGTAAAGGTTTTCATTCATTGAATGTGCAGTTTGTGAGTATTATACACTGTAAATAAGAATAGCATCAAACAAACCATTATTTGTTATTTTGTAGATTTGTGACCATAAACTAAAGTTTAAAAATGTAAACTCACGTTTTCCTGGGTCAGCTCATGATTCCCATGAATTTCGCATGTCCCAAGTTTCAACATTTTTGAAAGATTCCTATGTCAGAGGGAGAAAGAGCTCATGGTTGATTGGTGATAGTGGCTATCCCTTAAGACCATGGCTGCAAACTCCCATTATTAATCCTCCAGAAGGTTCGGCTCAACTAAGGTTCACGAATGCTCTATGTAAAACTCGACAAATTGTGGAGCGTAATATTGGCGTTTTGAAACAAGTATTCCGCTGTCTTCTTCAGCACAGAACACTACATTACCATTCAATTCAAGCAGCACAAATTATATATGCCTGCTCTACTCTACACAATATGAGAAGAGATGATGAACATCAACCCGAAGATGATGAATTTTCTGATAGTGATAATGACAATGAGAATGACAGTGATTATGATACCGAGGACGTAGGGCCCGGGGAGAGAAAAAGGCGCAGAATTAGGCGACAAAGGAGAAGGGAGAGAGAGGCACAAAGAAGGGAAAGGAGAGCCTGTGTTTGGGACATTCCAAATTATGTAGCCCAACCAAATCAAACATGGCTACAGCCTGGTAAAGATGTGCGTACACATTTAATTCGGCGGTTTTAGTCTCACAAAGAACGATATATTGGAAACGAAAATGGAAAATGTATGTTAGCAACTAAAAAAAGACGAGCAAAAAAATAAAATATGGTTTTAACAATGATTATTCGAAGTTTTTATTTGACGAAAAGGTTTCTTTTTTATTCAATTTGAGCTATTTTTGGTTTTGAGAGAAAGATGTAGCCAGTGAGACAAGGGCAGTAGCTAAGGATTCTATTGCAGAAAGTTTCCTTTCTTCGATAAAATTCTTCTGTTCCATAGCGTGAGCAATTTTTTCTAAAGCATAAAATCCCCTCTCCACTGACTGACTTAAATCTTTCTTAATAATAATTTTGTTATCTTCAATGTCTTTCAACATTTTGCTCTCAATTTCAAAATTGCCCTCAGATTCAGAGTATTTTCCTGGGTTAAATCAACTTATCTTACCAAATAAGAACGTTACAATGTAATGCAACTCCTACAACCATACTTTTTCCCTTTGGGGGTTGGCGCAGCCAGATAGTTTGTGGCTGAAGATGTACTTGGCTCTGAGTTTTCATTGATAGGTTTATTCGGGTTTTCCTGTTCTGCAGTTTTTTCTATCAAAAAAATTTCGTTCACTTTCACTTCAGACGCAGAAACATTTTATGTTACCATAATTTGGAATATCTAGGAAGACATTTTGTAGCTCGGCGTCCCCTGTTAATATGGCTTCCTGAAATCATACTATTGATTCTACCTACTTTAGAACAATGTAAAATTGACTGAATTTACCTCTGATATTACCGGAAATCCCGCTTCAACTACTGAAGGATTTCCTTCAATGGCCAAATGCCCAATAAGAGCAACTAGACGTTGCTCCAAAGCGGTTAATTCTGAATTATCAGATTTATCTGCCTCACCTTCCCCAGTTTTTTTCAATGACATCACCGCCGCTGCCGCCTTTCCTTTTACATCGGATTTCAAATCAGTAAAAGACTTTGCAATATATTAGGAAAACTATAATATTCGCATCTATTTGTTGTTAATTAGGGTATTTTGCTTTGGACTTGCAATAAGAAATGCTCATATGCTTAGCTGTAATCGCTAATCTAGCTTAATTAGCAGTAATGGCTAATCTAGGTTAATTAGCTGTAATCGCTAATCCAGCTTAATTAGCTGTAATCGCTAATCCAGCTTAAT
Organism: Phalangium opilio; assembly: GCF_054372755.1. Taxonomy (NCBI): domain Eukaryota; kingdom Metazoa; phylum Arthropoda; class Arachnida; order Opiliones; family Phalangiidae; genus Phalangium; species Phalangium opilio. Next base: position 1,742,974 of record NW_028324186.1, on the reverse strand, counting down.
TAGCTGTAATCGCTAATCCAGCTTAATTAGCTGTAATCGCTAATCCAGCTTAATTACCTGTAGTGTCTAATCTAGCTTAATTAGCTGTAATCGCTAATCCAGCTTAATTAGCTGTAATCGCTAATCCAGCTTAATTAGCTGTAATCGCTAATCCAGCTTAATTAGCTGTAATCGCTAATATAGCTTCATTAGCTGTAATCGCTAATCCAGCTTCATTAGCTGTAATCGCTAATTCAGCTTCATTAGCTGTAGTCGCTAATCTAGCTTAATTAGCTTTAATCGATAATCTACCTTAATTAGCTTTAATCGATAATCTACCTTAATTAGCTGCAATCGTTAATCTAGCTTAATTAGCTGTAATCGCTAATCCAGCTTAATTACCTGTAATCGCTAAGCCAGCTTAATTACCTGTAATCGCTAAGCCAGCTTAATTAGCTGTAATCGCTAAGCCAGCTTAATTAGCTGTACCCGCTAATCCAGCTTAATTAGCTGTAGTGGCTAATCCAGCTTAATTAGCTGTAGTGGCTAATCCAGCTTAATTAGCTGTAGTGGCTAATCCAGCTTAATTAGTTGTAATCGCTAATCTAGCTTAATTAGCTGTAATCGTTAATCTAGCTTAATTAGCTGTAATCGCTAATCCAGCTTCATTAGCTGTAATCGCTTATCCAGCTTCATTAGCTGCAATCGCTAATCTAGCTTAATTAGCTGTAATCGCTAATCCAGCTTAATTACCAGTAATCGCTAATCCAGCTTAATTACCTGTAATCGCTAAGCCAGCTTAATTACCTGTAATCGCTAATCCAGCTTAATTACCTGTAATCGCTAAGCCAGCTTAATTACCTGTAATCGCTAAGCCAGCTTAATTACCTGTAATCGCTAATCCAGCTTAATTAGCTGTAGTGGCTAATCCAGCTTAATTAGCTGTAATCGCTAATCTAGCTTCATTAGCTGTAACCGCTAATCCAGCTTATTTACCTGTAATCGCTAATCTAGCTTAATTAGCTGAAATCGCTAATGTAGCTTAATTACCTGTAATCGCTAATCTAGCTTAATTAGCTGTAATCGCTAATCTAGCTTAATTACTTGTAATCGCTAATCTAGCTTAATTAGCTGTAATCGCTAATCTAGCTTAATTAGCTGTAATCGCTAATATAGCTTAATTATCTGTAATCGCTAATCTAGTTTTATTACCTGTAATCGTTAATCTAGTTTAATTACCTGTAATCGTTAATCTAGTTTAATTACCTGTAATCGTTAATCTAGCTTAATTACCTGTAATCGTTAATCTAGCTTAATTACCTGTAATCGTTAAACTACCTTAATTACCTGTAATCGTTAATCTAGTTTAATTACGTAAAATCATTCAGTTTTTGCAACGAAAGAGAGTAAAATCAGATAAAAGTCCTCGGTAAAACAGCGTAAGTGCAAGAGTGGCTTTCTCCCCGGTAAAACGCCGTGAGTCCAACAGTATGACACATGGGGTGCAGCAACGTAAGTCAAAGCATGATTAAAAATCATGAAATTTAGCACTAAAACTTAATTTTTCTCAAAAACCTTAAAAATGGTCCTAGAAAAAGGTTTATATTTTGATATAAAACCGTTCCCAAACGTAACAAACGAATATTTCATTTCAAAAGGGTGGCCACAAAATGGCTAAATTTTAGAAAAACTCCATGTAATTTCTATGGGAAAATTTTACTTTTTCACCAAAAACACCGACTAATTTTAAGGAAATGAAAACCACCCTTAGCAACTTTATTTTTTATAAAATAAACTAATGCGTGGATCTTTTTGAAATTTTAACCACATATTGCGGGCCCGAATTGTAGTTCTGTGGAATTGTTTCGAACCAATTAGTACAATGCAAAAAAACTACATCCAAAACGAAAAACCCTCCTTATACATTAAGAGCAGTATGAAGTCTTATCTAAGAGAGCTAGAATTTTTTCTCCATTTTTCCTAAGTAAACGGGATTTCTTTTCTCCACTATTGGCAAAACAGTTCCGAACGGTTTTAATTAGGTGGGGGCATCTGATATATAAAAAAATATCTCTTGGCTCTTCCATCGGCGCATATATTATATATTAGGTGCTTTGTAGGCAACACCCTTGACAGGGTCTAATTCCGTGCTCATTCGGATCAACTTCTGAATAATGGCAGATTTATCGCAAGTAACTGTCAAAACTCTGAAATGGTTGTTCTCCAATATTTCTATAGCTTGATCAATGATAGAATAAAGCTCATCCGCTGACATATTATGGCACGGGAAGTATGCAAGAATGTGTTTGAGGTTTGAAGCCAGTCCACTAACCATAATTGCCATAACATGCGAAGCTAAAGGAGGATCCGTTGAACCTAAACCCAATGCTTGGTTTTCTGCACTTTTTAGCTTAGCACCAGCTTCATTCAGGTGGCAAAACCCAACAATTTCTCCATTAGACGCCTTGTAAACCAGGTCCTCCTTAATTTTCATTTCATCAAACAATATCGAAAAATACTTTTGATGCTCATCTAAATCCTCAATATCAATCTTGGCTTTTATTTTTTTAATTGCCTCTAAAATAAAGCCACTTTTTCCCGAAAATACTGATGAATATGAATAGAGAGTATTTAGTGCTGGCAGAAAGAAAACGCCTCTTAGTGCCTCTTAAGAAGCCAAAGATTTATTACGAAGGTAAAGGCACCATCATATGAATTTGAAACTTCATCATAAAAACTTTTCTTTACTAATTAACGGATTATCCTCAACTACTAGAATAGAAATATTTCTTTCAGATTCGGGGAGTTTTTCAATTGTGTCTAGACTTTGCTTCAAAACCTGGGTTTTCTTTGTCACTTTCTTAATTACTTTAAAATTCTCCTTTAGTAACGGTATTTTTTGAACTTTAGTCATATTTCGTAATTGAGTTTTCTGATTAAGGTTTGAAGATGCTTTTCGTCTTTTCAATCTCTTGGCCAAATTCCTTTTGAGTCGATAACAATTACTACATATTCTTGATATAGTATTAATTTTGGCAACATATATATAAAAACATTCTGTTGAATGAAGTGAATTTGTACACTGATTTTTAGAAGCACCTTTTAGATTAGTGAGCTCTGACACCTTCACATTTTGAATGCCTTGACATAAAATACACGAATCAAGGTGTTCTAGCGAAATACACTGAACCCACGGAATGGATCTCTAGCATGGTAGTCGTCAAGAAACCATACAAGATGAGAATTTGCCTAGATCTCAACAAAGCTCGTGATAACAATCTTAAACTGAATCATACAAAAATGCGCTTTCGCGTCACAGAGGTCAAATATGTTATTATTATTATTACAGGGCTCCCATCTGGTCTGTAAAATACCTAAAAGTCTCTACTTTTTGGGTAGGTCTCTAAACCACCATAAAATCGCCATTTGGTCTCTAAACCACCCTATTTTCAAAACTTCCCGTTTTTAATATTCCATCTAAAATATTTTGCAATAGTAAAACTATTCTCACTCCGACTATATCATCAGCTATAGCATAGCTTTTGACAAACTGACAATTCGAGATGGAATCCTATTAAATTTTCAAACCTTTATTAGTTCGTAAGGTGGCACCACTAGCTTGTGATTCTTTCGTACAAATAAAGATCTCATTCTGATTTTGAATTGGTCTCTATTTGGTTCCTATTTTCAAGAATTTGGTCCTTATTTTACCCTATTTTTAACGTGAAAGGTCTCTTTTTTCACTATTATTTTAAGAAATTTCTGTAGGAGCCCTGTTATTAGTGAGTAGGGGGGCTCGCGCCCTTGCATCGATGCCAAAGGCATATTGCGCACCCACGTATTCAGGCCTTGAATAGACCCGTGGCCACAGCGTAGCGAAGAATTCGCTCCACCGTAATAGAGGAGACCCGCGAGGGTTCCAAAGTGTGTGAATCAAAATATTCTAGTCTAAGCGAGGCGAAGCAGTCGCACTCGCAAAGTACGTGAGCGGATGTTTCTTCCTTCTCCTGACACGACCTACAGAGAGGGTCGTCGGCAAAACCCATCAGATGGAGGTGCCTATTAAGCCGACAGTGCCCGGTCAGAAGACCGGTGGCCAGCCTAATATCCCATCTGCTGAGCGAAATTAGGTCTCTAGCACGAGACTTGCAGGGGTCATTGACTAACAGTTTTGTCTGTCTCTGGCCCTCCATGTTATGCCAGAGCTGGTTTTGTATGACAGTCAACCTGTCATGCAGACACCGTTTGACGTGCCTGTAGGGGATGGGGACGGCCGGCTCCGGCCCCAAGAGCTTGGCCTCCGCACCCCTTTTCGCAAATCTATCGGCTTGCTCATTGCCATGATATCCGCTATGCCCTGGCACCCAGTACAACAGAACCCTGTTGCAGGATGCCAGTCGCGCTAGCAGATCAAGGCAGCTGCGCACCAGTTGAGAGGTAATCTGACACTGGTTCAGCGCGTTCAGGGCGGCCTGACGGTCAGAATAAATTCTCACAGTCCGTCCGGTATACCCTTTGTTAATACAGTAATCTGCGCAATAACAGATCGCGGCAATTTCCGCCTGGATCACACTAGCGAAGGTGCCCAGGCAGGCAGAAAAGCCGACCCTTGTGGTTTAGCAGTAATAGCCGGCGCCAGCGCTGGAATCAGTCTTGGAACCATCGGTGAACCAAATAGTTTCACCCCCAGTGCCAAGAGGCAGCAGGTTAGTCCACTCTGCTCGACTGGGGAAGTGGATGCTGAATGGCTTAGTGAAATCAAAACTGGTAAGGGTTTTGTCAGAGCACATCGTTAGCGACGGCTCAAGTGCGGCGTACTCCCGAAAGAGCTTCGTATGGCTGTAATCCCAAAGTCTTGGAACCCAGCAGCCACTAATGTTGAGCCTGTAGGCCCCCATGACAGCCTCTTCCTCAATGAAGTGATGAAGAGGAAGCATGTCAAGGAGCACCTCCAGGAAAGCAGTTGGGGTCGTTCTCATGGCCCCCGTAACACCAATGCAGGCAAGCCTTTGAAGCTTGCGCAGGCTGCACCGTCTTAATCCGGACCCTTGTCCACCAGACAAGTGCCCCGTAAGATAGTATGGGTCTGATGATCCCAGTATAGAGCCAGTGTACAGCCTTGGGGCTGAGGCCCCAAGTCTGGCCGACAGAGCTCCTGGTCCTCCAGAAGATCATCTTGGCCTTCTTAACACACCGATCAAGATGCGGCTTCCATGTGAGTCTGCAATCAAAGTATTTCACCTCGGAGGACTTTGTCAGGACCTGGCCAAAGAAAGAGATATCATTGAACAGATCCTTAGTACTCTTCCTCGTAAAAGGAACAAGGAGAGTTTTATCAGGATTAACGGTGAGGTTGACCGCCTGACACCATTGCTCCACGCTAGAGAGAGCAGATCTCATAAGCGCGGTAACAGTATCCGGGAACTTCCCGGTAAAGACTATCGCTACATCGTCCGCATACCCGAAGCAGCAGCAGCCCCCAGCACACACGAGCCTCCCCAAGAGTTCGTCCACCACCAGGCACCACAACAGGGGGGAGAGCACTCCACCCTGAGGGCAGCCCCTGCTGGTAGTCACCCCTAGAGAGTCCCAAAGGAGGGACGCCGACACCTCGCGGTCGGTAAGCATGGACTCTATCCAGCGGCCAAGAGTGTCCCTGATGCCAAATCTCTTAACAGCTTCAGTAATAACTGAGCTAGAGACCTTGTCAAAGGCCCCCTCAATGTCGAGGAAGACGGCCAGTGAAATTTCCTGAAACTCGAATGCCCTATCCAGGCAATTCGTAAGGCCGTGAAGGGCCGTCTCAGTGGATTTGCCTTTTTGGTAAGCAAATTGTAAAGAAGAGAGAGGAGTTACCGAAAGAACCTCGTCTCTAATGTACCTGTCCACCAGCTTCTCCAGAATTTTGAGGAAGAAGGAGGTCAGGCATATGGGCCTAAATGCCTTCGCCTCGAGATAGGAAGTCTTCCCGGGCTTGGGAATAAAGATGACCCTAGAGCGTTTCTAGTCACGAGGTATGTGACCGAGAGCAATGCAGAGTCTGTAGATCCGGCATAGCGGAGAGGCGGTGTGGTCTAAGCCCTCCTGCAAAAGCAGAGGGAAGACCCCATCGGGTCCCGGAGACTTGTAGGGCTCAAAACAGTTGACAGCCCACCGAAGCTTGGGAATCGTGACAACCTGTCTGGCTACAAGCCAGTCTTCCCTCTTAGCCCTGTGCAGGACAGGGTAGAGAGAGTCAGGGTTTGTTGGATTGACAAAAAGTAGAGTCAGGAAAATGGACCTCCAGCATGTGCTTGAGAGTCTCAGCCCCAGACTTAGTGTACACACCGTCCCGCAGCTTAATAGATGTGAGCTGTCGTGCGCTAGAATCTTCATGACCCTAGCCGTAGTAGGGACATTGGAGACTTGCTCACAGAAGGTCCGCCAGGAGTCCTTCTTAGCAGCTCTAATGGCCCTGTTGTAGGTGTTAAGGGAGTGCTTGTATCCAGCCCAGTCACCCGTGCGCTTGGCTTTGTTAAAGAGCCTGCGCGTATATTTACGAAGCGGCTGAGATCCGCGTTCCACCAAGGGACAAGCCTCGAGCGGTTGACGGTCTTAAGTGGGCAGTTCCGGTGGAACGAATCCATGATGGAGCACTGTAAATCACCAGCAGCCCTATCAAGATCCTTAGGTGAAGTAAGTTTAGGAGTGTGACCCCCTCCGTAGCGTAGGATTAGGTCTTCCCTATAGCCGGCCCAATTGGTCCGTTTTGGATTGCGTATCTCCGTCCCCGCCGGGACAGAGGTAGTCGCGACAGTGAAGCAGATGTGCCTATGATCCGACAAAGACGGCTCATTAGACACATGCCAGTTAGACACGGAGGACACGAGGTTTTCCGTGGCTAGCGTGAGGTCAATGACCTCCCTTCTATTAGAAGTAACAAAAGTAGGTTCATTGTTTTGATTACGAATATAGAGTTTACAACCAACTAAATATTCTAGTAAATCATCACCTCTCCGTTTGCAGTCAGAACTGCCCCACGTGATGCACATTGATTGACCAAATTGATCACCTCAATTGTCGGGAGAGAGTACGCGTCGTGGGCAAAGTATGCAGAGGCAGCCGTGATAGTCAACTTGGCATGCCCAGTGGCCAGGACTAGCTTCACGGCCGCCGTGTCCTGGGACGTGTACAGCGGTAGAGAGATACAACAAAGATCCCTCCGAACCAGAATACACGCCCTAGGTCTAGCAGCAGTATGGTCATAAAATAGTGACCCCGCCGCGTCAAGACCGAGGATTTTGCAATGGCAAATCCACGGTTCTTGTATGAGGGCCAGATCAAGACCCTCTATAGCAAACCTCCTGCAGAGTACCGCATAGGCCGCCTTACTATGGTGCAGATTGATTTGAATTGCACGTAGCGTCCCCATGGTCCTTAAAAAAGGGGTTCAGAAGGGACCTACCCTAGTAGCACTGCCGACGTAGGGCCTACATGGTCGGCTTTGTCTGTTACCGACGAGTTGGTAAAAAGTCACTAATAAGTCGGGAGAGTAATGGTTTGAAAGTCGAATTGTCCGCCTGGAGGGACGACGGCCCGCCAGTTTTGATACTGTTTTGAGGCTACTATAAAACGATTGTTGGACGTCCATATGTCGGCGTCATTATGCCTACCTAAAACCGCGCTCAATCCGACGATTTCGCGGCTTTTTAGTATAGGAACGGTAAATCGTCGGTAAAGTGCTGGTAGAGTAAGGGTTTGAGAGTCGAAATGTGCGCCCGGCGGGACGACGGCCCGCCGGTTTTCCAACTGTTATGAGGCGACTATAAAACGACTGTTGGCCGTCTATATGTCGGCGTCATTATGCCTACCTAAAACCGCGCTCAATCCGACGATTTCGATGCTTTTTAGTATAGGAACGGTAAATCGTCGGTAAAGGGCTGGTAGAGTAAGGGTTTGAGAGTCGAAATGTCCGCCCGGCGAGACGACGGCCCGCCGGTTTTCCGACTGTTATGAAGCGACTATATAACGACTGTTGGCCGACTATATGTGGGCGTCATTATGCCTACCAAAAGCCGCGCTTAATCCGACGATTTCGTGGCTTTTTAGTATAGGAACGGTTAATCGTCGGTAAAGGGCAGGTAGAGTAAGGGTTTGAGAATCGAAATGTCCGCCCGGTGTTACGACGGCCCACTGGTTTACACGACACGAATGAAATACGACTCTCATCCAACACGTTTGAGAGTCGACTGAACCGCCTGTCAGCAAGAGGTCCGACGCTTTTGCGATGATCAAACCTTAACTCGAGGCCTAACGGTTTTGCGACGATCAAGCCTTAACTCGAGGCTTCATTCGCTTATAGTAAAGGATACTGATACCTAGTATTGAAATTTCTTTATTACATTTTCAATGAAAATCGCTTTAGAATTTGTACTTTGAATATTTCAAGTAACATACAGGTTGAGCATCAATTATAACAATTTCAAATATTAAACAATGTATTCGATATTACACGACTTGTCGAATGGAAATATTAGCTGCCTAGCTAATTGGTTTTAACAAAAAGTAAAATTTTTCAGGGCGAGTATAATATTTATATCAATTAAAGCATTTATTATTATTCATTGTTAATATCTTCGATGTGGCCAGTTGCTATCTATTAAATTACAAAAATCTTAATGAAAAATATACACTTACACATTTTTTTAAGAAAAAAGAAAACATACAATTCTAAAGGGTATTATTTCACACATTTTTCTCTTAAAATGTTTGAAACCGCATAAAAATTCTGTAACCAAAACATATTGAGATCTATTTTGGAATTCAGTATAATTTTCACAACCAAAAATCTTTAAAATACTTAATATATAAGGTTTTTGAACTCCAAGCGCCCCAAAACACTTGCTTCTGTTATATTAAAACAAAGAAACTGAAGGTATACGAAAACGTTTAAGTTTTGGTTTCACTTTATAGGGGTGTGGTTCCCAGCAGATGAAAAGCTAGGTAAAAAGCATAGGCTTATGCATAAAACTGAATCTAAGAGGTAGATAAATTGATAATTCAATAACAAAATTCACACCTTACGTGACAAACGAAGACGTTTCTAGATTATATAGTGTGACAAAGAACCTTAGCGATGAAATTAAAAGTTAGCAAGCCTATAACTAATCATTTTCAACCACAAAAATCTCGCTTTTACATTCTAACATGGGGTGGAAAAGATCGCCGCGAGCGTGGTACTATGCGATTACCTAGAAGAGAGAAGGGGAAGATAGGGGGGGAACGCTTGTCTGAAAAGCTCTCGCTCTCTAATTCAGACTAGTTCAGTTCAGCCAAATTGTTCATTTTCCCCTCCAAACTTGATTTTGTCGTCAGACATTTTTAAAAGTCCTAGTGCGTGCTGGCTGCGTACAAGTTTAACACGTGCATTGATGAAAACATGGATCACAATTATGCGCGTCAGAAATATAATATCAAAACAAAAACTTCTGGAATGCAAAACAGTGAGTAAATGAATTTATCTGTTATTTAATTCTTTTAGTAGTATTTCATATTATATGCCCTCAAACCAATTTCCTATCCCCATTTGCTGCAATGTTGTGTATAACAAATAAGGTAGAACTAGTCATTAAAATCCTATAATGAAATTAAATTTAGACATTTATTTTGTTTATAGAAATAGTTTTTGATGAGCAAGTTGTTAAAGCAAATTTATCAGAAATTTTGAAAGAAAGCTCAAAGATGGTTTCGTTACCTAAAGAAGAAATAGTGTCACCAGAATTGCCTTTTGCAAAAGTGGGTAATATATATGATTTGTAAAAAGTACATGGCTAAAATATAACTCCTCTTAAATAGCTTTGTTTGGAAGAAATTAGGGAAAAGGAGGTGAGACTGATGACAGATGAAGCATTAGGCTATTTGTCTATTTTTAATATTGAAGGCTTAAACATATTTGACAAAGCTCGATATAATTTTAAGCGCACGCAACTACTGATTGATGAAAACTTCTTTCAAGACATGCTACCGTCTTTTGCTCATCTAGAAATATTTGAAAAATTGAACAAGGGTGAAAAGAGGACAGTAATTTCAATTTTTGTTATGGAGTTTTTAGATTGTCTTTTTCTCCAATTGTCTAAAAAACAATCCAAAAAGCCCAAACAATCTTTTTCGGGTACTAAGACTTTCTTAAGCCCAGATCTTCTAAGAAAAAAAGACCAGAAAGTCATTCATCAAATTGGCGGTTATGTCATAAACGAAATAGTTGGATTTTACGATTGCGAAACAATTGCGAGAAACTGCCTCCTAAAAAGAAATGAATTGGGAGAGGTTTTATCATGGCTGGACGCTAAAACAGGACAGAGGAGGATTGCTGTTTCTATCACAAAAAGCATTTTCATATTTTGAGGAAGCTTCTAAAATTATTGCTCCTTTTGTCCAACCCCTGAGAGTGATAGAAGAAAATATTTGCCACAACACATCAGCAGAAAACAAGAATGGAATGATTATCTCCAAACTTGAAGCTTCCAAAGAACTCAACGAAATATGGTTTCAACTATGGGGTGATTCCGGAGAGTCTGCAAAGAAAGCTCAAACTAAATCTCGTCAAATTCTCATTAATTGTTATCTAAAAGGTGTCACACTAAATTTGAAAAATGCAGTTCAGTTTACTAAGCGAGAAAGTTTAAACACCAACAATCTAAGGAAGCAGTTGAAATCTTTAGGAAACAAAAGTTACAAATGTGATGAAAAACCCCTAGCCAAGTGATAAAATGAACAAAGTTCCTCATCTATAGTCCGATAACTAAATACAAATGAACAGTCTAGTCTGATTTTGTGATTAATTTTACTGTGATAAATTCAGTTCTTTGCAATATTGTTTTACAAACATTAATAAAATATGTTTACATGAAAGGATGAATTTTACTAAAATTTCAATGATTTTCGAGCTAGCTTCTTTCTCTCAACTCTAATTTTTTGTGTTCTACTACAATTTCCATTTTGTGGCGTAGCAATTAAAGACTTGGCTAACTTCAGCCTTTTGTTTCACTGGCAAACTTGATCAATAGTCGGATTGTCTCCGCATCCGATTGATGATCTTAGTTTGCCAAAATGATTCTCCAAAAGATCTTGATTAAATGCGGCCGTTAATACATAAGGGGCTCCTTTCTGAAGCAAGAACTTAGTTGCTCCTATTACAGAGTAAGCTGTAAATTAAGGGTTAAATAATTTTTCTTATTGAAGTTGGTATTACAAAACTTACCAGTTATTCTAATTCCTTCTAAAGTTTCCCTGCTAATTATTTTCTTCGAATTTTCTAAGTCCTTTTCTTCTTCTAAACTCTCAATTTCTTGTTCCCATTCTTCAAAATAAGGAAGAAATTCTTCCATGAGCCACTAAATTTATGAGTGTATAATTTATTATTAGTATGACAAAATTCTGCCAGGTTATATTTTGTATACCTTGAACCTCCAATCATTTACGCTCCTGAATGGGTCTAGAGCTGGCTTCCTGGCATGTTTTCCCTCTTGAAGATTTGACACGTTGCATACGTCGAAAAATTTGTCACATAAACGAAGGAACTTGACCGTCTCTGAAGCTTCATCACCAATTAAGTCTTCAACAGCGTTGGCAGTAGTACTACTTATAACTTGAACGGCGAGTTTCACACGCATAGCACCAAATGGACTAACATGAATATGGTTGTATGTCAGTTTAGGGGCTTGACGTAGTATGGATAAGGAATCGATTTCATACATTCTACGAATATGATCCCATACAATGTTTTTGTTGTTTTTTACAAGCAACCGAATATACCGAGAAACTTTGTCTTTGTGGACCTTTAATTTACCACTATTTGAAAGGCAGTTCCTGATTGTTTTTATTAAATGACAAGCGTCTGAAATGAAGAAAAGTTCTTCTCCCGTGAAAAAATTTACTGTTCGATATCCAACTTTGTCACCTTTCTGCTGTTGCATTGCCTCAGTACACATTTTAATAAATCTTTGATTAATTGAGGCTTTGTCACAAACCACTGTGAGCACTCGGAGCCCCACAAGGTGTAGATTTCGTATGGCTTGCCAAATAATTGAATAGATGTCATCTGACTGAAGTTTGGTGCAGGGGAAAAATGCGTATGCGAACTTTATTTTTGAAGTAATTCCACGAACCATCAAATGCAAAACGTGTGATGCCAATGGCGTTTCACTTATTGTAGGTGCTGTACCATTTACTTCCCTTTCAATTTGATTAACGTTATTTCTAAATATATTTAAGTTTTGAAATCCAACGATTTCACCAGTGTTTCTATGAAAAATCAAGTCTTGTTTGATTTGCATTTCATCAAGTATTAAAGAAACATATTTCTGATCTTCTCTTAGTTCGTCAATTTTTATTTTTTTGCAACTTTCTGTTAAAAATCCATCAGTAAATCCAGGTTCCTCAATTTGGTCTCTTGAATAAATGAAAAGAGTTCTTCGGCATGGTAAAGAAAGAACTTTACTTATGGCGTTGTAAGTGGCTGGTGATTTAGATCTTATGTAAAGACACCACTGAACAATATATGGATGCCACTTTCTTGGTCTTGACTTGTTTGATTTAAGTAGTTCAAGTTGTTCGTGTAGTAGGAACTTCTGGAATGTTGTTGCACTTTCAAAGGAATTTTTCTTTAAAATCTCTTCGAATCCCAGACTATCCTCATCAGTCAAGATTACACCCTTTTCATTTATCAACTTTTTAATTTTCATTTGGAGATACGTGTGTCTTCGTTTCAGAGCCCGACGTTTTATATTTAGAGATGCAGATTTTAGTATTGACGCGTTTTTATCTAAATAACGAGTGTTGGTTCTCCTTGGGGTTATGTTTTCGAATTTTTCTTTCTTGCGCCTCTTTTGTAGAGTTATTTTGGTGCGCCTGCACTTTCCACAAATCTTGGCTTTTGAATTCTTAAACATAAGCTCGCATTTTTTGGATTTAAAACTCCGAGTTACTGGGCAAAAAGTGTCATTTTTCAGGTATCTTTCTTTGAACATAAGCAATGAACTCTCTCTCACGCCTTCGCAACAGGACCACAAATCTAATGTGTCAAATATATCCAGTAAATCTTTTATGGTAGAAATGCAATTAGTACTAAATTCTTTGTATATGTCATGACTCTCAGCGATGGTATTTTGTCCGAGAAACAAGGAAAATTCCAAATTAGCAGTGACACTGACTACCAAAGAGCTTACTAACAATGTTTTTGAGAAAGACACCACATCTAGATTTTCATTACTATTTTTGCTAGCAGCTTTAAAAAACCAATTCAATGTGTTCACATTTTTCGCTTGATATAATAAAAATAACTGACAAAGTTTATCTAATGGCTTATCCACTTTAGTGAGGTCATAATAAAACGGAATAGCCGGTAATAGAATTTCAGAGACTGAAACTACTTGGTTCAAAGTAAACGGAGATGTTGCTGTGTTCACTGTTCTCGCTATTGGTGATGTTGCTGTGTTCACTGTTCTCGCTATTGGTGATGTTGCCTTATCAATGCGCTCATTTGTCATTGGTGAATTAGTAATGGAAATGTCAATCCTCCCAATGGGTTCATTTACATTTTCCACATACACTTCAGGAAGTTCGGGCTCTAGTTGAATTGATGTTTCTGTTTCTTCAGAAATACTACTTTCATCTTTCTTACTTTTAGCATATGTATGATCCATCAAACAGGTACTCTACAAATGTATGATACCAATTATATAATGTTTCATAATTTGTAAGTTTCATTATCCTACCGATAGAGAAATTAATAAATTTTCATAAGTTTTTACGTCTTCCGGAAGAGGGTCTGGATATTCGCTTGTTGGACCTTTACCTCCCACAAAGTGTTTTGAACAAACATAGTGGTTTTTTTTTATATTTTCCGCCGTAAGACTCTTATTATTAACAATTTTCAACCATCTTTCGCACTTTCGATCGCTTTTTTTTAGGAAAAGGAATAAAAAATACTCCTATCTTCCTACTTTTCGTTTCATAGTTTTTACAACTCTTATATGTGAAGACCGTTCCAATCGCCCTGGTGTTGGGGTGTTTATTTATCTCCGTCAAGATTTAGTTTTTCATCAAAAAACTTCCCATGTGAGGTACTTTGAAGCTGTTTGACTTGAATTAAAACCTCGTTCCTCAACCTCCTGGATCATACTTGGCTGCATATATCGTTCTCCCAATACGTCTGTGACAGCCACCTCAAATCTCTACCAGGACATCAAGTCTTTTTCTACTCGTGCTGGGGAAATTATCATTACGGACGACTTCAACCTACCTATAATACGCTGTTCTACTTTATCATGTACCATAGGATCGAAAAAACTTCATCGAGCTTCCACGGCTCTCCAGCAGCATTTTAATTTCCCCACTCGTTAAAGCCAAAGCCATTTAGTGAGTGCCAATACACTAGACCTTATATTAACCAAACTTACTATAATACCAACGGTAGCCGCCCTCCCACCACTAGGAGGTAGTGACCACTCGGTACTACACGTTGAATATATCCCCTTCTTGGCACATCTCAATCTAACTCTGTCCATTTCACCCTGGACTTTGACTACACGCGTCCGCCATCTCCGGAGGTGTTTGTACTTATTTTAAAAATACACTCTTTGACTACATTGCCAAGTCTAACCCCCTCTTTAACCACTCGGATGCCCGTTCAACCCGTCCTTGGATATCGGTATCCACCAAACGCGCGATCCCCAAAAAAGAGAGACTTTCGAAGAAACTATGTCGGCATTCAAAGTCTGGCAACTCACTTCGTCATAATTTAACGCAAATGGCCTACAAACAAGAATCACGGCATGTCAAAAAACTCCTCCATGATGCTGCTGCAAAATCTCATGCAGCAAATGTTACCCTTATCTATAAGGGCTAGGGAAAAAAGTGATGCCGATAATTACAGACCTAATAGTCTCACTTATACAGTTTGTAAAATGCATTCGCGCCCCGCTGTTAAAGCTCGTTAGCCCCGTCCTAAGTAGTTTTGAGCACGGATTCCTTAGTAACCAGTCAGTGAAATCAAACCTGCTGTCCGCCTTTAATACCTGGTTGGCCGCCTATGATTCAGGCACACGTATTGATGTTGTATATCTTGATATTGCCAAGGAATTCGATACTGTCCCCCATTCACGGCTTTTGGCCAAGCTCGATTCTTTCGGCGTCCGTAACAATATCTTATGTTGGCTTAAATCCTACCTCCAAAACAGATCCCAGTCAGTGCGCTAATGCTTGACTTGGCAACCCCGTTCCTGTTGCTAGTGCGGTCCCCCAGGGCAGTGTTCTTGACCCGTTATTATTCCTGATCTATATCAATGACCTTCGGGGCACCTTAGCATCCCCCCTTTGTTTATTTGCAGATGACCTTAAAATTTACCGCGAAATTTCAGTGATATTAGTCTTCTTTAAGCTGCCATTACTCGGCTTAAGACCTGGTCTGTTAATAACGATCTTACCTTCAACAGTCATAGAAAGGGATGCACCGATTTCGGTGCAGCCGATATATCGGCCGATATTATCGGCCCATAAAAATACAGTATTTCTCGATGAATATCGTTTCCAAGAGTAGATCAGCATTATTTAGGAACTTTCACGTTTTTACTTTGATTTATTAGAGTCATGTGTCACATCTCTTTTGTTTAATGTGGTACCGATACATATTTTAGCCTTAACCCCCTTCCTTAAAAAATGGCACGGTCTAAGCTAAATCCTTGCTTGGTTTTTAGTAAAAATGCAGCTTCTTTCCTTGACAACATGAAGTAGCGTTATAAGCAAACTTATGGACCACAAGTGAAAAGTTCCAAGCGTAAATTAGTGACACCAAACACATTAGAGAGCGTCAGTGTCGACTTCGAATGTTTGCTGGAGGTATAGGAAATTACTTTCTCATAGTCGTTAACAACGGGATAAAACTGAGATTGTGTAAGACTTTGCATTTATAAAGCGAATTGTTAAATTGTGGGAATAAATTTGTGTGATGTGTTTCAATTAGTATTCATTGAGTACCTTATATCTTGTCAAACTTATCCCAGAAATATCGGTTTACATAAAGCCGATATTGGCCGATACCGATAAGAATAAGATAGGCCGATATATCGGTGCTTCCCTAGTCATAAATCCATGGTTATTTCAATTGCGCACGCCAAAGCTAATCCTGCGTTACCATCCCCGTACTTGCCGGGAAAAACATTCAACGTGTTAATGAATGACGGGACTTAGGTGTCCAGGTCACACATGACTCCACTTTCCACGCGCATATTAACAAAACCTTCCGTCGTGCCACGGGTCTACTTGCAACAATTAATTAGAGCTAATTTCCCAAAAAATTCAAATAAGCTGTTAACTATGCTCTTTCAATGCTATGTTCTCCATGTAATTGAATTTGGCAGCCAAATATGGAACCCCTATTACGTCGCTGTATTAAATTACTAAATAAAATCCAGGCCAAGGCCTCAAAAAGCCCCTTCATGTTCGAAAATTACCTCGTGAGGCGCGATTATCCACTCTAAATTGGTTAATTCTCGGATCTCGACCTACCTACCTATATTTCTTATAATTAAGAAGACTGTACTCTTCTTGAACGCTGCATCGCTGAAACCGAGGGAAAAGTTTGTAATTATTCAAGCTGGAGTTAACGGCTTAATCGGGGTGGGCTGATAATTTTGAAGCCAAAAGCTTTTGGTTTTTTATCTTATTAACCAATTAACAGCCGCAATATTCGAACAATCAATATTGACTGATAAACAAAACAGAAAGAAAAAATTTTAGACGTTCTCAAAACTAATGTAGTGACAAATAGAAGGAATGATTTATGGGGCGAGGAGAACGTAACCACAAGGGAAAAGTGCAAAAAGCTAGTAATAGATACGTTTTTCAATTGCAGAGCAAAAGCAATGAAGGATTTTTTTAAAAGAAAAGTTAACAAAGGACCATCTCTTAAAGAGAATGACCCGAAACTAAGGTTATAAATTTAATTCCTATTTCTATCTTTAGTCCAGTCATATTTTCCATTTAGAAACCAACAGGTTTAAGGTCAGTCAAAACATAACTGTCACATCTTTGGGTTATCACTCGCACCTTCATACGTCGTAGAATCTTGACTAATGCGTCTTGTATAATAGTATATATTTCATACATACTAGTATGATCTAAATTGTCCTCTTCTGACGAACTTGAGAGAATAATAGTTGAGGAGCAATTGGAAGCATTGGTTGATGGTTCAAAAGATCCAGAGGTTGATGGATTAAAAGCTCCAGAGGTTGGTCGTTCAAAAGAGCCTGAGAATGATGATCCGAAACAGTCAGAGGCGGAAGGTCCAAAAGAGCCAGGAGTTGATGGTTCAAAAGAGCCAGATGATGATGGTTTAAAAGCTTTAATTATAAGGGCAGATAGCTATCGCTATAAATACTACCCCATTGTAGTACATTTCTAAGTGACCTCAGTGGAATGATAACACTGTTGCCATCTTGATTGGTGAGGACGTTTTCGACACCATTTGAGTGATCAAGTAAAACAAGGTGGTAAAGCTGGTCTATTAAATTCAAGGGTCAAATGTGCCACTCTTGACAGAAATTCTGTGTATAAAATCCAGACGCTAAATATTGAGGAGCTCTAACTAGGCTCCTGTTATTGGTCAAGAAGACATGATTAGGAGCACGGCTGATGTTACCGGCAGCTTCAAGTATTGCCCGAGTATCACTGGCTTGGGAAAATTCCAATTCCATTAGCTTTTCTAAATGAAACTTTTCACTATTGGAATTGAAAATAACATCAAATTCAATCGTGTAATCGCACTTAGAAATATCCATTTGTGTGGATGGGCTGTTTGGATTTTATTTTTTAAAACGTGATTGTTTGTTCGTCCTTCGTCGTTGATTTCAATATAAAGTAAGTCGTTCTGAACCTATGGTCTGGTACCACGTTTTAACAATATATTCCCTCAGCTCGATCAAAGGGTGCAAGGCTTTGTTCTTAATAACTAAATCTTTTATTTCTTGAGTGAAAAACGTAATGGCTTTGGGAATTTGTTTGGCTGTAGTAGCGCCATGCCCATAATCATCTTGATAATTTTTTTGACTCTTGGTAATTTCCCTAAAGAACCTTGTTAGAAAAAACATTTTAGAATTTCTTCTTATAGCCTATCACAGTTAAATTTCATCTTGCAATTATTAGTTAAACGGCGTGGTTGATATCTACTGATGAATGGATACACATCTGACAATGAATAAAAACATATAGATATTCTGACAGTCCTAGGAAATACATTTTTAATGGCATTCATAAGTGCCGCCTCGAAATCGCTTATAGCCAGTTGTGGCACGATATTATGTAATTTTTCACGTATTTTTTGAAAGTTGGCTTCGTAAGCTATTACGCAAATTAAGCTCCCCCCTCGGAACCGCGTATCGGTAAGAATAGTTTAAAATTCTCCAATTCGTGGGTCTTTATACGCGTACTGGCCACCGTGGCCCTGGTTGACAATTTTTTGTCTCTTCTTACCTTTCAAAAATTCCGTGAATTTTAGTGTTATTAACGCCATCTATAACTAATAAAAAGACTTCATCCTAAAAATATATTTTCCAAAATTTTGTCCATTGTGGGACAATGTCCAAGATTTTTTGGTCGTATAAGTTGTACAATTCCTATGTTAAAGCATTATATGTGCACAGAATAAACCTTCAATTAAGGATCGCTTAACATGGTAAGAATATTTAATTTTTTACACCATATTCAAATATAAAATCCAGTATTTCTGACTTGAAAGTAAAAACTACAAAGTGCCACTGCCAACAAAGGAAAGTCAAAGGTAAGCTTAATTTGGTCATTTTCTATGCTAAACCCTGTTGGATAATGCTGAACTATTATTGTATGCCGATGCAATGAGAAATAATGAAAATTTAAGGAGATGAAGAGGAATTGTGGATGTTAGGTCAAATTCGGAATTTCAATCCACCAATGTATCGACAAAGATTTCATTTACGAAACCTTGCGGAAGATGTTGCTACGGTAAACTTTAGGTTTGTTTGTTTTTTCATTTCAGAACTGTTATTTTGTTTTTCATGCTATATTTATACTATGCAGATTTTCCATGGACGATATTTATGGGCTTGTCCAATTTTTGCGACTACCCGATTATATCATCTGCGAAAACAGAACCAAAGTTGACAATGTTGAACCTTTGTGCATTTTGTTGAGGAGGTTGGTTTATCCAAATCGCCTTAGCGATTTAACTCCGTTATTTTCTCGTTCAAAAGCGGAGCTCTCGTATATTTTCAAAGCTACGTTGAACTTTATTTATGATCGCCATAAGCACTTATTGCAAGATTTGAACCGACAATGGCTCTTGAAAGAGGATTTAAAGTGATACGCTAATGCTATAGCTTCAAAGGGGGCCCCTTTGAATAACTGCTGGGGTTTTTAGACGGCACAGCCAGACCAATTTGTCGTCCAAAATATGATCAACGCCTTTTTTACAGTGGTCACAAACGCATTCATGCACTTAAGTTCCAGTCCACCACATCCCCCGATGGGTTGATGGTAAATTTATTTGGGCCAGTTGAGGGACGTTGACATTCCCAAATGCTTCGTGTAAGCAATGTAATTCATGACTTGGAGAATGTTTGTGGTGCTGATTTTTGCATATATGGTGACCCTGGTTATCCAATGAGGAATGTTTTGATTGTTCGTTTTCGTGGTGCCCAGCTTTCCCCTGAAGAGGAAAGGTTTAACAAAGCCACGAGCTCTGTTCGGGAGTGTTGAATGGGGATTTGGGAAGATCATACAAAATTTTGCTTTCTTGGATTTTAAAAAAAACTTAAAATTGTTCCTTCAACCTGTCGGAATCTACTACATAGTAGGTGCTCTTTTGACTAATGTGCACACTTGTTTATATGGTAGCACATCATCGTCTTATTTTGAAATATAGACTCCAACTGTGGAGCATTATTTAGAGTTTGACCAAGATTAAAGTTATCCTCAATGAAAAGAAAAATGATAGAAATAGCCGAAGTAAATCTTAAAATTGTACAGTTTTTATTGCATGTTCATTAATTTAATTCCTCCAGATTCCTTGAATAATTTTCTGACTATTTTAGATGTTGGAATCGTTATGCTGCAGAAAGGTTTTACAAAATTTATTTAATTAGTATTGGTTGGAAGTCTAATTGTTTTAGAGTTTCGTCGGTAAAACTCATCAAGGTAGTATCATATATTTTAATTAATTAGTATAGGTTGGAAGTCTCTAAGTGTTTTCGAGTTTCGTCGGTTAAACTCAGCAAGGTAGTATCATACATTTTAATTAATTAGTATAGGTTGGAAGTCACTAAGTGTTTTAGAGTTTCGTCGGTGAAACTCATCAAGGTAGTATCATACATTTTAATTAATTAGTATAGGTTGGAAGTCTTTAAGTGTTTTAGAGTTTCGTCGGTTAAACTCATCAAGGTATTATCATACATTTTAATTAATTAGTATAGGTTGGAAGTCTAATTGTTTTAGAGTTTCGTCGATTAAGCTCATCAAGGTAGTATCATACATTAATTAGTATATGTTGGAAGTCTAATTGTTTTAGAGTTTCGTCGATTAAACTCAATTGACCTTATAATCAATTCGTATAGGTAGGCAGGGCAGTCTAATTATTTTATAGTTTTGATTAAATTTCAAACCATTTTCTCTATAGCTTGGCAATCTAATAGTATTGCATTTTTCAGCAAAAGAAATAGAATAATAATTTTTTTCTAACATTTAATTATAAAAAAACTAATTCACAGTAAGAAAAAAGTGCAATTAAGAAAAAGATTCAAGTTACAAAAACAATTTTTTGGAAAAAAAAGCATTCAAGTATACAATAAAAATCATAAGAACAATTCAACTAAAAAAAGTATTCAAGTTTACAACAAAAAAATCAAAAGAACAATTCTAGTTAAAAACAATTATTCAACTTTACAAAAAATGAGAAAAGTAAAACAAGGCAAACAAAAGGCCGAAGTTTTTGCCATTAATTGTTGAATTAAGGCTAACATAGCCTTTCCTTTCTTTCACTTTCTTCTCTCTTCTCTCTTAATTCCATTTCCTTTTCCCTTAAGTCCAGTTCCCTAGCTCTTAAAGCTATTTCTTTTTTAATTTCTAATTCAGAAGCATTTTTGCTACTGAGATATTGGAAGATATCTCTTTTTACCCTCCTTGGGTTTGAAGTTTCTGGACTGATGTCCACATCTATATTAAAGGATTTTATTTTATAAATGTATTTAAAGTGTCAAATTTAGCAATTTACCATTGGGATTTAAAGGCGTTCTAGAACGCATCGCTTCCTTTCTCAATTCTATTCCTCTAGCGGAGTCTTCAGCTTCTTTTTTTTCTTTTTCGGCTTGCGGCAGTTTTTTCCACTGTAGCACCAGCAGTTACCATTTTGTTTTCCCCTTCTTCTTTTAACTCCTTAAACTCTTGAAGGAGCTGGCTTCTCTCACTGAACTCCTCTTCAGTTCCTGATTTACGGAGGTGCTTGTTGTCCTCCTTAATGTAATCACTGAGGATTAAAGTTGTCCTTTCACGACAACGTCGAGGGCATATGTTTGGATAAAAAACCCATATTTTTTCGGCCACTGTGGCCCAAACATTGGACACTTGGTTCTCCAAGAACATACCTGATTCACAACATGGGTTTGTGAAGGGAAAATCTGTGGAAACCAATCACTTATCTTTCTTGAACCAAATAAAGCCAAAGGTCCTCCAGAAAGGGCAAGTTGATGTTTTATACATAGACTTATCAAAAGCCTTTGACCGCGTAACGCATCCGCTATTACTAAAAAAGCTTCATCACTACGGCATGGATGGAAATATGCTATGTTGGGTGAGGAACTACTTAACCGATAGACACAACCAGCTAAAGTGTAATGGGGAAATAACCTCCGTAAAATACGAAGTGTCATGTGGAATACCACAAGGATCATCCCTGGGTCCTCTTCTATTTAATATCTACATTGCAGATCTGCCAAATAATATTTCATGCTCACTATATCAATTTGCCGATGACCACAAATTAGCCAAAACTATATCAAATCTGAAAGACTGCTATAACCTACAAAATGATCTAAACATTTTAGCCGATTGGTGTCAAAGGAATAATATACCAATAAACCTAGATAAAACGTTTATTATCTCATTTACAAGGAAAATTAGATCGGCATTATTTAGCTGTACATTAAATGGGAAACCCATAAAGAGAGAAACATCCATTAAAGACCTAGGAGTGATTATCGACTCCAAATTACGATTTAAACCACATCGATCATACATAACACAGAAATGTAAAAGGACACTTGGATGTATCCTAAAGATCACAAAACCCTTAAACTCAGCAACGGCTTTTCATCGTCTCTACCTCTCTTTAGTCAAATCATGTCTTATATATGGAGCAACTACCTATAATGACAATGTAAAAACCAACATAAAGTCCATAGAAGCAGTCCAAAGGAAATATATAGAACATTATCTTACCCAATTTATCAAGGATGCATCCTATGACTACGAACTAATATTGAAGGAACTTAATATGGACTCAATCGCAGAAACATTTATAAAATTAGACATCATCTTGTTACACAAGATAATAACTTACAAACTCAAATGCCCCTCAATATTATCTAGCCTAAACTTCAATACCACAACCCACAAAAGTAGAGAAAGAAGTTTATTTCAGCGGCAACCACACGACATATCACCCATATCAAGAATAGTTCACAATTATCACACCTATGGAAAGTATATTGACATTTTAAAAAAAAAACCTTCTTCTTAAAGAATTGACGTTAACATAAAGAAATTAAAATTAAAATAGGGAATTTTCTCCCTTAAAAATAATTTATTCCACTATTGCTTAAAATTTTTAAAATAAGTCACCACCTAATTTTAAATTAAATTAAATTAACGACTAGACTGACGAATGTGTTATAACTAGTTGGCACGAATGTACTGTTTTATAACACAATAAACATTGTTATTATTATTATTATTATTATTATTATTATTATATTTAAGTGGAATTCATGTGATATCATTCCAAAAATGCGTCTTAACTTTTGAATGCGTTTTAATATGGTAGAATGAAGCAATAATATTTTAATCGTCTATTCCTTAATAATACTTACTCTCGATCCATTCAAGTTCTGAAACTTTGTTAACTAATCCTATAACTTTTGGATCAACCACATCTTTTCGTGTGGTTTTGTTTATTTTAGCGATATATCTGTGTTCAATACATTGAAAAAAATAGGCAATAATAACTCTGAATTGACTAAAGGTTTCTAGAATTACAAATTCTACCTTTGAAAGAATTCCATGGTTGAACGAGATGAATGTGGATACATTATATTGTGAATGTAGAAAGTCCCAAAGAGCATCGCCAAAGCTACAGCAAGTTTATCCACTTGAATATGATTGTTCATAATTTTACCGTCAGTTGCTAGCTTGAGAGCTACGGCTTCAGGCAAGCTTTCTCCTGGAAAATTACAAAGATTACATGGACATCCTAAATTTAAGTCCTAGCTGTTTCTACCAAAAACAATCAAACATGGGTGTAATGGAACACTTTTCAGCACAGTTTCATCGGTAGTACCTGGCTGTAGACGTAAAATATTATATTATTATTATTATCATTTTAATTTTATATTATAACTATTTTAATAATAATGTTCTGATTAGTTTCACCTCAAAAAGTGGGAAAATGCTTTTCGAACATTCTTTAAAATGGTTTATTATGAGCAATATGAGGACCCAATGACTGCTTTCTCATCTCTCACGTGTTTCTCTTTAAGCTCTTTAAGTTTTGCCAAAGTGGTCTTACAAAACTCTTTATTACTCTTAGCGAAAAATGAGCAAAACGTATTGCTTATTTTTAGAAAAAAGTTTTCAAAAAATTTAAAAACATCTTTTCCCACCAATTCCATTAAGGTGGACTTTCATTCCTGACGGCTCAAATAAAAATGGCCATTGATTTTTCAAAATTTCAACTGTGCTTCCCTGGTTAATATACAGCCTCTGAAGAGTAAATGTTTGAAGCATCTTTGCTTCAATAACATTTGGATTTGGCTCCATTTCCAAAGCCATGTTCATCAAACTTTCGCGAACATCCTCGTAGGTTTTTTTTCTCCTTCACTGATTTCAGCGCTGATTTTAAGCTTCGTTGTGGTCAAGTCAACTAACCGACCTTTTTTGTTCTTCTTAACATCCTTTACTCTAGGCATCACTTGGTCAACTTGTCGAGAAAGGTTTTCCAGCCTTGTGTACAATTGAACCACAAAGCTATAATAGCCTGTTCCTAAGACCTCGCCGTCAATTTCATCTTTAATTGCATAAGGAAAGCAACGCGTAAATTTTTCAGCAATTTTCCTCATATCACTACAACTAGGTCGATCGCATAGTTTTATAGCGTCATCAACGAGGTTTCTAACAATTATATTTCTGATTTTCGGTGTCAATTTGCCACTCTTTGAGAGATTCGCTCGAGTCTGCTTGTTAAATATTTCTTTATTCAAAACATAGTTGTCAGCCCATGTGTCATGGTTACTGACTGTGGTCCTCGACTCCAATAAAAATAAAATAATATCAGCGATACACCATCCACTGTTTTTAAAAAAATTAAATTTAGTAAATTACCAATAATGAATTGAAATTTGAAGCTGTATTGTTTTTTAGAGTGTTCATTGAGAGAACTATCTCCGTCTTGTTCAATGATAACAGTTGATCCGTTCGGTGATTGTCCTGAAATGTAAATTTTATCCATATACTATAAGCATTGAACTAAAGCTCAACATTAAAAGAATATAAGCTTATTTCAAAATGTTTTGATATGTATAATTTGCATAGCGTTTTCGTTGTTTCGTCAATTGCCACTTTGCAATACAGAAATGATAGGAAGAAAATGTAACTCAGGCTTGCTTATGTCTCACGAGTCTGTCTTGTGTTAAAGGAACAGATCCCGGTTCTACACATTATACCTTAAAAGAACAGCTTAACTAAATATAAAAGGGAAAATGTTAAAAAAATAATTGGCATTTAATATGTCTTAAAAATGTTCACTACTGCCTTGCCATTGGTTTAGTGGCGTCTTCTAGTTTGAGCTCCTTACCCCTACGGGATTGGTTGAAATAATCCCTTGCGGGTTCAGGCTAGCAGACGCTTCTAAAAATGGCGACTAATTAAATGCTAATCATTTTGTAATAAGAGATAATTTTTTTAATATTTTCCCTTCTATTATTAGAAAAAAAGCCGTGCTTTTAAGGTATAATGTTATTACCAGCTGTAGAAGCTCGTATACTAGTCGACATTCTCTACTAGTAATTTTCCATATTTAAATAGCTTAATAAGTACATCTTACCAACCTGTTTCTAATGATGGCCCGGTAAAAAGTGAGCTTATGGATCCCAAAAGTTTCCTTGATTGAATTGGTTTTAGAGAAGTTTTACTTAGATCCGCCAGAGTGATAAACTTCATATCTTCTATCTTTTCCACACCTATTTCGTCACTGGTTAGATATTGAACTATAGCTTCGATGTCGCTTTCTATCAAACTTGGCAACGCATCCAATAACAAAGTTTTAATTTTCTGCTTTTCAGAGGTTTCAAAAATATTTGTGGCCATCTTAAGACAAAAAAAATGCAATTTATGTTTTTTAATTCAGTATTTAATCTTTTGGTTATACGAGTTCTATATTCTATGAGCGTTACAATTATTTGGAATTGTGAAAAACTGGAACAGTATTGTTGAATATCAAATTAAATCATTATTTTAATAAAAAAATTTAGATGCTATTTTAAATTATGCTACAATGTATTATTTAAAATTTTTACTTCCAAAGTTTAAGGGTGGAAAACACTGTGTTTTAGAGTAACAGTTTTTTTCCCGAAAATGTAATAACAGGGAAGAGGGTAGTAATCCGATAGATCCGTAATCTTTACGATACGTTTTTCAGTAACTTCAGTTAATTCAAAGGCATGCAATTCCAAGTTGTGCGTGGAATGGAATAGAGAAACACAAATATAAACTTCATCAGATTCATTTTTATGAATAATCAGAATTTCGATACGTCCAAACAGTAAGTCATCATCAAATGACTCCAAAACCACAAATTTTCCGCGCTCGTAAAGAGTGCCTTTGTACTCTAGCTTTGTTGAGCAAACAGCGTTCTGGCTTGTTAACTCTAAAATTTTGATTTTTTCCATAAGATCCAGTGAAATTATCTCTTAACGAAAAGTCGTAGAAATATGACGTTTCATAACGGGTGTGAAGGGAGAACCAGATAAAAAATACGCTTGCTGAAGTTGATGTTTTTCGGATAATGTTTTAGTTATATTTATAAAGTTTTTCGTGTTTTCAGCAAATTTTTTATATATTGAATGCTTGCCTTCAAAACGTAGTGTCCATACCCGAATCAAGGGGCCAAAGTGTAAAATTAGTTCTGGGTAATGCCTAATCAGGTAATGATGCTTGGCTTTTAATTGAAAATTCGGAAATGCATTCAAAAGACCTTCATTATACTGCAAAAGCATATGTGCCAAAGAAGCAACTTCGTACTTTGATATCTTTGGCGCCGTCACGATCTCTACATTTTTTTAAAATTTAAATAAAGCTGCCATACTGGATCATTATAGTCCCTAATTTTCTCTCTAAAGACTAAAGATAATAGCCTTAGTAGGCACCTTATTTGGGAAGCATCTCCACATAATTTAATCCCACTAGCACTACCACTACATGGCTTATTGCAAACGTCATTTCCTTGATATTGAAACTGATTTAATGCCCAATTGTAATAATTCCACGAGAACCATTTTTTATCTCCTATGAAATATACTAAAAAACGGTGGAGATCGTACGCCACTACGCCTTCAAACAAATCATGTGCTAAGCAAAGCGCTAAAGCCGGTGTGCAAACGTGAAAATTGTTTAACTTGTTAAAAACAGAGTGTACCCGGACACCCTGGTCACTTTTCATGTCAGAGTTTAATCTGAGGGCATTAACATTTTTACTGTAGCTCTTTATCGTTCTCTTTGGAGATACTTTGTTCTCGTTTAGCTCAGATGCTTTTATGTGACAAAAACGACAAATGTAGCCTTTTGAGAAACTCATATTAAATCCTCCAATTTCGTGGTTGCCGAGGTTATCACCAACAATACTTGTTACAAACACTTTGTGGTTTTGGCCATTTGTCATTAATCCTTCGGTTTCTAAAACTTTAAGATCAGTTACCAGTTTCTCCAAGCATTTATTACTCCCGAAATTTTTAAAATTTGAACTTTTGCTTAGAATCATTAACTGTATATGATCAACTGTTGATCTATATTCTTTAGGAATGTTTAATATTGTATAATAAACACCAATAATTTTGTGTATATTTTTAGCAGAACCCAGTGGGTTCACAGTTTCAAAAGCGTCTTGGAATATGAGTAGATGTATAACGTTTTCATTCCCTTCAGTAATAATATTATTTTTTTGAAATATTTTTCCGTTACTAACATCCTCCAGTAGTTGATTTTGTCCATTCACGTATGTTGGTTTTGGGAAAATTAATAACTTTTTTACTTCCGTATTTGAAAGGAGAGCAACTAAAGTATCTTTTACGGGTACATAGTGATAAAATTGTTTTTTTCCTTTATGATATCCAATCAATATGGCAACAGGATGAATATAACATAGATTCGTTTTGTAAAACTTGTGCCTTTTATGAACTGATTTAAAATTTTCATTTGCTTTATCAAATGCAGTTTCTTCGGAACATATTCCGAGAACCTTATGTATTATTTCGTTAATAATCCCACTGTTTTTCAACTCAAGGGCTATTTTGTTAGACATGAAATGTTTCTGTAAATATTTCAGATTAGATATTTCCTCGGCTACAAATTGCACAGTTGAACTTGGCAAAACCTTTTTAGCTTGTAATTTTAAATAAAAGATGCCTAGATTGTTTGAAAACTCTTCATTTGGCAATTTAATCTCATCTACCAGGGAAATTGGTTCTGAAATCAGTGTTTGGTCATCCATATTTGGTTGCGTACGATAAACCGCGTTAGTATTTACAACTCTAAAACCAGAAGGTCCTTCCTCGTCAAAATCGACATTAAGCGAATTTACTCGTCTAGATTGAAGCTTATAACTTGATTTATGATTTCGACTAAAATGGCAACTTAATGACGACAAAGATTTGTATTTTCGTGCTACACATTCCTTAAACGGGCATTCAATTGCCGATTCAGTTTTAAAATGTTCTTTACAATGGAAATAAAATGATTTTAAGTTATGACATTGATAATCGCAATCAAATACTTTGCACGCAAAGATGTCTAAAACTTTTTCATTTGATACTGAAAATTCATTATCAAACGTGTTTAAAAGTTCTTTATGTAGTCTAAAGGCATGACTTTTGAA
Source organism: Phalangium opilio (assembly GCF_054372755.1). Lineage (NCBI taxonomy): Eukaryota > Metazoa > Arthropoda > Arachnida > Opiliones > Phalangiidae > Phalangium > Phalangium opilio. Next base: position 1,714,572 of record NW_028324186.1, on the reverse strand, counting down.
AGATCCAAAATTTGAAAAAACTTTTCGACATTTTTTAAAACTACAACGAAATTTCATATTGGGAAGATGTTTGTGCAATGAACAATGCCTGAAAAACGATCCATAAGCATTTGACTTAAATGAGCATTGAATTGAAGGACATTTAAAAATCATCCTTATTCCAATCTGCAAGTGAATTAAATTCTCAAATAAGTTCCATCTATTTAATGAGATGTTTCGAGGAATTACAATCTGTAAATTAACTGTCTAAACTAACTAAATTTCATATTTAATGTAAACATCTAAAGCCCGTCATACAGGGTGTTTTTGAAAAGTCCATCAATAATGAAGGGACGTGTTTAATGGAACATTTTGAGTCGAAAATGTTCTATGACTATTTTCCGTCCGAGCCACTGTTTTCAAGTTGGAATTGGAGTAATTTACGTATGACCCCTTAAATTTAATTAGAAAATTGAAATAGAACTGTAATTTAATTAAGGGATCATCACTAAAACATTCAAATCATAACTCGAAAACAGTGGCTCGGACGGCAAAATGTCATAGAACATTTTTGACTCAAAATGGCCCAGTAAACACGCTCCTTCATTATTGATGGACTTTTCAGAAACACCCTGTATAATTTATTTTTTAGTGTTATAGCGATTTCCACTGACTGCTCGCGGAGCGCTCCCATGGAGCCATATAAATGGGAGAAGTAGTTCTCGGCTTCGTTAAAGACTGTTTTTGCTAAATCAGGGTCTCCTATATTTATTGCTCCATGGGAGCGCTCCGAGAGCAGTAAGTGGAATTCGCTATTAATATCTAATAACAATAATAATGATCCAAATCAAAATCTTAAGAAATTGAAGTTAAAACATGGCGGGAGCTCTCTATTAAGCTTTGAACCATAAAAGAAGCAAACCAGTCAAAACTCCCAAGTTTAGATAGTATGGTACACTAGATTTTAAGATAAGAATGCATAAATCTGTATTATAAGTCAGTCTATCACTATCAGATTATAAGTTAAAGTGTTTCAAAGGCAGAGTGCAAAGGTGGAGGATTGTGTGATCATGGATAAAGAATGCGCGTGAGGAAATTTGTTTTCAGGATAGGCAACTCCTTATCTCGGACGACAGCTTATTCTGTATATACTCTGTTACAACATCGGTTGTCAGCACGCGCAAAGCTAAGTCTCTATGTAACGTAGCTTTGTACGTGCTGTCAAGACAAGAAAAACTTCAAGATTTAAAATATCCGCGAGTTTTTTTAGCTCGAGTGCACTGACCTCTAGGCCTTAGTTCAAATACGTGTAGTAGGCTGTAGGCAATTTCACGCGTATTTGAAACAGAATAAGCTGTCGTTCGAGAAAGGGAGTTGCCTATCCTATAGCGTGAAAACAAATTTCCTCACGCGCATTCTTGATCCATGGTAAGATGTTGTTAGCGCAAGATGTCCGTACATAAGTATATGCTATAAGTTTAAGACTATAGGGAGCTAAAAACTGGCTAGGGGGAAGAGATAGTCTGACGTCACGCAGCCCCCACTCTGGCTGGTATTTTTGCACGTAGAATACTGTTGCCAACCGTTAGAACTTAGAGGGGATGAAACTCCAGTAAGAAATAGAAGGGTGTGACGTTTCAGTGCCAGAACTGTTAGCTCCCTATACTTTAAATATAAAATTTTGTTATAAGGATAATGCTAAATTATAAGTGTAATTTGATAAGTGTAAGGTTCGTCTCAATTATAAGTCCAAGTCTGGGCTAAGTCTATGTCTATAATACGTCCATTTTATAAGTCTAGGTCTATAATACGTCCATTTTATAAGTCTAGGTCTATAATACGTCCATTTTATAAGTCTATGTTATAAGTCTAGGTCTATAATACGAACATTTTATAAGTCTATGTCTATAATATGTCTATTCTATAAGTTTATGTTATGTCTATAATATGTATATTCTATAAGTTTATGTTATGTCTATAATATGTCTATTCTATAAGTTTATGTTATGTCTATAATATGTCTATTCTATAAGTTTATGTTATGTCTATAATATGTCTATTCTATTAGTTTATGTTATGTCTATAATATGTCTATGCTATAAGTTTATGTTATGTCTATAATATGTCATGTCTGTCTATACTATAAGTTTATGTTATGTCTATAATATGTCTATTCTATAAGTTTATGTTTTGTCTATAATATGTCTATTCTATAAGTTTATGTTATGTCTATAATATGTCTATTCTATATGTTTATGTTATGTCTATAATATGTCTATTCTATAAGTTTATGTTATGTCTATAATATGTCTATGCTATAAGTTTATGTTATGTCTATAATATGTCATGTCTGTCTATTCTATAAGTTTATGTTATGTCTATAATATGTCATGTCTGTCTATTCTATAAGTTTATGTTATAAGTCTCGCTCTATTTTAGAAGTCTGTAAGTTGTCCGGTCATAAGTCTGTGTTATAAGTCTAGGTTTATTTTACAAGCCTATAAGATGTTGCCAGACAGTTTGCGAAACTAGAGACTGTAGAGCAAAAGTCTGGCAGTTTTGTAAGAATAGACCATTCCTGTAATTCCATAGTAAAAGTAAACAGCAAAAGGACCGGGCCGCCATATTAGGCTAGTTCTCTCGCGTTTAGAAGTACCGCACGCGGCAGTGTGAGTCGACTAGCCTCCCGCGTGTAGCGAACGCGAGCTCCATCTGGCGTTGCCTCTTGGAGCGAGGGAACTAGCCTAACATGGTGGCCCTTACCTTCTGCGTTGGTTTCTCGGCAATATTTAATGGAATGGTCTATAGGTTTGTTTTTCAATATATTTCACGGAGAACCTAACCGAAAGGCTGCACTGAATTGAATGCTGAAACGGAAGGAAATTTCTAACCCCTTTCATGATCAACCCTTTTCATATATTAAGTGTAAGAAAATTCTAGTGCGGAGTAATATTCTATAATTCAAGTATAGGCAAACAAAATGGCACCCATTTGTAAACGTCGCGAGCTTGGATTGTTTCAGTCTTTTAAACAACAACTTTCTATGTTTTAATTGATTTAAGGCAACTGACCTAAGTCATAAATTTATTTGTACATGTTAAATGACCTCATGTGTTAAAATGTATAAAATGATCTCATGTCTTAAAATGTATAAAATGATCTCATGCGTTAAAATGTATAAAATGATCTCATGCGTTAAAATGTATAAAATGATCTCATGCGTTAAAATGTATAAAATGATCTCATGCGTTAAAATGTATAAAATGATCTCGTGCGTTAAAATGTATAAAATGTTCTCGTGTTAAATGTATAAAATTATCCCATGTGTTAAAACTGAAAGCATAAAATTATCTCATGTGTTAAAACTGAAAGCATTAAATGGTCTCATGGGTTAAAAAAATTACAAATAATTTTTTTTAAACCTTAAAAAATATATAAAGTTATTGAATATTATCACCTTTGAGCTGTCCGTTACCCGCTAAGTTTCTACTGCTTCAAAAGTTCGCGCCTTAAAATTGATGATTTGTAACGCCATCTAGGTATGAGATGCCCTTTTCTATACAAGCTTCTGCCGCCCCTTACCAGAGCAACGTGCACCAGCCGTTATTTTATCTAGGGAGCCTTGCGAAAGCTAAGGTTTGAAAATACAAGTTGGGAAAACCAAAATTTTACCTCTCCGTGTCGAGAAGATTATATAACCTTAAGTATCCAATGAAAACGTCGACCTTTTTGCCCTCATCCATTCCCGCGCTTGCGCTTCCGCATTTCATCCTTACTCTCAACATTATCTTCCTGCATTTTACATACAAAAATCAAATACTCACAAAAAGAAGTGGCAAAAACCTGCTGGCTCTTTACAACCACTTAATTTGACTTAATATCCAAATACCAACAACAATAATATACCGGTAGTTTAATTGACAACCTACTAGCATCGAAATTCTCATTAAGAATGGCTCCCGCGGATAAAAAAGGGCAACTTTCAACTAGGTGGGCGTTATCTCATTAGATTTGAAAAATATCATCATGCCTAACCGTTTGGATTTTTTTAAAGCAATCTTAGCACCAAAAAATATTTTTTGATACAAAATAAATGTTTTATATCCTTATTAAGAACAAAACAAGAGGATAAAAAAATGGTCTGTCCTCTCGTAATTTTTTAAGCATTTATCATGATTACTCTATACAACAGTAACAAGGAGTATAAACCCATTAGTGGAAGCAGTATTTTTTTCGAAACAATCTCGCTTATGTTTATCCTCTCTAGACTTCGCTAAAAACGTATTACTCTTACGCAAAATATTAATAGACAGGCAAGGATTCATACCATTAAAGGAGCGCAATATTATCCATATTTTCATTTCATATACAGAGAAAAGAAATTATTATGTTTCTGAGAGGAGCTTCCCATTTTTGTTGTTGTTTTGAAAAATATATCGCAATGCACGGGCCTTGATTGATATAGGAGGCAATGAATGAAATATATCACAATGCACGTGCCTTGATAGATATAGGAGGCAATGAATGAAATATATCACAATGCACGGGCCTTGATAGATATAGGAGGCAATGAAGGAAATATATCGCATGCACGGGCCTATAGGAGGCAATGATAATCTCTCTCTTTGCACGAGAGGTTTATCTTTAATATTTAAATAAACATAATTATTTTTAATTATTTTTATCTTCAATAATTAACATTGATAATAGTTAAATCGTTTAAAATAAAGTTATACCTATTATCTTCTCAAACTTTGCTAATATTGACGTTTAAAGTGAAGGGTACCCCTCTTGCCCGCTTTTCTTCAAATTTTGGGGTATATATACGATTCGTTTCCATTATAATAGTAAGGAACAAGTTGGGAAAACCAAAATTTTACCTCTCCGAGTCAAGACGACTACTTACAAACTTATTTACCCATATATGAAAATGTTTCTTATGTTAAAATTTATGAAATATTAAAGCAGTATACAAAGCATAGCAAATATACTGTAAATCAGACGACATTTTACATTCAATAATGATATACTTGCACACATTAAAATCATCCGATGGGGGAGAAACGGGAAATGAAGAGATAAAACTTTGGAGGGATACTACCTTTACGTGTTTGTAAAGGCCCAATTTTCTACTCCTCAACTGTATGCCCTCTATGTTCAAAGCCATATTCACAACAGGGTTGCCATATAAACACTATCCTCTCGTTTCACCTCAACGATTTTCTTAGTTTGTCAACATGACTGTTAACGTTACATAACACCAAAGCTTATTTGTGGCTACACACACTGAAAGTAAATGCGTACCATAAAAAGCATGAAAACACGAAGCTATTATCCGATTACGATCAGACCTTTCACTGGTCTGGGCTGCGTTCAGCAGAGCTCACCAAAAAAGACAGCGGATTTTGGAAATGTTTACCGTTGAGCTCTGTCGTCATAGCTTTTCTCCGGTCATCGGCGTTTTATAAATGACGCTAGCGCAATAAAGCGTGCAAGGTACCAAGGCTTAACAAAAATTGTATGATAACATATTTATAGAGATAGATAACAACTTTTATAATTAAAATTAGAAACTAACATATCTCTTAAAATTCTCGCGTGATCAACTGGTTTCACGCCAATTTAATAGCTATAGTCCCATAGAGCTATTTGTATTAATTCCTCCATGGTTTTTTCGCCAAGCTGAGAACTACACGTTTTACGTCACGTTATCCAAAAAGCCGATTATCTTCTTTGAAGACCGCGCTAGCTCAGCGCTAAGCACCGTGACGTCAAAATTCAAAAACAAAATCCCGTTATGTAGGACACTGCTAACAGCGCTGGGCTCTGCTGAACGCGGCCCACATTTCCAACATGATTATAAAATCTAAGCCTAATTATTTAATAGTGTATTTAACTTTCGGCTCACTCTGAACCGTTAATGTCTCTGCATTACAGAAACGAAAACCAAACCCAAGCGTTTACTTTTTGGTTCACTAGGCCTATTGACAAATAAAAGTTCATTTGACCAACATAGTAGCGTTGGGCTTGTATTTACTTTAGGAAGGATTATCCTATAAACAGATGTAGTATAGCTTAAGTAATATATAAACATCCATTTTAAATAATAATATTAAAAACAACTTTGGAATATCAAAATGAAATAGAGCTTTAAAGCTACAAAAGTACTAAATGCATCATAATTACGAAAAATATTTCCACATATTCATTTTATATTATGGAAAACGGGAATATTAAGTTCTGAAGGATTTTTTTACACATCAAAACAAAACGAACTTCTAAAGCAGCGCACTAGTGTAACAACGGACGGACACATATAGACAAACACATAGACTGCTGTTTTACCCTTTCCGTATTAATTTTGAGTTCAGAGACATGATTATCTTAAATATTAAAATAAATATAATTAATATTAAATATTTTCTTCTATAGTTGTTCGCCTTATTGAGCGTTACATCGTTTTGAAAAAGAATAATTAAACATTCTTGTGAGACTTGACTAATATTGGCGTTTGAAATGAAGCATACGCCGGTTGCTTCGCCTTACTCAAATAGGTAGTATATAAGGGTGTCGAATCGCAGCTATGGATAAAAACAGCGCAATTGCGTGAACCTTTGGTGGAAGCCCCACCATTGGAAGGCCAGACGTTTCTCGTAACCCTGGCCGATCGCCACATATGTCTTAACCTTAACGATGATGATGGAGTAGAAGCCAGGTGTACAGACTGGTGTCCATGCGGGACAAAAACAATGACCAGAAGATGGTGGTGTGTAGAAACCAGTGTGTACAGACTGGTGTCCATGTGGGATGGACAAAGACTTGAAGATGGTGGGGATTTGAAGCCAGTGTTTACAGGCTGGTGTTCCATGTGGGATGGACAAAGACCGGAAGATGGTGGTGTGTAGAAGCCTGTGTGTACAGACTGGTGTCCAAGTGGGATGGACAAAGACCAGAAAATGGTGGTGTGTAGAAGCCAGTGTGTACAGACTGGTGTCCATGTGGGATGGACAAAGAGCAGATGAAGGTGGATAATAGAAGTGAGTAAGATGGACAAATGGCCTGAGGATAGTGGTGTTAGATAGGCAATGGATAATAGCCATTGTAAGTGGAATTCAATTTTCCAAATTTCCGGGAACTGTAAATGCGGTCCGGAATTTGGGAAAACGTTTGCTCCGATTTTAAAACTGCGAACGCGGTCCCCTGGGGTGTAAGTCAATAACAACAGACTGACACACAGACAGACAGACAGACACGTCGAAATTAGAACCTCTCCGTGACATACGTCACTCGGAGAGGTAAAAATTTATGAAATATTGAACCAGTATTCCAAACATAGCGAATGTACAGTAAAGCAGACGACATTTTACATCCCATAAGGATAAATCTTGGACACATGGAAATCAGTCAATGGGGAAAAGAACAGGAAATGAAGTCTACGCTTCAGCTATTTACCCTATATTCTGATAGCTACATTCACAACTGGTTTGCAGTGTAAACACTATCGTCACGTCTCACCTCAACAATATTCTTAGTTTGCCAAAATGAAGTTTTACGTTAAATAACACCAAAGCTAAATTGTAGCTAGACGCACTAATAGTCAATGCGCACCATTATGAGAATAATAAGTCTGTAGCTACTACCCGTTTACCATTAACCCTTTTACTAATCTAATTGCCACCATGATCTTTTCTTCTACTATAAAATCTTCACCTGATTATTTAAGAGTGTATTTAACTTTCGTCTCACTCTGAACCGTTAATGTCTCTTCATTTCAGACACGAAAATCAAAGCCACAAGTTTACTTCACCTCAGGCCTCAATTATTTACACTTTGTTTCACTAAGCCTATTGCGGATAATATTTATTATACCCGCCGGAGTCTAGGTCTTAGTCTTCTTTATGAAGTCTCTAAACCAAGGATTATTCTATATACAGATGTAGTATAGCTTAAGCAATATATAAACAGCCATTTCAAATAACAATATTAAAAAAAATCTTTGGAATATCAAAATGAAACAGAGCTTTAAAGCTACAAAAGCACTAAATGCATCATAATTACGAAAAATACTTCCACATATTCACTTTATATTATGGAAAAAGGGAATATTAAGGTTCTGTTTGATTTCTTAACACATCAACACAAGGCTTACTGCTAACGCGACGCACTAGTGTAACAATGGACGGACACACACAGACAAAAACATAAGCTGCTTTTTAACTCTTTCCGTATTAATTTTGAATTGAGAAACAAGATTATCTTAAATATTAAAATAAATATAATTAATATTAAATATTTTCTTCGTCAGTTGTTTGCCTTATTGAGCGTTACATTTCTTTGATAAAGAACAATTAAACATTCTTGAGAGACTTGACTAATATTGGCGTTTGAAATGAAGCATACGCCGGTTGCTTCGCCTTACTCAAATAGGTAGTATATAAGGGTGTCGAACTACACTTTAAAGCAAGAACAACCGCAATTGCGAAAACCTTTGGTGGACAACCCACCCTAGGGAGGCTAGACGTTTCTCGTAACCCTAGCTGATCGCCGCGAATGTCTTAAACCAAACGATGACGATGGAGTTAGAAGCCAATGAGACAGATTGGTGTCTATGTGGAATAGACGGAAGACCAGTAGGTGGTGGTGTTTAGAAGCCAGTATGTACAGACTGGTGTCCAAGTGGGATGGACAAAGACCAGAAGATGGTGGTGATTAGAAGCCAGTATGTACAGAGTGGTGTCCAAGTGGTATGGACAAAGACCAGAAGATCGTGGTGATTAGAAGCCAGTATGTACAGACTGGTGTCCAAGTGGAATGGACGAAGACCAGAAGAAGTTGGTGATTAGAAGCCAGTATATACAGGCTGGTGTCCATGTGGGATGGACGAAGACGAAAAGGTGGTGGTGATTAGAAGCCAGTAAGTACAGACTGGTGTCCGTGTGGGATGGACAAAGACCAGAAGAGAACTCAAGTAGAGGAGCCATTTCTGTGACTGTGAAAGCAGTTCGGAAATGGCGAACACGTTTGCTCCGATTTGGAAACTGCGAACGCGGTCACGTGGGTGTAACAACAGACAGACACACAGACAGACACGTCGAACTTAGAACCTCTCCGTGACATACGTCACTCGGAGAGGTAAAAAGCGCAATTGCGAAAACCTTTGGTGGCCGATCCCACCTTAGGGAGGCTAGACGTTTCTCGTAACCCTAGCTGATCGCCGCGTATATCCTAAAACGAAACGATGATAATGGAGTAGAAGCCAATGATACAGATTGGTGTCTATGTGGAATAGACGGAAGACCAGTGGATGGTGGTGCTAGAAGCCAGTGTAAGTGCAGACTGGTGTCAATGTGGGATTGACAAAGAACAGAAGATATGGTGGTGATTAGAAGCCAGTATGTACAGACTGGTGTCCAAGTGGAATGGACGAAGACCAGAAGATGGTGGTGATTAGAAGCCAGTAAGAACTCAACTCAAGTGATGTGAGAACTCAAGTAGAGGAGCCATTTCCGTGACTGTGAAAGCAGTTCGGAAATGGCGAACACGTTTGCTCCGATACGCAAACTGCGAACACGGTCACGTGGGTGTAAAAACGGACAGACAGACAGACACACAGACAGACACGGCCGTTACAGAACCTCTCCTGGACTACGTCACACGGAGAGGTAAAAAGGTTTAGACTGGAAACCGAGAGTATTCAAGCTAACATCATGACCGAAGTGAAAAATTGCAGCCTGAAAATAATGACTAGTTTTGTTTTTTGAAAACATGCTCAAGCGAAGCATGTTCTACTTTACTGTAGATAATTTTCTAAATGCCATGATAGGTTGTTTGAATAACGTCGCCCTGTATTTCGATTATTTTCAATGCTCAATTTGGCATGCACTTTCTTCAGGACGGGATGAATTCTCTCTGATTATTGTATACTCCTTTGTGATTTTATAGTACTCATTGTAGATATTATATTAATTCATTTTCACCAAAGTTTCTTTAATATCCAATTTGACACGTACTTTTTTTAGCTTTTTAGCGCCATCTATTGATAGGCTAAAAAGTAATGCATTTATACCGAAGATTTACTACCCCCACTTTTACCCCTTTCACCCCCACTTTTACCCCCTTTTCCCCCCATGTACGCCTTTTTTAGTGTCTTTCCCCCCTAAATTACCCCCTTTTTTCTCCCATTATACCCTATGTTACGGCTGGCTGGGAGTCTTAACCCCGCCCTATCCCCGCCCATTTTCGCGTTATTTTATTCAAATTTATCCATAATTCATACATAATGCTCTAAAACGCGAATAGATGGACCTAGGGTAGCTAAATTTTATATTGTTTTATTTCGCGAATTTCCAAATCCCCGATTGGACACGAACGTACCAACGTTAACGCTACGGTTCGGAAAACCGGCACGCTACGACTGCGCCACCGAATTCTTATATAACTCATTGCTTTTATAAGATAAGAGCTGGGAGTGGGAGAGACAAATCCATCTAGCGTTTCGCGCTAAGAGAGAGAGAAATTAAATAATCGCCCACTGCCACGTTAATATAACGTTCAGTCGGCCTCAAAGTCACGTCTGAAGCTTAGAGTTCTTTTCCTAAAACCTTATCAGTCTTGAATGTAGAGAGAAACGAATTAGCAGGCAAAGTTCACCATGAGTGAACCAATGATATCGTCTCTTGAAAACTCGACTGCTTAAGCGAGCAGTCCACGTTCACAAGTGAGATTAATGATATCTTTATAAATAATGATGTAGTTTAATTAAGTTTAAAATTAACCGATTGAGGAAGTTACAATAGTTCAATATATATTATTCTGTAATTTAATTAAGATGAAAGTAAATATATATTCATGAGTGAGAATTATGATAATTATAAATAATGAAGTTTCAAGTAAGTTAATTGAGGAATTTACTTTAGATTAATTAATATTGTACTTTAATTTATGATAACTTTAAAATAATGATGTAGTTTATATAAGTTTAAAACAAATCGATTGAGGAAGTTACTATAGTGTTGGTACTGGTAATTGTAAACACTTTTTGCAAACTTCCGTGGAGCTAACGTTAGACACCAGAAACTTTCAGGATATGAAATATGATTCTTTCACAACAATTCGCTATGTTTTCAGCTTTTTAACTCTCTTAAATTTTGCACAATATCCTATTTCCCAAACCCCTTAGAGGACCCCAAATGTGAACAATCGCTGGTAAATGTAAACACCCTGACTCTAAATACTGAAGGAGGTAGTGACAGAACACTGGAATCCAAATGTGAACAAAAATGATAATCACCCCAGTAGCACAAGCCTTCCGCATAACAGTCGGTTAAAGGTCGAATAGTCGGTTTACGGTCCAGTCGGCTGTACCATGCTTATTCCGACTCTTTTCCGACTCATGAAGCCGACTACTTCTTTTAGTTGGCAATGCCGACATCTATCTGACAGTTGGAACAGAGATGGTTTAAAGTAGGCTTGCCTACCGTCTAGAAAGTTCCAACACATTTTTTGCCAATTGATTACCAACTCCCTCGCGCTAGTCGGTATTGGGACGTTTAAGAAGAGTACATTTAAAAGCAAAGTTATTCTTTGGCCGTTTAGTAACCGACATTTATCCGACAGTTGGAACTGTGGTGGTTTGAAGTAGGCTTGCCTACCGTCTTAAACATGTAACCCATTTTTGCCAATTGATTACCAACTCCTTCACGCTAGTCGGTATTGTCACGTTTAAAAAGAGTAAAATGAAAAACGAAGTTGTTGGTGGGCCTTCTTTTTCCGTGGGACGGTTTTTTTGACTTTTACTATTCCGCATATGCCACCAAAGTTATATATTTAACTTATACTATATTTCGACCCACAAGCAGAAGTTAATAATACTATATTTTTGGCAACACTAGAAACATAACGTTACAAAAAACTGCAAAGCAAGAAAACACATCTGATTTTCTAGTTTGAATTTTCCCTCCTGTAATTTCTCGGGTCAGGTGACACGCCTCTGTTCCATTGGCGTAACTAAGGTAACGCCATCATCGAAGAGGGCGCTGCTAGTGCGAAAGCAAGTCAGCCTTTCCAGTATCTCTGACGCGGCTGGGTCGTTAGAATGTTTAAACGAGATTTTTGTGGTCGAAAATGATTAGTTATAGGCTTGCTAACTTTTAATTTCATCGCTAAGGTTCTTTGTCACACTATATAAACTAGAAACGTCTTCGTTTGTCACGAAAGGTTTGAATTTTCTTATTGAATTATGAATTTATCTACCTCTTAGAGCCAGTTTTATGCATAAGCCTTTGCTTTTTTACCTAGCTTCTCATCTGCTGGGAACCACACCCCTATAAAGTGAAACCAAAACTTAAACGTTTATGTATACCTTCAGCTTCTTTGTTTGAATATAAAAGAAGCAAGTGCTTTGGGGCGCTTGGAGTTCAAAAACATTATATATTAAAGATTTTTGGTTGTGAAAATAATACTGAATTCCAAAATAGATCTCAATTTGTCAGACGCGTAGGAACGTTTCGAATTTAGGGGGGTACAGTCTAAACATGGATTTGGGCGCCCCCTCCCCAAAGGCAAGAAAAATATCGAAAAATACATTGAACAACGTTGAAACATTGTACTTTAATTACAGTGAAATGGTGAATTATTATGATTTTCCAAAATTCGGTGTCAGTAGTGAACCACCTAAAATATGGAGTGGAAATTAGGTCATTTAATTGGGTCGCCAGCCTTCTAGCGCGCTAGACTCGCGCGTGTATACTCGCGCGAGTCTAGAATGGGGGAACACTGGTTTTTTATCCGGGGGGGTTTCTCTGAGTTCGTTTATTGGTCGAGAGTGGGGGTCGCCAATTGATTAGGTCTTTGTTAATTGGTTAAGGGCGTGAACTTCTTTAGTCATGACGTAATCGTCAGATAGAGTTTGTCTGATAAGAGAGTGCTCTCTTTATCTCGGTTATTCGCCTTGAAGAGAGCAGTGACTTCTAATGGAGAATAAGGAGCATCGAAAATATTCCCCGGAATGTCCGCTTGTTAAAGGGTTTTCAACATGTAACATACCTATAAATTGTTCTAACGACGAGTCTGGGAGAGATGTGTCAGTAACGGAGAAATACGTTTCAAGTACAAACAAATCCAAGACTAAAGAATATTGTAATAATAGATGTTGTATATTGCGGGTTATACAGGTTGGAATCAAATATTCTTTTATAGCTGTAACATACAGGGTGTTTCTGATAAGTCTGCCATAAATCAAGGGGCGTGTTCTTTGGGTCAAACTGAGTGGAAAGTGTCAAAGAACATGGGGTGTACAAGAATTTGCAACGAAGATATGGCCCCCCAAACATTGGCCCCTAAAACAAGAAAATATTCGAAAATGTAGACTAAAACAAATTCAGCCTTATCAACTTGTTTAGAAATAATGAGACAATTTCAATAGTTTCCCTCTAACATCGTTATTGAACTTTCACCTGGCAGAAGTGTATTAAATGAGTAGAAGTATGCCTACTCTAGTAAAGTAAATTCAAAGTATCATGGTACCTTTCGGTTGGTATTACTTTTATTCTTAACAAGTTAACATGGACGTTACAGGTATTGTTCAAAATGTCCACCAACGGCGTTAAGACAAACATGAACCCGTCTTTCGAAAGATTCTTGGACATGTTGGAAGATTCCTGGCATGTTCCTGATTGTTTGACAACCTTCAATAATTCGTCTTCGCAAGTCTTCCTCATCACGGACTTCATTCTTGTACACGATGTCTTTGAGATGACCCCAAAGATAGAAATCGCACGGATTTAAATCCGGAGATCTGGCTGGCCACGCAACTGGTCCTCCGCGCCCAATCCACCTCAAATTAAACGTAGCATTAAGATGTTCTCTAACTGCACGGCTGAAATGTGGGGGTGCCCCGTCGTGCATAAACCACATGTCACGAAGTAATGCTAACGGTATGTCCTCGAGTAGTTCAGGTAAAGTGTCTCTTAAGAACGTGAGATATGCTTCACCATTTAGTCTGGGTGGAAGAAAATGCGGACCTAGTAAATGATTACCGACAATGCCGCACCATACGTTTAAAGAAAATTGCTGTTGGTGACTTCTAACACTAGTTGCGTGTGGGTTTAATTGGCGCCATTCGTGGTGGTTGTGATAAATCAGAATTCCATCCCGGGAAAAATGTGCCTCGTCGGTTACTTAAAGGACCCGTGGAAATTGATTGTCCTCTACTCTGGCCAAAAACCACTCGCAAAAGTCGATGCGTCTTGGATAATCTGCCGGGTTAAGAGCTTGCACCTTTTGAATATGATACGGGTGAAACTGATGTCCGCGGAGAATTCGCCAGACCAAAACGTGATTAACATGTAATTGTCGTCCAACTTGTCTGGTACTTGTCTTACTCGATTTCCTCCATGTCTTCTGGAATGTCTCGCTCTCGAACGTTGTTGGGTTGTACTTGTCCGATGTCCCTCAAGCGCCTGTCAACAGCCTCGAACGTACGACGATTTGGTATGCGTCGTTGCGGAAATTGTTCCTGGTATCGCCGCTGTGCTTCCACTGAATTGCCCTGCGCCAGTCCATACATGAGATGCATGTCTGCATATTCTGCATTGGTATACGCCATACTGTACTACCACACGTTCGTTCGAAGTGATACTGTGACGTTATCAACAACATCGCGTTACTTTATAGCAAACCACCGTTTAGTTTTTACGTTTGCGTCATGACTGTCAGCATTGTTTTTTATTCACAAACGTAAACAATAAACGGTGGTTTGCTAAAAAGTCTTGGGGGTCATCTCAAAGATTTTTTTGACATCTTGTACAAGAATGAAGTCCGTGAATAAAAAACAATGCTGATGAGGACCCCTCGACAAGTACCAGACAAGTTGGACGACAATTACATGTTAATCACGTTTTGGTCTGGCGAATTCTCCGCGGACATCAGTTTCACCCGTATCATATTCAAAAGGTGCAAGCTCTTAACCCGGCAGATTATCCAAGACGCATCGACTTTTGCGAGTGGTTTTTGGCCAGAGTAGAGGACAATCAATTTCCACGGGTCCTTTTAGTAACCGACGAGGCACATTTTTCCCGGGATGGAATTCTGAGCTATCACAACCACCACCAATGGCGCCAATTAAACCCACACGCAACTAGTGTTAGAAGTCACCAACAGCAATTTTCTTTAAACGTATGGTGCGGCATTGTCGGTAATCATTTACTAGGTCCGCATTTTCTTCCACCCAGACTAAATGGTGAAGCATATCTCACGTTCTTAAGAGACACTTTACCTGAACTACTCGAGGACATACCGTTAGCATTACTTCGTGACATGTGGTTTATGCACGACGGGGCACCCCCACATTTCAGCCGTGCAGTTAGAGAACATCTTAATGCTACGTTTAATTTGAGGTGGATTGGGCGTGGAGGACCAGCTGCGTGGCCAGCCAGATCTCCGGATTTAAATCCGTGCGATTTCTATCTTTGGGGTCATCTCAAAGACATCGTGTACAAGAATGAAGTCCGTGATGAGGAAGACTTGCGAAGACGAATTATTGAAGGTTGTCAAACAATCAGGAACATGCCAGGAATCTTCCAACATGTCCAAGAATCTTTCGAAAGACGGGTTCATGTTTGTCTTAACGCCGTTGGTGGACATTTTGAACAATACCTGTAACGTCCATGTTAACTTGTTAAGAATAAAAGTAATACCAACCGAAAGGTACCATGATACTTTGAATTTACTTTACTAGAGTAGGCATACTTCTACTCATTTAATACACTTCTGCCAGGTGAAAGTTCAATAACGATGTTAGAGGGAAACTATTGAAATTGTCTCATATTTCTAAACAAGTTGATGAGGCTGAATTTGTTTTAGTCTACATTTTCGAATATTTTCTTGTTTTAGGGGTAAATGTTTGGGGGGGGGCCATATCTTCGTTGCAAATTCTTGTACACCCCATGTTCTTTGACACTTTACACTCAGTTTGACCCAAAGAACACGCCCCTTGATTTATGGCAGACTTATCAGAAACACCCTGTATATTATTCTACTGCCTATAACTGTACCTGTAGGAATTATTTTGGGAATGTTGACGATGAACCCAGTAGTTGCGCTTTTTGGTCTCTATCCTTTATTTTTACCATATTCACTATTTCCCGACACATATATAAACACACGAATATGTCAATGATGTAAAAAACAAATCAAATTTTGAAATAAAATGTTAAAATCAATGTACTGATTACATCATGATTAAATTCTGCGATAATGAATCCAAAAATTTGGAAATAATTTAAAAAGTTCCCCTCTATATGGTTAAACGGTTTTTAGGACGTGTCTGTACTTGTCTTTAGTCGTGACGTAATCGCCAGACTTAAATAAGAGTTTGTTTGATAAGAGAGCGATCTCTCTTTATCTCGGTTATTCGACGAACGCCTTGAAGAGAGCAGTGACTTCCGAGGGAGATCTTACAAAATGCGTTATATAGTGACGTATCAACGATTCAAAGGGCGCGAGGATTTCCAATATATGGTCGCGTATCTTTTAGATCAATGCGCTATGTATACAATATGTTTCGAACACCCGAGTATCTGAAAGTGGGAAAATCGCTCGTGTTACGAAGAAATGCCCGATGTTTAAAGATAGAGAGCCTCAAGTAAAAGATATCGAGTACCAGAATCAGGTGGAAATTTTGAAACGATTCATATTACATAGAAGTACCATTATTTTGGAGGAATTAGATGACGGGCTGTTATTTACCCGATTGGGTCACGGATTAAATCAAACAAGAGTTAAAGCCCCGGAAACGGATTCACCGGCGCCATTGTGTTTAGAAGAAAAAGCCGAATTTTACGGAAATGACTTTATAAAATACATACAGGAACAAATGAGTAAATTCGGTACTCCCGATAGTTTTTATCATGAACATTTACCCGTTTTATTTCCAAGTATATGTTAATGTAATCTTCTCTATAACGTAGGAAGCGATTAAGGTTGCTCTCGGTGTAGTGGTTAGCGCGTTTATTCGCCAATCAATAGGTCGCGAGATCGAACCCCGCTCTAACCATCACATCGAGTTCAACCTTTTATTTCTAAATAAAATTGAATAACGTGTAAATCCTCATTCATTTTTAAATAAAATATCAATTATGTCGGTCAATTCTTTTTTCGTTACTCTGTTAAGTGATAAAACTGATGAATATCCCGATATTTCACAATCGTCTTTCACGGTAAAATTAGGTAAACCAATTATTCTTTCAAACGAATGGGAAATTGGTTTATCGGAAATATTAATACCGAAAATTTCAACCGTAATAGACAATACCTGTAACTCTTTCGAAATACAGGTACCTGAACGATATTTAACGAATGATGGCTGGGACGTTAGAAGAGTAGAGTTAATACCGCAAAAGTACGAAGGTTCGAAAGATAAAAATGGAAACGCCGTATTTTTTTCAATGCAGAAAAACTGGTGCGTGACTTAACCGTTCAGCTTGAAAAACAGAATTTTCCCGTGAAAATACAGGTTATAGATATGTCAGTCCCGACTGGGCCTCCTATCAAGAGAGTTAAATTATCAGTCGATGCCGGTCACCAGGCCAGGCTAGCTCCTGGCCCTCTGGCTCAGGTTTTAGGATTCGAAACGGACGAGTACATTACTGGAGAATACATTTGTCCCATTCCGTTGTCTCAACAAGCTAGAAATATTACGATAAACTACACCAATAATTATATCGAGATAAAATTGAAAAAAACTTTAAAACTTCAAAACTTCAAAATCGTATGGTAACGGTAAAGATTCCTGAGGGACCCTATAGTGTCGACGCCTTATTGGAAGCTATGTATAGAGCGATACCCGAAGCTCATCAATCTCGGTTTAATTTCTCGTTAAACGATAACGGTACCGTTCGAATAATGACTGATAAGGAATGCACCGTGCTTTTTAGAGGCGTTCGTAACAAATTAGGTTCTATGTTAGGATTCGGTGACCAAACTAATCGTCTATTAGGGTCTGCAAACGCCAACTTTAAACCGGATTTAGTCAGTCAATATTTATACGTTTACACTGATCTGATATACCCCCAGTTTATAGGCTCTGGTTTCAAACCTCTTCTACGCGTCATTCTAACTAAAAACGATACGTCGGAGAAAATTATCACATACGATACTATAGACTATTATCCTATAAGATCCAACGAAATTGAAACTATCAAAATTGATATTAGAGACGAAGCCGACGCTCCTATATCCTTTATATCGGATCGCATCATTATCAAAATTCACTTTAGACGACATGTCTCGACCTAATAGGTACGTGTCATATTATCAGGAACAGTTCCTTGGATCTCCACCAGATGTATTAGTGCAGAAAGGATTTGGATTAGGAGGCATTTTTAGAGCTTTGATGAGAATGTTAACTCCTCTAGCGAAACCGATAGCTAAGAGCATGGGTAAAGAAGCTTTAGGACTTGGTGGAAGGTTTATTCAAGATATGAGCGCTGGAGAAGAACCCAAGAGAGCGTTCAAAAGGAATCTAAAAATAGCGGGCTCAAATTTAATTCATAAAGCGGGTGATAGTCTGGCTAATTCTCAGTACGGGTCTGGTATTCGACAGAAACGTCAGAAGATTCGAAAGAAGAAAAATAGATCAAAGGCCAATTTTTTATCGTAAAATAAGATGGCCCAATTCGAAGGCATGATGGGGGAATTAGACCTATTCGCGACACCCCCTTTGAACGCTAACATTATAACTAGTAGCGACGAAAGTTATCAACCTTTAAGCTCCGTAACGGATAGTGGACCTTTGGAATTTTTTGTCCCTGGCACGAGCGAACATTATATCGACCTTTCTAAAACTAGGTTAAGGCTGAAGGTCAGGGTGCTTCATTTGGACGGCACCGCCGTACCAGCGGCTGAAAAAAAAGTAGCTCCGGTTAATCTTTTACACGCCGCCCTCTTTTCCCAAATAGACGTCTTTTTAGGAAACACGAGCGTTCAGTCCCCTAACCAAGGAGCCCCTTATATCGCTTATCTCGAGAATTTATTAAATTACGGTACAGATGCTAAAGAAAGCCAACTAAATCTAGGCTTATATTATAAGGATAATCCGATCGATCCCGATTCCGCCTGGGTGGCAGCCAATAATTATCTTACTACCAATGGGATATTAAGAAGAGCCGAGAGAGCCAAGGTATCGAGTACGATAGATTTATACGCCCCGTTACACGTTGATATTTGTCGCTTAAATCGTTTCCTATTGAATAATGTAGACGTTAGATTTAGGCTTATTCGATCCAAACCAGAGTTTTGCGTAATATCGAAAGAAGCCGCTGATAAGAAATATAAAGTGGTTATCGATAATGCCTCATTGTACGTTAAAAGACTAAAAATAAATCCCGAAATAATGTTAGCCCACGCTACGGTATTAGAGCAAACCAGCGCCATCTATCCTTTGAATCAAACAGTCGTGAAAACCTTTTCAATTCCAGCTGGAATGAACGACGTTAATCGAGAAAACGTCTTCTTAGGTAAAATACCTCAAAGAGTAATCGTAGGCCTAGTTCGAACCTCGGCCTTTAATGGTAATCATTCTTTAAATCCCTTTAATTTTGAAACCTTTGATCTTAATTACCTATCCGTCAACGTCGGTACTGATACCTATCCTTCGGAAGCCTTTACGCCTGATTACGAAAACAATCTATACACTCGAGAGTACATGTCGTTATTCACCTCTTTAAATACATACAGAAAAAACAAGGGAAATTTTATCACGTACGAAGAGTACAAAAAAGGTTACGCTTTGTATTGCCTAGATTTAAGCCCGGATGAAAATGCGGGGGCTAGTCATCTTTCATTGCCCCGACAAGGAAATCTACGTATCAATATGAAATTAAAAACAATTTACCACACAATGTCACGTGCATAATTTATTCCGAATTCGAAAATTCTATCATGATAACTAGGGATCGCTCGGTGTTATTTAATCCCGAGTAAAAAGGCTCTATATAACCTCGGATTTAAGAAGCATTCTCTCATAACCGGTTAGAGATGAATCAAGTACACTACCTATCGGAGAAGCAAAACATTTACGTTGGAAGCGGAATTCTTCCCGTCTTCAATGTCAAACGACTCGATACTAAAACCGAAGCGTCTTTCGACAGTTGTATTTGGAATAGTATATGGACTTTCGAAGCGGATATTGACGCTTTCTTTAACGGAATAACGGGACGATTTCTGACTTGGTTAGTTGACGGTACTCAGAGAGTTAAACTAGAAGGCTTCGTATGTCAGAGAGGAAAAATAGTTGATATTCGTCAATATATTAGAGGATCGAATAATAGATATAATATTCTATTCTCAACATCGAAAGAATTTTCATTAAATAAGGACAGTTGGTTAAGGTTAAAGAACTTGAAAAATGTCATTGGTAGCGAATTAAAGCGAAAAGAAGAGGCCAGAGAAATAATGAAGAAGATTATCTTGGACAGTTTGACCAATATTTTATTTAATTTCACTGATTCGTGCGAAAATATCAGCTGTCATAACGAAATCGCCCACGATATCACTTGTTTACCCACGGATACTAATTGGAGCGAGAGAGTGGAGAAAAACCTAATTAGAGCTATTCCGTTGCTTAACTACGAAAGAATTCTAGAATCCTTTGTCGAGGAATACGGAGATTACGAAGACGACGTCTCAATTTTATTTAACGATATTCTCGGAAACTTTGTCGGTCTAAAAACTGAACTAATGTACGGTTAAAAAATAGATATCACTCTTATCTCGCGTGTATTGGGTCATGGATTACTCTAAGGCGTCTGAAAATATTCCGAGAGGATTTGAAATCGTTGGAATGCGTCACCTCGGAGAAGAGCAAAATGAATTTAATATCGAGATTACTCGATAAACGGTGCCAAGGGACCAGGAGATATTCGCCAGAGAACAACCACTACCGAAGCTAATGTCCTAAATGATCCAGTGTTTAATGATATACCTACGTTATATATCAATTTTTTCCTTATTTAGAAAATATTCCAGAAAATTGTATCTCTCCCTCTTATATAATACCCTACAACAACGTTATATTATCAGATATCATTTTCGATCTTGTTTAGAAAAAATGTCTCTCTCAAACGCGCATTACGACCCCGAAAATCCCTCCTCTTTTTCGGGATTGGATAAATTAACGAAAGGAGTTCCTCAGTCTTCGAGGAAAGAAGTGGAGAGTTTTCTATTAAAACAACCCACCTATACTATTCATCGTTATCGTCGATTAAAGTTTCCTCGCAATAAAATTACAGTGACATCTATGGATGAGACTCATCAGACTGATTTAATAGTTTTAGATAAACTTTCCAGATACAACAAGGGTATGAAATATTTGTTAAGTAATATAGATGTTTTGAGTAAATACGCCTACGTTATACCTATTAAAAACAAGATTTCCGCGGAAGTTATAAGAGCTTTCAAAATAATACATAAAGATGTTGTACCCACGAATATAAATACGGACGCTGGCTCTGAATTTTTAGCTAAACCAGTTCAGCAATATTTTAAAGAGAAAGGTATTCATCACTACGTAGCTTACGGGAATAAAAAAATTGCGATCTGCGAGTGATTTAACAGAACGGTTCAAGAGAAAATACACAAATTCATGACTAGCGCGGATACTCGTAGCTATCTGGGTGCGTTACAAAAATAGTTAAGGCTTACAATCACTCGATACACCGCTCAACGGGTATCGCGCCAGTCAATGTTAACCTATAAAATGAGCATAAGGTGTGGTACCGTCTTTTCGGTACCATTAAACCTGGGACAAAACCAAAGCTAAAAGAAGGTGATTTAGTAAGGTTGAGTAAATTTGAAAAAACCTTTTCAAAGGGATATAAAGGCTACTTTACAAAAGAGATCTTTATTATTGATAAGGTTTTGTACCGTAATCCTCCAGTATACGTTGTTAATGACAAAAATAACGAAATAATTAAAGGAACGTTTTACGAATACGAACTATCTAAAGTGATATGAATACGTTACAAATAAATCAAATATTATCATGCGACCAGAGGACAAAACCCTACTACCTAGGTACTTTTCCTAGAGACATGCTTCCCTGGAAACCTAGAAAGAAGAAATTTTGTTTTGTTCTGAACACGGAGAGAGCCGAGGATCCTGGACTTCATTGGGTAGGCATTTACGTTGAAAATGGCGAAGGTAATTTTTTCTGCAGTTACGGGCAGAGCCCGGATACGTATAAAATTAACCTGGCCAAATACGCGTCCAGATGGATCTATAACGATAAATTAATTCAAGATATGAGGACCCTTTTTTGCGGTCCTCATTGTATATTCTTTCTTATTCAAAGATGTCTGGGAAATTCGTTTCATAGAGTTCTGAAAATGAATAAAAATAAAACGGAAATTAACGACGCCATATCTTTATGGAATATCTGCCTTCACTTGTTAAGACATAGATATGAAAAATGTAATCAATAAAATATTAAAGTTGTAATGTTTAATAATCAGATACATTTGTATTGAATGCGAGAATAAAAATATTTATTATTCGAATATATTCTTTTTATATAAATTGTAATTATCATGCTTTTATATATAATCAGATACAAGCTTTTTTATATACGCAGATACATGCTTTTATATAATCACATACGTGTTTTTCAATATAATGAGTTAGAGGTTTTTATATAAAATGTAATAATCATTATTAAGGTTATTTTTTTGCCTTTCTATAAGTTACCCATTCGACATTAGATTCGGGCTTTTGAATCTCTTTCAAGCTAGCTTCGCGATCTTTTTTTATTTTGGCTTGTGTAGGGTACGGTTTTGATTTCGTAGATAGAATTTTCGCGAGTCTTTTTTTCGGCGAAGTCTCATCGTTAGGGCTAAGTTTCCGGAACTTTGAACCAGAAGCGCCCTTAGTTGATAAGGCCTGTTGAATTTGAGACGCCACGGGCTGATTCAGTACCATGGGTGTTAAAACTGGCATACTAGGCGTTTGAGACGTCCCGGACTGTTTCGGTACCACGGGTCCCATGGGTGTTAAAATAGGCATACTGGTCGTTCGAGAGAGTGACGCTGGCGTAGTAAACGACATCGCCGGTGTTTGACCCATTGCTGTACTACTCATTATAGGCTGTGGGGTAGTCTGACTCGAGGAGATATTAAAAGGGATACTTTGGGAAGGGGTAGCAACATTAGTAGGGACATTTTGGGAGGGGGTAGAGATATTAATAGGTATATTCTGGATAGGGGTTGGCCACGATGGAGGAATCCAAGACGATGATGAAGGACTTAGAGGCTGCATTTTACTCGACACTCCGGGTGCTGGAAAAGACGAATTCGTTGTAGGTGGCAAGATAGTAACGCTTGGTGGCTCCGCTAAACTCTTTAAAGATAAATATTTTTGAAGAGTTAAAAGGTACTCCTTCAATTTTTCCTCGGCAGAACCAGGTTTTCTCAGTACCTCTTTAATGGCGTTGTCTAAACTGTTAACTTCCTTTTGATTGTCCGTCAGTAAAGCCGCTGGTACTAAAACGCACTTTTTCATTATCTAGTAAAGACCGAAGCTATTGTTGGTATTAACATTGAAAGCAACGCCGGCCAGAATCCTCCTACCTGTTTAAATAACACCTGTCGCCTCTTTTTATCGCTTAAACCTCTCTTGGATAAATACCTTATAACGTTTTTGTAACGTTGAAGTCTTCTCTTTTTATGTCGATTCAATGGAATACCGCCGTTCTTCAAATTATAACAAATACCGCTTATACAATCCAATTGGGGTCGCGTACACTTTGATATTAAAAGTTTTCTTTGTTTCACACCGCTTTTACGCAAGAGATTTAAAAAGGGTAATTGGTTCCTAACCGACACGGGTAAAGGCATGTCTCGAAATGAGGTTAAATAAATTGAGATTTATATTTTATGGATTATTATTTTCTAACGTAGATTACCATCGGTCCTTCATTGGGGAATATATTGGACCGAAGTCTTAAACTATTATCAGTACTTTGTTTTAGATCTATTAAGATGTGTGAATACGCTTTTTCGGTACACTCTTCGTAAGCTTCTGTTAGGCGTTTGGTGTCTGTAGGAAAAAGCTGACGACTTAAATAGCGAACCTGGTTATTATCCCTAGGATTTTTAAACATAACGATATAAGAACAGTTCAATGATATATTTCTAGAATATTTACCTGGGTTAAAGACATTTTGAGACAGCAGCACGATGCTTAAAGATAAATGATGACTCCCGACACAAAAAAGATTACTTATAAACTCCTGTTTGGTACAGGTGTTAGCTAGATCGTCTAGGATTAAAAGATTATTTATTCTCTTATCAAAAAAATCAATATCGTTAGGAATTAGTCCTTCGTGGAATTCAATAGGCAAAAAAAGTTTCAGTTCATCAAAAATGTCCTGATAAACACTATAGCAATAGACTATTCTATCAGGAGGTTTGTCCATGATAATGTCTTTATATTTGAGTAAATTTATTACCCACGTTGTTTTCCCCGAGCTGCTTGGGCCAGCCAGTAAAATGGTCATCGGTGTTTCTAAGCGAAGGCGATATTCTAACCCGTTCTCCATTTTTAAAACGTTCTCTAATATCGTCTATGAACTCGTAGTTGACTCGATCTTCGTACGGTATCACTCTCACTTTAACAAGGTGGGAAAACGTGACCCGATGTTTAGAGGTCCGTTTTTTCATTTGTGGTAGCGGACGGGTCGTGATGGCTTAAATATCTTTAACAAATAAGCCCAAAAAACTAGATAAGGAAGGTACCTGCCATTGGAACTTTACATTTTAGAAGAATAACATCAATTTTTAGAGTACCCTCAAGTATAAGATTACGCTTAGACTGCGCCACCTTTTCAATACTAGCTAGTAACCGATCAGAAGTTAATTCATTTATAGCCATGAATCTTAAATTGATAGGGTTCTCTAAAGCGTCAGAGCTCAGGGCGAATCTTATTAAATTATATTCTTCAGCATTCCGCGTAACATGAGTTATGAGAGAATTCAAAATTTGGGAAAGTTGATCGTGAATATTTATTAATTTAAGTTCTTCTAAGTTGCGGAATTTAACGTTATATTCGGTTGTAACGCATCTATATTTCCTAGATACACGGTTTGATGTTTTATCTATCGTATAATATAGCTCTGGTCGAAATTTAGTAGCTAAATCGACTGGTTTAACCTCATCGTCTGACCCTGAAGTGTCAGACGATGAAGTGTCCGACATTTTTAGCGGGAAAAAACTTCAAATCTATATTTCTTTCCGAAAGCAAATGAATACCAATTTTCCCAGAAATTTAATGATCCAATGATAAATATTTAGTACTCACCAATCTTAAAAACTAGTTGACAGTACCGTTATTTCGACACGAATGAATTTCATCCGTTAATACCGCGCTTTTATATATTTTAACCGTTAGAACTCACCTTCTATTTAGATCTTGGAACACTATTACGATTAATATCTTCCCCGATAAAACCGTTTTCGAAGAGATGATTATAGAACCGTATGGGAAAAGGAAAAGGCATGGGCGTTACTAACCAATAATAAAACCCAGGCCTTTTCCTTCTCCTCAATGGAACCTTTTCTGGTTACGAGGCTCGAACCGTAAAAATGAATCCATTGTTAAGATATTTAAATAGCACCATGATGGAGCGGAGCCTGTATGTGATTAACTGTTAGAACGCATCTTCTATAGTTGTTAGTAAAGTATTTTTTCGGTACGAATGAATCTCGTCCTTTAAGTCTGATCTTTTATACTAAATGGGTGTTGTCTTTTCTAGCTTTAAGTCAAAGAGATCTATTCTTTAATGTAAGGGCTGTGAATAGCTCGTTACACTTAAACGGAGTCATATTACTTACTATCGTTACTGTGGTATGGATTTATTAATTTTCATTCGTATATCTTTTATTTTTAAACCTTCAACCATATCTGCTTCTCTTTAGTTTTATCCAACTAGTTCGAGTGAAACCTTGGGTCAAGATTAAACTTAGTTATAAACAATTTATAAAATTTTCCCATCGCCGATGAACGCCTTTATTTTTCATCATTATATCTATACATATACAGTGATATTAAATTTCATCTTTTATTTTTCCAAGTCTTCAACCATATCTCTTTATTTTATCCAGTTACTCGTTCATTTATAACCATAGGGCTAAATTATGTTATCAACAATTTATAACTAACTTGTCCTATCGCCGATGAACGCCTTTATTTGCGTCATTAAGTCTGTATAGATACAATAATATTGAATTTCATCTTTCATTTTCTAAACCTTAAATGATATCTGTTTCTCTTAATTTTCTATCCAACTCGTTGTTAAGCTTAGGGATAAAATTAGTTATCGACAATTTTATAACTAACTTGTCCTATCGCCGACAAAGGCCTTTATTTACGTTATTTTATATATGAAAAATAGGGATTCTCTTCAACAAAGCGCTGTCAATACCATTAAACGTATTCGCGACATCTTGTTTAGTCAATTTTCTGGTAGTAATATCTTTCTAGCGCAATGACCGAGTAACGGATAACATGTAGACGTAAAGAAAATTGTCTCGAGTGAAATTCGAGACGTTAACAGATAATAAATAAGTTAACATACAATACATAAGCGAACACTCTCTTATCTAAGTCTGGCGATTACGTCACGACTAAAGACAAGTACAGACACGTCCTAAAAACCCCTAAACAATTAACAAAGACCTAATCAATTGACGGTTATAGAAAAGATTACATTAACGACTACCGGGAAATAAAAAGGATAAATATTCCTCGTAGATACTATCGAGAGTCCCTAATTTCCTCAATTCTTCCCGTAAACATTTTATAAAGTCATTTCCGTAAAATTCGGCTTTTTCTTCTAAACACAATGGCGCCGGTGAATCCGTTTCCGGGGCTTTAACTCTTGTTTCATTTATACCGTGACGCAATCGGGTAAATAAAAGTCCGTCATGTAAATCCTCCAAAATAATGTCACTATTATCAAATATTAATCGCTTCAAAATTTCCACCTGATTCTGGTATTCGATATCTTGATGTTCAGGAGGTTTATCTTCATATATCGTGCATTTCTTAGTAACACGAGCGATTTACCCACTTTCAGATACTCGGTGTTCGAAACATATTGTATACATAGTGCATTGATCTAAAAGATACGCGACCATATATTGGAAATCCTCGCGCCCTTTGAATCGTTGATACGTCACTATATAACGCATAGTGTGTAAGAAGATATCCATTAGAAGTCACTGCTCTCTTCAAGGCGAATAACCGAGATAAAGAGAGCACTCTCTTATCAGACAAACTCTAATTTAACTCTGGCGATTACGTCACGACTAAAGAGAGACAAGTTCACGCCCTTAACCCTTTAACCAATTAACAAAGACCTAATCAATTGGCGACCCCCACTCTCGACCAATAAACGAACTCAGAGAAACCCCCCCGGATAAAAAACCAGTGTTCCTCCATTCTAGACTCGCGCGAGTCTAGCGCGCTAGAAGGCTGGCGACCCAATTAAATGACCTAATTTCCACTCCATATTTTAGGTGGTTCACTACTGGTGTCCGATAGGTGTTGGTTGTGGAAATATTTCTGAACATGAAATTTTAATCAATCTTATGAATCCTCTCTGGATATGTTTAGACAATTGCTAAGTGATTTAGTTGTTTTCACGTCATTGTTGTTCGTATGTCAGGGCACCAACCCTTGAGACAATTTTTAATATGAAAAATATGATTCCCTTTGTAAGACCAGGATTTCATAATAACCCCCCTGATATGACTCATAAATGATAAGACCTGAAGTGTGGATAATTCTATTTTAGTGTGAATGTAAGATTCATGAAAGTGCGTTACATCGCACCTTGATCTAATTAAATACTGAAGGGCTCACGCAGAAGGCGAAAAGGCTAATAATTAAAAAAACCATAAGAAAAAAAGGCTTAAAAGTGACTAAAAACTACCAAATCAAGCTATTTTAAAGGGTCGGGTAGGAAGAGAGGTTTTTCAGTGAAAACCGATTTTTATAATTAAAGATATTTAAAGGTCTGCATGTGAACTTAATCTGCGAGCTTTGACATTTCAGATCTCAGGCGAAATTAAATTGAAGTGCAGCTCAGAATTCAAAGTAATTGCTATCATTTCAAATAAAATCTTCAATAATTCTTTAAATTTAATTATACGAAAATCTCCTGAGCGAGCGAAGCGAGCTCCGCGATTTTTTATGTGAACAAATGAGATGTCGCTAATTCTACGTTTCAAGCGTCATACAGCTGAGATTATAAATAATTACTCCAAAATCCCAAAAATATAAGAATATTAGTGAAATTATGGGATAAAATAGGATAATTTCTAAAATATTCAGTATCATTTTGGCGCCCTTAAAATATAAACTTGGCCCCCTTTCTGACCTATTTAGGCGCCCTAGTAAAATTTAGGGGGGTACAATGTACCCTTGTACCCCCCCGTTCCTACGCCACTGCAATTTGTTTTAGTTACAGAATTTTTTTGCGGTTTCAAATATTTTAAAAGAAAAATGTGTAAAATAATACCCTTTAGAATTGTATGTTTTTCTTTTTCCTTAAAAAAATCTGTAAGTGTATATCAGGGTTGCCACAATACCTGGAAATCCTGGAAAAGTCAGGGAATTAAAATTTACTCTACCAGCCCTTTACCGACGATTTACCGTTCCTATACTAAACAGCCGCGAAATCGTCGGATTGAGCGCGGCTTTAGGTAGGCATAATGACGCCGACATATAGTCGGCCAACAGTCGTTTTATAGTAGCCTCAAAACAGTAGGAAAACCGGCGGGCTGTCGTCCCTCCAGGCGGACATTTCGACTTTCAAACCATTACTCTCCCGACTTATTAGTGACTTTTTACCAACTCGTCGGTAACACACAAAGCCGACCATGTAGGCCCTACGTCGGCAGTGCTACTAGGGCCAACCATTTAATCAACCCCCTTTTTAATTACTTTTAACCCCCCAAAAAAGTGATTTTACAATTAGTACGTTTTACACTCTTCACATGGTTATTTTTACCCTTTTTAAAGTGGATCTTTACCGTTCAGTAAGTAATTTATACCAACAATTACAAAAATTGTGAAAAATTGTGTTTATTTCACTGAAGTCTACAATAAAACAATACAATAATAATAGCAATTATTATTATTCCTAGCCCTTGAGGGTCATCCTCTTTTCCGCTTCTCACCAATTGGAACATTTTTTGCTTCTGGAGGAACTGTTGCTAGTTTTTAACTCTCCGAGTGACGATGACGTCACGGAGAGGTATTACACTGGACGTGTGTGTGTGTCTGTGTGTCTGTCACACCCCACGTGACCGAGTTCGCAGTTTCCGTATCGGAGCAAAGGTGTTCCCAATTTCCGGACTGCATTGACAGTTCACGGAAATTTGGAAAATTGTGTTTGTCTCCGCTGGCTAATCTACTTGAGTTCCCACACCACCAGTTTTGATTTTCGTCCACTCCACATGGACACTAGTTTGTGTAGGATCATTGCAGGTGCATTTCAGATACTTTGCAGCATCATTGCAGGTGAATTTCAGATACTATGTATGATAATTGCAGGTGAATTTCAGATACTATGTATGATAATTGCAGACTCGTTCCAGATACTTTGTAGGATAATTGCAGACGCGTTTCAGATACTTGCAGGATCATTGCAGGCGCGTTTCAGATACCTTGTAGGATAATTGCAGACGCATTTCAGATACTTTGTTGGATAATTGCAGACGCGTTCCAAATAATTTGTAGGATAATTGCAGACGCGTTTCAGATAATTGCATTACCATTGCAGGGGCGTTTCAGATACTTTGTAGGATAATTGCAGACGCGTTTCAGATACTTTGTAGGATAATTGCAGACACGTTTCAGATACTTTGTAGGATAATTGCAGACGCGTTTCAGATACTTTGTAGGATAATTGCAGATGCGTTTCAGATACATCGCAGGATCATTGCAGGTGCATTTCAGATACTTTGCACGGTCATTACGGTCGCGTTTCAGATACTTTGCAGGATCATTGCAGGTGCGTTTCAGATACTTTGTAGGATCGTTGCAGGTGCGTTTCAGATACTTTGTAGGATCATTGCAGGTGCATTTCAGATACTTTGTAGGATCATTGCAGGTGCATTTCGTATACTTTGTAGGATAATTGCAGGCGCGTTTCATATACTTTGTAGGATAATTGCAGGCGCATTTCAGATTCTTTGTAGGATAATTGCACGTGCATTTCAGATACTTTGTAAGATCGTTGCAGGTGCGTTTCAGATACTTTGTAGGATCATTGCAGGTGCATTTCAGATACTTTGCATTATCATTGCAGGTGAATTTCAGATACTATGTATGATAATTGCAGACGCGTTCCAGATACTTCGTAGGATAATTGCAGACGCGTTTCAGATACTTTGCAGAATCATTGCAGTCGCGTTTCAGATACTTGCAGGATCATTGTAGGCGCGTTTCAGATACTTTGTAGGATAATTGCAGACGCGTTTCAGATA
Organism: Phalangium opilio; assembly: GCF_054372755.1. NCBI lineage: Eukaryota > Metazoa > Arthropoda > Arachnida > Opiliones > Phalangiidae > Phalangium > Phalangium opilio. The sequence continues at coordinate 1,684,050 of NW_028324186.1, read as the reverse complement.
ATTGCATTATCATTGCAGGCGCGTTTCAGATACTTTGTAGGATAATTGGAGACGCGTTCCAAATAATTTGTAGGATAATTGCAGACGCGTTTCATATACTTTGTAGGATAATTGCAGGCGCATTTCAGATTCTTTGTAGGATAATTGCAGGTGCATTTCAGATACTTTGTAAGATCGTTGCAGGTGCGTTTCAGATACTTTGTAGGATCGTTACAGGTGCATTTCAGATACTTTGTAGGATCATTGCAGGTGCATTTCAGATACTTTGCAGCATCATTGCAGGTGAATTTCAGATACTATGTATGATAATTGCAGACGCGTTCCAGATACTTTGTAGAATAATTGCAGACGCGTTTCAGATACTTTGCAGAATCATTGCAGTCGCGTTTCAGATACTTGCAGGATCATTGCAGGCGCGTTTCAGATACCTTGTAGGATAATTGCAGACGCGTTTCAGATACTTTGTTGGATAATTGCAGACGCGTTCCAAATAATTTGTAGGATAATTGCAGACGCGTTTCAGATAATTGCATTATCATTGCAGGGGCGTTTCAGATACTTTGTAGGATAATTGCAGACGCGTTTCAGATACTTTGTAGGATAATTGCAGACGCGTTTCAGATACTTTGTAGGATAATTGCAGACGCGTTTCAGATACTTTGTAGGATAATTGCAGATGCGTTTCAGATACATCGCAGGATCATTGCAGGTGCATTTCAGATACTTTGCACGGTCATTACGGGCGCGTTTCAGATACTTTGCACTATAGCAATAGACTATTCTATCAGGAGGTTTGTCCATGATAATGTCTTTATATTTGAGTAAATTTATTACCCACGTTGTTTTCCCCGAGCTGCTTGGGCCAGCCAGTAAAATGGTCATCGGTGTTTCTAAGCGAAGGCGATATTCTAACCCGTTCTCCATTTTTAAAACGTTCTCTAATATCGTCTATGAACTCGTAGTTGACTCGATCTTCGTACGGTATCACTCTCACTTTAACAAGGTGGGAAAACGTGACCCGATGTTTAGAGGTCCGTTTTTTCATTTGTGGTAGCGGACGGGTCGTGATGGCTTAAATATCTTTAACAAATAAGCCCAAAAAACTAGATAAGGAAGGTACCTGCCATTGGAACTTTACATTTTAGAAGAATAACATCAATTTTTAGAGTACCCTCAAGTATAAGATTACGCTTAGACTGCGCCACCTTTTCAATACTAGCTAGTAACCGATCAGAAGTTAATTCATTTATAGCCATGAATCTTAAATTGATAGGGTTCTCTAAAGCGTCAGAGCTCAGGGCGAATCTTATTAAATTATATTCTTCAGCATTCCGCGTAACATGAGTTATGAGAGAATTCAAAATTTGGGAAAGTTGATCGTGAATATTTATTAATTTAAGTTCTTCTAAGTTGCGGAATTTAACGTTATATTCGGTTGTAACGCATCTATATTTCCTAGATACACGGTTTGATGTTTTATCTATCGTATAATATAGCTCTGGTTGAAATTTAGTAGCTAAATCGACTGGTTTAACCTCATCGTCTGACCCTGAAGTGTCAGACGATGAAGTGTCCGACATTTTTAGCGGGAAAAAACTTCAAATCTATATTTCTTTCCGAAAGCAAATGAATACCAATTTTCCCAGAAATTTAATGATCCAATGATAAATATTTAGTACTCACCAATCTTAAAAACTAGTTGACAGTACCGTTATTTCGACACGAATGAATTTCATCCGTTAATACCGCGCTTTTATATATTTTAACCGTTAGAACTCACCTTCTATTTAGATCTTGGAACACTATTACGATTAATATCTTCCCCGATAAAACCGTTTTCGAAGAGATGATTATAGAACCGTATGGGAAAAGGAAAAGGCATGGGCGTTACTAACCAATAATAAAACCCAGGCCTTTTCCTTCTCCTCAATGGAACCTTTTCTGGTTACGAGGCTCGAACCGTAAAAATAAATCCATTGTTAAGATATTTAAATAGCACCATGATGGAGCGGAGCCTGTATGTGATTAACTGTTAGAACGCATCTTCTATAGTTGTTAGTAAAGTATTTTTTCGGTACGAATGAATCTCGTCCTTTAAGTCTGATCTTTTATACTAAATGGGTGTTGTCTTTTCTAGCTTTAAGTCAAAGAGATCTATTCTTTAATGTAAGGGCTGTGAATAGCTCGTTACACTTAAACGGAGTCATATTACTTACTATCGTTACTGTGGTATGGATTTATTAATTTTCATTCGTATATCTTTTATTTTTAAACCTTCAACCATATCTGCTTCTCTTTAGTTTTATCCAACTAGTTCGAGTGAAACCTTGGGTCAAGATTAAACTTAGTTATAAACAATTTATAAAATTTTCCCATCGCCGATGAACGCCTTTATTTTTCATCATTATATCTATACATATACAGTGATATTAAATTTCATCTTTTATTTTTCCAAGTCTTCAACCATATCTCTTTATTTTATCCAGTTACTCGTTCATTTATAACCATAGGGCTAAATTATGTTATCAACAATTTATAACTAACTTGTCCTATCGCCGATGAACGCCTTTATTTGCGTCATTAAGTCTGTATAGATACAATAATATTGAATTTCATCTTTCATTTTCTAAACCTTAAATGATATCTGTTTCTCTTAATTTTCTATCCAACTCGTTGTTAAGCTTAGGGATAAAATTAGTTATCGACAATTTTATAACTAACTTGTCCTATCGCCGACAAAGGCCTTTATTTACGTTATTTTATATATGAAAAATAGGGATTCTCTTCAACAAAGCGCTGTCAATACCATTAAACGTATTCGCGACATCTTGTTTAGTCAATTTTCTGGTAGTAATATCTTTCTAGCGCAATGACCGAGTAACGGATAACATGTAGACGTAAAGAAAATTGTCTCGAGTGAAATTCGAGACGTTAACAGATAATAAATAAGTTAACATACAATACATAAGCGAACACTCTCTTATCTAAGTCTGGCGATTACGTCACGACTAAAGACAAGTACAGACACGTCCTAAAAACCCCTAAACAATTAACAAAGACCTAATCAATTGACGGTTATAGAAAAGATTACATTAACGACTACCGGGAAATAAAAAGGATAAATATTCCTCGTAGATACTATCGAGAGTCCCTAATTTCCTCAATTCTTCCCGTAAACATTTTATAAAGTCATTTCCGTAAAATTCGGCTTTTTCTTCTAAACACAATGGCGCCGGTGAATCCGTTTCCGGGGCTTTAACTCTTGTTTCATTTATACCGTGACGCAATCGGGTAAATAAAAGTCCGTCATGTAAATCCTCCAAAATAATGTCACTATTATCAAATATTAATCGCTTCAAAATTTCCACCTGGTTCTGGTATTCGATATCTTGATGTTCAGGAGGTTTATCTTCATATATCGTGCATTTCTTAGTAACACGAGCGATTTACCCACTTTCAGATACTCGGTGTTCGAAACATATTGTATACATAGTGCATTGATCTAAAAGATACGCGACCATATATTGGAAATCCTCGCGCCCTTTGAATCGTTGATACGTCACTATATAACGCATAGTGTGTAAGAAGATATCCATTAGAAGTCACTGCTCTCTTCAAGGCGAATAACCGAGATAAAGAGAGCACTCTCTTATCAGACAAACTCTAATTTAACTCTGGCGATTACGTCACGACTAAAGAGAGACAAGTTCACGCCCTTAACCCTTTAACCAATTAACAAAGACCTAATCAATTGGCGACCCCCACTCTCGACCAATAAACGAACTCAGAGAAACCCCCCCGGATAAAAAACCAGTGTTCCTCCATTCTAGACTCGCGCGAGTCTAGCGCGCTAGAAGGCTGGCGACCCAATTAAATGACCTAATTTCCACTCCATATTTTAGGTGGTTCACTACTGGTGTCCGATAGGTGTTGGTTGTGGAAATATTTCTGAACATGAAATTTTAATCAATCTTATGAATCCTCTCTGGATATGTTTAGACAATTGCTAAGTGATTTAGTTGTTTTCACGTCATTGTTGTTCGTATGTCAGGGCACCAACCCTTGAGACAATTTTTAATATGAAAAATATGATTCCCTTTGTAAGACCAGGATTTCATAATAACCCCCCTGATATGACTCATAAATGATAAGACCTGAAGTGTGGATAATTCTATTTTAGTGTGAATGTAAGATTCATGAAAGTGCGTTACATCGCACCTTGATCTAATTAAATACTGAAGGGCTCACGCAGAAGGCGAAAAGGCTAATAATTAAAAAAAACCATAAGAAAAAAAGGCTTAAAAGTGACTAAAAACTACCAAATCAAGCTATTTTAAAGGGTCGGGTAGGAAGAGAGGTTTTTCAGTGAAAACCGATTTTTATAATTAAAGATATTTAAAGGTCTGCATGTGAACTTAATCTGCGAGCTTTGACATTTCAGATCTCAGGCGAAATTAAATTGAAGTGCAGCTCAGAATTCAAAGTAATTGCTATCATTTCAAATAAAATCTTCAATAATTCTTTAAATTTAATTATACGAAAATCTCCTGAGCGAGCGAAGCGAGCTCCGCGATTTTTTATGTGAACAAATGAGATGTCGCTAATTCTACGTTTCAAGCGTCATACAGCTGAGATTATAAATAATTACTCCAAAATCCCAAAAATATAAGAATATTAGTGAAATTATGGGATAAAATAGGATAATTTCTAAAATATTCAGTATCATTTTGGCGCCCTTAAAATATAAACTTGGCCCCCTTTCTGACCTATTTAGGCGCCCTAGTAAAATTTAGGGGGGTACAATGTACCCTTGTACCCCCCCGTTCCTACGCCACTGCAATTTGTTTTAGTTACAGAATTTTTTTGCGGTTTCAAATATTTTAAAAGAAAAATGTGTAAAATAATACCCTTTAGAATTGTATGTTTTTCTTTTTCCTTAAAAAAATCTGTAAGTGTATATCAGGGTTGCCACAATACCTGGAAATCCTGGAAAAGTCAGGGAATTAAAATTTACTCTACCAGCCCTTTACCGACGATTTACCGTTCCTATACTAAAAAGCCGCGAAATCGTCGGATTGAGCGCGGCTTTAGGTAGGCATAGTGACGCCGACATATAGTCGGCCAATTGTCGTTTTATAGTCGCCTCATAACAGTCGGAAAACCGGCGGGCCGTCGTCCCGCCGGGCGGACATTTCGACTCTCAAACCCTTACTCTACCAGCCCTTTACCGACGATTTACCGTTCCTATACTAAACAGCGGCGAAATCGTCGGATTGAGCGCGGCTTAAGGTAGGCATAATGACGCCGACATATAGTCGGCCAATTGTCGTTTTATAGTCGCCTCATAACAGTCGGAAAACCGGCGGGCTGTCGTCCCGCCGGGCGGACATTTCGACTCTCAAACCCTTACTCTACCAGCCCTTTACCGAAGATTTACCGTTCCTATACTAAACAGCCGCGAAATCGTCGGATTGAGCGCGGCTTTAGGTAGGCATAATGACGCCGACATATAGTCGGCCAACAGTCGTTTTATAGTAGCCTCAAAACAGTAGGAAAACCGGCGGGCCGTCGTCCCTCCAGGCGGACATTTCGACTTTCAAACCATTACTCTCCCGACTTATTAGTGACTTTTTACCAACTCGTCGGTAACACACAAAGCCGACCATGTAGGCCCTACGTCGGCAGTGCTACTAGGGCCAACCATTTAATCAACCCCCTTTTTAATTACTTTTAACCCCCCAAAAAAGTGATTTTACAATTAGTACGTTTTACACTCTTCACATGGTTATTTTTACCCTTTTTAAAGTGGATCTTTACCGTTCAGTAAGTAATTTATACCAACAATTACAAAAATTGTGAAAAATTGTGTTTATTTCACTGAAGTCTACAATAAAACAATACAATAATAATAGCAATTATTATTATTCCTAGCCCTTGAGGGTCATCCTCTTTTCCGCTTCTCACCAATTGGAACATTTTTTGCTTCTGGAGGAACTGTTGCTAGTTTTTAACTCTCCGAGTGACGATGACGTCACGGAGAGGTATTACACTGGACGTGTGTGTGTGTCTGTGTGTCTGTCACACCCCACGTGACCGAGTTCGCAGTTTCCGTATCGGAGCAAAGGTGTTCCCAATTTCCGGACTGCATTGACAGTTCACGGAAATTTGGAAAATTGTGTTTGTCTCCGCTGGCTAATCTACTTGAGTTCCCACACCACCAGTTTTGATTTTCGTCCACTCCACATGGACACTAGTTTGTGTAGGATCATTGCAGGTGCATTTCAGATACTTTGCAGCATCATTGCAGGTGAATTTCAGATACTATGTATGATAATTGCAGGTGAATTTCAGATACTATGTATGATAATTGCAGACTCGTTCCAGATACTTTGTAGGATAATTGCAGACGCGTTTCAGATACTTGCAGGATCATTGCAGGCGCGTTTCAGATACCTTGTAGGATAATTGCAGACGCATTTCAGATACTTTGTTGGATAATTGCAGACGCGTTCCAAATAATTTGTAGGATAATTGCAGACGCGTTTCAGATAATTGCATTACCATTGCAGGGGCGTTTCAGATACTTTGTAGGATAATTGCAGACGCGTTTCAGATACTTTGTAGGATAATTGCAGACACGTTTCAGATACTTTGTAGGATAATTGCAGACGCGTTTCAGATACTTTGTAGGATAATTGCAGATGCGTTTCAGATACATCGCAGGATCATTGCAGGTGCATTTCAGATACTTTGCACGGTCATTACGGTCGCGTTTCAGATACTTTGCAGGATCATTGCAGGTGCGTTTCAGATACTTTGTAGGATCGTTGCAGGTGCGTTTCAGATACTTTGTAGGATCATTGCAGGTGCATTTCAGATACTTTGTAGGATCATTGCAGGTGCATTTCGTATACTTTGTAGGATAATTGCAGGCGCGTTTCATATACTTTGTAGGATAATTGCAGGCGCATTTCAGATTCTTTGTAGGATAATTGCACGTGCATTTCAGATACTTTGTAAGATCGTTGCAGGTGCATTTCAGATACTTTGTAGGATCATTGCAGGTGCATTTCAGATACTTTGCATTATCATTGCAGGTGAATTTCAGATACTATGTATGATAATTGCAGACGCGTTCCAGATACTTCGTAGGATAATTGCAGACGCGTTTCAGATACTTTGCAGAATCATTGCAGTCGCGTTTCAGATACTTGCAGGATCATTGCAGGCGCGTTTCAGATACTTTGTAGGATAATTGCAGACGCGTTTCAGATACTTTGTTGGATAATTGCAGACTCGTTCCAAATAATTTTTAGGATAATTGCAGACGCGTTTCAGATAATTGCATTATCATTGCAGGCGCGTTTCAGATACTTTGTAGGATAATTGGAGACGCGTTCCAAATAATTTGTAGGATAATTGCAGACGCGTTTCATATACTTTGTAGGATAATTGCAGGCGCATTTCAGATTCTTTGTAGGATAATTGCAGGTGCATTTCAGATACTTTGTAAGATCGTTGCAGGTGCGTTTCAGATACTTTGTAGGATCGTTACAGGTGCATTTCAGATACTTTGTAGGATCATTGCAGGTGCATTTCAGATACTTTGCAGCATCATTGCAGGTGAATTTCAGATACTATGTATGATAATTGCAGACGCGTTCCAGATACTTTGTAGAATAATTGCAGACGCGTTTCAGATACTTTGCAGAATCATTGCAGTCGCGTTTCAGATACTTGCAGGATCATTGCAGGCGCGTTTCAGATACCTTGTAGGATAATTGCAGACGCGTTTCAGATACTTTGTTGGATAATTGCAGACGCGTTCCAAATAATTTGTAGGATAATTGCAGACGCGTTTCAGATAATTGCATTATCATTGCAGGGGCGTTTCAGATACTTTGTAGGATAATTGCAGACGCGTTTCAGATACTTTGTAGGATAATTGCAGACGCGTTTCAGATACTTTGTAGGATAATTGCAGACGCGTTTCAGATACTTTGTAGGATAACTGCAGATGCGTTTCAGATACATCGCAGGATCATTGCAGGTGCATTTCAGATACTTTGCACGGTCATTACGGGCGCGTTTCAGATACTTTGCAGGATCATTGCAGGTGCGTTTCAGATACTTTGTAGGATCGTTGCAGGTGCGTTTCAGATACTTTGTAGGATCATTGCAGGTGCATTTCAGATACTTTGTAGGATCATTGCAGGTGCATTTCGTATACTTTGTAGGATAATTGCAGGCGCGTTTCATATACTTAGTAGGATAATTGCAGGCGCATTTCAGATTCTTTGTAGGATAATTGCAGGTGCATTTCAGATACTTTGTAAGATCGTTGCAGGTGCGTTTCAGATACTTTGTAGGATCGTTGCAGGTGCATTTCAGATACTTTGTAGGATCATTGCAGGTGCATTTCAGATACTTTGCAGCATCATTGCAGGTGAATTTCAGATACTATGTATGATAATTGCAGACGCGTTCCAGATACTTTGTAGGATAATTGCAGACGCGTTTCAGATACTTTGCAGAATCATTGCAGTCGCGTTTCAGATACTTGCAGGATCATTGCAGGCGCGTTTCAGATACCTTGTAGGATAATTGCAGACGCGTTTCAGATACTTTGTTGGATAATTGCAGACGCGTTCCAAATAATTTGTAGGATAATTGCAGACGCGTTTCAGATAATTGCATTATCATTGCAGGCGCGTTTCAGATACTTTGTAGGATAATTGCAGACGCGTTTCAGATACTTTGTAGGATAATTGCAGACGCGTTTCAGATACTTTGTAGGGTAGTTGCAGGCGCGTTTCAGATATTTTGCAGGATCCTTGCAGTCGCGTTTCAGATACTTTGCAGGATCATTGCAGGCGCCTTTCAGATACTTTGCAGGATCAATGCAGGCGCGTTTCAGATACTTTGCAGGATCAATGCAGGCGCGTTTCAGATACTTTGTAGGATAATTGCATATGTGTTTCAGATACTTCGCAGGATCATTGCAGGCGCGATTTAGATACTTTGTAGGATAATTGCAGATGCTTTTCAGATACATCGCAGGATCATTGCAGGTGCATTTCAGACACTTTGCAGGGTCATTACGGTCGCGTTTCAGATACTTTGCAGGATCATTGCAGGCGCGTTTCAGATGCTTTGCAGGGTCATTGCGGGTTTTCTTATCAATTATTGTGAATCAGTCGCCTTATATACCCTAAATTTCCAAAAATTGTTAAAGAGGCTTACGCTTGAGTTAAAACGTCAACAATAGCTATGTTTAAAATGATTTTAGGAATAAAGTTTCTTATAACGATTTAACTAGAATTAAGGTAAATTAATGATGATTAAATGAATAAATATCAAATATATTTATTTAAATAATAATATAATAATAATAATATTTATTTAAAAATAGCCTCTAAATTGCGCCTTGACTTGGAGAGGTTTATTTTGGATTCCCAACATGTACTCATCCCTTACAAAAATATTAAGCTGTAATCCATCTGCATACACGCTTTTTCATCGCTACCACGCTTTAATATGTATACATTAAGGCTAAATTTTCTGCAGCTCGAAAAACGGGAAAATTTCACAGCATTTCTAGAACTGCAAATTGACTGCCGTATTTACATTTTCTGTTTGTTAACTGTTAACTGTCTAGCCTGGCAGAAATATGCAGCGCAATTCTGCAAACGCTAAGCAAAAGTAGAAATACAGCTGCTAATTTAAAACTGCAATTTGACTACATTTATAGACATGTTAAAGGTCTGCAAAAGTGATGGAAAAGTAGAAATGCAACTGCTAATTTAGAACTGTAATTTGATCATTTTTATAGACATGTTACAGGTCTGCAATAGTGATAGAAAAGTAGAAATCGAGCTGCTAATTTAAAACTGCAATTTAACCACATTTATAGACATGTTACAGTTCTGCAAAAGTGATGGAAAAGCAGAAATGCAACTGCTAATTCAAAACTAAAAATGCATTTAAATTTTGTTGCTGCATAATCCTACAAACTATTTAGCTGCTTAGGGAAATTTTAGAAAGAGAACTATTCGTTTAAGAACTTCGAAATTTTTGCACGATAATTTAAAACCTTTTAATATGCATCTCACTAAAATTTCCAGAGATTCGAACCAGTGAAACTGAAGGAAAGAAATTTAATCTGTTTGAAACTAAGCCATAAAATTATGGCTAATTATCGTTTTAATGTTCTTACAAAAAACTATGAAAGAGAAAAACTTTGCACAAAAATACCAAACATTATTTTGCAAATCTCATTAAAATTTCGAGAGATTTCAACCAGTTTTTTCAAAATTAGGACCAAAAAACGGCGTTCCTCCCATTGACGGCAATGCTAAGAGTTAATTCTGATTTTTGACATAATTTTGTGTATTTAGCATTTGTGGCCAATTCGAACGGCTTTTAAGCTTGATTCCCACTCGAACGAAAAAAACCGACGGAAATCACACAGCCAACGGTAGAAATTTTAACTTACGCCGGCGTCCGGCGGTAGACCGTTCACACTACGACTGAATTTTCAGTTTGGCGGTAGATCTTTTTGGGTCACGTGACAAATTTGAGTTGTTTCTACAGCATCTATTTCACACTCTTAATTGGTATCTTTGTCCCCTTGTCGCTTAGATCGTACAAGAAGGGATATTTTCAAACCTCCTCAGTAAAGTCTTCCTTATTAACATCTTATCTCTTTTTACTTCCGTTAATTTAATTTTTCTTTCATGGTGGTATGTTTCCGATAAGCCTTGGTCAACCACAAAATGGGCGGCTATCAATCGATCTCGCGTATGCGTGCGCTCTTGAAATTTATGACGTTTTCATTGGGATAATTTCATTGGCTGAGACCCCGGCGTGAATGACTGCACTTAACGTTAGTGTACACTGCAGTTGTCTCCGTTAAAAACGAAGTAGCAATGAGTTGACCGTGGAAATGGTTTTAAAGGCTTATGTAAATTTAAGGGAATGCTAAAATAGGCCGTAAACCGTAACATTTTCTTTAATGTTACTTTAAAATGATACTTAAAACGAGGGATTTATATTTATATCAAGGTGAATAAACATATTACACTATATTGTTGATTCTAAAATTTTATTTTATGTTTTGTTTGTAATACAGATCCAAGTATCTTTGATTTGTCTTAAAACATCAGAAAATAATATAAAGCTCCCTATAAGTATGAAACGTAGTACACTTTCATACTACAGCATTTGCTCCCAAATTTGGCACGCTTACGCTTTTACGCCCCGTGGGAGAAGTTTTGGTACTACGAGTAAAAGGGGGGCGAAACCATCGTCGCCACCTAAGGTGCCCGCGAAAGGCACGATGGGCCGGGCAAATATCGCCGCGCAAGTAGAGACACAAGATACTCCTTACCTCGAACCAGTGTCAAAATCTCGCGCCATCTATTAATTTATTATGATAATTTTGCAAAGTACTTAATCAGTTATAATTATCATAATAATAATTTCAAGACCTTTAACTATTTAATTACGATATAAAATTTGAAAATTTTCTAAAAAAAATTTCAACTTTTTAACGCCAAAAACTCTTAATAGGTGGCATTAGAAGCTTTTTACAAATTGCAATGGAAGAAAATGCTGTTTACATGGCTTAAATGGAGAGTTTCATACTTATAGGGAGCTATATATTATTTTCTTATGCTTAAAATAACTAAATCTATATCGCTAGTGTGATCGGTAGGTAGTCGGATATGCCGACCTCTCGTCCCTTGTTATTTTGATAAAAACCAATGTTAGTTGGTAAGGAGTTGAGCAGCCGACCTAATCCTTTCTTACACCAACTGACATAAAATGTAACTATCAGCCAACTCTATATGTTTGTTCTCTCGTCCGACTTCAAAGCGGAGCTGGTATCTGAAGTTGGATAAGAGTCGGACTTTAGTCGTAGGTGCTGACTAGGCCATAAAGCGAAGAATCTACCTCGAACCGACTCAAACGCGGAAGAAGCTTCATTATAACTATTCTTTAGTGTGATCGGTAGGTATTCGGATATGCCGACCTCTCGTCCCTTGTTGTTATTTTGATAAAAACCAATGTTAGTTGGTAAGGAGTTGAGCAGCCGACCTAATCCTTTCTTACACCAACCGACATAAAATGTAACTATCAGCCAACTCTATTTGTTTGTTCTCACGGCCGACTTCAAAGCGGAGCTGGTATCTGAAGTTGGATAAGAGGCGGTCTTTAGTCGTAAGTGCTGACTAGGCCATAAAGCGAAGAATCTACCTCAAACCGACTGAAACGCGGAAGAAGCTTCATTACAACTAAATCTGAAATTTTCAGTGTGATCGGTAGGCCGTCGGATATGTCGACCTCTAGACCCATATTGTTATCTTTTATTTGATAGAAACGCGTGATAGTTGGTAAGGAGTCAAGCAGCCGACCTAATCCTTCATTACATTAACCGATTTAAAATACAACTATGAGCCAACTCTATTTTATTGTTCTCACGGCCGACTGCAAAGCGGAGTTGGCAACTGAAGTTGGATAAGAGTCGGATTTTAGTCGTAACTACCGACTAGACCATAAACCGACGAATCTACCTCGAACCGACTCGAACGCGGAGCACTCGTGTTACTGGGGTAGATTATTAACTTGCATCGCATTATAATGTTCTAGTTACTGGTAATTACTAACATATATATATATAATTACTTATAGCTCAGCAGCTTCAAGACGAGAAGGGTATAATAATCTTAAAGTCTTGGTTTAAATTAATAGAGTTTTGCTTTATTAGCGCGTCAAACAAATGTTACATTCGAGGTTGTTACTAGAGTGTGACAAATTATTGCATTTACAGTTTCTTTATATATCGTTAAAAGGAAGCATAAAAAACTAATGTCGATATCTTATACAAAAAAATCATATTCATTTTTTGGCCAACTAAAATTATAACTCAACATAAAATTATTCTACACTGCCCGCCGATGAGTGAGGCTCATCCATAATCTAATTATTTTTGATATTTACATATACATATGACTAATTTATCTCCAAGGGATAGAGTAGTTGAAGAGGGCGACGCAGGCGTTGACCACCATTTACTCTAACCATATATGATCGAATGTTGTTGTCTCTCCCCTTGAATGTTTCTTCGATTACTCCCATTTTCCAGGATAGTCTTGGGGTTTTGTCCTCATGTACGAGGACTACGTCTCCGATCTTTAGGATAGTCTCCCTCTTTGGCTGGTTCACATGGTGTGCTGAGCGAAGTTCGAACAAATACTCCGATTTCCATCTTGCCCAATAGCGGTCGAGGAGATTTTGGCGATAACGCAGTCTTTTCATCAAGTGTTGTCTAGTAGTAGGAATCGGCTCTGAGATCGGGAACGTTCTGGAGGGTAAGGCCATGAGTCTTTGTCCAATGAGAAAGTGTCCAGGGGTCAAGGGAGATGGTTCACCAGGCTCGTTATATACGAATGAAATAGGCCTGGAATTGACGATCGCCTCTACTTCCATGAGTGTTGTCTCCAGCTCTTCGTATCCCAAAGTGGCAAGCCCCAGGATTCTTTTCAAGCAGCCTTTCGTTGTGCGTACTAAACGTTCCCAGAAGCCTCCGTGCCATGCCGCTCTTTCTGTTATGTATTTCCAAGTAATACCCTTGTTGCCAATGAACTCCTTAACTTCCGGGCTTCGTAGTTTTTGCCATAATTCCTGGACATCTCGGTCAGCTCGCTTGAAAGTACGTGCATTATCGGAGTACATAGTCTTGGGTATACCGCGTCTTGCTATGAATCTACTGAACGCAAGTAGAAACTTCTCCGTGGAAAGGTTGGCGACCAGCTCTAGATGTAGGGCCCTCGTAACAGCACAGGTGAAAAGGGTGATGTATGTCTTCTCCAGTTTCTTTCCGTTTCGAACGTATAAAGGTCCGGCGAAATCAACGCCAGAAGTTTCAAATGGTGGAGTCTCGGTTATCCTGTCGGCTGGAAGTGGTGCTGCTTGCATTTGGCCTGCCTGGACGTTGAATTGTTTACAGAAAACACATCTCTTAATTATTGATTTGACTTCCTGGCGTCCACGAGGTATCCAAAATCGTTCTCTGATGTCCGAGATAGTTAAACTGAGTCCCGCGTGTCCGTTTCGTTCATGATAATGCATCACTAATAACTTCGTTAAGTGATTATCCTTTGACAACACCCAGGGATGTTTTTCTCGATACGTGAATGCCCCTTTGTCCAGCCTTCCTTCTACGCATATAAGTCCATTTTCGTCTAGTAGTGGATTGAGGTCACGTATTTTAGAGTTCTCTTGTAGTGGTTGTCCATTCTTCAGCAGCTGAATTTCCTTGCCGAAGTCTTCGCTTTGGGCTTGTTGTACCCAGGTCATCTCCGCTTTGTTGAGTTCCTCGGTCTCGAGAGGTCCTTGAATTCTGTCAGTCTTCGCCCTTTGACAGTTTATAACGAATCTCCAGACCCATGCTGATATCCTTAAAATCCTTCGGTAGGAGCTACACGTTTTTAGATCTAGTGGAGCTTCTCTTGGCGATACGATACAGGATCCTTGTGCTACGTCTTGGTATTTCGTTCGTTTTTCTGTCTTGATTGTGGTGTTGCAAGGAGTTTCAACAGTCGACTTTGGCCATAATTTTTCTTCTTGTCTGAGCCAATCCGGTCCATGCCACCAAATACTGCTGCTTGTCAAGGTATCAATATTCGCTCCTCGTGTTGGAAGGTCAGCGGGATTTTCTCTTCCTCTAACGTGGCCCCACATTCTTGGTTCCGTAAGCGATTGCACTTCCGTCACTCTATATGAGATGAATGGTTTCCACTGCACGGCAGACCCCTTAATCCAGTGCAACGCAATAGAAGAGTCAGTCCATAATCTGATGTCATTGAGTTTCTTTAGGAAATTCGGTTTGAGGTAAGTGACCAATCGTGCCGCCAGGATTGCACCCATCAATTCCAGTCGTGGAAGTGTTAGTCGTTTTAGGGGTGCGACCTTTGATTTGGAAGCCACCAGAGATACTCCAATTTTCCCTTCGGTGGTGGTATAACGGACATATGCTACGGTGGCATAGGCCTTCTCGCTAGCGTAGCAGAAGATGTGCAGATCCACTTTATCCAATTCAGTCTCTGAGTGACCTCCGAAATAATGACGTGAAATTGAAATCAGATTCAGGCTTGGTAACTCGTCTCGCCATTGTTCGAATTGATTGGCCAAGGCTTCGGGTAAGGCATCATCCCAGTTTAATCCAAGCTCCCATATTCGTTGAAAGAGCATTTTTACGGTAATTATGAAAGGCGTTAGAAATCCAATGGGATCGAATATCCGTGCGACAGCTTGAAGTACGCTCCGTTTGGTTGTTGTGCAGTTCGCAAGGTATAGCAGGAGGCTTGCCAAGTCGAAGACCCAGCTGTCAGTTTCAGAGTTCCAGATCAGGCCAAGAACCTTTTCATGAGAAATGGTGTCTTTGCATTGGATTCGTTTACTATCGTCATGAATGTTTTTTTTTTTTTTTTTTTATAAGCTTTTGTCTATGAAGGGATATCCACACTAAGCCTGTGGCTTGTTTACAGGTGGGTCCCTTTACAGTGCATAGAGGGGTGGTGGCTAGCCCCTATGCCACAGCTAACCTACAGCGCCCTATACTAACTATTACCGTTAACCTCTGCAAGTTTTGATGGAAAGGAGAAACCGGGTAAGACCGCGGAGGAAAACTCCTTTTAACAAGCGGGGAGAGAACTTGCAAACTCTACGCAGAAGGATTTGTTCCCAGATTTTCACCCGGTGCCACAGTTCGGGATCGAACCCGGGATCCTCTTGCTGCGAGGCGAAAGCGCTAACCGCTACGCCACCCCACTGCTATGTCTTGCTCGTGATTCCATTGAGTTTGGAGCTCCATGTCGTTAGTCCTCCATTTTCTTAGCTTCATTCCGGCTGACTTCAGTATTGCATTTAAATCATGGTAAATGGTCTCCACCTGAGCTCTTCCGTCGCCTCCAGACGGTTAAAAGGAAGCATAATAAACTAATGTCGATATCTTATACAAAAAAATCATATTAATTTTTTGGCCAACTAAAATTATAACTCAACATAAAATTATTCTACAAAGGGAGCCTCAGCAAATGCAGTGGATGGTGACAGTGACAGTGACACTGACATTGACAGTGATAGCTCGAGCGATATGTCCATCGCGTAAGTTTTAGTTTAGGCTTAACCGCCAAGTTACTAATCTACTAAAGTGTATTAAATTTGGTTTCCAGAAAAACACGCAAGAAGCGAGCGAAGTGCAACTCGGCTGGCTCCGCTGGCAAGCCCAAATCAACAAGAAGCAGGTCAAGGGCACCTTGAAGAAGGCTGAGAGTATTGACTGTTTAACACAAAATGAAATTTACTACAGACCTCTGGGTGGAAGGAGAAAAATGACCAAGATTACACCCAAGGTTGATCTCAGGTATAATGGGGGGGAGAATGGTTCTATGTTAAGTAGATGTCCATTATTTTATTAACAATTGCAAATATTTCTCTTTATAGCAAACCTCTAGCGCGTTCAGCAGTGAGACAACCTATTGCCAGTAAACTGTTGCTCTCGTTGGCTGGAAGTCCAGTTGCTTCAAGTAGAAATGCCCAGGTGAAAATTGATAAGGATACAAGTTCTAATCATTGCATTGAAAATAATTACAAGCATTATCATCTTCTTCTTTTCCTAGCCCCAGACTACAATTGCCCAATTGGAGATGGCAGGCGAAATGCCGAGAAAGACCCTGAGAAAATAGTTTTTTTTAATTATATAAATTCGTTCAATAGTTTTTTTTAATTTTATAAATTTCAATTAATAACATGTTAAATATTATTTTCTTTATCTTTAAATTATTCTTGGGAAAAAAATTTGTTCATATCAAAAACGACTAAAGTTGATATTAAAAACTGTTCGTGCATTTTCTACAATAAAGAATGCTGGTTAAATTATATCTATATGCTCTTTGAATATCAAAATCTGAATAAATTATCAATTGCAAGTTAAAAACCACATCTGTTTAAATTATTGAAGAAAATAAAATCTATTAAATAAATTTTTGTTGTAGCCTATAATAAAGTAACTGCATTCAATTTAAATAACTATATAATTAATTTCATGTATTCTAGAATAATTAAATTTAATTTGATCATATCTTCTATAATATTAATGTTTTCATGGATGAGTTTTAATTTCAATAGGGATATCTCAATTGTGACGTCAGTGCAAAGGTAAAATGTCAGGGGCTTACCTTTGACAGTGGGTGGCCGTGTCTGGTACCACTTTGGTTCTATGGGAGAATACTGCGTGGGTGACGTCACACTAAAGCTTCTGAAATGGCTCTATTTTGAATAATAAAGAATTTATACCGAGTAGACAACAAAGACTTCAGACTTCATTACCAATCTATATCTATATAAATCAAAGTCCTGACTGACTGACTGACAGACTGACTGACTGATAATCAACGCCCAGCCCAAACCGCTTGCCCTAGAAGGCTGAAAACTTGCAGGAACGTTACTCGTAAGTAGTAGGCGCGTACTAAGAGAGATTTCCCCCCAATCCGCCGCCATCTTGAAAAATGGCGCCCAGAAATGTAAAAAATCTTCTCTACGCAACTGAATCCGCGCGTTTCTACCGATTTCGCAAATATTTAGTACACTGGTTTCCTTTAACCTATAGACGGGCTGGATGGGTTCTATTTGTTGCCATCTTTTTAAATGGTGGCCAAAAACTCAAAACCCTTCTTTATAGAATAATGTCCGCGTGAAAAATAATATAAAATGTCCCGACGGGCTGACGGGCAACGCCGAGTGCCCTCGCTCCTAGGGTGCTACAAAAATATTACCCCAGTAGCACATCTTTTAACAGTCCGTGTGTCTGCTAGGTGTCTTAAAAACTCGGGACTGATAATAAATGTAAATACAAGCCTAAAAGCAATAAAGTAAACAGTCCATTATTATTACTAATTTTATTAGTTCTTTGACAGCGTCCGAATGCTCTAAATTCAGCCTGTTTTTTCTTACACTAGAATGTATTAAGTCAGTCCGCCGGCTTGACTATATTAAGTCTCGCATTTTCAGTTATAGTCTGGTTACGAGACAATCCGTCGGCTAGACTATATTAAGTCTCGCATTTTCAGTTTTAGTCTGGTTATGAGATGGTCCGCCGGCTTGACTATATTAAGTCTCGCATTTTCAGTTTTAGTCTGGTTATGAGATAGTCCGCCGGCTTGACTATATTAAGTCTCGCATGCTCAGTTTTAGTCTGGTTATGAGGCAATCCCCCGGCATGACTATATGAAGTCTCGCATTCTTAGTTTTAGTCTGGTTATGAGATAGTCCGCCGGCTTGACTATATTAAGTCTCGCATGCTCAGTTTTAGTCTGGTTATGAGGCAATCCCCCGGCATGACTATATGAAGTCTCGCATTCTTAGTTTTAGTCTGGTTATGAGACAGTCCGTCGGCTTGACTATATTAAGTCTCGCATTTTCAGTTTTAGTCTGGTTATGAGACAGTCCCCCGGCTCTACTATATTAAGTCTCGCATTCTCAGTTTTAGTCCGGTTATGAGACAGTCCTCCGGCTTGACTATATTAAGTCTCGGATCTTCAGTTTTAGTCTGGTTATGAGGCAATCCCCTCGTATGACTATATGAAGTCTCGCATTCTTAGTTTTAGTCTGGTTATGAGACAGTCCGCCGGCTTGACTATATTAAGTCTCACACGTTCAAGGTTTAGTCTCGTTATGAGACAGTCCGCTGGCTTCTCTATATTAAGTCTCGCATTCTCAGTTTTAGTCCGGTTATGAGACAGACTTCCGGCTTGACTATATTAAGTCACCCGTGCGCTTGGCTTTGTTAAAGAGCCTGCGCGTGTATTTACGAAGCCGGCTGAGATCCGCGTTCCACCAAGGGACAAGCCTCGAGCGGTTGACGGTCTTAAGTGGGCAGTTTCGGTGAAACGACTCCATGATGGAGCACTGTAAATCACCAGCAGCCCTATCAAGATCCTTAGGTGAAGTAAGTTTAGGAATGTGACCCCCTCCGTAGCGTAGGATTAGGTCTTCCCTATAGCCGGCCCAATTAGTCCGTTTTGGATTGCGTATCTCCGTCCCCGCCGGGACAGAGGTAGTCGCGACAGTAAAGCAGATGTGCCTATGATCCGACAGAGACGGCTCATTAGACACATGCCAGTTAGACACGGAAGACACAAGGTTTTCCGTGGCTAGCGTGAGGTCAATGACCTCCCTTCTATTAGAAGTAACAAAAGTAGGTTCATTGTTTTGATTAAGAATATGGAGTTTACAACCAACTAAATATTCTAGTAAATCATCACCTCTCCTGTTGCAAACAGAACTGCCCCACGTGATGTGATGTGCATTGGCGTCGCAGCCAATGATTATTTTGTACCCTCTCTTTTCACATTGGTCGACCAAATTGATCACCTCAATTGTCGGGAGAGAGTCCGCGTCGTGGGCAAAGTATGCAGAGGCAGCCGTGATAGTCAACTTGGCATGCCCAGTGGCCAGGACTAGCTTCACGGCCGCCGTGTCCTGGGACGTGTACAGCGGTAGAGAGATACAGCAAAAATCCCTCCGAACCAGAATACGCGCCCTAGGTCTAGCAGCAGTTTGGTCATAAAATAGTGAACCTCCTGCAGAGTACCGCATAGGCCGCCTTACTATGGTGCAGATTGATTTGAATTGCACGTAGCGTCCCCATGGTCCTTAAGAGAGGGGTTCAGAAGGGACCTAGCTACACCTCATCGGTCCCGAGAGGGCTAGTGGCACCTCCCCCCCCGACAGGCAAGTTCCCAGTCCCTAGATCCTCCCCCTCACCAGGACCACTAGAACGCACATCGGCTGGATCCCGAAGGGTCCCATCCGATTCTACCAGTAGGGTGGACTCATCCATGGAAGAACAAGCTTCCGAATGAGCGACCCCTTCCCCCTCTGTGCCTAGAGCGACACCAGCGAGCTCCACAGCGAGATCCCCCATCTCGCTAGTCCCACCCCCTGCCGTAGACTCGGCTACAGTGGTTTTGGTGGTTTCCGTGTTCTGAAGGAGTTTGAAGGAACCCTTGTCCACTCCAGTAAAGCCCACGAAACCAGCTTTCTTAATGGCTTCCAATGAGGAGCCATCAATGAGCAGTACCCAGTAACGTACGGCCCTGTCCACGTACGTCCGGATACATTTCCAACGTTCAGTGGCAAAACCTGCATTAAGGGCCTTTAGGCGCCGAAACAGCACCGCCGGCTCTTTGGTGATCTGGTCCTTGGTGCGAAACATTACCTTGAACGGCTTAGGGAGTTCGCTAGCTCTCATAACTGAGAACACCGCATCCCCCACCACCGAGTAGGCTAAGTTGTCCTTCAACCATTGCCCAGTGAACGAATCCTCACAGGAGTATACTAGGGCCCCGGTCGTCAGGCTAAAGTTCGCAAGGCGCGGTAGAGGGCTCCCCGAAGGTATCCCATCCAGCGCCCCTAGAATCGCCTTCTGAATTGGGCCCACGTCTTCCTCCGTGATGACCGCCGTCGAATAGCCTTTTTTGACAATGGCCATCTTTTCTGATCTGGCGGCGTCACTATAGGACTTTGCCTTTTTCGACGCCGCCTGCGAGATACTGGGTGAGGGAGTCGAATCCTCCGCTCTGGGCCTCTTCATTGGGTTGTCACGGGCCGCCGCACCCCCAGCGGGGGTGGAGACCGTTTCAGACCCCGATTTGACCTTTTGCCGAGCAATCTGTCGTTTGAGACGACGACACACGGTACGTTTCGAGGGCTTGCCAGACACACGCACCGATGAATCGGCACGAGTATCGCTGGATACAAGCCCTTGTAAAGTGGTATCAGTGAGGGTTTTGCCCTGAGCAGACCCCTGCACCGTAGGTTTGTTTGGTTTAGTTTTAGGTAAGTGTTTAGAATCCATAAGCATCCCACGAGTAAGGGGGCAAGTAGGAGGTCACCACCCGGTAGTCCCCCACCCGGGTGGAAGGCTAGATACAACGGGGTGTCGCCTGGTGCCCCGAGGGGATCGTTAGCGATACCGTAGTTTTACTTCCCCAGTACCACGCAGCCCTCGGCACGATACCTCAACACCTTGGCTTGGGAAGGACGCGTATCCGCTTAGCCCACACAACGTAGTGGTTACCAGCTCTCACCACCGAGGAGGTGTGATACATCGCATTGTTGAGGACCCAAGCTAGCGTGTGTAAAGTTAAGAACGCGAGCGGGAGGCCAAAGCAAGGGGGAAAAGAGAAAACACTCCATCTAGCTTGCGTCCCCAACTTCGAGAGCCAACCATGAGACTAACCAAAACATATTGAAATATTATTTTTTTATTATTATTATTTCAGGCTTCAAACAAGTCTTTACTTATCATTTTAACCAATGCATATTGAAATATTACTATTTTTTATTATTATTATTTCATGCTTTAAACATGACTTTTATTTATCATTTAATTTAATAGGGTTCGTCTACTATATTTTGCAAAGCGATTAGATTCTCCAATTCATCATTGAATTCTACTCTCTTCGGTTTCTTTTTATTAGATTTTTCCGTCGCTGTGCTTCTCTTCTTTCGCTTCTCCGCAAGTTGAGGTGATGAAGGTGTCGTGATAGATAGTGCAGTGATAGATGATGATGTGGATGGAACTGGGGCTGACGCTGCAATTGGGATAGTAGACGGGAGCTGGGGAGTTGACGACTGTGGGGCGTTAAGGGCAGAGTTTATCAAGTTAACCCACGAGTCTTCTTCATCGGTGATACTTCGGTCCACTTTCTCAACCTTGAATATTAATAAAAATTGATAATTCAATTTTGAAACCTAAAATTAAAGGCCTAGAAAAGTACCCGTATCAGTTGGTTCAATCCACCAAGCTTTCGTCGAATGTTTGCGATGTTTGGATGATAGCAAAGGTGCACATCAATCGTGTTGTTTAATGGGTTTGGGCGGAAATCCACCCAAAACCCATTATTGGTTTTGCGATCCGTCACCTCAAAAAGCCGAAAATCGAATAGTGGCAAATCCGGACGCCCGGGAATGGGACCTAAAGTCGCCGTGTACCGAATTACGGCAACGGTAACATTTTTATTTAACTGAGAGCTAGAGCTGCCTGTGGTGGACATTATTCACAATGAAGATTGATGAATATAATTTTTGATACCGTAATATCTTAAATAAGGGGTGGGGGTCGCAATTCCTAGAGTATTGACTGCTTATTCGTAAATAGATTCCAATTTTCATCAATTCCCACGAAACTACTAAGGTACAAAATTCAATATTGAATTCCACCCATTATCTTCGGTGTGAAAAACAATAATGTTATTAGAGCTCCTGGGAAAGGTATAAGGGTTAATATGTACTAAAAAACTGCAAAGATTTTCACCCTATTGTGGGAGTATTTTATTTTTCTGAAGGTGCAAATAAACCTTGAAACCGTGAAGTCACATTTCCTAACCCCCCCCCCCCCCGGGGGGATCGATTATTTTTAAATTTGAGTCGAAATAAGAGTGAAACCAGATGAGGTTTTGATTTTTATTCATTTACCAATAAAGAATTTATATAATTTTGATGATTATAAATCCACGTGGAAAATAGGATACATTTTTGAAGACCACAAAAGTATTTCTTATTTTTTAAACCGTTTCTATGCTCGGCTAAACAAGAAAACTGTACCTTAAAAATACTTTAATCCATTTAATATGTATATACATGTATATACCCATGGTAATATTCCATTTAGTATATCCCTCATCCATGGCTCATGTTTCTTCTATCACCCTGTACGTATACCCAACTTTCCCCATCTCTTATATCCAACCGCACGCGATTTGTTCAAAAACCGTCAAAATTTAGCTTAATTTTCTTCTTTCCTATAATCCGATTTACCTAATTAAAAAAACACCACCGCCGCAGACAACTGTCTCGTATGGGTGAAAGGCACGATAAACCATTTATGAAATTCCAAACTAGAGCTCGCTCTCTCCTTGCCTTCCAAGAGAGACGATTTAGACAAATCGAGACGAGATTCCAACGTTATTATTAACCCGTCCCGCTCTGTTCTCATTTTACCGTGAAACTTACGTACTCTCCGTGCCGTCCAAGATGCACAAAAAAGCCGCTTCGGAAAAATTCCAGACCGTCCAATTTTCATACCTAATATTAATTTTCCCATAGGGTATCATACCCCATGTTATCTCTATGGCAAATTCATACCCATCCCGTTCTCTTATTTATATACTACTGTAGTACACTGTTTAAGTGCGGATCACTGTATGGTTGTCTCGACAGTTGGTTGTGTCGAGGGAACGGTCCGGATTTTGAATACTGCACCCATCTGCTTTACAAACGAAGTGTATTACCAGATATGCAATATCGTCAAGTATCCGGGCCCTGTCTTAAACGTGGAGTTTGTTAGGGTCCAAGATCAAGAAGACGTCCATAGCTGTGGTCCCTTGTCCTTAGGATTTGCCTACGCCTTAGCTAAGGGTTTGAATCCCAGCGCTGTAGCCTTTGACAAAGCCAAGCAGCGATCCTACATTAGAGCGTGCCTACGCGGGAAGCGGCTTCTCGTGGAGCCGCTCGGCCTCTTTGAAATCTCTTCGGAAATTACGGACGTAGATGTATATAATACAGTTAAACTTCGTCTAGTTTGTCTTGACAGCTGTAGATTGTTCGGAGAGTTTTTCTGTAGCCTCCCCAATTACACATCACGGTTCAAAGATTCAGTTCATTGCCTGATGTGCAACAGGGAATTTCACAAGAAATGCGTGTCCTAGATTTAGGCTTAGGACAGATTTTTGGCTTACCGGTGCTAGCTTTGGCTTTAACGTTCAATATTTATTTAGCTATAGGACCATTAGTAAATCTTGACACTTGCCCTCGCGTGTCGGGAGAGTTGGCGCACTCCTGTAAGCCAAGCATCTGGGCGACAAAATTTGAGGAAATACGACACGTGTCGGCGATCCTACCCTATAGGTGCCGACTGCCCCTTGTTCGCCGGAGGTGACATGACCCCACCACCCCCTTTCGTCACCTCCCAAGTAAACCTAAACTACTTCCCGTCTCGAGGCTCCCATCGGGTTGCTGCAGCGCGTACTTATCAAAGTAAAAACCCTTGCAAAAGTGTGAAAGGAGCTTAATAATATATACCGTGTGGTTGCCTGGTGGTTAAGCGTCCAGCTCTGTGTTGTTTCAACAACATTAGAGTTACCATCCAGGGGTCGTCTTCCAACCAACGGCGCTTTTTGCACATCGTGTCGGCGGGCGAATAGAAGCGAGCGAAAGTGTGAAAGGAGCTTAAGTAAAATAATCCGTGGTCGGGAAGGTTGGCGCACTCCTGTAAGCCAAGCATCTGGGCGACAAAGTTTGAGGAAATACGACACGTGTCGGCGTTCCTACCCTACAGGTGCCGACTGCCCCGTGTTTGCCGGAGATGACATGACCCATCCACCCCCTTTCGTCACGTCCCAAGTAAACCTCATCTCTTCCAATCAATATTAACGTTGGGTTGCCTGGTGGTAAATCGTCTTGCTCTGTGTTGTACAACGGCATTAGAGTAACCAACGCACTTTTCGCATCGCCATTCCCCCCCACCGCGCGCGTTGCCAATCCTTTGGTGACCCTAGACACTGCTGCTGAGGGCGCGAGGGGCAAGTTGTTAAGCATTTCATATATATATATTTCGTTTTTCACCCTAACCGCCATAGCTGTGATCCAGTTTGAGAATCCCGTCAAGGCGTAGGAACGGTAAGCCTAGCTAGCGTCGGCAATTCCGGTTTTCTTAAAATTGGCGCGTTTCTTGTGAAATAACTCGAGGCTATTGGAATAGGTCCATGAAATGTGGATGTAGTTGACCCTTTCTACGGAATTAATTTTCGTCGCGGTTTCAAGGCGGCCCGCGCTCCAATAAAGGATCTTAGCCTAACTAGCCTAATTGCTCGTGTCTTGTCGAAGGTTATACGCTAGCTAACTCGTAGGACAAAAGCTGTCGATAAGTACCGCGGATATGGTTGTCGATTGCGTATCTGGTAGTATACCTCATGGGGTTTAGTATAAAAAGGTCTGACAGATGTATCACTCCCTGTACCGTCTCGTCGCGTATTGTATTGGATTCGGGGAAAGTCATTAGCTATTCAATTGCCTAAGTCATAGAGCTGGAACGACTTTTAAACGCGCTCCGTACTCCTAGGAAGTTAATTACGTTAGAGTCCGACATTAGCAACTATCCCCCCTGCTCTCTCGTCTTTAGCACTGTCTTTAACTTTTTTCCCCTTAACTCACTGTCTAGCGAAGCTACTTATTCCACCATTTCCCGGTCTCTAGTTATTTGTCTTTTGTTTTTTGCCTGCCAGTTAAATCACCGACTTCGCTAATATTTGGGAAGCTAAAAGGCCCTAGTGGAAAAATTGGTTTCGTAGACGTAGAAAGGGTTAGATCGTGGTTATGAACTGAATTCGCCGAGCTCGCGCGATAAGCGATTCTGGTCGGTCCCAATGTGAAGGTCAACTCGCGGTTCCTAGCATTTTGGTCTTTCCTGTAAGTGCTTCTCACCAATCTAACCGCGCAATCTAAAGTGGACTTTTGTACTCTCAGTTTCGTGGCCGATGTTTTGACGTTTTTGAGAATTTCCAATTTATGACGCTTAAACAACTCGCCCGTCTTGAAATCCCGGAACGCCGCAAAGGGGGCTCCAACTCTCCCCCTCGTGCTCCATCGGGTGGTCACCCTGGTGGAGCGGAGCATAAGGCCTTGTCGTGGCTGAGGGGGCCCGAGTTCGGTGTGCTGGTTCGGGAGTTCCTTGGGTTCGCCCTTGGTTCGTCCTGTTCCTTGCCCCGTTCCGCGAACGTTATGCTCAAGTCGTATGACACGACTCCAACCCCACTTGTTCCTTTTCAAAGGGTTCCAAATACTTGAGATAACCCGGCTTTTTAATTTTTCCAGAAAGAATGGTTTGCCAAACGGAGAATCTAGTTCCGATGTACCTTGCCTTGCCGAAAGTCTCGACTTTTGCATTATAACTTATTAACGACTTTGCGTTATGTATAAATACTAGATAGATTTCAATGATCTCTTCTAGAATTGTAAATAGTTTAAAACTTTCATTGCATAATTATAAGTAAAGTAATTGAAAAGTTTCACGTTTTTCGTGACAAATAACACGTAATTCACGTAACGCGATATAAAACAATAAAAATTTATATTCGGTTAAGAAGAAAATTTGAGTCGTTTGTTTATTTACCAGTCCAGAAGTTTGCCTTTATATGTATTAACGTAAGTTTATAAGATATATGTTCCATAAGTATGACACTACTTGACTACCTCCGCTCGGTTCCTTTTTTATCTGTACTAAGCCTTAGACAGCAGCGCCCCAACAAACGTCCCTTCTCACCTCGAATCTATGAACTACCTCAATTACCTTTCCGCCTTATTCCATATGGCCGGAAGTTAGGCTTATCTCAGGATTTGTATAGGGGAGTAACGGAAAGAAATTAGAGTAAGCCCCAGTAGCACAAGCCTTCCGCATAACAGTCGGTTAAATGTCGAATAGTCGGTTTACGGTCCAGTCGGCTGTACCGTGCTTATTCCGACTTTTTTCCGACTCATGGAGCCGACCACTTCTTTTAGTTGGCAATGCCGACATCTATCTGACAGTTGGAACTGAGATGGTTTAAAGTAGGCTTGCTTACCGTCTAGAAAATTCCAACTTATTTTTTGCCAATTGATTACCGACTCTTTCGCGCTAGTCGTTATTGTGACGTTTAAGAAGAGTAAAATTAAAAGCAAAGTTATTCTTAGGCCGTTTAGTAACCGACATTTATCCGACAGTTGGAACTGTGGTGGTTTGAAGTAGGCTTGCCTACCGTCCTAAACATGTAACCCATTTTTGCCAATTGATTACCAACTCCTTCCCGCTAGTCGGTATTGTCACGTTTAAAAAGAGTAAAATGAAAAACGAAGTTGTTGGTAGGCCTTCTTTTTCCGTGGGACGGTTTTTTTGACTTTTACTATTCCGCATATGCCACCAAAATATTTTTGTTAAATATTTAACTTATACTATATTTCGACCCACAATCAGAAGTTGATAAAACTATATTTTTGGCAACACTAGAAACATAACCTTACAAAAAACTGCAAAGCAAGAAAACACATCTGTTTTTCTAGATTGAATTTTCCCTCCTGTAATTTCTCGGGTCAGGTGACACGCCTCTGTTCTATTGGCGTAACTAAGGTAACGCCTTGCACGTCATCATCGAAGAGGGCGCTGCTAGTGCGAAAGCAAGTCAGCCTTTCCAGTATCTCTGACGCTGCTGAGTCGTTTAAACGAGATTTTAGTGGTCGAAAATGATTAGTTCTAGGCTTGCTAACTTTCAATTTCATCGCTAAGGTTCTTTGTCACACTATATAAACTAGAAACGTCTTCGTTTGTCACGTAAGGTTTGAATTTTGTTATTGTATTATCAATTCATGTACCTCTTAGAGCCAGTTTTATGCATAAGCCTTTGCTTTTTACCTAGCTTCTCATCTGCTGGGAACCACACCCCTATAAAGTGAAACCAAAACTTAAACGTTTATGTATACCTTCAGTTTCTTTGTTTGAATATAAAAGAAGCAAGTGTTTTGGGGCGCTTGAAGTTCAAAAACCTTCTATATTAAGTATTTTAAAGATTTTTGTTTGAGAAAATAAGACTGAATTCCAAAATAGATCTCAATTTGTTTTAGTCAGAGAATTTTTATGCGGTTTCAAACATTTTAAGAGAAAAATGTGTGAAATAATACCCTTCAGAATTGTATGTTTTTCTTTTTCCTTAAAAAAATTTGGAAGCGTATAATAATATTTTTCATTAAGATTTTTGTATTTAAGAGATAGTAACTGGCCACATCGAAGATATTAACAATGAATATTAATAAATGCTATAATTGATGTAAATATTATACTCGCCCTGAAAAATTTTACTTTTTGTTGAAACCAATTAGCTAGGCAGCTAATATTTCCATTCGACTAGTCGTGTAATATTGAATACATTGTTTAATATTTGAAATTATTATAATTGATGCTCAACCTGTATGTTACTTGAAATATTCAAAGTACAAATTCTTAAGTGATTTTCATTGAAAATGTATTAAAGAAATTTGAATAATAGGTATCAGTTCTTTACTATAAGCGAATGAAGCCTCGAGTTAAGGCTTGATCGTCGCAAAACCGTCGGACCTCTTGCTGACAGGCGGTTAAGTCGACTCTCAAACGTGTTGGATGAGAGTCGTATTTCATTCGTGTCGTGTAAACCAGTGGGCCGTCGTCCCACCGGGCGGACATTTCGACTCTCAAACCCTTACTCTACCAGCCCTTTACCGACGATTTACCGTTCTTATACCTTAAAGCCGCGAAATCGTCGGATTGAGCGCGGCTTTAGGTAGGCATAATGACGCCGACCTATAGTCGGCCAACAGTCGTTTTATAATCGCCTCATAACAGTCTGAAAACCGGCGGGCCGTCGTCCCGCCGGGCGGACATTTCGACTCTCAAACCCTTACTCTACCAGCCCTTTACCGACGATTTACCGTTCCTATACTAAAAAGCCGCGAATTCGTCGGATTGAGCGCGGCTTTAGGTAGGCATAATGACGCCGACCTATAGTCGGCCAACAGTCGTTTTATAGTAGCCTCAAAACAGTAGGAAAACCGGCGGGCCATCGTCCCTCCAGGCGGACATTTCGACTTTCAAACCATTACTCTCCCGACTTATTAGTGACTTTTTACCAACTCGTCGGTAACACACAAAGCCGACCATGTAGGCCCTACGTCGGCAGTGCTACTGGGGAGGTGAAATTCTCGCTTCGAACGAAAGTATATTTCTTTACGCAATTCACAAAACAATAAGACATAATCAAGAAGAAATTTATATAAGAAGGCCCAAAATGACGTCAGAGAGTAGGGGTGACCCTATAAACCCAAATTTTTTACCCCCTTCCTCCCCCCTTTAAAGGGAGGTAAAATTTTTTTGGGTTTATAGAGTCACCCATTGCGTTGGGGGGATGGGGGGAATTTATGACGTCACGTGATGTTGTTGGCGGGAAATTTGAATTGTTGAGCCACCTGGTGGTGGTTTTCTTGATGACGTCACGGCTAATTTTTGATGACGTCACGTGGCTGGTACCTAAAGGGATAGGCTTATGCTATTGTAGGCTTATGCCATAATAGATTCTGAGAAAGATAGGCTTATGCTAGGTTATTCTAGGCTTATTATTATTAGGAATGGGATTTTAAATCAAAAAACATTAAATAAGCGTGATAATAACATACATAGTTAAGTTAAAAGAATAATCAATTAAGGTTTATGCTATATTAGGTCGTGAAAGAAAGGCTTATGCTAGGTTTATTCTTTTGTAAATGCTGAAAAAGAAAGGGTTTTGGTATTTTAGGCTTATTCTATGGTAGATCCTGGTAGGCTTATGCTGTATTAGATTCTTTGGTAAATGCTGCAAAAATATACTCTTATGCTATGGTAGATCCTAGACGTTTTAAAATAGCTTCGTACATGCATTTTATAACTTGATCATTCAAAAGATTGTAGTGAAATTTCATAAAACTAAATTTATCGTTCAGTTTTTATGCCTCGGTCTTTGTTAGAGTGAAGACGCTACCCTCGTTGAATACTATCTCCCCTCCATAACGGAAACTTTTATTTTCAAGTTTAAGTAACGATAATTACCCCAGTCGCTGAATAGATCTTCGTCCACTCCTCCATAAATTCCTTCAAAACGTCTTCCGAGATGGTAACGCCGAAAACGGCATAACATTCATCCCCATAGTCTAACGAGTGCATTTGCGCGGTTTTCTTGAGAGTTCGGGTTGATATTTAGCCTGAGGGTATATTGACTGATGCTTATCTTTTTTATTGTCCTTTCTTCAATTGGCTACATACCAGGTGGTTTAGGACCTTAAAAGAAGGGCGTGGCTAAAACGTAACGAATGGAATCTATCCCCGTCGGCTTTTTATTTATAGGTAGAATAACCTGGTGGTGGTTTTCTTGATGGCGTTAGCACTAATTTTTGATGACGTCACGTGGCTGATACCTGTAGGGATGGGCTTATGCTAGGCTTATGGTATGGTAGATCGTGAAAAGATAGGCTTATGCTAGGCTTATTCTATAGTAGATCGTAAAAGATATGCTTATGCTTGGCTTATTCTATGGTAGATCGTTAAAGATATGCTTATGCTAGGTTATTCTATGGTAGTTCCTAGTAGGTTTATACTATATTAGAGCTTGAAACATAGGCTTTTGCTAGGTTTATTCTTGGTAAATGCTGAACAATATAGTCTTATACTAGGTTATTCTATGGTAGATCCTGGTAGGTTTATACTATACTAGTTCTTGAACTATGGGCTTATGCTAGGTTATTCTATGGTAGATCCTGGTAGGTTTATACTATACTAGTTTTTGAACCATGGGCTTATGCTAAGTTATTCTATGATAGATCCTGAAACACTGGCTTATGTTAGGTTATTCTAGTTGTATAGGCGGAACAATCAGAGTTTGTATTAGGTTTAGAACATTTAATGAGCACGAAAATCTGATTTTTCATAGAAATATTACTACCGTTTTTTCATACGAATACTACTAAAATACACATGAATATTGATTAAAATACTGGCATTTATATAATACTACCTTAAAAAACACCAATTTTACCCTGCACAAGTGGCTTATTAGAAACTAATACTGAACTTAATACAAACAATACTAAATTACACGTGATTTATATAAACTACATGCAAAAGTTATAGTTGGTTACTACTAAAATACACATGAATATTGAATAAAATACTGGCATTTATATGATATTACCTTAAAAAACACCAATTTTACCCTGCACAAGTGGCTTATTAGAAACTAATACTGAATTTCATACGAATAATACTAAATTACACGTGATTTATATAAAATACATGCAAAGGTTATAGCTGATTACTACTAAAATACACATGAATATTGAATAAAATACTGGCATTTATATAATACTACCTTAAAAAACACCAATTTTACCATGCACAAGTGCCTTATTATATACTAATGCTGAACTTAATACAAACAATACTAAATTACACGTGATTGATATAAAATAAATGCAAAGGTTATAGCTGACTACTAATACTAAAATACACATGAATATTGATTAAAATACTGGCATTTATATAAAACTACCTAAAATAACACCAATTTTACCCTGCACAAGTGGCTTATTAGAAGTTAATACTGAATTTCATACGAATAATGATACTAAACTACAAGGGATTTATATAAAATACATGCAAAAGTTATAGTTGAATACTGGCTAAAATACACATGAACTACCTAAAAACACCAACTTTACCATGCACAAGTGGCTTATTATAAACTAATACTGAATTTAATACGAATAATACTAAAGTACACATGAATATCGACTAAAATACAAACATTGTTATGATGCAAAGTGAAACATACCCTTTTTTATGAAGCAAAAGTTGATTTGTATTAACTATGATGCTTCCACAATTCTATTTCATCTCAAAAGTCACTGCCGTACCTGATTTAAATCTCTGGTGAATCATCTGTCCATTTGTAACACGGGCACAAGTCCTTAATCCGGTATTTAAACTCACTGCACAGTGAACAAAAGTTTCGCTCGACAAGAAGATGTCTTCGCTCTTTATGGGTCGACATACGGATAAGGTTTTTAGATTGAACTAAAACACAACGTCTGAAGTGCGCTTAGTCACGTGATGTGCAGAAATAATTTAATTGGCCGCAGTCAGGCACGTCTTTTAAAGTCCCATCACAATGAGGGTAGTGTAGATGACCCGTACGTGGCATGGGGGCATACCCTAGTTTTTTGAGGTTTTCATGAACATTTTCGGCCATACCGAAAGAGATGTGGTCAGATGAATGAAATATACCGGAATATTTCTTATTATGCTAAGAAACTTACCGATCTTAACATGTCCGAGTAAAGTATACACGAATATGGCTAGACTGTCTCATATGTTTTCTATTTAGCACACATTTTAAGGGACATTTTTACCAAAACTAGAATTACATATTACGTAAGGTGCATGGGAGGAAACACATGATTTCTTACTAACCTTGTCACCAACCTTTCTCTCCAGAGTTCGGAGTGAAATGACTCTCTATAGTTTACAAAATTCCCGTTTGGCCACCCAGGTGTGTGTTATATGACATTTAAGGGGAGGAGGAGGTCGAACCTGGTTCATAACAAAAGAAATTATCCCAATCTGTTTTTTACTTATAGGTAAACTCGTTCAGACGTGTCGTAATGGCTTTTGGGGGCGTGGTCGAACCAGTTGTATTGTTATCAAGGGAATTTATTTTGTCCTTTCTTTAATTGGACCACCCACCAGGTTTTATGACATTACAAGGGGAGCGAGGGTAAACCTTTATCCCCATCTGTTTTTTATTTATAAGTAAACACGTTCAGACGTATCTTAAGGGCTTTGGGGTGGTGGTCGTACCATTTGTATTGCTATGAATGGAATTTGTATTTAGAGTGATTTATTGCTTTGTTAATTGGTGGTCCATCCTACCACCAAACATTTAATTGATTCCAGGTGGTTGCCCCGAAGGCATTATCCGGACAAGTCTCAACAAGTTATGTTTTTGTAGCGTTAGCAGAGATACAACATATCATTAGACCGAAGCATTAACCTAATACCTACTATATTTATCAAAATTATCAACCTCGTAATCAAAAATTTGTGGAAAACGTAAAACGGTATTGAAAGAAGCATCTTTCACAACGCATTTCGTGTTAGAAGTAAAAAACAATCGAAACGTTTTTGATCATTTGGGTTACAATTGACCGACACGAAAAAGATAATTTAAAATTCCTAAAACCCCATAGGAATGCATAGGAAAATGAATAAAACACCGAAACGAAATCAGTCGTTTAGCATACATTCTACCGACACGAAACAGGTCATTTGAAAAACATTTCAAATTGTTAAAAACGTTCAGTTAAATTTTTGCTAAATTTATCAAAATTACCCTTTGTTTCACCAAATAACTTTCAATTTAGCATCGATTAAGAATTTGGGATACATTCCTTAACGGTATATACTCCACCCTAAGGGGGTGGGTGTGAGGGGGAATGAGATCAACAAAGATCTTATGGGCATAATAAAATGATTGTAAAAATAACTCACTCTGACACGCTGAAGGGTCCGTTACCATTAGGTGGGGGAGGTTGCTACGTTCTCCCCATCCCCATTGTATGTTGTGAGTTGTTATGGAGTCAAGTACACAAAGGTTGACAAGAATACGCCAGATCTTGGAGTACAACCCCCTAAAAACTACTTTTGGGAATGCTGGAATTCCTTAATCTCTGGTTTCAGAGTTTGGACGAGATTTTTTGAAGAATGACGTCATCTTACAAACATGTTGAAACGCGCCCGTAAAGAATAACTTAATTAGTTTGTTAAGAAATACTCTTTGTAATCTCTTTTGTACTTTTAAAAAATAAATGTGTCACCTTTTAAATACTGTTTTCTTTTATTTCATATATTAAGTAATGGGGGGTAAAAGAGAGGGGTATGAACTATTGGTGATAAATAAATCGAATATATCTATCATCATATTCATTGATCATCATTAACTCGGAGCTGCAGAGATATACTTTTTACTCCTGGCCTCAAGGTGGAAACTATAAAAAAGCTTTAAGCAGAGCGGGGTTTTATTCGTTACATACCGATGATCTCCCGAGGGCCATAAAATAAATTAAAGACAACTTACTTCTTAATCCAAATATAGAAGAGTAATCTTCTTAAGTTTTAAAAATAATACTGAAAAGAGATAAACCCGAACTAGTCGGTACACTTTGACAGTTTTACAGTAACAAACAAGACGGCCCAAGGGCTCGTAATAGTAGCCATATCGTACGAGTGAATAGCCTCTCTATACCCTACCCTAATGAGTGGATAACCCCTCTATACCCTACCCTAATGATGGCTCTCGAAGTTGGGGACGCAAGCTGGATGGCGCGCTTTCTTCCCCCCCTTGCTTTGCTGCTCCGTCGTTCTTTTCGCCTGCGCGGCCGCCAGCTTGGGTCCTCAACAGTGCGTTGTATCACACCTCCTCGGTGGTGAGAGCTGGCTAACCACTGCGTTTTGTGGGCTGAGTTGATACGCACCTTCCCAAGCCAAGGTGTGCAGGTATCGTGCTGAGGGCTGTGTGGTACCGGGGAAGTTAAACTACGGTATCTCGAACGATCCCCTCGGGGTACCAGGCGAAACCCCGTTGTAATTAGCTTTCCACCCGGGATGAGGACTACCGGGTGGTGACCTCTTACTTGCCTCATTACTCGTGGGACCTTTATGGAAACTACAATTAAAACTAAAACTAAAAATAAACCTGGGCATGGAGCCGGCTCTGCCGGCACCCAGCCTTCTCTCAGGGAAGGAGGCAACTCCCAACCTGCTTCTGGGCGAGCTGCTGCCTCCGGCAGCACCCACCCTCAATCGGCGGAAAGCCAAAATTCGCTTCCTGCCCCTCAACTGGGTTCTACCAAGTTGAGTGAGGCTAATAGGAGGCGAAAGGCCAACCGCCGAAGAAAACAAGCCCTACAAGGTGGCCAGAACTCTGCACTGGGTATAAGAGATACGGGCCGTGATGGGACTCCTGTACCTTCGGGTGCTGGGAGTAACGTCTCGGGTACGGACTCTACGCCTGGTGCAAGAGAAGCTACCACCTTTTCTGGGAAGAGAGCTAGGACAGAGGACTCTGATCCCTCGCCTAGCTCACAAGCGGCGGCGCCAAAGATGTAAAAGTAGGCATAACAATAGACTCGGTTACAGGCTTATTCAGGTTAGTTTATGTTCAGCCCTTTAGGGCCGTTTTCACATTCACCCGACCTGTAATATAGTCTGCTCTATTGTTAACTAGTTTCAGTTCTCTGAAGTTGTCTAAGTGATAAGTTCGCTTATTATTATGTCATTATTACTAATTATATTTTGGAAATAAAATACACTGCACCGGATTAGTTTCGACTTGGTATTCATTGATAGAATTCAAGAACCTTAACATGGTAGCAGAGCGTGGTTCTTAGACGGATTGCTATCAGGGGGGACCAAGGCTTAACACCACGGTAAAGTCGAGTAATTCAATATGGCGGAAGGCAACGAAGGTATGACAGCTTTTGAATTCAAGAAATTATCCGAAGATAATTATACTTTATGGAAATTCAACATGAAAATGGCGTTACTGGACTTTGGCCTATGGGGCATTGTCAATGAGACTGAAGAACCTCCTGCAGAATCAGCACGAGCAGAAGAAAGGGAAAGATATCGTCTACGACAGGAGCGAGCACTATCGAAGATTTCCATGGCAGTTGATGATGAACATAAGCATCTAATAGAATCCTGTAACACAGCTGTAGAAGCTTGGAAGCTTCTGGAAGAACAGCATGAGCCCATATCTCGTACACGAATATTGATGTTACGTACAGAACTGCAAAACCTGCGATATACTCCTCCAGAATCAATGGCTGTATACTTAGCAAAGATGCAAGCGATAGCGACGAAGTTGAAGAAAGCCGGCGGCACTATTCCAGACGAAGAGATAGCATATCAGATGATACATATGTTACCAAAGGAATACGACAACGTGGGCTTTACCATTTGTGGGTTATCGAAGGAAGAATTCACGCCACAAAAGGTAAAGACGTTACTGATTGCGGAATATGAGCGATTAAAGCAGCAAGCGAAAGCGGCGGCATCGGAAGATGCGACATACCATATAGGGTTCTCATCAACGGTCACCGCAAGAACAAACGCTCGTTCTCAAGGACAACGTAACGAAACAAAGAAAGAAGTTGAATGTTTCACTTGTCATAAAATCGGCCATTTCTCAACTGGATGTCCGGATAAACAAAAGAAAGAAAGGCAAAAAAAGTCAACAAAGAAGAAACGTAAAGGGCAAGTCATGAATTTCTACGCTTCTGCGATGACTGCCACAACAGATGAAGAACAATGGGTGTTAGACAGTGGAGCCACTCACCATTTTTGCAAGCGCCTGGATTGGATGATCAACGTGAAGGAAATAACGATAGCTAAGTCTTACTGCGACGTCGCCAGCATTGTCAAGATGGCCATCGTTAAAGATGGCTATCCTACTAATGCGGTCACGGATGCGGACGTTGTTCCCATCCAGGCCGCTATACTCGACGCACTGGACGCTGAGCTCTCCTTGGAAAGCTCGCTGGCGCGTCCCCTAAATTTCCACATCATGGCTGGGGCCATGATCTATTCATGTGGAGATTCTGCGACCGGTGAATGGCTCGTGAAGGTGCTGCACCAGAATGAGCGTGCCATATGGGGAACACGGCTATCAGTGATGAAAGCCTGTGAGCTCCCGAAGCCGTTCAAGGTGTCCTTCCGTACCAAGGACCGTCGCACCACTGATCCGGCGGCTCTTCTCCGGCGACTAAAGGCCTACAACGGAAGGTTTCTGACCGACTGTTGGCGGTGCCTGAAGTCGTTCGATGAGAAGAGCACCAGACGCTGGATATTCCTAATTGATGGCTCCTCCATGGAGGCCATCAAGGAGGCCGGCTTTGAGGGTCTCACTGGTGTTGATGTCGGGACTTTCAAGGTCCTGAACGCACCACAGGACCCTCTTCAGAAGGTCTCTGAAGCTTCTGATGATGAAGGCAATACCGCAGCCAGCGTGAGTGGGGAGCTGGCCGCAAATATTGCTGGAATTAACTTAGAGCCGTCCTTTCCAGATGGCTCGGACATAGACCTCGGGACAGAGTCCGACTTTTTGAAGGACTCTGATACCGAGAGGACTTCCGCTCCTGACACTTGGATGGAGATGGAGGCCGGGGCTGCTGCTGGCGGTGGCGAAGGAGATACCGGTCCTGGATCGGGACTCCAAGCTGCTGCCAAGTAGCGGCTAAGGCCGTCTCTCTTTCTGTGGCATGAGCATTAAGGTGATCCAGATCAACCTGCATCACTGCAAAGCAGCCTCGGCAGTCCTTTGTCGGAGGTTTGCCTTAGAGGGCCTGGATGTGGCCCTCATTCAGGAACCTTGGATCCAAAATGGTAAAATCCTTGGTTTAAAGAATGCAGGTAACATTACTTATGATTTTACCTCACTCAACGCCAGGGCGTGTGTTCTGACAAGGAAGGGTCTCGATACCCTTCCGCTTCCGAACTACCTCACTAGGGATACTGCTGTGATTAGGGTACTGCCCTCCTTTTTTGGAGAGGCAACTGGCCTTGTCATAGCGTCTGCTTATTTTGCACATGATGCCACGGACTCCCCCCCACCACAGGAGGTTGCCGCTCATGTCGACCACTGTGAGCGGCAGGGGACAGGCTCATTCTAGGCTGTGATGCCAATGCTCATCATGTCACGTGGGACAGCAGCGACTGCAACAAACGTGGTGATGACCTGCTTGAATATCTGGTCGGTACGAACCTGCATATTCTCAACAGGCACAATGAACCAACCTTCGTTACTTCTAACAGAAAGGTCATTGATGTCACCCTTGCCACAGATAATATCAGTCTGTCGGTATCTAACTGGCATGTGTCTGATGAACCATCTCTCTCAGACCATAGGCACATCTGCTTCTCGGTCGCAGTCAAGTCAACTTCGATTAAGACGGAACTGCGCAACCCTCGTCGGACCGATTGGTCCGGCTACAGGGAGGAACTTTGCCTCCTACTCAGAGGTAATGCTCCTAAACTTACCTCGGTGCTGGAATTTGATTTGGCTGTTGATCTCATGCAACAGGCCAAGCTCAGCACCATTAAGGTGGCAGAAGGTGAGTTTACCAAGTCAGGGACTGATACCCTAAAGTATATGCCTAAGGTACACTTTCCGGACTCCAAGGTTTTTGTCCCCACATGCACCGATGCTCTCCCCGTGTACTTTCGGAGAGCACACAGGGCGGACTGGGGCATTGCCAATAAGATAGTTACATACTCCAGACTTAAGTGGGCTGTCAACTCGTTTCAGCCCTATAAGTCCCCTGGTCCAGATGGCGTCTTTCCTGCCCTCCTTCAGGAAGGTATAGACGCCATTGGCTCCTATCTGTGCAGGATATTCAGGGCCTGCATTGCTCTGGCGCATATTCCGGATATCTGGAAGCGCTCGAAGGTTATCTTTATTCTCAAACCTGGGAAGGCGAGCTATCTTGAGGCCAAGGCATTTAGACCCATCTGTCTTACCTCTTTCTTCCTAAAGATTTTAGAGAAATTGGTGGACAGGTATTTGCGGGATGGTATTCTCTCCCATACTCCCCTGTCCACTGCTCAGTTTGCCTATAAGAAAGGCAAATCTACGGAGACGGCGCTCCATGGCATTTTGAACTGCCTTGATAGGGCCATCGAGTTCAAGGAGATGTCTTTAGCCATCTTCCTTGATATTGAGGGAGCCTTTGATAGGGTCTCTAGTGAAGTTATTCTTCGCGCTGCGGAGCGGTTTGGTATTGACGACACTCTGTGTCGTTGGATACACTCCATGCTCACGAATCGCAGGGTGACGGCGTCTCTTCTCGGGGAATCCCTG
This sequence comes from Phalangium opilio, assembly GCF_054372755.1. NCBI lineage: Eukaryota > Metazoa > Arthropoda > Arachnida > Opiliones > Phalangiidae > Phalangium > Phalangium opilio. Next base: position 1,645,480 of record NW_028324186.1, on the reverse strand, counting down.
GAGATCTCCACCGACCGTGGCTGTCCACAGGGAGGGGGTTCTGTCCCCTCTTCTTTGGTGCCTGGTGGTGGATGAGCTGCTGGGTCGACTCGGGGAGGGGGGTGTCACACTTTGGCTATGCAGATGACATTGCAGTGATTGTTACGGGGAAGTTCCCTGCAACGATCGCTGCACTGATGAAAACTGCCTTGCATGTTGTTGAGGAATGGTGTAGGGATGTTAACCTCACCGTCAATCCCAACAAGACTGTCCTTATACCGTTTACTCGGAAGAGGACCAATGGCCTCTTCAATGATATTTCCTTCTTTGGACAGGTTTTGAAGAAGTCCACCGAGGTCAAATACCTTGGCGTGACCTTTGATGCCAAGCTTACTTGGAAATCCCATCTTGATCTTAGCATCAAGAAAGCCAAAATTCTATTCTGGCGTATAAGAAGTTCAGTCAGCAAATCCTGGGGCGTAAGCCCCAGTGCCGTGAACTGGATTTATACTAGAATCATCAGGCCAGTGGTCTCCTATGGAGCTCTTGTCTGGTGGTCCAGGGTTCGCCTTAAAACAGCCCAAGATGAACTACGCAAGCTTCAAAGGCTGGCGTGTATCGGCATCACGGGGTCCATGAGGACTACCCCCACAGCTTCTCTGGAGATCCTTCTGAATATGCTTCCTCTCCACCTCTTTATTGAGGAGGAAGCTATTATGGGAGCCTGTAGGCTCAACAACCACGGCTGGTGGAAGCCCAAGCACTGGGACTTCAGTCACACCAAGCTCTTTAGTGAGTACAGCAGTCTCGAGCCATCACTTGCGATGGTCTCAGACAAGTCTGTTGTATCATATCATTTTGACAAGCCCTTCAGCGTGCACTTTCCTAGTCGCACTGATTGGGAGACCAACCCAGTCCTTGGTACTGGGGGGGGGAGACCGTCTGGTTCACAGACGGCTCGAAGACGGACACTGGAGCTGGTGCCGGAGTCTACTGCTTGACCAAGAAGTTTGGTTTTTACGAGAGCTTCGGCAACTTTGCCAGTGTTTTCCAAGCGGAAATCATGGCCATTTGTTTATGTGCGGATTTCTGCATCAAGAAATATTACCGCGGACGGACGATTCATATTTATTCGGATAGTCAGGCCGCCCTCATGGCACTGAATCAGTGCCTTGTTGACTCAAGACTGGTCCTCAGTTGTCTGGATTTGCTGTGTTCTCTGGCTGCCCGCAACAAGGTTCAATTGCTGTGGGTGCCAGGACACTGCGGATATCTGGGCAATGAAAGGGCTGATATGTATGCCAAAAGGGGGGCTGAGGCGAAGTTCTTCGGACCTGAGCCTGCGGTTCCCATCCCCAATGGCATCATTCGTCATAGGATTCACTGCCGGATGTCTGCACTTCAACTGCAGCTCTGGCTTGACATGGATGGGCAGAGACAAGCCAAGGAGTTTGTCCCGGGTCCTTCTATCACTAGGGCAAAGGAACTGCTTGCCCTCACCAAAGGCAAAATTAGGCTGGTCACCAGTCTCCTCACTGGACACTGCCCGCTGAATAGGCACCTGCACTTATTGGGCATCGTTGATGACCCACTCTGTAGGTTCTGCCGAGAGGTAGAAGAAACCTCCTCCCATATCCTCTGCAGCTGCGACTACCTCGCGGCCATGAGGCTTGAGCATTTTGAACATGCATACTATGGAACCTCACCAGTTCTCTACTGTCTCGGCCAATCGGATTCTCCGATTCATCGAGGCGACAGGACTCTTCGCAGTCTAACTAGCTCGGGGCGCACAATATACCCTTGGTATCGGTGCTCGACGCGGCGACGCGTCACCCCTTTCAACAATACAATACAAATACCCTAATGAGTGAATAGCGCTATCATTTTCAATGCTTAAATGATTTACCGTGCATAAAATCAGAGTGAATAGCCCCTCGATTCCCTACTCTAAACAGTCGGGGAAAATCGTTATCTATTTAATTAGCACATACAAAAAAAGAAAATGAATATAAAAACCCCAAACATACAAATTCATAAGTATCAGACCCCACTGATAAAAATTCAAAAGTATCCGACCCCACAGATTAAGAGGTACCCCACCCCACATCAACCCGACATTTTAGAGATGAAAATAAATGATAAAAAACTCGGGGTTTCTATCAAGTCTCTATGGCTGACTGGTAGAATGTTTGTCTACTACGCCAGCGACCCGTGTTCGATTCCCGGGTCTGACCTGAAAAAATTTTAATAGAAATTAAATCTCTAACCGAGCCCAGTAACCCCTATGGGTGGGTTGTGGTAATATAAAGTTCCTTTTAAGCTAAAATCTGACAATAACGAAGCGACAACCCCGGCCACCACCACCACCACTACTACTACTACTACTACTAAAATCACAGAAGATTAGAAAGGAGGAGGAGCATGTAACATGGAGGCAAATATACCCTGCGAGATCTTAGGAGTGGAAACTCCAAAGAATCTGGCAGCCATGTTACATCCCCCCTCTTTAGGAACTATGTTTATCACAAAACGAAAAAGGAAAAAGGGTTACCCCGAGGAACCCAAAATAATTGGCAGGGGTTAATATTTATGTATCACAAAGTTTTTTTTCATTGTTTTTGTTTTTTTTTTCATCCACTTCATTGCCTGTTTTCGTCCTCGCGTTTTTGTTAAAAAAGGGATTGCCTTATTTTTAATGCGGCTTGGCTCCTTTTCCACGGGCAATCAGACACGACACGATGCCGAACTTTACGGCATCGCCAACAAATTGATGTATTCCATATCAAGGGGTGCTTAGCGTCCGCGATTAGAGAAGAAATTAGCATTTTAGGGAGGGTTTTTTAGGGGTCCAAGCCGCTCCCAAATTTTCTCGTCGTCGTCGTCAGGGTCCTCCGAAGGGCTCCACTGGCGCGTAGAGGAAGGGCAATTCTGCGAGGAGTTTTCTAGTTCAGGGGTAGACTTCGCAAGGATTTGCGCCTTGAACTTGTGATGTACTGTAATAGGGATGTTAACGTCCATCTGGCGGTGAGGTTGGGGAAGAAAACGTGCTGTCAGCTTCATGTCCAAAATCGTCACAATTGCGAAATTTTAGAGCTTTTTCCGGCTCCTTCGGGCAATAGTCCTTCAACACTTTTACGGATTTCTCCGTCTTGCTGATCCGCCTCCTTGGGTTCTCTACTCTTTCTTTTATTCCCTTAGGGATGACGAATATCCAAGGTAAGGGATGGTTGTTGGATGCCATCTTTAACAAAAAAAGGTTTATTAATATTAGAGCCTGAGAGATAAACTCCCATGGAAAAATAGAGATTGGCTCTCGGGCAAAAGAGAAATGTTCCCTGGTTAGGTTTTTTATGTTATTATTCTGGAGGTAAACTTGGACCTTGTAAGGTGACCTTAATCGTTTATTGTCTGGAGGGCTATAGTAAATATCGACTTCATTGCCTCCAGGCCTAACCGTTGCCCATTTGCACACCTCTCTTCGCCATCCCAATCGAAAAGGCTCTAAATAAGCATCGGTAAGGCATCGAACTAACTAACGCTAGGGACGGTCCGCAAGCATGAATATCTGAGAAATGTTCGGTGACAACGCACCCTATCGAGCATTTGGTGCGAACCGGAAAAGTGATTCAATTTTTAAAAGGAGGGGGGGTAGCAAAAATCCTCAAAAGGAGTCTGCCATACTTCCAATTGAGACTGACTAAGGCTTAGTTTGGGTCTACCGTCTATTTAGTTTAGTTTACCTGTTTTGCCAATTACCATCGCCTTTCTTGACGCATGGAACCAAAGCTCGATGAAAATAAAAAATGTTTAACGCGAACACATGCGAAACGCTAGGAATTTTAGCTCCCACGAAAAACAAAAGGGAGATAACTGATAATGAAATCACTTTAGTAGTAGGGACTATACAGATGCGCAGAGATCCAAGATGGCCGCCACCCCAAGATGGCCGACAGACCATCATCTACCAAACTCAAACCAAACTTTTCAGACAAGTCTGGACTAGCCCGAGCTCCTGCCTGTTAGTTTCAACCCCCCATGACATCATCTTCTTAACTTAAACCAAAACTAAACCTATATTCAACCTTGGCGTCGTCTCCTACCGTCTAGTAATGGGCGTCAACCTTGCATATTGTAGGCATAAAGTTAATAAAGAAAAACAGCCAGATTTTAATACACCAGATATTTTACTTTTCATAAGATGTACAGATATGTGTAATAAATAAATACAAAATATATATTACAAAATAATCAACGATAAGCAAGGATAAACAAACATGTTTTAAAGAGTTCATTGTTCACGTTGACCCCGTATCGTTATTTGACTCGGAAGAGCGATCAGTGGAGGGACGTCGGGGTTTATTTTCCAGCTGTTTTCTGCTTCGCCGCTCAATTTCGTAAAGAGTTAACAAAACGTTAACTATCAACTCGTAAACAAAAAAGAAAATGAGGCATAGCATATTGGGCGGGTTACAAAAGCAAATGATAATTAAATAGCTAGTACGTGATATATATGTAATATAATAGCAAGGAAAGCGATATTGTTGATTGGTTCCTACTTGGCTTATTAGGCGGGGTGTAAGTAAAGAGATAAATTTCATTGGATAGGTTAATTAAGGTGGAGTTAGAAAATAAGCCTATAATTATAAGTCTGGAAAGAATATACAAATATGCAAATAAAGATTTTAATAACAGATATTATACAATAACATTAAAACAAAATAACAAAAATATATAAAACTAAAATATTTACATAAAAAACCCACCACCATTTAAAAAGACTAAACACCGGTCGAGCCGAACCCCCCACTGCCGCGTGATGTAGGGGTCATACTCTAGAAACAACATAAAAATGTGTTACATGTTGAAACCTAAATTAAAAAAACTTGAAAATATTTACCGCCGCTTCCACCGGTCTTAGCAATATAACCGGCGTAACGATCAATTGGGCAACTCTATTGCCCCGCCGGATAGTGTAGGCGGTGTCCCCGACGTTGGCAATTACCACTTTTAGGGGTCCCCGATAGTCGGCGTCTATTATTGTTAAGAAATATTATACTTTTGGGCATTATAAAATAACTAATAAACATACCTATCGTCCCCTCGGCAACAAACAGCCCTTGGGCCGTTAAGCTGCTACGGCCAACAATGCGGCCGTAGCTGTCCGCCGGCAGCATAACGCCTAACCCAGTCGACACAATTTTGATACCGTGAGGGTCAATTACGGTATCCACTGGACAATATAAGTCCAGTCCGGCCGACTGGGGAGTGGCACGACGGGGAGTAAGCGCTGCCGGATGAATCTTGATGACAGGCAGGCAGGGTAAACGAGGAGCGGTGGAAAAAGACATCTTAAAGTGGTTGGGACTGGTGTTTCAGAAACAGAAGTTAAACAACTGATAACTTTTATTTTGAAACACGGGGCTTATATACAAAATTAGCGAGGTCAAATCTAATAGTGTCTAGCCAATACTTTCAAGATTCTTAAAATTCAATAAATAGCAAAAAGTTAATTAGATAAATAGGCATAAAATTACAAAATCTTTCCGAGGTCTAAGTTTTTTCGTATGCAAAAAAGTTGTCTAGGCCTGTTTTAAATAATTCAAACGAGATCGTGTTATATAAAAAAAACCCTTTAGCGAAGGTTAAAAAGAAGTTACTTTGATAGATGCCTAAGGGGACAAATATTATTCGTATGCAAAAGCTTGTTTAGGCGTGTTTCGAATAATTAAATTTGAATAATTCTCACGAGAGCGCTTTATATAAGAAAAACAATTTATTAGTGAAGGTTAAAACTAATTACTTTGGGAGGGACGGAAATTGTTTTTTAACATGATTTAAATCTAAATAAATGTATTTTAATATTAAACTATAGAGATTATTTTTTATATAGATAGATATATCAATGTCCTCTTTAATCTTTAGTATCAACTCCGCAATAAAAAATGTATTTTAGGTTAAATTAAAAAATAGCGTATCAGACATAATTATATTTTTTTTAAACTCTTAATAAGAATAGAATAAGGTTGTGTTATAAAAAACCATGTCGGGGCCTGTATTCTAAAAAAATGGCCCTGAGATTTTGGGTATAAAAGCTCGAGCATGGGCATTGGGTTTTCACAATCAAACCAACAATGAACAAGTACCAAGAATCTCAATCTATGTTCGACTCGCCACCAACATCTCCGGGCAATCGTCAAGAAACCAGCAGCGGTAAACGCACTATACACCAATTCCTCAAGCCTGACCCCGTGGAGATTCTCCTCGATTCCGACGACGAGGACTTTGTCCAAGACGTGCTACAGAAACACGTCGTCGGCGTTAGCGGTATCGAGGGGTCGTACCGGCTAAGGAGCGACGGCCAGTACTTCGAGACAAAAGTCCCCCCGCGAAAGGGGGATTATTTTGTAGACGTGAGTGTCTACAAATTTAAGGACATAAAGGACTCCCAAGCCGACAAGCTTTGGGAGTGCTCCCACAAACGACTGAAGCGAGTCGTTGACAGCAAGGACAAGGACGCCGTCAAACTCCTCAACGCCTTCCACCGGTTGGTGGAGGACATAAAGGGTGACGCTCAGGCCACGCAGCAGCCGCCCAGCAAAGTAAGTATCTTATTAACAATAAATTTACAAACCAAAATTTTGTTCTAATTTTTTTTATTTCTGATAGAGATTCAAAAAATGAGTTCGAGCAGCGCCAGCAGCGGGAGTGACTCGGAGGGTAGTGAGGGAGAGGAACACGCACAGGTAAACCGTTTCTACACAATTGAGCGGCAGATTGACAAAACGAGTCGCAAGTGGCATTGCAAACAAATCGACTTGCGTATAGCTTTTAAAAATTTGGATAACATTCCAACGCGGAATTTTTTTCGAATTTTTCGAAAAATTCTCGACGAAGTTATACGCAAATTAGTAACCGAGAATCCCGGGTATAATCGGGTTCGATTTGTTTTAAGCTCCCCCGGATTGACGACCCCTGTAAATATTAAATTTATAAAAATTGACAAATTCACCAGTAAGCGAATTATGCGCACCATCTATAGAGTGACGCAATCTAGTCGGGACTTCGTCTTTAATGGGGAAGATTTTCAGTTTGACATAATTTTTTTAAACCTCGATGCGAATATAGGAACTTATTATAAATCCATAAAAAATAGAACTTTGGTTAATTTGGATTATTTCGTAAAACAAAATAACCAATTTATTTTTATGGAGAATAATGATAACCTTTGTTTTGCTCGAAGTTTAGTTCTCGGTAAAGAGATGGCCGATCGCAATTTTTATCAACAAAATAAGCAAGGTCCTCCCTTTAATCGGAACAATTTTGACAAACTGAAACGTAATAGCACCCTTGTGGGTAATATTGCAAAAATCTTGCACAGGAAAGCCGGAGTCCCCGAGGGTTACGTTACTCTAGAAGATATTAAAAAATTTCAAAATTATCTAGCTCCCCATTATCGGATTGTGATAGTTGATGCGGCGAATAATTTTACCATATTTTTCAAAGGACCCCAAGCTCCTAAATTTATCTATCTCTTAAAAATTGGCGACCATATCCACCCTGCAAAAACTTGGCACGGCATGATGGGGGTTGTATTTCTTGCGATTTATGCTTAAAATCTTTTTACAATTACGAATTGTTAAAAGAGCATAAATGCCCCGAGGATACAAAACCCTATATATGTTTTCGGTGTCAAGGAGAAGCTTTTCATTTAACCAGCGAGGACGCTTTAAAACGCTGCGACGAATGCCACCGCTACTTTTTCCCGGGCCCCTGCTACGAAACTCATTTACTAAATGGCACCTGCGCGAGCCAAAAACGATGTTTAGAATGTGGGCGACTTATGGGTGACGATCACGACTGCAATCCCGAATGCTCTCAGTGTAAAATAGTTCATCCGCCAGGTGAACATTTTGTTATGCCTTTGGAAACCAAAATGAAAGCCTCGCGGTTTATTTATTACGACATTGAGACTATTCTTAGAAATAATATCCACGTCCCCATTTTACTAGTTTGCGACGTAAAGACTGAAGCTGGCTTTGAAACCAAAATTTTTTACGGCGCCAATTGCGTCGAGCAATTTTTAAATTATTTATTTAGCGTCGAGCAGGTAGTTTTGACTGGACAGAAGCGTATAACGTACCAACCGCGCTTTACTAACACTCAAGTCGTAGCTCATTACGCGAAAGCTTTTGATAACTTCTTAATTCTTAACGCTTTAGTCCATAGACACGTCACCCCTGCCGTTATTTTTGACGGTAGTAAAAATTTAATGATTCATCTTGAGGGACCGCAAATTAGATTCCTCGATAGCTTTAATTACATTAGTCAACCTCTGCGTAATTTCACTAGCATGTTTAGCCTCGGCAATGTGGCGAAAGGATTCTTTCCATTTGATTTTCATACCGAAGAAAATCTTAATTACATTGGTGTCATCCCTGAAGCTTCGTACTTTAACGTAGCTCAAATGAAGGCCAATGATTATCGAGATTTTCAAACTTGGTACGCCTCAATGGAAGGATCTATTTACAACATCAAAGAGGAGCTTATTAAATATTGCATTCAAGATGTCCGAGTCTTAAGACAAGGCGTCGAAGCTTTTAGAAAAATTTACGTAGATCTAACAAAATTAGACCCTTTTTGCTTAAAAAATATTACTTTGGCGGGTGCTTTAACCACTATCTATCTTAACAATTACTATAACCCTTACAGCATGGGTATTGTTCCTTCTAACGGCTATAACGCAAAATTCAATCACAGTCAGATTAGCTTAAAATATCTCGCTTGGGTGGAGAAAACGGAAAATATAAAATTGCGAACGGCGCTAAGCTATGGCGGTAAATATCGCGTGGGTCGCTATTTAGTCGACGGCTATAGCGAAACTCCGCCCAAAATCTACGATTTCCACGGTTGCTACTTTCACGGATGTCCATGCCAAAAACTTAATGCCTACAATACCCAACTCAAAGCCAGCAACAGATTTCTGTACGAGCGGACTCTAGATAGAGAGCTGTTTATTAAAGAGAAGATGGTCGGGTATGAATATACCTCCATCTTTGAGTGTCAATTTGCTAAGCTTTTAAAAGAAAACGCCGAAGCAAAGGCTTTCTGCAAAAGTTAACTTTTCGACCTCAAATATCAGCCCGTAGCGCTCTCTATGGGGGACGAACGGAAAATTTTGTTCTTAACTGCCACGTGCAAGGTGAGGAGAGAATTTTCTACAAGGATATTATTTCTTTGTACCCGAAAGTTTGTCGCGATTGTCCGTACCCTAGCGGCCACCCCATAATCTATAACAGAGATTATAACAAATCGCCAGGGTGGTATTTTGGCGTTATGAGTTGTCGTCTGCTGGCCCCTCAAGATCTCCACATCCCCTTAATTCCCTTTCGCAGCGGTGGTAAATTAGCCTACGCCCTCTGTCGCACGTGTCTAGAATTGCGAGCGGAAATCTGCGATCACACTGTCAATGAACGGGCTTTCGAATCAGTCTGGTCAACGGTAGAAGTCTATGCCGCTATGGAACATGGTTATAAACTCCTCGATATATTCAAAGTTTACCATTATCCAAAAACGGAATATTTCTTCGCCCAGTACATGACTGATTTTATCGCCTTGAAAGTGAAGAATTCCGGATTTCCCGCTCACGCGCAAACGCCTCTGCAAAAAGAGGCGTATATCGCTGATATAAACAAGAATGAAAAGCTTTCTCTGACCGTGGCGGATATTCAGTCAAATCCTTCCCTGCGTAATATCGCAAAAATTAATTTAAATTCTCTTTGGGGTCGCATGGCGTTAAATACGGGAAAGATTCGCAGCATCTTTATCAACAATTATTACGAATTGATACGATACGCGAGCGATTACACTCTGGAATTAGTCGACTTACGGCCAGTTACGGAGTCGATCGCCCTCTTATCGTACAAAGCCAAAAGCGATTACGTTTCGGACTACAAACTGGGGTCGGCCATCGTGGGGAGCTTCGTTTCTTGCTACGGGCGACTCGAATTGAACAAGATGCTGCTTCAATTAGACCGCGCAGCTTTGTATTGTGACACCGACTCGATAATCTACCGCCACCTACCGGGAAAGTTTGACATTCCAACTGGCAATCATATTGGTTGCTGGGCGGACGAACTCGGCGGTGATTATATAACTTCCTTTTGTAGTACCGGTGCCAAAAGTTACTCGTTTCGCACTAGCAAAGGAAAAGAAGTCAAGAAAATTAAAGGGTTGACGTTAAATCGAGAAAATCTGGAAAAACTAGACTTTGAAACCTTTGAAAGTGTGGCGATGAATCCGGAAAAGGAAGTTACAGTCAATGTCCCTTTTAATTTTAAACGGGACAAATACAAGCTGCAATTAGAGGCCGTTAAAATCACCAAAAGATTTCGTCAAACCTCGAATAAGAGATTGTTGAACGCCGATTTGACAACCAGTCGACCTTACGGTTTCAAAGAGACAACACCCGCTTCAACATCTCTTTCGCATGAATTACGAGGCTAGGCGAAAACATACTTTTGAGGGCTTGTGGGAATCTTGCGTTCCTATCGAAGCCCTGGCCAAAGACGGTTTCTATCTTGCAGATGTAGAAACACAGACGACGCGCTGCGCCTTTTGCGGCATTGCCCTGTACCAGTTTCGTTGCACGGACCATCCATCGAGGGAACATCGGAAGCACAGTCCATCGTGTCCGATGGTTTCCAAAAAGCCGTGCAACAACAAACCACTGCGTCAGGGGTTTCCCGACTTCCCGACCAGCGAGGGCGAAGATGTTTGCGAGCCTCTAATCCAAACATGCCCAGCCACCAACAACGAGCGGTTGGGAAACGAAAAAGTGCGCGTGCGCATCAATCCGTCGTGTTTTCTACTGTAGTGCGTGTTTACCAACTACCCTCCGAGTCTCGCGTGAACTTTGACCTCATCAACGACCAACGCTTTCGCCAACGGATTACGGACTTTGAAAAAAAATTTTTAAAAAACAATTAATTAATAGGGATTTTTTTGGGTAAAAGGGTTTTGTTTATATTGTTTTTTATTGCTGTTTAAATATGTAAGGGTTTTTTGGGGTTTTTGGGTTTATAGTGTTTTAATTTTTTGATTATTAATGTTTTTTAAATATATATCTATGTTTTTAATATAAATAACATGTGAACAATAATAAAATGTTTATTATTTAAAATGAATCCAACCGAGTCAGTCTCGCATTCTTTAAAGTTCCAAACACCCGCCCAGTTTCTAATCGTGGGGCCAACGCAAGCGGGGAAGAGTTTTCTTTTAAGTAACTTATTGCAAAATCATCAGCTTATGTTTGACCCACCGCATAAAAAGGTTATTTATTGCTACGCCGCCTGGCAGCCAAACCACGAAAAATTGAAACAATTGATTCCGGGAATTCAATTTATTCAAGGCTTGCCAACGGCCGATCCGGATTTTTGGGAAATGAATCGCGATTCTTACTTGATACTAGACGACTTAGCTAGCCAATTATTTAAACAAGCTCATATTGCCGATTTAGTGTGCGTGACGTCGCATCATTTAGGGTATACGGTCATTATTATTACGCAACAACTGTTTCCCAAAGGTAGCCAATCGCGGATAATTTCTCAAAACTCTTCCTATTTTATAATAATGAAAAATCCTCGAGATGTTGCCTCTATTAGATATTTAGCGCAACAAATAAGTCCAGATAACCCGAAGCCTATTACGGACGCGTACAGACTAGCCACTAAAGAACCCTTTAGCTATTTGTTAATTGATTTAAAACAAGAAACTCCGGAAAATTTACGATTAAGGTCGCGTGTTCTACCTCACGAATCACCTAGTATGTCTATGTCGATTAAATTTAATTGTCATTTGAATAATGGCCCCACGCGTTAAACGTCGATCAGGAAAACGCTCCCGACTCGTCGTAGCCCGTCCCTCAGCCAAGTTTGCCAAATTTGTCCCTTATTTACAGAGTTTGCGTCAAACTAGCTGTAAACAACGGCGAACCCTCTTAAACAATAGTAGCACGCCTCAATTAAAGAGCATTCAGACAATTTGTAAGAATTTAAAGGGCGGGGGCATTTATTTGAGTAAAGACCGTAAGAAAAGGCTAGCAAAGTACAAGAAAATTATTAGACAACTCGGATCAAGTACCTTGTCGCAGAAAAGCAAAAAAAAGCTGTTGTTGCAGCAATCAGGTGGCTTTCTTACGACGTTGCTTGCAGCAATTTTGCCTTCAATTGTCCAAGCCATAGCTACTAAACTATGAAGCAAATGGTGCTTGTACCGGCGACTGCCGTAACTTCAACAGCTGCCCAAGAACATTCGGCCTTGGACCGAGAGATTGATGATATTTTAAAATCGCCAATGAATGCCTACGATATAATATATAAATATTTAGACGCTTTTAAGAAATATTTAAGTATCGAGAAACAAATTCCTTTACCTAAATTTGAAGTCGTAACACCGGCAATAGCGACTGCCAGCGTGCCGCCATTACCGGTCACCCCTAAAACGCCGCCGCGAAAAAACAATTTTCATGGCCGAGCTCTGCCACGTCATCACCGACAACAAGCACGTCGGGCAGTTCTTTCACTACGCCTAAACGAACCGAGCCTCGACAAAGGGTTTTTAAAAGCGAAACGGCTGTTGGGACACCAACACATGAAGATTTTTACCAGCAATATGGACCGACCTATGTTGGCGACCTGGTAAAACGGCAGGCTGAAGTTTTGGCAAATCGTTTGCAAAAAAAAATTTTTACGCCGAAAAAAGAGGACGAAACAGAAGGGGCTGTCGGTTATGCAAATCCGGACGACGCTTTTCAAGAAGAAATCGCCGATGAACAAGAGAATCTAGCGGAAGCGGAAGCGGACAATTTAACGGACTTGGAAAACCTGTTTGAGACGGCCTCCGCTAAACAGAACAACAAGAAAAAACAGAAAAAACCTCGGAAAAAGAAAGACGACTTCAAAATCTCGGCCCAGTAGTTCCATCTAACGAACGAAGGCCTCGACACCATAAATGGCGTGATATTGATTAATAAAAAAAATGTAATATTAAGACAAATAAAAAATTGTTTTATTGTGAACAATATCGGTGTACATGTTTTTTTAAATGTAAAGATAAATATAATAAAGCGACATAGTCGTTAAGTTTAAGATTCTGGTCATAGATGGCGTCTAATATCGTCTTTCTAGCCACGCCCTGGCAACGGAGTGTTAAAAACATGGCGGCGTGCAGACCACACAGTTGAAAGAATGGATGTTGAATTTGTTGTTTATTGTAAACAACTCGTTTCCCGTATCGTTTTAAATTAACTTTATAGTATCGCGGCGACTTTCCGTAAGTGCAAAACATTTCTACCGTGACATTGTTAGAAAAGCACGCTATCCAATGTTCTCCAGCCTCTCCAGCTGCTTCATTATTGAATATAAAGCAAAATTTGGGCCTTTTTGGATGTGCTGAGAGTCTATCTACTGGGAAGCATCCTAAATAGTAGGGTCGCGTTCCTTTGTCGCAAGTTAAAAGAGCGTTTATTTGCGAAGTGTTCATAATTTAGTCTTGACAAGGCCCGTCTCAGGTAACGAGACTTTTTGTAATTCGGCACCGTAGAAAACACCCAAAATTTGCTCCCCCTTTAAATCCGCTACGCGATAGACGGGTGGTGACCTGGGTATGACGTCAACAACGCGGAATATTTCATCAGTAAACGTGCCTCCCGAGCTAGTTTTTCTAAATACTCGACTAGCTATAGAGAGACGCACGTGATCGCCAACTTTAAGCCTCGGTGCGTATCGATTAATTCCGTTTGATTTCCCGTACAGTTTATTCCAAATGATTGATTCGTTATCTATATTAACATGAGCCGGTGCAATTCCAGTAGTTGAATGAACCCGTTCATTATAGGCTTGAGTAATTAAAGGTAAATATTTAAGGTAATTTTTATTCCCCGTGGCTGTAATAACCCGGGCAATTTGTTCCTTAATTGTTCTAATAAAGCGTTCAGCTAGACTGGCCTTATGCTGACTCCGGGCAAAATGTATTTGCACATTGTGACGTTTCAAGAAGGAAGCAAAGTTGCGCGAACTAAATTCGCCCCCGTAGTCGGTGTATATTTTTAAAGGAATCCTCTCTCGAAATATTTTTTTAAAAGCTTCGATAACCTCGCCAGATGTTTTGTTTCTAAGAGGTACTGTCCATCCGTAGCGGCTTAAGACGTCAATGACGCACAAAACATAGCGAATATTTTTATTAAAACGTTTTAATTTTGGTAGATCCAACAAATCAGCTTGAAAAACGTCATCGATAGTCGAGGCGTACACCTGATTGGTTTTGAATCGGAAACGTCGAAATCGGTGTTTCGTGTAGGCGGGTTGTTTCTCGAGAAAGGCGACTAATTTTGCTTTTGACACGTGCGGTAAGGCCTTTTGTAATCTCGCTAGCGACCCATAAGCGGCCGGATTAGCCACGTCGTAATAAATTTTTCTAATTTTAGCGTCCATGTCTTAACAAGTATAAATAACGACTAAATAGTTTCCCAATAAACAACTTTATTTAATACACACAAAGGTATTTTATAAAAACAATATCAGTTAAACAAATACGATATATCACTACATTTATCTTAATAGCCATAAATCAAGGCATTCTTTAAATCGGCAAAACTGTTGACAAAATAAGCGTAAATATCCTCTTGATCCTCGATCCAGCCATGGTCGGTCTCAAATTGATGCAAAATTTTCTCACGATCCAGTTGAGGCAGCGCTTCGTGCAAATTACGTTCGACTCGATCACTGAAATTTGTGTCAAATTCCGAGCAGCTTTGAGAGTGGCATATTTGTTTTCGACACTCGACGTTGGCGCAAGTGGAAGTGACGTCAAACAAAGTGGTAGTGAGCTCGTTTAAAATTAATTCGCGCATTTGACAGACAGCTATCCCTTTAGCCTTGAGAGCCTCGTCAATCAACGGCTTTAAATCGATCAATGTCTGCCATCCTGTTTTGTTCAGGCTGAATCCTTCGCTGGTGCTAAAGTTGAGGAAATAACGAATGCCGCTGCCTCGTTCATAGTATCGAAGATCGATTAGACGTTCATCTTTCGAGTTGACGAAGCATTCCAGCTTGATGCGCTCTTTGACGGGCAACCAAATATGATAGCGAGGTATTTTTCCGTCAAAAAAGGACGTGAGTTCATTTTGAAACCGAAACCAAGCGTACCAGGCGTTAGGTTTTAATATAGTTTTTGTACGCGTATCCGATCTTTGAATTAAAATTTTAGGTTCAATCGATTCGATGACGCAAATGTCGAGCTTTGGCGTGACGGTGTGTACTTGGTGCATATTGGCGCGCGACTGATATTGTATTTATAAAGTTTTAGTCTTTTATACGTTGGGGTGATTATAAATAATTTCTCTATTTTTAGATATAATTAATTGGTTGTTCGGAAATTCGGCCATGACAATGCACGTGACGTTTTCGGTTAGCGGAGAGCTAAATCTTAACGATAATCGCAAGTTACCAGTCTGGGGCATGGAATTTAGACCTAACGAAGCGAGATGTTCTCTACTCAAATCAAAAACAACGACAAAAAAGCCTTTTTTATATAAATCGTAAGAAATTATATTTCTTCGGTCAAGACCTAATATTTCGAGCCCCTCGAATAAAGAATTGTAACATCTAACGTATGATCGTCGTCAAAATTAGGCGTAAAGGGGATATCGGGATAATTTTGTGAATTTAAAGAGAATTGCATGAAATCGAGTTTGAAGTGTTGGAGATCCAGGGGGTTAGAAGTTGCTTCCCCTACAAATTTTTTATTAGTAACGAAAGCCACAACAGTTCGCGAGGGTAATTGCCCCGTAAACAAGCTGTCCCTAATAAAATCTTGCGTTCCGCTGGTTACTAAGAAATTTTTCATAACAATAGAGTTTACTTCGTAGCGAGCGTTTATTCCCGAATTTAACATCTGAGCGTGAGCTAGTTGCAGTTCGGGATTAACCTCAATTTCGCGCGTAAACAAGGTGCATTCCGTTAAATCAATCTTATACTTTTTGCCCGCTTCATTGTGAATAATAGCGAAATCCGTGGAGCTTCGATGAAGTCTAATTCGCACCTCGATATTATCTAGTAAGAATTTGGGCGTTTTGAACATATCCAAAAATAATTCGCCAATTACATCGCACGTCTTTGATTTTGCCACGCGTTTAGCGCGATGACCAATACCATTATCTTCCTTGTTAATATTGGCATCTTCTAAAGCCGTCGCCGGATCGATAATGGTATCCAACTAATATAACATAGAAGTTAACCAGGAATTGGCCGCCGTTTGTCCATAATTTAAAAGTATTTTAAAATAGGCCATATATGGGTACATATTATTAGGTTGCTGGACGGCAACGCCATTAAGAAATAATTCTACTTGACAAAATAGCGAGGCAATTATTAAATTTGTTACCGAGACTTTCTTTTCCGCATCTGGAACGGCCGTGCCGTCCTCGTGTAAAACGCGAAATTTTAATCTCAAAAGAGTTTTGGTCAAATCATGATAATTGTTAGAGGGAGGAATGATAAATTCTACATATTTAGCATTAGTTAGTGGAGCAATTGGATAATGAGCAGTCGTTTTAGTCCCAACAATATTATTATTCACCACTGGCTTTTCAAATACTTCAAAATCGGATAGAACACTTTCGTAGGTCGACATGTTTAGTCTAGAAAATCGCGTTTAGTGCGTCGCTTAACACGTTTGCTCCGGCTTGTTTTAGCAGTCCTCTTTCGTTTTCGGCCCGTCCCGCTTTGAGTGTTGACAAACCGGTCCACGCCTTTATGTAGTAGGGAATTTATAGATGGTTTGACATTTCGTTTAATCGATTCTCGAGGTAATATTCCGGGGTTTTGGGCATCGCTAATTACTCTACTCGTTAACCCTACAGCTTCGGACGCTAAAGTACTAATGGCCGGCCTAATAAAGGGTGTAATTTTGCGCAATAAAGAATTGAAGATACCGCCTACACTAAAACGACCCCCCGATTGGAAAACGTTCGCGTGTAAAGCTGGAAGAGACGATCCTCTTTGGAAATACAGGGTATATCTATTGGGTACCATTGCTCAAGTTCTATTGACGTCGACGCCAAAAAAACAGTTTAATATATACTTTACCCACATTAAACGGGATATTTTCCCCGTAATCGGATTTCAATTCAATTTCAATTTCTTGTATATCGCTAGTTGAAATTGGATAAAAATCGATATTATTAAATATTTCCTGGCTCTCCTCGTCTAGCAGCGAAAAAGCCGGCATTTTTATGAAACGTAGCAGAGGGGCTTGACCACCACCCACTACTTGTTGACGGATAATATTGGTATAAACAAACATGGCATCGACACCTCTCATGATATCCGCGGGATACTCCGACGTCTCGTTATTGATATACCGATCCAATTGATTACTACTAAAACCTACCAATCGTCCCAGTCCTCGTCCGGGTGTTGTTTTGGAAACAAAATTGAGACCGTATCGTTCAGTTTTGAAACCGTGACGGTTCCGTCTACATTCTGCGTAAATTTTAGACTTTTTCTATGCGTCGGCGACATGGCTTCGCTCATAGCACTTAAAACATCGCTAATATGATAATATACCCCGGGAGGAATCTCGCACGCGAAATTATCAACTCGTCTGGCTTGAGACCCGGGTAAATACGGCTGGTCAGCCATATTTGGGTCTTCTGGAAATCTATCCACATCGTATTCGCTAGTCCAAAAATTATTATCCGCTGTCAGGGTCATTATTCTTAATCGAGGATTTACCAGAGCTACTCCCGAATGACTGTGTTGAAAAAATTCTCCCTCTTCGGGAATGTTAAATAACTGAGCCATTGGTCCAGCTACCGATACGCGAACACCTGGTTCTATTTCGAGACGAACATAAAATCTATCTTCCAGCGCCGTTTTGAGAATGTACATTTTAAAATACTGGCGAGGCATATATTCTTGAACCCCCAATAACTGGTTTATAATTTTTAAATGTAAAGAGAAGGGAATTACGGCCCCGCTTGCCGTAAAATCGCAGGTATATTCGCCCGCGGGTATTTTGATTTTTGTGAAACTAGTCTTAGTAAATAGATACATTAGTGAGTCATGAACGCGATAATTTACAAATGTGTCATTAGTTGTTTTGAAATGCGTAAAATTACGCTCTAAAGGCTTAGTGGATAGAAACGTCCCACCAACGTATTCAGCTTCTAAATTTAATATATCACGCAATTCCTTTGGGAAGAGCATTTCAATTTTTGCCGGACAATAGACTCTAAAATAACGTTCCGCTCCTTGTTTAATAACGCTAAATTCGGCCTGTTGCAATCTTAAAGGGTCAAAATTGCGCGCAGTTATTTGGAGGTTTTCGGCAATTTCTTCATAAATCTTATAATCATCTGTCGATCTAAACTCGCCTGACATTTTAAAAAAGAAATAAAGCCACGGTTCTTCCCAGGGGGTATAGCGCTTTATGGTTCTATTGACTCGATATTCTACGTATGCATTGTCTTTGTCTATAGTATATTCTTCTAACGTCATGCTCAAGGGACCAAGCTGGTGTCTTCCGGAATAATATCTATCGGGGTCAGCGTTAAGCAATTTAGCTACTTGGGGAGAAAATTTAATTTCCACCCATTCCGGTGTTTTGAAATTATACACGATAGCATTCCCCCAATTATCTACTGTGTGATATGATACTTGAATTTTTTTAAATACTAATTTTTCTAAAGTGTTGGCTACGGCTCGATAAAGCCCTTCGGCGTTTTTCTCTGGCGTTTTACTGGCTTTAAAAGTTTGAGGTAAGAACAATACTGTGTAGTTATCATAATCTTCAGGGTTAATTGGCTTAGGCTTTTCAGAGATAATTGGCTCGGGTTTTTTCTCTGGCGAATCAAGCGGTTGCGGAAACAAGGGTTTTTCATCAACCGGTGGCGGGGAGCGGGTCGGTAATATGGGTAGCTCAAAAGTAGAGGATGTTGTAGAGTCTGGAGATTTTGAGAGGTCAGGCTTGGATGGGTCGGGTTTCGATAGGTCGGGTTTCGGTAAGTCAGGTTTTGAGGGGTCTGGAAATATATATATTTCCTCAACCTCCGTTGGCGAGGGGGTCGGCGTCAGTGGTTCGAAGGTAGAGGGTTTCGGAGCCTCTGGTGCTGGAATTTTAGGGGGGTCCGGAGCTGGAATTTTGGGGTGATCTGGAAGTTTCAGGGAATCTGGCTCCGGCTTTGACTTTGGTAGTTCAGCCTTTGGTTTTGGTAGTTCGGACTTTGTTGTCTCCGGCTTTGACTTTGGTAGTTCAGCCTTTGGTTTTAGTAGTTCGGACTTTGTTGTCTCCGGCTTTGACTTTGGTAATTCAGCCTTTGGTTTTGGTAGTTCGGACTTCGTTGTCTCCGGCTTTGACTTTGGTAATTCAGCCTTTGGTGGCTCTGTAGTCAGAATCTTTGAGGGATCTGAAGTAGACGGGGTTGGCCTAGTTGTTGTTGTTGTAGTAGTAGATGTTGGGTTAGTTGTTGTGGTAGATGTTGGCTTAGTTGTTGTGGTAGATGTTGGCTTAATTGTTGTGGTAGATGCTGGATTAATCGTTGTAGTAGGGGCTGAATTAGTTGAGCTTGGAGGTATTAGTTTATCCGAACTTGGAGGTACCGGTTTAGTCGAACTTGGAGGGGTTGGGTTAGTGGATGGTGAAGTGGTCGTTTTAAGTGGGTCAATTTACGGAAATGCTGGATAGTAGGGTTTTGGTTGACTATGCTCTGGGAAGGTTTGTTTTGGAATAGTTATTTTGGGTGGAGGGGTTATTTTTGGTGGCTGTGGTTGTACAAGTACTACGGGTTCAGTCGTAGCAATAGGTATCGGAAGAAAAGGCGTAGTTCGCGGTAAAATAGGTATAGATGGTGGTACAGGCCTATATTCCAATTGAGGTTTTTTCTTATCGGCGGAACTTCGTGGCTTGTTTTACGTTTAATGGCTGCCTTGGGAATGTACTTGTAATCAAATTTTTTTTAAAACTATCTCCAACATTATCAATTTCGCTTTCCACGTAATTGTTAGTGTAATTTAAACTTATATTTTTAGCATGCTTTGATACAGGATATTTGGATATATAGGGAACATCTTCGTAATTATTCTCCTTAAATTCAAATAATGTGGTCAAAGGGGAATCAGCTGGTATTTTGAACCGTATGTTTTCCTCTCCTAAAACTTGCAGGTAAACGGGAAAGTTTGTATCTAACTGTTTTCCCAGGGCCCCGTCTTTATATTTATTCACTAATTTAAAAGATAATTTACCTTTTAAATACGGATGACTGTTTACATCATCATTTAACAGCTCGACAAAATTTTGAGGCAGTTTGTACTCTTTGGTCTTGGTATAACGATTGACAGGTATCTCTATTTTTTGATATTCAACAGGCTCTCGAACAGCCGCATAGTTGTCACGGTTTGGGTCACTTACGACGAATTTCAAACTTGTTAAACTCTTCGCTTATATTCACCCAATGATTTGGAAATATGATTTCTGCCAACCCAACTTCATAATCACTAGTCAAGTTCAAAGGTTGATGCAAATAATTTTTAAAACTTGATTGGGTATTGTTTGGGTATATATCTAGACACGTATTAGACGCTAAAGTTAAAAAAAGTCGTCATTCATGACTAACGCCTGTTTGTCAACTAACCCCAACTTCTTAAACTAACCTTATTTTATACATAAAAAGATCGTCCATAGCTCGGTGGACTGGCCGGGATTTGAACTCACCACCTTTTGGGTATCACATTAGTAAACCCTGCCTTTACCCATTAAGCTATGGACGATCTTAAAAAACACGCCGTTTATCTTCATCAAAACGTTAAAAGTCATAAACTTTTAGAGTCGTTACCCTTGAAAAATCTACGTAGTTAGGTAATTGACCTTACCCCGATTCCAATAAAAAAAGACAACGCCCTGACTAGTTCGAGCCGGTTTTCAACTTGTTTGATGCAGTTATTATATAAGACACGCGGCTTTAATAGTACGTTAAAGGGTGTAGTCGGTAAAAAATAAATTTCTTGAAAGCATTGCCTCGAAACCTCTTTTAATATTAAATTTGCCCTTCGTATTTTAGTATATAAGCGCGGTGTTTCGAAAAGAAAGTTATCAGTTGCCTGACTACGCTCTCATGTTTAACCGTGTGCAGTACTATTTTTACGCTGATGTCTTCCTCCAGTACTATTTTTACGAAGATGTCTTTCTCCACCGCTCCTGGACTCACACAACAAAAGTCGTGTGAGAAGAGACCAAATTCGATTTTTCCGTCCGTCTTTTCTCGGGCATAGCTTGAGAAGAGACCAAATTCGATTCATGGGCTAGATTTACGCAACTTTTTGTATAATCTTTTGCAGTTACATTTGGCTGCACAAAAAGTTGCGTAAATTTGTGTGAAGTCGATTTTTTGCGTCCCACCACTCAACGTCGGCCATAGTTCGGGACCAGATGCAAGACATCTACGTGAGAAATCCGGAGAATTTGGTCCCGGATGATGTTGAGGAGGTTCATGAATCGACCTTCATTGCAGTGTCATATGCGTCCATACAACGGACTACTGCAATGAAGGAGAAGTTCTGGCGCAAACAACCAGACCAGAACAAGAAGACCTGGCCCCACAGTGGCTCGGATGTAACTTCCTTCGGGAGGTAAAGGGTCAACGAAGAATTTTATGGGACATGGCCCGTACAACCCAACAAGCCTTGCTACCGCATAAGGTTCTACGTACCCTGAACCAGTTGGAACACGTTCTCCTCAATGAGGCCTTGACTTCGATGTCCTTCTCAAACTTAACAGCTTTTCGCTCGATCAACGTGGATACGATTCGGAGCCGAAATGCCCAAGATCTTCTTGAGTCAATGGAGGCATGTACTTCAAAATGTGTTTTTTCTAACGCTCCGCAACTACCCTGTTTCTCGGTTATTAAAATTCATCCGTCAACGTTTATCCGGCGCCTCGCCACTCCAGGCCACCAGAGCAGTGTTGTTCTAAGTGGCACAATTGTGCCTTTTCGGCACATTTTAAGATCTTCAGCACCGAAAGCACATTTGGCCTGTTTAAAGCACATTTTCAAATTTCATTTTTAACATTAGCGTCTATGGGACGAAAATTCCGCCACTAGGTGGCGCCAAAAGCCTTTCGTTGGGGGGGACGGAAATTTTCCTACCCCCATGGGGGGAAAGGCACATTTTGAAAAAAGCTTCCATTGGATCAGCACATTTTACTATTGGGGAAAGCACCTTTCCAAAAGTCGAAGGAACAACCCTGCACCAGAGTGCCTGAAAAAGCTGGTGGCCGACGCCCCGCTAGAGTGAATGCCACATTGATGTCGTGAAATTGTTAATAAAACGCGGCGCTAATTACGATTTAAAGAGCGGCTTTCAGTTAAGATTTCGACTAAAATATCAAGTTTTGAAAATCAAAATGTCACTTTGAACAAGATGCTTTTTACACTAGAGATAAGAACAATTACCTTCAAAATTACGATTTAAAGAGTGGTTTTCATTAGCGGTAAAAGTGGCGGTAAATATTTTTGGTTTTTAATTTAGAATTCAGTATGTAACACGGGTTTTTATGTGGGAACAAGCCACAACTCAAAGAAAAGAAGTATTGACCTTCTTAATGACAAACAATGGCAATATCTTTGTTTATATTTATATTCTTGTTATTCTCTATTTTATTGTATATATTATTTGGTATTTGTTATTAAAAAATCTTTATTTGTATATTTGTCTTTGTTTCTCAGACATGGGCTTATGGCGGGAAATTCAAACAGGGATCTGGCAAAATAACACAAGTCTGGGTTGATCCATTAAAAGGATCATAAAGGAGGCAAAGCATGCTGGAAGGCAGGGTATGTCAGGTAAGATAAAATAGGCTAATCTTGGTTTGGAAGTTTGGTTTGAGTTTGGTAGATGATGGTCTGTCGGCCATCTTGGGGTGGCGGCCATCTTGGATCTCTGCGCATCTGTATAGTCCCTACTACTCACTTTTTCAGGTTTGCTTACCTTTGTATACATTCTGTTCTATTCTGTAGTTTGTATGGAACCAACTCTAGCAGCTGTTACGTGGCTGTTAGTTCCATTCAAGATTATAATTAAGTTGAAGTAACTAAAAATAATAATCTCAATCTCAATGTCAAATGCTAACATAGCAGATGAGGATGACGACTACGCTAGGTTTTGGGAATTTAATCTATGCGCAAGATGATGAAGGTGCAATTGCATTATTGGACGTTACAAATAAGGATACCACAAATAAAGTGTATGTATCTTTGTTAAGGATTAATGTCAGCTTAAATCTTATATGTATTTGTTTTCAGTAGGAAGACATCCAAATTATATAAAAAAACGATCAGAAGATCACTATTTGATAACATCTAAGTAAAGGTTACAAGAGTTTTCACTAAAGGAGCTTTAACGTTCCCCCAGTGTTGCCAGCACATTAGTGAGGCACTTTCAATCAAAGAGAAAGCCTAGTAGTTACAGACAAATTCAGTACTTCAGATAACTGACTCACTGGAAATCTGACAACACTGTAGTGAAATTAAAGCTAAGACAGAGTGGAGGAAATTTTTCTAACCCCTTTTTGGTGTATTACAGTAGATGATTACAATGAAAAGTTTCATTTAATTTGGAATAATGCGAAGAAAAATTTGAAATCCTTTCAAGATGAATTGCCTACAACAACGATGAAAAATTTAGCTTTGGATTGGGTACTGAAAATCAGTGCGGTTGAATCTACATTTTACATGAACATTAAATCTCATTTTCAAGAATTATTTACAAAAACCAAAACTGACGAGATATACACCAGGTTCAAAAAGTTACATGATACAAATGGGCGGCCTCAGTTTTATTTGGGAAGTGAAGATGTTAGTATTTTTACATTATTTAATGTAATATGATTAATTTGAATTCATATGACAATTGTGAACTTAAGATTGGGGAAAAAGAGGCAGTGACGTCTAATTTTATGGATTTTGTCTACCAAGCTGGAAGATTATTAAACAAGGAAACTAATACAAGCACTACCGCAGCTGGCTCTCCATCAAAAGGCAGTGTTACAGACTTGTATTTCGTTACTGGAGTGATAATTAACAAACTAGTCAAAAAAAAGGAAGTTCGAAACCGCTAAAGTAAAAATTGGGAGGATAATTGGAGAAGTAATGCAGGAAAGAATGATTGAAAACGTTCGTAAAGAATGGCGGGAATGGGTTGATAAAGAAAACCGAAAAATCCTCAAATACGCTACAGAAGAAGCATTTGAAATGTTTCAGCATATGAACCAAATTATAGAGAGCTTTTACAATGACTCATTCGTAGAGGATAAGGGCAACTTAGCATACGATGCTGTAGTTGAAGATGAAATTTTTCAAGCAAAATGGACAGGCATATGTGAACAGGCAGGAGTAAAAGTTAAGGAGGCAAAAGGAATTTTGAGCCTTATCGCCAAGACCTTTATCAACACCATTGGAAATGGGCATACCAATGCCTTGAAAAATCAGCGTAAAGCTGATGTGAGAACAAGATGGCCAAAGGGCTGGGCCTTAATAGTAATTTTACACGGCTCACGTGACCCCCGTATAGTTGATTTCCAATAAATCGTACAACTAAAAACATTTCTGAAACACAATCGTGCATCCCTTTAATTTCTAATAACGTCACATTTCAAATAATATTAATGAAACTAAATTGTGCACCCCACTAAAGTATAATTTTTAAAAACCATACGAATCAAATAATGTATTTAAACAAAATCCTGGATCCCCTAAACCAGAAATCACTATGACCGTAAAGCGTCCCCTCTATTTTACGAAACCTAACCTAACCATCCAGCATAATCTCTGATGTATCACGCGCACAAAGTGCAGTAGTGCACGAAAATTATCATCTTGTTTCCCTTCACTCAAAAAAGCCCGCGAGATTTAAACTACCTTTCTTTCCTCTCTCTCCGAGCGGGATGCCCCCTCTCCCTCTTCCCCCTCTCACTAATATACCAGGCAGGCAGTTCTCTCTCTACGCGGAGCTTCGTATCGCCACCGCGTACGCTAGCGATCTCTCTTTCTCATCGTAAGCGTACGTTTCGCGGACGCGACCGGCACAGGGACAGGGACAGGGGTTTTGGTGCCGTTTCTAAAATTTTAACGGAATAAAATTCCGTGTAAAATTAAAAAAGAGACTGGACACAAAAGCCCGAACTCAAGAAAAATTAAAATATAAATTGACAAATAAAGCCAAATCAGACGTAAAATATGAAGTTTATAAAAAACATAGCATTGTGATTTAACATTAATACAGTATTAATTAATACATTGTTATAGTAAGCTACTGTGAATATTTTTTAAGTGCAAGTCAATAAAATAATTGCAGGGTTCGTAGGGGTTCGTAGAAACCCTCAATTGTGATACTTTTTAAAATGAATCATCAGGGAACGCCTCACTTTCTTCAGTGTTTGCCCCACTCATTGATTTGAGAATTAATTTTCCTTCTTTTAGCGTTTGTAGTGTTTGGGAACTTCTTGAGAATTGATACAAGTTAGGGCTTCGTCCTGCTTTGCACAATTGCCGAACCTTGCTGAACATTTGCTCCAGTGGGTCTTGATTCAAGTGTGCCGTTAAAACAAACTGAGCTCCTTTTTCAAGTAGCAGTGGAACTATTTCCAAAACACATTTAGCTATTGAACAAAAAAAGGGAGGGGGGGGGGTTAATCACTTTAACCATTTATTTTACCAACAGTTTTATCTTACTTGTTTGACGCAGTCCAGACAGAGTTTCTTGAGTTAGTAGCATTTTCTTCTTTATTGCCCTACTGGCTTCTTGACTTTCTACATACTCTTCCCATTCATCAAGGTAGGGGAGAAAAGTGTTTTTAAACCATTCCAATCTCGTGTCAGTAACGTCTCTGAAAGGATTGAGGTTTGGATTGCTGACACGATAACCCTTTAAGAGATGCCCTACATTCATTATGTCGAACCACTTATTAAATGTTTCAACTAATCGAACAGTCTCGGTGTATTGGCCAGGAAACTCCACCTTTATGGCATTTGCAACTGATTGACTGAGTACTTGCGTAGCTAGTTTGACTTTCATTCGATTCTCCAAATTGATATGATCAGAGGTCAGTTTATGCAATTTTCGCAAGTTGGTTGACTTTTCTATGTCTCTTTTGTAAACCGCGCTTATTGTATTCCACGTTATTGTTTCTCCATGAATTTGTAGCAAGCGAAATTTACAAGTTTCTGTACTATTAGCGAGACAATTTCGGGTGGTCTTTATTAAATGTGGTACATCGCAAATAAAATAAAGTGGCGTTTTATCCGAGCTGTAAGGATTATCTCGCTTGTATCCACCGTCTCCTGTATTCATCTTAAAACATTTGCGGTTTGTTGCTGCGCCGTCTCCTACTACAGCAAGAATTTTGAATCCACAAGCCTCTACTTTTGAAATAGCTTCAAAAATTGAAGAGTCTAGTGTTTCAGCTGTGAGTGACGCTGTCCCAAAGTGCGCGAATGAATATTTAAATCCAGTTGTCAGGCCTCTGATCATGAACTGCAGCGCGTGAGTGGCGATAGGCTTTACTTTGTATGTTTTATTTCTAATTTGTTAACTTTTTTCATTGTAGTTATATAATCGTGTGTAGCCAATAATGTTCCCAGTTTCCACTCTATACACCAGGTCTTCTTCAATTTTAATTTCGTCTAATAGGAGCGCAAAATGCTCTGGCTCAATCTGTGATTGAGCTGTTTTCTTCACTTTATTGAATTCATTTTGCATTTTAATAAATTGGCTTCTATGAAATCCTGAGCTCGTTCCAATGTTTGCAGAATGACGTTTAAGTGTTGATTTTGAAGGCAACTGCATTATTTTCGACTTTTGTAAGACATCATACAAGGCCCCTGACTTTCCATGCATATAGAGGCACCACTGAACCATAACTGTGTGCCACCTAATTCTGTTTGCGTGCTTGTTTTGGATCATTTTCAACTGTGTTTTTAAAAACAGGGCTGGGAAATCTTCTATCTTATTATCAATATCCGATTTAACCTTCTTTTCCAAAATATCCATCAGTTCTTCATGATCATCATCCTCCAGGTCTTTTCCCTACTTCTTGATTTCTTTTTGAAGTCTTTTCTCTAGACGTTTCACTTAAGTTTTAAGCATAGTTTCCTTTTTTTTGCTATTTCTGAGGTTTTCAAAAAGTAAACTTTTACTTAAGTTTTTGAAATGAGAAATGTTAGACACAGCTTTTTTTCTTTCTTTGTACAATATATTGCGAAAACTAGCCCTCTGTTTGATGCAGTAAAAACAGCGTAGCTTTACATTACTAGCCGGAATTAGTAAACAACACTTTTGACTATGGACTGCCATTAAACTCGAATCTTGAAAACCAGTCTTAAGCTGATGGTTTGAATATATTTTCACGTAATCTTTATCAGGATTCCCTTTGCAAACCTGAAAATTATCCTTTAAGTTTTTGAGACATTGTTCTAACGAGTTTTGATTATCAATTTGTTGAGGTAATTTACTCAAAATGGAGCTTTCTGTGATGGATTTGCCTAATATTTCAAAGCTTGCTTTGAAGGATTCATCAATAACTTTGCACATGACAACATATCCAACTTCTTCATCTACCATTCTAACTTTCAAACAGCTATCTAGAAAAGTTAATGACTAAGGGGAGGAACACACGCTGAAGATATTTTCTAAGTCTCTAGTCGAGACATTGTCGTCGTAACCTTCCTTTTGATAAGAAGATGGGATTACATCTTTTGCAGTTGAGTTGTCACCTGTTGATTGAATGCCAGCTTCCGTTGTTTGAGCTTGAATATCCATCAATTGAGTTAGTGGAGCTTGAATATCCATCAATTGAGTTAGTGGAGCTTGAATATCCCTCAATTGAGTTGGTGGAGCTTGAATATGTGTCCCTGGGGATGCATCATCGTTGGCTTCGATATTAAGATCATCCAACAATTCGACATCTGGAGGTGGAGCAATCCCAATTGGTTTAAGGATTGAAACATACTCCTGAATAATACATTGAATTATATAGTAAATACTAAATAACCTTTTGATTTTAATTTAATATATTACAGTTACTTTAGCATTGTGAATTGCGTTTGGATATTGCGCAGTCGGACCATTTCCACCAACAAAATGCTTTGTGCATAAATATGTGTTTCTATTGACACGTTCCTAGTAGTCTTTCCTACCTAACCATTCTATCCATTGCTTACAAATTTCATAATTACGCTTAGGTTTAGGAAAAGGGATAAATTCTACATCTTTCATGTACTGTTTATGAGCTTGGCGATTTTCACTTCTACAACCATGATATACACAAATCTTAGGTCTCACCATATTTATAATTATTTTAAAAACAACATAGCAGACGACTTCTACAGCAGACCCCGTATATAAGTACGAAAACTAAATTATAGGTGGCGTTAAGAATCTAGCCCATTTCCGTTTTGAATCACCAAATTTCAGGAGGGGGGAGTTAAAAGCGGGAGGGTTTATTATCGAATGTTTTTCAGAGAGACTAATGCGAGTTCTAACGGTGCGGACCGTCCCTAGCGTTAGTTAGTTCCATGGCTGACCCGTGCTTCTGATTCTAGCGTGACCGTTCACATGCCCGCGAGAATATCACTTGAACGAGCTTTTGCCTGGAGCAGGGTGACCACTGAAAATTGTAAATTCCTTTAAAGAAAATAAAGGGTCAGCTGCCCTAATTTGGAACACTTTTCTTAAAATCGTCATAACTTCAGTTTGAGAGCTTCAAATGAATATTTTAAGGACTTATTTGTAAGAATGAACATCCCTCTATCCATAAAACACGGCCTCAAGACTCTATCATAAATTCCAGAGAAGATACAAGCGTAATTAGACAACCTCATATTTTGCATAATTAATTTTTTCCAAAATGAAGGGAAAGTTCTCCCATGGGTCTCGGGAAATAAGCTTTCACGGCCAATGCGAAAAACATAGGGTTACGAAGACGATTCCATTGAAAACTTTGGATCTTTCTCTTCAAATTAAACACTTTAAACGCCAGGTTAGGCCCAAAAAATATTCAGAAAACTCCAATAGAAAATATGTCATCATTTGCCTAAAATGGAACACCCCGAAACACGAAAATTTACTCTACCTTTTTACATCCATAACTAATGTTTTACTAACTAAAGGACAACAAAAAATACCTAAGAAGAGCGTTCATTCATTACCTGTTTAATAATTTTGGTGCCGTAAGCGTAGACTAAGATGCGGAAAATATACGGGAATTATTAGCCCAGTATCCAGATTTAGTCATAAACGTGATGCCAATTTTAGCTGATTTAGCATGTTTCGCCTAGTGATATTGGGTTTCAAACACCGTATCATGACTCACTTGATGTAAAATGTAGATTCGACACAGTGACGCCACAAAAACATAACAGTGTAGGTTACTTTGATCTAACTTGGTAATTATTTCATTCGAAATACCGTTAGAGTGCAATTAATTTACAATGTTTAACCGTAATGAACTGACAGCGCGCCCATTTTTGAAGCTTTAAGCAGATGACACTCAGTGCCCTTTAAAATATATGTACAGGTATAAAATGGCAAGCGTTGGTCGCTAGATGGTCGTAGCATAGCTAACAAATTATATTTGCTTATTATTAGTTGCAAAGAGTCGGATATTTTCGTATTTAAATTAGGGTGTTCCAAATTAGAACGGGGCGTTCCAATTTAGGACGGACCGTTCCAAGTTAGGGCTGAAATCGACCGCAATTCCGTTTCCGGTTTTCGCGATTGCAAAATCGCTCTGAAACAGAATATTATTCAGCATTTTCCCCAAAGTATCCCACTTATTATTATCCGCTTATGGTTATCGAAAATCAATCCGCTCCAGTCTGCCAGCATGCCTTGGACGCGGACTGTTTTCTAAATCTCCCTGTCCCTAAACTAATTTGTTCGAATAGTACATTTTTAAAACACGGGGTGTTTTTTGCGCAAAAACGTTACAGCAACACGGCACCTAACATAATATATCATAGCTTTGTATAATTCGCACCAAAGCAAACGCAATACTCACACTCGGAACCACAAATCTCAAGGACTCGTTCATGGTGTGCTTCAAGGTCCCTCGACTGATACGGACGTAGCGAATGAGGAATCACGCTCCAACTTTGCGCTATTTCGGCAAGACTCTCAATTTTGGATCACGAAAACTTTAGATTGCTGCAAAGCGAGAGACGACTTTAAAGCTTTGATGGTTATGTAATCCAGGCTTTCGACAGACGTTTAAACAAGTCTTGCTTTCTACCACGATTGTTAAATTGATGGAGCAATAATCTGTATTACAATAGCAGTTTTGGTTCGATTCTGAATTGATTGGGATACATCGTCAAAAGTGAAGGTTGTGAAAAACTAGCAGAATGTAATCCTATAGCATAAAAGGATCATATTACAGCTCCCTATAAGTACTGGACGTAGGTTATGCTTTTGTAAACAGCGTTTTCTTCCAAGACATCCAAGCCCGCCATCTATAGCCTAGTTTTGCAAGTTTAGTTTTCCCATTAACTCTGATCGATCCGAGCAGCCAATGAGTGTAGTCGCAAGTTTTTCTGCTCCGATAACCCTAGGCCGAGGCTTAGGTAGTAAATTTTAGATTTGTTTTAAACCTTTTTAAACCTTTAATAGTTATTTGACTAAGTTTTTACGTATTATTAGACTTTATATACATTTATTTTACGCGACGTCAACGAGTCGCGATTTTTAGCGTGGATTATATTAATAACGATGGTGAAAATGCCGAAACATTGCAGTGATAAGTGCCAGTTTAACGGAGGAAGTCAAAAACATGGGAAAATGATCCATTGTGGTATGTGCGATAAATGGTACCACCTATTATGTGAAACTTTAAGGAGGTCCTTGGTGGATCATTTTGGATGTGCTCAGCTTGCATTACAACCTTAATTTCCCTTAAACAATTTGCATCAGACTTTATTAAAATTAAAGCAACCATAGATGAAACTCTTAAATCCATGTCCAAGCAGATATCAAGTCTAGCCTTGGACCTAGCGGACCAAGAAGAAATGATCAAACAATTTACTGAAGACAATATACATTTCAATACCAACCAGGTTATGGGTCAAAAATTAGATTCTCTTGAGACTGAATTTACAGACTTCAAGGAATCGATTACGGGAAACGTAAAACCACTTGAAGCTAAATATGCGAAGAGACCACAATTAAATTTAGATGCAAGAGAGAATGTAGAAAGTGACGTTCAATTTATAGCAGCATCAACAATTCAGAAGACTGATAAATTATCTGCAATTACTAATCAACCATTTAAAAAGAAGCCACATACAGGTTTGTTTCAACAAGTACATTGGCGACACGAGACCAATACTCAGGTCACACGATCGAACCAAAGGAATAATGAAGTACCTCGAAGTCAAACAACGCTGCATGACAAGAGATTCGTGGGCAAATGCCGGTAGGGAAAATTGAAACATCAAGATTTAAAAATGTGCTTAATCTACACGATTACTTCATCGGAAATTGTTCAAAAACGAGAACATAAGGGTTAATGAAAAAATACATCGAAATCAACGGCATCGAAGTAATAGATTTAAAATTAACATGGATCTCAGAATCCCCTACATCTCAGTATAATTGTTTCATCTTCCAATCAACAATTAAACAAGAGAATATCTTGCGACCTGAATCATGGCCGTCAGGAATATATTGTCACAAGCTCACTCGCGAAAAAAACAAGGTTTGAAAAAATCTGGGGAAACAACGAGGAGCCTGAAGGAATTAAACTATCCAATTCTCCACGACTCCAATATGTGTTACTAAATTGCCCAAGTACCACCACTACATTGGACATAAAGTCACACCTAGAAGATTTTGGAGTTACAGATGTCATAGTAACGGAACGAGAGACAGTATCAAAATGGAAAAAGTCATTCTCATTAGAGGATACTCAAAGGGATGATTTAACTATTTTGAACCTTGAGAACTGGCCAAACCCTTTCACAATCCGACGATATCGGGAACCTAGAAATAAAACCATCCCTACGAAATCGGCAGATGACGTAGATATGGTCTGACAATCAGGCAAGCCCAGGGATAAGAACGCGCCCTTTAATAATACAAATTATGGCCATAACATAAAACTTTCAATACGTGGTCTAAGAATTGCGAATATAAATATTCGAGGTATTAGAAGCCATATAGAGGACATAAATAATTTATTACTCTCTTTTAAAATTGATATTTTAGCCATCTCAGAAACATGGCTAAAGCCAGATATTCCTAACATTACAGTAGCTATGGCAGGTTACAGCTTAGTTAGATTAGACAGATGCAATAAACAAGGTGGAGGTGTCTGCGTGTATTATCTAAATGACCTCAATGTCAGAGTGGCCCAAAAAATTGTACAAAACGTGAATAAGAATCTAGAATTATTATGGTGCGAATTTAATGAACCCAACTGTAAACCAGTATTAATAGGGGCATGTTACTGCCCACCAAATTTAAACTTCAAGGAGACATTTGATGAACTTAATCAACAACTTAACCAAATCCAACAAGAGTATAAAGAGATCGAAGTGTTATTACTGGTGGATTTAAACAGTGATTATCTTCACAAGCCAACTTTACCAAGAATGAGGGCCTTAAAAAATACAATGATTACATTTAAACAAATAGTGGACAAACCGACCCGAATAACCCCAACGACCGAAACACTTTTAAATGTAATATTCACTACAAGACCTGATAAAATAGTTTATGATGAGGTGATACGCACAGGTTCATCAGACCACGATTTGACTCTATGTATTAGGAAAAAGAAATGCCCTAAAATTGAAAAAGTAATTGATTTAATACAGGATTATAGGAAATTCAATCCAGAAAATTTCGTAATAGATCTTATAAAAAACCTGGAAA
This sequence comes from Phalangium opilio, assembly GCF_054372755.1. Lineage (NCBI taxonomy): Eukaryota > Metazoa > Arthropoda > Arachnida > Opiliones > Phalangiidae > Phalangium > Phalangium opilio. The sequence goes on along the minus strand of NW_028324186.1, from coordinate 1,612,523 downwards.
ATATTACCTTAGAGAATCTAAATGAGGGAGTTGATGTGATACAGAATTGTATAACTATATCGTTAAACAAACATGCACCCTTAATTTCCAAACGGAAAACTATAAACAGCCCTCCCTGGCTAAGTGAAGAAATTAAACATGCTATGCACCTTAGGGACATTATGAAAAGAAAATCACATACTCAAAACACACAAATAGACAATTATAAATACTATCGAAATCTAGTTAACAAACTAATAAAAAATGCTAAGAAGACGTTCTTTCAAACCAAAATCAAAGGAGGAAGTAATTTATGGAAAATAATTAAACCTTATATAAAGGAAGAAAAGAAAACTATCTCATTAATAAAATACAGACAGGAATATGAATCCAACTTAGAAATTACTAATATCCTAAATGAACATTTCACGAAAAACCAGTGTAAACTAAAAGTAACCTTAGATACGAATAATGATGAAACTAATTTTCATGACTGCGTTTTCAGTCTAAGAGAGGTAACCGAGGAGACAACTTTCAATTACTTAAAAAATTTAAAACCCTCAAAAGCAGTAGGCATTGACGGCTTGTCGAGTAAACTGATAAAAAATTTAGCCTTAGTTATAACACCGTGTGTGACGAAGCTGGTTAACTTGTCTCTGCATGAGTTCCCAAAAAATGGAAAGAGGCCAAAGCAGTACCTTTGTTTAAGTAAGGGGATCCAAAAAACCCGGATAACTACAGGGGAATTTCAATTCTACCAAGTATATCGAAGATACTAGAAAAATGCGTCTTTAACCAGTTAATGAATCATGTCATGGCAAATCGATTATTATATACTATGCAAGCTGGTTTTGTACCAGGTCATTCGACAGACACATGTATTATGAATCTTTATGAAAATATTATACAATACTTAGATAGAGATATGTACGTAAGGATAGTTTTCGTTGATCTCTCAAAAGCTTTTGATTGTGTTAATCATAAGCTATTACTACACGAATTGCGGCTGTGCGGCGCAGATAATGGAACAATACAGTTGTTTCAATCGTATATAACAGATAGAACTCAGGCAGTCCATCTAGGCAACACAAAATCAACAGAATTAAAAATTACATCCGGGGTACCACAGGGAAGCATCTTGGGCCCATTATTATTTAATATTTATACGAGACGTAATAATATGTGTCTGGAAAGTTCTAAATCATTCGAATACGCGGATGATAACGCACTCCTATGCGCATCCATTTCAACTGACGATCTCGTCAAAGATTTAGAAACAGACGTTAAACATCTAATGAAAACGTTAGGCGAAAGAGGCCTGATATTTAACGAAACTAAGACTGTCTTCATGATAATTGAACCCAGAAAGCTAAGAGGTAGCTCGAAACAGAAAAAGAAATTGGGATCCTTAGACATCAAACGCGTATCCTCGTGTAGATATCTCGGAATAACCCAGGACGAAATGTTCTCGTTCACTGAACACATTGAACATACACTAAACAAAGTTAACAAAAGACTATGGCTGGTACATCCTCTATATAAATGACATGACATAAAAAGTAAAATTATTATGCACAACGCGCTAGTTCAACCAATTTTTAACTATGGGGATATTTTTTACAATGTTGGCCTCAAGAAGCACCTTAAACGGCTGCAGATAATACATAATAAATGCATAAATTTTATGTTACAAAAAGATAAAAGATACTCGGCGACAGATGCCCGTTATACTGCTGGCTTTCTAACATTACATCAGAACTATCTATATCATTTACTACTATTCACGTACAAAGTCTTCAATGGCAAAAGCCCCCGAATATATCTCGAATATGTTTGAATTAGTAACGAACAGATATAACACACGGTCAGTCCAAAATAATTTTGCATTACCACCAAAAATATCGAATCTAAATCAAAAAAGTATTAAAATTAGAGCAATCCAGCTATGGAATGAAATGCCTAATGATATCAAAAATATAAATACTATACAAGGCTTTAAAGCCAACATTCTTTCTTACGTAGCTAAATTCTAGACTCATATTAATAACAAAAACCAATTAATGTTTATCTGATGAACTTAGGTAATGATTTACTTGATGAGCTTTGCTAAAGATTTTACTCGATAAACTTTGGTAATGATTTATTTGATGAATTTTATTAATGATGTATTTAACGATTCTTATGGACGATTTACTAAATGAATTTTGAGGATCTATCTAACGAATTTTGAGGATTCACTTGTGGTTTTAACCAATTCCACATAATGATTTCCTTGTTGTATTTTGTTAATTTAAAACCAGTGGACTCCTTTGTAAATCAGTGGAAACTGAAAGGAATATCCCAATAAAGCTTTTTAATAATAATATAATCTTGAATTGGAAAATTCCATTTATTATTTCTGAAAATAAAGACCTCTGTTTTGTATGGTTACACGTGTGTTAATAGTAATCTAAAGCAACTGAGATAATTAAGTAGTTTTAATTTTATTATACCCCATTTATATATTAAGCATATTTAAATTATTTTTAAATTAATATTTTGTCGGTGCGGATTTCATCTTCAAAATGTGAACACAATATTTATTATGTTACTTATGCTTATATATGATCTCCGCTCGAATACCGGGATTTAACTCTGCATAAATTGAGTCAAAACTAATTATTCATTGATGCAAAACAAAGATGAAGGTAAGTACTATAATAATTTTAAGCATGTAATTTCGGAGAATAAAGTTTTTGTCAACGGTTGTTTTGATAAGAACGGAATTTCAATTTATCTAAATGGGTAAACAATAACAATATTGGGTGCCATTACGTGATAAAATTACAAGAAAGGAACAAGTGATTTTCCAAAAATATGTTATTTATTCATTGAAGAAAAACAGAAAAAGGTTGTACAATATAAAACAAGGCATATGAAACAAGGTGTATTATTGATTCAAAATAATGTTGTTTATTTATTTATTCATTGATTCAAAAAAAATTGCCCAAATAAAATATTACTATAATATAACGTTGTAAAAGATAAAAATAGGCTTATAAAATAAGGTGTATTTCCATTTGTGGAATGATAATAACTATTGGAGGTGCCATAGAATTAAATATTTCACTCTCAAGAGGATATTTAAATCACCAGCCCAAGAGCAAGACATTCAATGTATGACGCGTTTTTTATAGAGATTTCGCCAATAGCCATAACTCTCTGTTAATCGTTCCATCCTTTGCTGAAAATTAATCTAAAAAACATTAGTTCAAACAAGAACAAAGAGAAAAGAACGTACTCTTTGCATTAAATACTCCCAAAAATAACTTTGGTTCCATACAATACCTTCCCTGGAAACCTCAATGGAAGGTCACTATCTACCTTTAAATCTTAGCTCCGCTCAAACTGTTTTTCAGTGTCGAAAAGGTTTCTGGGATCCCACCTTCGCTCGAGCCTGAAACAGCGAGAAGCTTTCCAATTTAATATAATCATTCGCCATTACATTACTTCAACGAGATGACGGAATTCCTTAATATTCAGAAGCATAGAGACATTCGTCAATTTTATATGGCTTCGCCGGTGACGCATGATAGATCCGGCTACAGAAAACATTCGTTCAACATCGGCAGAGCATGCTGGTATTGATAAGTAACGATTGGCCAGTTTCGCTAGAGATGGGTATATTATCCTCCATTCCCGCCAATAATCCAGAGCTCCAAATTTATCTCCATCAAACTTGCCGACTGGCTGTCCCATGTATTGAAGAAGCTCAGTTGTATTTGACTGTACCTTTACCGGAAAAAGATCGTCGAAGACATCTGGGACCTTATTAAGGTCTTTGATTTTAGGTTCCACATCCAGTTGTCGCGTTATTATTTGCAACGCTATTGCTTCCTCCGGGCAATTAAATAATGGAAAAGAGTCTTTCCACTCTGGATTGCTGTACGGGCCTGAAATTAAAGTAGATTCTTTTAGTTATTATAATCTATGGTCAGTAGCCCTATCTTGGAACTCTTTCTCAAGCTCTTTGGAAAGTCAGATTTTTCAGTAACAAATAAGTTACTGAAGTGAACAAGCAGACCAATACAATACGTTTTAACTATTGCCGATCGATTGCATCATTGCACCCATTTTCAGATTGCCAAGACGCGTACTTTTCCTACAAAATGGGTTTTAAAAAAGGTCGATTTCAGCCCTAACTTGGAACGGTCCGTCCTAAATTGGAACGCCCCGTCCTAATTTCATTACGGTTAAACATTGTAAATTAAATGCACTCTAACGGTATTTTGAATGAAATAATTACCAAGTTAGATCAAAGTAACCTACACTGTTATGTTTTTGTGGTGTAAGTGTGTCGAATCTACATTTTACATAAAGTGAGTCATGATACGGTGTTTGAAACCCAATATCACTAGGCGAAACATGCTAAATCAGCTAAAATTGGCATCACGTTTATGACTAAATCTGGATACTGGGCTAATAATTCCCGTATCTTTTCCGCATCTTAATCTACGCTTACGGGACCAAAATTATTAAACAGGTAATGAATCAACGCTCTTCTAAGGTATTTTTTGTTGTCCTTTAGTGAGTAAAGCATTAGTTATGGATGTAAAAAGATAGAGTAAATTTTCGTGTTTCGGGGTGTTCCATTTTAGGCAAATGATCACATATTTTCAATTCGAGTTTTCTCAATATTTTTTGGGCCTAACCTGGCGTTTAAAGTGTTTAATTTGAAAAGAAAGATCTGAAGTTTTCAATGGAATCGTCTTCGTAACCCTATGTTTTTCGCATTGGCCGTGAAAGCTTATTTCCCGAGACCCATGGGAGAACTTTCCCTTCATTTTGGAAAAAATTAATTATGCAAAATATGAGGTTGTCTAATTACGCTTGTATCTTCTCTGGAATTTAAGATAGAGTCTTGAGGCCGTGTTTTATGGATAGAGGGATGTTCGTTCTTCCAAATGAGTCCTTAAAATATTCATTTGAAGCTCTCAAACTTAAGTTATGACGATTTTAAGAAAACTGTTCCAAATTAGGGCAGCTGACCCTAAATAAAAACAAAACAATCGAAGTATACCTTTGAATACTGAGGATTTCACTCTGAAGTCCAGAAGGGAAGCAATCACATAATCTTTATCAACAACCTCTTCTGCAAAACGCTTTGCCATGTTCTCAAAAAGGTTGTCCTTTAAATCCACAAGATAAGGGCATGGCGTATTTCTAGTCTTTTCGAAACAAAGCAAAAGCTTTGGGATAACCAAAGAGGCCACAGGGCCTGCAGATTGGAAAATATCGGTTGCAGCCTTAAACGGCTCCAGAAAAGCGTGCATTTCCTTGATGATATGAATATCATTGTGTTCCGGCAATGGCAGTTCTTCAGAGGCCTGATTTTTTTTCGCGCCATAGTAATTGTTATTTTTAACGCTTCTAGCATGTCAGGCTAAAAGAAAAGAAAGAAAAAAAACAAACACTCACTGGAAAACAAGAATTAAGTATATATAATTAAATCATTATTTACAATTAAAAGCCTCTCCACAGCCATAAAAAAGAACTCCACCTTGTCAAGCCAACTTGTTTAAGGTGTTTATTTCCTGGTGACCGTTCTTTGAAGGTGGTTGTCCACTTTGGGGAGCGACGAAGCCAAGTTATTCATTGGTTTACTTTGGTTCTCATTCTGTCGGTTTTTTTTGCATTTTTTTCAAGGATGCATTTACTACAAGTTGCAATGAGTGAGCAACACATCGCTTCCTTTTCCAATTGGTTTGCGGAAAATCAATGTCACTATCTTCGACTAGAAAGTCCTCCTCATCTTCTTGTCCTTCCCCTCGTTCCAAGTCAATTGGTTGTTGATTTTCAACTCCATTAAAAATATCAGCCAAGCCACTCCAATATGGTTGAAGCTTCAGTTTTGGGTCGCAGTCATCACTTTTGTATACGTTACCATCAGATTCAGACCCAGATTCAATTTCGTTCACCTTTGTCGTTCCACTTTTGTTAGCCAAATTTACTGCTAAACTTATGTTTGAAGCATTGTCGGCACAAAGGGAGTAAATCTGATAAGGATAGTTATTAAAAACAATATAAATTTTAAAAGAAATAATTTAATATTATTATTATTAATGATTTACTTTTTTATGATCTAATCCAGAATTGTTTAAAACATCCTTAATTTTCTTTAAAATGTTTACACCAGTATGATCCTCGGGAAAATGTACAAAAGAGACCAGTTGGTTTTGAAAATAAAAATTTGCATCAATGTACTGCATCGTCACGCCAAGCACGGACTCCCTCATCCTACTACTCCACAAATCAAGCGTTAAGTGCCGTTTTCCCTCAAAAGATTGGAAGATGAAATCCAAGCACAAATTTTATAACTCATCTGAAAAGTCGTACCTTTATTTGTGGCATAAGGTTGTTGTAGACAGTCTCCATGTGCCTAAGCACGGTTCGACGACTTCTAATGGGAACACCTGGAGCAACAGTCATTATGAAAGCTCGGAAACCTTCACCTTCCACACAGCTAAATGGTAGACCATCTTTGGCTATCATCAAAACTATTTTAGTTCGAGCTGTTTTTTCATCAAGGGATTTCCGGGCAATTTTCGATTGCAGTCCTTTCGCTTGCGCCCTTTTTTGTTTTTTTCGGCGAATAACATGACCCTTATGCTTAGAATAACCAAATTGAGTTTTGTTAACATTAACTCGCAATTAATGACTAAATATCACGTAAAGCTTACCATAATGTGACGTTCCATGTTTGAAGAATTGCCAGTAATAATTGTAGAACAGGTAAGGCATCTACCCCTAACTGACTTGGATGCCACGCCAGTTTTCTCTGCAGAAACAAGATGTCCCATGTAAGAAAAGTGATCTTGAATGTTTGCAGGCCCGTAGTTTCCGTTAGCGAAGTTCGAAGCAAACTGCGAATCAAAAATAAGCGGAACAGCAGTATGGCTTAACAGTGTTTTAGCCATTCTGAGTCACCAAAAAGAGATAAATCATCATTACTATTTAGACTTTCTTAAGGTGTTGAACGTAAAAAAGGAAATTAAACCCCATTGGCAAAATTTAATATACACGTGACGAGTATTAGGCGTACCTTGACCACCTCCTCTTCAGTGCATTGTGTCAATGCTCTATAGAAGGTAGCAACAAGTGGCATACGAGTTTCGTTGCCATCACTGTCAGCTTCATTTGACAAATAATTCGCAGCCCACTTCAGCCGATGTTGCATTTTCACTTAAATTTGCTTGAGACATTGGCATAAAGTTTGAAATAGCTATTTATCATCAGGATAAATCTACTTCTTCCCATAAAGCCCCCATCTTAATTTTCAAATTTCCCTCCTAAAATCCGAAATATTCCGTTTTTTTGGTTACCCGAAAGTCCCGAATATTGCCTTAGCGAGTTTGAAAACATACTGTACTACATTAGCAGATACTAAACTAACACACCCTCCCGCCTCCTCAACCACACCTAGCTAATACGTAAATCTTTTACGTGACTTGTTTGGAGATTCGACAAGTTTAAACTTGAAACTCCAACATTCTGAACTATTTTATTTATTTCGCGAGTTTGGCGACAATCAAGACATTCCAGTGCATCACTCATCAGAAATCAAATGGGGAGAAACTTTACCTAAAATAATAAGGTCTCTGGAAAATATTTAACCATAGTTATATTCGTGTTGAAGGAGCCAGAAAGTGAACAAAACCATCCTAATAAATATTGCCTCAAACTTCGCCCATTTATCAGAGATCTAAATACCCAGGACCCAAATTTCCTTCACCATCTTTTCCTAATGATAAACGTCAGGAACTCCGCACTACCCCATACAGAAGTAATAAGCAATATTATTGGTCCTGCATTCGTCGAAAAAATTCTTGAGTACATTCATCAAGGATGAACTGTAAGTGATAGTTGTTAAATAATTAACTAGCTCTTAGCTAAACAGTGCCAGATTAAGGTGGGTGCGAGGGGGCACTGGCCCCCGGGCGCAAGGCTTGTTGGGGGCGCATTAATTTGAAATATTCCCCCTTAGCAACATTTGCTGTTCCGTTTTTTCGGATTAAGAGGGGGGAGGGGGCACTGCCCCCCGGGCGCCAGCCTGGCTTGTGGGGGCGCATTAATTTAAACTATTCCCCCTTAACAACATTTGCTGTTCCGTTTTTTTACGACTTAAGAGGGCGCACACTATCTTGGCCCCCGGGCCAAACATCACTTGATCAAGTTAATCCGGTTCTGTGGCTAAGCCTAAAAGACGGCTGACGGAGTCACGGACACCCTTTCCAAGTTTAAATTACCTAACCTAAATCTATTAATGGATGCTAGCCACTGTACAGCCATGGATAAAGTATGCGCGTGAGGAAATTTGTTTTCACGCTATAGGATCAGCAACTCCCTATCTCGAACGACAGCTTATTCTGTATATACTCGGTTGTCATCACGCGCAAAGCTAGAATTCTATTTAATCTAGCGTTGCGCGTGCTGACAAGAGACAAAAATCTTCAGGATTTAAAATCGTATAAAATACCCTGAAGTTTTTTGTCTCTTGCCAGCACGCGCAAGGCTAGGTTACATAGAGACCTAGCTTTGCGCGTGCTGACAACCGATGTTGTAACAGAGTATATTCTAGGAGAGCGATAGCTCTCTTAGATAAGACTTCATACCGACTTTAATGTATAAGGACGGTTTTTTGATTGGTTATAACTTTTTTTGTATCGTATTAACTGCTTTGAAAAATTTCCACAGAACTACAATTCGGGCCCTCAATATGTGGTTAAAATTTCAAAAAGATCCACTCATTAGTTTATTTTATAAAAAATAAAGTTGCTAAGGGTGGTTTTCATTTCCATAAAATTAATCAGCCCTTTTGGTGAAAAAGTTAAATTTTCCCATAGAAATAACATGGAGTTTTTTTCAAATTTAGCCATTTTGTGGCCACCCTTTTGAAATGAAATATTCGTTTGTTACGTTTGGGAACGGTTTTATATCAAAATTTAAACCTTTTTCTAGGACCATTTTTAAGGTTTTTGAGAAAAATTAATTTTAAGTATGTTTAATTTTAAATTTTAAAAACTACCACAATCTGCGATATTTTAGCATGGATAATAGTCAGTTTATGATGTTAGCATGGTTAAGGCTATTTGGTCCAATTTTCGTGGTGGTAAAAAAACAAGAGAACCTAACCTTGTGTTAGCTAAAAAGTTAAGTTGGAAAAGTACCCCACACATATATATTAAGTTAACAAGATTACCTACGACTGGTAATTAAGCATGAAAAACATGGCGTTTGAGCTCTTGTAGGTACTTTGCCCGGGTGCTTGTAGGTGCTTGTGGGTTCTTGTGGATACTTGTAGGTGCTTGTGGGTACTTGTAGGTGCTTGTGGATACTTGTAGGTGCTTGTGGATACTTGTAGGTGCTTGTGGATACTTGTAGGTGCTTGTGGATACTTGTAGGTGCTTGTGGATACTTGTAGGTGATTGTGGGTGCTTGTGGGTACTTTTGGGTACTTGTAGGTGCTTGTGGGTACTTGTAGGTACTTGTGGGTGCTTGTAGGTACTTGTGGGGGCTTGTAGGTACTTGTGGAGGCTTGTAGGTACTTGTGGAGGCTTTTAGGTACTTGTGGGTGCTCGTAGGTACTTGTGGGTGCTTGTAGGTACTTGTGGGTGCTTGTAGGTACTTGTGGGTGCTTGTAGGTACTTGTGGGGGCTTGTAGGTACTTGTGGGGGCTTGTAGGTACTTGTGGGGGCTTGTAGGTACTTGTGGGGGCTTGTAGGTACTTGTGGGTACTCGTAGGTACCTGTGGGTGCTTGTAGGTACTTGTGGGGGCTTGTAGGTACTTGTGGGTGCTTGTAGGTACCTGTGGGTACTTGTAGGTACCTGTGGATACTTGTAGGTGATTGTGGGTGCTTGTGGGTACTTTTGGGTACTTGTAGGTGCTTGTGGGTACTTGTAGGTACTTGTGGGTGCTTGTAGGTACTTGTGGGTGCTTCTAGGTACTTGTTGGGGCTTGTAGGTACTTGTGGGTGCTTGTAGGTACTTGTGGGTGCTTGTAGGTACTTGTGGGTGCTCGTAGGTACTTGTGGGTGCTTGTAGGTACTTGTGGGGGCTCGTAGGTACTTGTGGGGGCTTGTAGGTACTTGTGGGGGCTTGTAAATACTTGTGGGGGCTTGTAGGTACTTGTGGGTGCTTGTAGGTACTTGTGGGGGCTTGTAGGTACTTGTGGGGGCTTGTAGGTACTTGTGGGTACTTATAGGTACCTGTGGGTACTTATAGGTACCTGTGGGTGCTTGTAGGTACTTGTAGGTACTTGTGGTTACTTGTGGGTACTTGTAGGTACTTGTGGTTACTTGTGGGTACTTGTAGGTACTTGTGGGTGCTTGTAGGTACTTGTGGGTGCTTGTAGGTACTTGTGGGTGCTTGTAGGTACTTGTGGGTACTTGTAGGTACTTGTGGGTGCTTGTAGGTACTTGTCGGTGCTTGTAGGTACTTGTGGGTACTTGTAGGTACTTGTGGGTACTTGTAGGTACTTGTGGGTGCTTGTGGGTGCTTGTAGTTACTTGTGGGTGCTTGTGGGTGCTTGTAGTTACTTGTGGGTACTTGTGGGTGCTTGTGGGTGCTTGTAGGTACTTGTGGGTGCTTGTATGTTCTTGTAGGTACTTTGCCTCCTCCATAGGATTAACATTACACTAAGTTTTGGAAGCTCGTAACTCTGGTTATATTAGATATACGGGCATATACTTTGATTATGTAATAGTCCTATTTGCCCCTTCCCTCCTTCGTAAACATTTGCTCCATAGGATACTCCATATACACCCACGGCACCATAGTCCTCCCAGCATCCTCAGCGGTTAGGTTGGGTCGTACTGGACGAAATTGTAAAGGGCGCTCCCTCTATCTTCAAAATAGAAGCTAGTTCTCATACAAATAAAATGGCGCTACGCGGCAGCACTTAGCAATCGCCTACCAAGGGTAGGGGTGTGCGCAAGGTACATTGGGAGAGATACGGTTCTGCAGGTCGCCCATCATCATTTCCAATCCATCTCAACTCCCTTATCCCTGTCCCAACCCCAGCGATTTCCAACCACTAGCATAGCCCACTCGATCGCACTCTCTTTTCCCCGGCTACATATTTTGAAGATGGCTTTTTTTAGGCGTATTAACATTCTTGGATCATCTTTGTGAACATTTAGGGTAGCCCTCGCTATATTTTGTTTAAGGTTTTAAGCTTAATATCAAAAAGTTTATGCTACAAAAAAAGTTTGAAATTGACAATCTTGGATCGTCTCTGTGAAATTTTAAGGATATCCGAATTTCATATTGGGCTTATGACAATTTTGAGCTAAATGTTAAACGGACATAAATCAGCATTTTTAAAACTTTTTAAAAATTGTCAATTTGGTCCTATTTCTGGAATTTTTAGGGGGGCGCCTAGCGTTTCAATAAATGATTGTAAAAAATTGTGTTATGTTAATTACAATAAAAATACAAACTTTTTATGATATACGTTTTTTTTTGAAGTATCATTATAAATAGATGTCTGATTGAGCTAAAGTTATGGTCCCATTCAGAGTCCTGCACGGGCCGGGCTCAAGCCCGGTCCGGCCCGAGGCCCGGCCCGATTGGATCGGGCCGAGCTGGGCTTTCCACTTTTGAAAATTGTATCGGGCCGGGCCGGGTCGGGCTTTCAAAATTTTGGAAATTAACGGGCCGGGCCGGGTCGGGCTTTTAAAATTTTGGAAGTTAACGGGCCGGGCCGGGCCGGGCCGAACTTGATTCTCATTTAATCCAAAGTTCAAATAAAAGATTATTTAAATGAGTATAAGCTTCTAAGAACAAATGTGACGAACAATTATCAAAAGAAATGAATAATTAGGGTTGTAAGTCGGAAAATTTTCCGGAAAATGTCCGAGCTATATCTTTCCGGAAAATTTTCCGTATTTTTCCGCTACCGGTTTCTAAATTAAAAAGTTAAAACTTTAAATTTTTTCAATTGCCTTTCTTTTCAAAACATTCATCATTTTGTTTTCGGTGAATTCGGAGGGGGAAAAATTGTTTGTTAACCCTGTTTAAAGTCACAAATTATGGGAAAATCAACCACTTATATTTGGCGGTACTTTAATAAATCTACTAAAGATGGAAAAATAACTGGAGAATGTATATATTGTAAACAATGTTATGCAAATAACGCAACGTGGATGAAACGCCACTTTTCATCTGGTATGTGCAAAAACTGTTTCCCATCTTGTATTGAAAAGTTTTAAAATTAACTGCACGAAAAATGAGTCATCTCATGATATGCAACTACATTTGGTAAGTCAGCGAGGTGTAATTAGTTAAATTCGTAATTCAATTATATAAAAAGGCTGCAGTTTCTATTTTAAAATGCATCTATTATATTAATTATACAAAAACGAGTTTTGCTTCGCAGTCCTTAAAAAACTGCATTTATACACAATCCGTGGCACTTTTTCAAACCCACAAAGGGCCAGAAATTAGAAATTATTTTATGTATTGCATTTTGAAATGAAGTTTAATCGATATGAGAAATTTGGTTTTAATTGCGTAGTTCAAACATTTGTTATGATTAGAAATTTTACAACAAAAACGGGTATAAATGCGGCGTTTCGATATAAAGGGAGCTTAGATTTTCACGTATGAAATTATATAGAATCTGTTCCCCTAAAAACTTATCCCTGTCAAATAATTAAAGCGAAAAAATAGAAAATGAGCTTTTAACATTTTAGTTTTTCAGGGTGGAAGAGATAAGAACACTTTTTTCGAGTAAAATGTCGCTTTACTACTCCTGCTTTACTACTCCCAAAATGAGGTCCCTCATTCTGATTTGTGGTTTTAAAAGCAGTGTCGTATTTCAGACATTTATCATACATTCAGAAAAGGTGTTCATATGTGTGTTGTTACATCTTGTATAAGTTTTAAACTTCAATTCGAACTCCAGTCATAATCGTCCTTGATTTAGCTCTTTGTTCCGAAACGCCGCATTTATACCCGTTTTTGTTGTAAAATTTCTAGTCATAACAAATGTTTGAACTACGCAATTAAAACCAAATTTCTCATATCGATTAAACTTAATTTCAAATTGCAATACATAAAATAATTTCAAATTTCTGGCCCTTTGTGGGTTTGAAAAAGTGCCGCGGATTGTGTATAAATGCAGTTTTTTAAGGACTGCGAAGCAAAACTCGTTTTTGTATAATATCTGTCCCTTTTTGGGGAGAAACGTTATTTGGGAATAAATTAGTTCTGGAATAGTGAAACTCATTCGTCCAATTTTTCGGAAATTGGAATGGTCGGATAATACAATGCACTGTATAAAAACACACTATGCTAAATATTCGTTGAAACCATGTGAAAATTATAAAAATTCTCCAACTATTTCTTTGTGATCATTTAACGTTAGGCTTACAAAGACAAAAATTAGGCCCAAAGAGTTTTAAAAAAAATCACGTGAACTTAATTAGAGAATCAAAATGGTGAAATTAAGCGCGAGATTTGAATTGAAACTTTTATTGAGATGCAACGCGTGCTGGCGCGTGAGCTAGCGCGTGGTTTAAAATATTTATTTTTAAAACACTATACAAAAAGGCCAAGTTAACCTTACACTACGAGAAATGAGATACTATACCTTTTCAGCCTTTGCTAGTGCTGTAAAGTTAGGCTGTGAAAAAAGTGTACCCCCTTGGTCGCGAAAATGTTTCCACCTCATAATGTTAAGCTCCATAGAGTTTAACATTACGATTTCGGATTGAGTATAAATAGAAAATCCCTGACGGGATTTTCTTAATTTCGAACTCAGGACAACAAAACTGAAGAAGCTATCGAAATATCTTCAAAAGTTTGATAAATTGACTCAAAGCTCACTTAATTGCTAGTTTTATATTTTTCCGATTAGCGGAAAATTTTCGGGAAAATTTTCCGCGTTTTAATTTTCCGGAAAATTTACAACACTATGAATAATACACGACGCTAAAGCAAATATGAATTCAAATCATTGATTTTATGTAAAAAAATATAAAAAATACAACTGAACTACGTGTAACGGGCCGGGCCGGGCCGGGCCTGTTCAATTCATTCAATGTGTCGGGCCGGGCCGGGCCGGGCTTGGTTAATGCATGTAACGGGCCGGGCCGGACCGGGCCGAAAAACCAACTATGTACTCGGACTCGGGCCGGGTTTCGGGCTTATTCAAAATTCTAAAACCGGGCCGGGCTTGGGTCGGGCCTGAAAAACTCGGCCCGTGCAGGTCTCTGGTCCCATTTATACATGTTTCTGCTAAGTGAAGATTTTGAAAATGTAAAACAGTTTCTTAACATTCTTAATTAAAATGAAGACTGAAGGAACAGATATTAATCAAAAATGTCTTGATTAGAATCAAGACCTAAAAAGTATCGATAAGACTGAGGTTATCACTTGTCTGAAGGTTCAGATATTAATTTTTCTTTTTAATTGAAACTTAAATGCATGCTTAAAAAAAACAACGTTCCATTACCGTTTTCCGTTGAAATAAATTATTTTACTGCTAATCAATTTCAAAAATTTACTTATCTCGGCTTTTCGACCACAATTCCATTCCCCGAAAACATTTTATCATTACATTAAATAGTTTTGGGAGATAACGTGTCAAAATAACCTATAAAACAATAAAAAACTGTAATAGCGGTCTGTTTAGCCATGAAAACAACCTTTTAAAAGTTACAAGTACTATATAACCCTTTCGAGACTAACAGGACCTGAGCAAACTATAGCTTAACCTGCTACTAGTACGACCAGGGAGAATTGATGTAAACTGGAGTTGAAATTTCATCATGTGCGACCTGCGACCCTGAAACTCTCCCATAGTCCCAGTGTGTGCAGAACATAATTTTTTCGCTGTTATCTGCCAAAATCAATCTTTCTAGGTAGTGTCGCCTCCTCACTTGAATTTTTTAATGATATATTAAGGTTTGAACGAACAAAATTCTAGATTACCATTTTCACTACCATGTCCCTCTGCTAACTTGAAGCAAACTTTCCTCTCTTTTTGCTGCTCATTACCGGTGCCATTCCCTTGACTTTCTATTAGTTATAACTAATGTGTTTATTTATTTCAAACAAAAATATTAAAAAATGGATTCTTTTTCCTTTTGTGCTACTTTGAATTTACAAATGTATATAACGTTGTGCCGTGTCATGTCAAATAGTCTCTAACCATTGTTAGAAACTAGAGAGAGAAATTGGGCAGTAACACTGTTCATGCCCTGAACTATGAGAAAGAACAATACGGCGGTTGACTAAAGTACACTTGATATTACATCATTTTGCAAAAACCGCGAGTAAAAATCTTACTGTCCCTATTGAATTTGGCGCCATTGGTTTTAGAATAATTAAAATGTTCCACTGCGAAGCGTGCCGGTCTCGAATGGGGATTTAACGTCTTTAGGAACCTTTTAAAACGCAAAACCATACACGTACTCTCCCAAAAGTAATTAATGTAATGATAAAATGTTTGCGGGGAATGGAATTGTGGTCGAAAAGCCGAGAGAAGTAAATTTTTGAAATTGATTAGCAGTAAAATAATTTATTTCAACGGAAAACGGTAATGGAACGTTGTTTTTTCTTAAGCATGCATTAAAGTTTCAATTAAAAAGAAAAATTAATATCTGATCCTTCAGACAAGTGATAACCTCAGTCTTATCGATACTTTTTAGGTCGTGATTCTAATCAAGACATTTTCGATTAATACAGAATAAGCTGTCGTCCGAGATAGGGAGTTGCCTATCCTGTAGAGTGAAAACAAATTTCCTCACGCGCATTCTTTATCCATGGTATAGCCTTATAACGTGTTGAAGGGTGTTGTTGTACAATTGTGACACAATGGAAACCACTCCGAGTAATGCAAAATAATTTTTGTCCTGCCTTTTAGCTGAGAGGATGTATCGCCAAGTGCGGAGCGCCTACCTATTCTCCGTGTCAGTCGCAACTCAAATTAAAAAATATGTTAACATCTTTTAATCTTTATATTGTAAAATAAATAAATGGAATAATTGATGGACCCTAGGCCTAATCTAAATCGTTAGTCCTAACCTAGCAAAATTCCTAATCAGACTTAGCTTTACCCTCCCCTTATTTTCTTTCTGGCCAAAATATAAAACGTGTCAATGAATGTCGTGACTTATGTGTTCAAATAGCCCTCAACCTAAAATTCCACTCCCATATTAAAAAAATCTGTGGTCGTGCTCATGGCTTAATAGCCATTGTTAAAGCTAACTTTCTGGGAATCACAACTGACCTTCTTACTAGACTTTACCACAGTTACATTCGCCCCATTCTTGAATTTGGTTGCCAAATATGGAACCCCCATTCAGCTATTAATATTAATAATCTAGACAATGTCCAGGGTTGTCTCTCACGTATCCCATCTACACTACGACCTCTATATATTTTGACCTCCTAAACACCCCTAATCAAAACTTATTTTTCTCTTGCTCCCTCTATTGCTCCCACAAGGGCTCCCTGTACAAAAAATTTACGGCTGCATTTTGCTGTTAAGTAGATTTTTTTCGAATCTGCAATATATTGCAATTAAACTGGAATATTCTGGAATAATACTGGAATAAACCTGAAAAAGGTTCAAGATGCATTCCAGAGAGTAATGCAGAACATTTTAGACGTTTTGCAGAAAAAATATCTTCCGTTGGATACAAGATTTAGCTACTCTAGAGTCATAAAAGAGCTACCTTACAGTTAGAAAACAGAGGGGAAATAGTAACTCCCGTAAGAAATCAGAATGTTTGTAGGCTCATTACAGGTACCTTCCAGATATTTTGTATGCATGTTACAGTCGGAAATTGCTACGTTTGTAGGATAATTGCAGGCGTGTTTCGGATACTTTTTAGGATAATTGCAGGCGCGTTTCATATACTTTTCAGGACCATCACTGGCGCGTTTCAGATAATTTGTAGGATAATTGCAGGAGCGTTTCATATAATTTTCAGGACCATTACAGGCGCGTTTCATATACTTTTCGGAATCATTGCAGGCGCGTTTCAGATACATTGTAGGATCATTGCAGGCGCGTTTCAGATACTTTGTAGGATCATTGCAGGCGCGTTTCAGATACTTTGTAGGATAATTGCTGGCGCGTTTCAGATACTTTGTAGGATCATTGCAGGCGCGTTTCATATACTTTGTAGGAAAATTGCAGGCGCGTTTCAGATGCTTTTTTGGATCATTGCACGCGCGTTTCAGATACTTTTTTGGATCATTGCAGGTGCGTATCAGATACTTTTCAGGATCATTGTAGGCGCGTTTCAGATACTTTGTACAATTATTACAGGCGCGTTTCAGATACATTGTAGGATAATTGCAGGTGCTTTTGAGATAATTTTTAGGATAGTTGCAGGCGCATGTCAGATAATTTTTAGGATAGTTGCAGGCGCATGTCAGATACTTTGCAGGATAAATGCAGGCGCTTTTCATATACTTTGTAGGATAGTTGCAGGCGCGTTTCAGATACTTTTCAGGATCATTACTGGCGCGTTTCAGATACTTTTAAGGACCATTACAGGCGCGTTTCAGATACTTAAATTTGTACAATAATTGCAGGTGCTTTTCATATACTTTTTAGGATCATTGCAGGCGCATTTCAGATACTTTTCAGGATCATTGTAGGCGCGTTTCAGATACTTTTTAGGATAAGGGCAGGTGCTTTTCAGATAATTTTTAAGGTCATTGCAGGCGCATTTCAGATACTTTGTAGGATAATTACAGGCGCGTTTCAGATACTTTGTAGGATCATTGCAGGTGCTTTTCAGATATTTTTAGGATAATTGAAGGAGCGTTTCATATACTTTGTAGGAAAATTGCAGGCGCGTTTCAGATACTTTTCAGGATCATTGCAGGCGCGTTTCAGATACTTTGTAGGATAATTGCAGGCGCTTTTCATATACTTTGTAGGATAATTGCAATTGCAAGCGCGTTTCAGATACTTTTCAGGATCATTACTGGCGCGTTTCAGATACTTTTAAGGACCAATACAGTCGCTTTTCAGATACTTTTAAGGACCAATACAGGCGCGTTTCAGATACTTTAATTTGTACGATAATTGCAGGTGCTTTTCAGATACTTTTTAGGATAATGGCAGGTGCTTTTCAGATAATTTGTAGGATAATTGCAGGCAATTTTCATATACTTTGTAGGATAATTACAGGCGCGTTTCAGATACTTTGTAGGATAATTGCAGGTGCTTTTCAGATATTTTTAGGATAATTGGAGGCTCGTATCAGATACTTTGCAGGACCATGGCAGGCGCGTTTCAGATACTTTGCAGGACCATGGCAGGCGCGTTTCAGATACTTTGCAGGGTCATTGCAGGCGCGTTTCAGATACTTTGCAGGGTCATTGCAGGCGCTTTTCAGATACTTTGCAGGGTCATTGCAGGCGCGTTTCAGATACTTTGCAGGGTCATTGCAGGCGCGTTTCAGATACTTTGCAGGGTCATTGCAGGCGCGTTTCAGATACTTTGCAGGGTCATTGCAGGCGCGTTTCAGATACTTTTTAGGATAATGGCAGGTGCTTTTCAGATACTTTGTAGGATAATTGCAGGCAATTTTCATATACTTTGTAGGATAATTACAGGCGCGTTTCAGATACTTTGTAGGATAATTGCAGGTGCTTTTCAGATATTTTTAGGATAATTGGAGGCTCGTATCAGATACTTTGCAGGACCATGGCAGGCGCGTTTCAGATACTTTGCAGGACCATGGCAGGCGCGTTTCAGATACTTTGCAGGGTCATTGCAGGCGCGTTTCAGATACTTTGCAGGGTCATTGCAGGCGCGTTTCAGATACTTTGCAGGGTCATTGCAGGCGCGTTTCAGATACTTTGCAGGGTCATTGCAGGCGCGTTTCAGATACTTTGCAGGGTCATTGCAGGCGCGTTTCAGATACTTTGCAGGGTCATTTCAGGCGCGTTTCAGATACTTTGCAGGGTCATTGCAGGCGCGTTTCAGATACTTTGCAGGGTCATTGCAGGCGCGTTTCAGATACTTTGCAGGGTCATTGCAGGCGCGTTTCAGATACTTTGCAGGGTCATTGCAGGCGCGTTTCAGATACTTTGCAGGGTCATTGCAGGCGCGTTTCAGATACTTTGCAGGGTCATTGCAGGCGCGTTTCAGATACTTTGCAGGGTCAATGCAGGCGCGTTTCAGATATTTTGCAGGGTCATTGCAGTCGCGTTTCAGATACTTTGCAGGGTCATGGCAGGCGCGTTTCAGATACTTTGCAGGGTCATTGCAGGCGCGTTTCAGATACTTTGCAGGGTCATTGCAGGCGCGTTTCAGATACTTTGCAGGGTCATTGCAGGAGCGTTTCAGATACTTTGTTCTGCTGAAATTTTGGATTTTCAATTTGTAAAATTAATAAATTTTTACCTCTCCGAGTGACGATGTCGTCGTGGACAAGATAATCCACAGAATTTTGGTTAATCAGTTATCCATGGATAATAATCAGATAATTATTCGTGATTACATTGCATTAATCATAGACTTCCCGTGGATAATTTCAAATTATGGATAAAGATAAAACAAACAGATATTATCCTATCCAAATGCCGACCACTACAAATATGGTCAAATTACAGTTTTAAATTAGCAGCTGGATTTCAGTAGTAGGGACTATACAAATAGCCACGGATCCAAGATGGCCGCCACCCCAAGATGGCCGCCCTCTCCCCATCCACCAAACTTCCACCCAAAGATTAAGCTAAACTCCTACCTGACCAACCCTACCTTCCAGCATGCTATGACTCTTTAGAGGGGTTTTACCCATTTTTCCCCCCAAAACAAGCTCGGCTTAACCCTCGGAGGCTGTAGTTCTTTTAATAAACCAGTCTAGTTATTTTGTAAGATTCTTGTTTGAATTTCCCGCCATAAACCTTTAAAGTATGTCTGAGAAACAAAGACAAATATATAAATAAAGATTTTTTAATAACAATACCAAATAGTATAGACAATAAGATAATAGGCTATGACTCTTTAGAGGGGCTTTACCTATTTTTCCCCCAAAACAAGCTCGGCTTAACCCTCGATGGGTGTAGTTCTTTTTGCAAGATCCCCGTTTAAATTTAAGACCAAAGATTACGTTATTGTATGAGAAAATCTTACCTGACATACCCTGCCTTCCACCGTGCTATGTCGCCGTCTATGAATATTAACGGGGGAAGGGAAGGGGTGTGTTTAACCCACTTTTCCCTAAACAAGCCCGGATTAACCCTCCAACCAAAGATTGGGCCATAAAAAAATTCTACCTGACTTACCCAGCCTTTGACGCCATATTTAAAAAACTTCTCTCCAGCCCCGCCTTCTAGCGGACTATTTTAGTAACCATTAATAGCCGTAACCCGTTCAATGGACATAAACAAGTTGGGACCATCCCTACTAGTAAAGGATGTTTTTTCCCTGGCCAACTATGATGTCATCCTCTCAACTAATATTAAATTATTGGTACCATATTTATTGGCCTTCTAGTGGGCTATTTTAGTAACTATTAAAGTAATTCATCCATGGAATCAATTAAAACAAGGCCGGACCAGACCTAGTCAGAGAGGGTGCTTTCAACCTGGGTGACTATGACGTCATCCTCCAGACTAAGACTCAAACCAAAACTTAATTATACATGACCTCGAGCCCTGCCTTCTAGCGGGCTTTTTTAGTAACTATTAAGGGAATTTACCCATGGAACAAATCAAAACTAGCCCGGATCAGTCTAGGTTTGCCTATGTTGAGGTTGTTGCCCACGAAAAAAAAAACCAAAACAAACAATCCCTGCCAGCTTGCTATTTTACGCCTTTGACTGTACTTTAATACGCGTCACCCATTGAAGGGTTTCCAAACAAGTCAAAACACGCCCAAACTTGTCCGGGCCAACCAATTTTTGTCCAGACAAGTTAAAACTAGCCTAAACTAGGCTGGGCCAACCAAGTTTCGTCCAAGTATAGATTTACCCCCCTTTGATTGGACTAATAATGGGTGGATTACTAATGGTTCTGCTACCGTTTGATTACTTACCCCTGTAGATGTTCCAACGATGATGTTTTAACTAGGATACCCCGTTGGCTTAGCGAAAATAAATGTTGTAAGAGGTTAGTTGGCAAAAAGCAAGTTTTTTAAGGCGATTAACGAAGAGGTAGCGGGTTCGAATCCCGGTGGAACAATAAATAAGCCCGGATTAACCTGGATTCGTATACAGGGTGTTACTGTTTTATTAATTGTACTTAGATTGGATTATTTACCCTGACTACGCCATTAATACGGGTACCCAATTAACCAGTCTTAACTAACCGGGTGTACCTTGACTCGAACACGTACACAACGTCGCTGTTTAAATTTTCCCGCCAACAATTTAGTGTCTTTTATTATTCGTCGGCAAAAAAAAACTTGATTTTGAGACAAATCAACTTTGTTTCCTTCTAAGTCAAAAGTTAATGAAAAAACAGACACACATTTAAAAAAAAAACAAAAGATATTTACTCTTGCGTCTTGTACAAAAATTAAATACAAAATAAAGAAATGAGTAGCCAAACAAAGGCGTTATCTGCGTTCTTAAAGTGTCCATATATTTATACAAAAGAATTCATTTCTAAATACCTAAATTTTCCATTTAGCCGTTAAGAGAGAGAAATTTGGAGTGGCGCGAGTTTTATTCGCCTCAATATAGCCAGGGGCAAAAAAAAGTGATTCTAAAAAAAAAGAAGGTCATTCTTCGCGTCTTCAGTGAGAGATATTTCCGGAAGCGTTTTACCAATTTTAACGAGACTAGAGTTTTAAACTAGATACAGAATAAATCTTTATACATTTTTTAGCTTTAACAACGACAAATAAGACGGGAAAACTAATATTTTCATCCTTTTGTAAGGCGAAAAAAAAAAACTCAAATATTAGCCAATTAGTACGATCTTTAAGGGAAGATCCTGGTCCACATTCCGAAAACTAAAAACATTTAATCTGCATCAAGAATGCGTAATGCAGAGCAGGATCCCCCCTTATTTTAGCATTCCTTAACTACTTTACGAGAGCCACCAAAGAACCCTCATCAGACCCCCTGGATTATGAATCTCGACAAGTAAACAAGCGGGTTTTTTGTCGCATATAAAAAGATTTCCTGTAAAGCTTTTACAGAAAAACCCCATTATGTGGCAAGAAACTCGCTTCCTTGCCTATTGAAACTCATAGATTAAAGGTAAATGATAACCCCTTAGGCCCGCGTAATTCCCGGAGAAAACATCCGAGCCACATCTCGACAAAATATTAATAATCCTCAAAAAGCGGGCTGCAACAAAAAGAAGAAATTAGCTAAAGTCTGGTACGTACCGAGTGGCTGTACATACCTAGTCACGCTTCGGAACTTAGCCATCAAATAATCCCTGTTTTTTTTTGAAAACTTTTAATATAGAAAACATTTGACTGCGAATCCATAATTTTAGAAGTGACGAGCCCCTCTTTATCACTTTTTACGGGTTAACGATGGCATTAAAGTATCACCAACAAGATTCGCGATATTGCCGTCGAATTCAACTTAAATATTCAAGAAAATTTTCTCACAAATTTATATTGCTAAGCCTAAATATATTTCTTTAGTTTACGCGCCAAAAATAAGAGATTCTACCCCGTTACTCACCGATTGTAAAGAGAGACGCATTCAGGGTTTCAAAAAGTTTAAATTGTTAACATTTAAAAAACCCGTATATATACCGGCAAAAAATTAGGTTACCCCACCCTTTTTTACGTCTAGTCTTGTACTCGCCTTGATTTTCTTTTTTCCCCACTACAGAAAGCCAGTTTTTTTTTCGGAGTAATTTACTTTCTCTTTTAGCGGCGAAAGACTCGCAAATAACCCTGGAGGGAGGAGTGAAATATTTTCGTAAACGTTTACCTTACTACAAAATACCTAGGAATGGTTTAAAGTTACATGTTGGGTGGGTCAAAGAAATGGATAAAATAAGGGAAGGATGTGTCTCGATTTAAAAAAAATCACCCATAGATTGCTTACCTGTCCACTTTTTTCTATTACAAGGAATCCCAGTTGGATATTATGCTAGAGGCAAACCTCTGAAATTGATGCCAATGATAATTACGTCAATCATAGAGGTGATTAAATTGAATATACTTTAGAGAGTGGAGGGGGGTTTAAAAAACTGTTGCTTAGTAACTCATTTTTTTAAGCTGTAAAATTAACATGTTGAATAAATTTGTTTCTTTTTCTATTTTTATACTAGAGCTATCTTTGGAGTCTGTAATAAGTATACATGCCTCTAAGTAAAAAATATTATAGATATTATAGGATAATTCATTTAATCTTTTGTGACTTAATTATAGTGCTTCTAGAGATAATTTTATAAATTTACCGAAATAAGCAACCGTTACTCTTCCAAACAAATAAGGAACATGACTAGAAGCGTAGATAAATATTAAAATAAGCTAGCCAATCATTTTTGACAAGTTATGTACTTTGAAATATAACTCTAAGGTAGCGCAAAAGAAAAAATCCTATTGTATTTATGGCTGAAAGGTGAAAAAAAAAACAAAGCGACTATAATAGAGAAAATTCTTGACATGTCCTATATGACAAATTAATTGTAACACTGTTTCGTGTGTTTCTCAGGTTTTCGAGTATTAACTCGTATATTTTGATTTATGGCAAGCGAAAAAAACACCTTGTATAATGGGAGGAGAAAATATTAAATCCTCCGCTAATAAATTCATAATTGACTTTTACATATATATATTTATAAAGTTAGAAATCTCTATTTAGCTCAAGGTCCTAGTTTTTTTGTATGCAGAAGCTTGTTTGGGCGTGTTTTGAATAATTAAATTAGAATAAGCCAATACTTTCAAGATTTTAAAATTCAATAAATAGGCAAAAGTTAATTAGGCATAAAATTAGAAATCTCTCCGAGGTCTAAGATTTTTTCGTATGCAAATAATTCAAAGAGATCGTGTTATATAAAAGGTTAAAAAGGAGTTACTTTGATAGAAGCCCGAGGGGACAAATATTATTCGTATGCAAAAGCTTGTTTGGGTGTGTTCTAAATAATTTAATTTGAATAATTCACATAAGATCGCATTATATAAAGAAAAAATTTTAATGAAGGTTAAAAGTAATTATTTTGGGAGGGAGAAAAATGGTTTTTTAATATGATATAAATCTAAATAATTGTATATTAATATTAAACTATAGGGGTATTTTTTATATAGGCAGGTATGGCATCATCCTTTATAATTTTTAGTATCAACTCCACAATAAATAAAAATGTATTTTTGGAGGGCATAAATAATATCAATTTTTTGGAGTATTTAAGACCAGAGTCTCGATATTTTCTTCATTCGAAAATTTTCTAGACGCTTTCTGTCGCTTTACAAGCTCTTAAACACTTGTAAGTAATGTCTAGTTTAATTCCTTGCGGTCGTTCTATGATATGGAGGGTGAATAGAAAGCTCTATGACAATCCTGATTTAAAGGATTTTACTTGGGATGATTTATTTAGAGATGTTTGGGATAAAAATACTTTAACGGACGCGCAGAAAAGGAACATTTGGCGTAAAATGACAGGGGCATACAATGCTTCTTTCTTAGTGTTTACGATTCAAGACGTCTATAATCACCATTATAGACCTGACGCGAATTTACTCCACGCTCTCGTTAGAGGTTGTTCCAATTACACGGACCATATGTTTTTTAAAGTCGAAAACGATGGTATCTTTACTAGCTGGTGGTTCAGCCCCAACGCGAACAAATTTTGGTTTTCAAACCCATTTTGCATACAGGAGCGAAAAGAACGCGATAGAATAGAAAGCTACGAAATACAATACGATATGGCAGTTGATTATACATTCAATGCTCTGGAGGATTTATGCTGGTTGAGACTATTTCGCCAACACAGAATCCTGGAAAAACCCCATGTCCAGTTTGCATTGCGGCTCATTTCTAAACACCTTTTCCAAGCTCGCGTTTTTGTCAGCGTAACCCAATTTTTTACGACTATTAACAACCCCCAAAACAATAGCTCGGTCCGAATAAGTAGATTTACAACGTGGATAGTTCCTCCGCAAACCTTTTCTAAAATAGAGTGTCCGTACGGACCCATACATCACGCTTCGGTGAAATGTGCAGCGCGTTATTGGTATTACGGGGGCTATTGTTTTCACGAAGAAGCGTTCTATAGACGTGTCTTAGACATGTGTTTTAAATTATGCTTGCTGCAACTCACGAGGATAAATAGACCGTGCCCTAAAGAAAAGACTCACTTTCGACAGTCCCTAGCTAGATGGTATTTAAAGAAAGCCATGTATATAGCGGGCGTAGCTCGCCTATATTGCAATACCACCTGGTGTTTAACATTATCAGACATTATGCAAGGACTGATAGACAGCGACGCGTTACCCTTTTTAGTAACGTTGATTTAAAATAATTGAATGGTCAAGCGACGGTGAAGATTTAAAACGGCCGGCGGATAAAGACAAACAGTGAGCCCAAGAATTACAATAACAAACTGGTCCTTAATTTTGCTAATTACCCGAATTATATGTTTTTTTAATATTAAGGCTGTTAATCTATTCTGTAGTATATTAGAATAGGGTTATAATTAACTTTGCGTAATTATATATAAGTTCCAGTTTAAATAGTACAGAGACTAGTTGCGATAATACAATTGTGGTGAAATTTTTTTATTAGAAATTCTAATCCATCTTTGAAGAGCTTTTATTCTCCAAAAAAAAATGTAAGTAATATATTTGATTTAAATATATTTGTACGTATTTCTTTTTAAAACTTTGGTGATAATTTAGGGCCAGCGTCGAGAGCTTTGTAGACGTTATTAAGAAGCAAGGCTCTGCCCTCATGCCCCGTAACGGGCATCTTTATTGTCCACATTGCGAAGGGACATTAAAGGACACGCCCGATTATGGCCAATTAAATTACTATCGCACGACGCGCGACTGTAATTATTTTAGAAAATGCGTTCTCGTGCAATGTAAACAATATATCAGTTTT
Organism: Phalangium opilio; assembly: GCF_054372755.1. Taxonomy (NCBI): domain Eukaryota; kingdom Metazoa; phylum Arthropoda; class Arachnida; order Opiliones; family Phalangiidae; genus Phalangium; species Phalangium opilio. Next base: position 1,586,514 of record NW_028324186.1, on the reverse strand, counting down.
GCCAAGCGTAGCGACCAGCGGCATTTGCTTAGCACACGGAACTTTTGTTCACTTTGCGGTGAATTTAAGTACCGTGTAAAAGACATATGCCCCTGTTACGAGTGGTCCTGTGCTTGACAGGTAATTCTCAATTGGTACTATTATTTGTTTTAAAAAGTGTAAATTTTTGACTGAATGCTACTGTATAAAATTTAGGTTAAGACTCAACACAAGGATGCTGTTGTTTTTTATTTTTTGATTAATTTTATATTTTTTATGTTAATTTTTTTAATTATTTAATATTCTATTTTTCTATGTTAATTTTTTTTACTTATTGAATATTTTATTTTTCTATGTTAATTTTTTTTACTTATTGAATATTTTATTTTTCTATGTTAATTTTTTTAGTTATTTAATATATTATTTTTTGTTAGTGATTAAAATATATTAGTTTTATAATAAATTATTTATAAAAATATGGTTTTATCATTTTAATTATTGTATTTTGACATGCAAATGTATACATTAAAAAAAAAGTTCATATTGATTCAAGACGTATTATTTCTCAGCTAAATTACCTTGATAACCTCAAAAAAAAATAATCGCACTAAAGTTTACTTTAAAATAAAACATATCTTAATGTCTGGAAGTTTTAGAAAACCTTCAATAATCTCTGAATAGCGGGAGTAAGCGAGAGGTCTTTAAAAAACCTGTTCTCATTTTTTAAAGAAAGGTCTGGAAATTAGTTTAGCCTAAAGTGTTTAAGAAAGTATTTGATTAATAGCTGTCAACCTTTTGCTTATTAAATTTCAACCCGCTTAAAAATTTAAATTAACCAAAAATATTTAATAAAAATTATTATTGTGAAATAAAAAATGGTATAGTACGTTATAAAACGATCTTCCTTTGCTTAATTTTTTCCGATATCCCCCACCTTAAAACTGTCGATTTTCAAAGAAAGACGCCATTTTACAAGAGTAGTAATGCGATAAAATGTAGTGTCTCGTGTGATGATTTCATAAGCGGATAATATTACAGCCATTTATAAATACTGGACAACATAACACAGCGATACGTTAGCATTTTCACCCAGCACTTTAGAAGACGTTTTAAAAAAATCTACAGTTTAAGCAGCAAAATAAGCAATTAAAACAAGCCTAATGATTCTCTTTCGGGGAGAAACAACTTGCAACTACACTCCGTAACGAATTGCCTTCAATAATTTAAGCGAGGTCAACTTGGTCTAAATTATTTCGATGCTGGAAAAGTTAAATATTAACAATGGATTTCATTTAGAAAGCTTTTCACGCTTCAAAATTTGATTGCAGTTTACAATTGGTCAGTTATCTAGGGTAAAATTTAGGTAATACTTCAGACCTTTTCACGCCAGCGAATGTTTGTGAATTTGTTCTTGATAAAATACGTTCTATGTTAATAGAACCTTTATATTCAACAGGGATCGTTCGTTAAGGTGTTAAAAATTTAATAATAAATGCATGCATTTTTTTAAAAAATTGAAAATCGGCATAGATTTTGTATGACTTTTTTTTTCCTTCATTACATTTGCAAGTGTATTCGGAACTATCTTGAGACATAGAACAAAAAATATCCGTACATTCGCAACTAATATCCAGAACACAATGCGCGTTATTTTTTGGCGCAAATTTCCTTCCCCTCTCGCTTGCAAACATCCTCGCATTTTTCCGTTTTCACTTAAGACCAATCCCGGGTAACACTCGCATTTATAAATACTGTCATTGGAAGATTTTGAGGGGTTGCAAACGGTTTTGATGTCGGAAAAAATTATCATTTCCCTCGATTTCGCATATATCGACGCACTACAAATCGGAATCAGGGTACAAACCAATGGAACATTGGCAATAATACGTTGCCGTTATTAGATTAATTAACGTGACATTCTGCATTAAGATTCTGACATTCAATATCCCCTTTTGCTTCGCCAATGTCAACGCAAATGCCAGCCTGACTATCATAGTGACCAGCTGAGCATTCGCAGTAAAATGGAGTATTTTCCTGACTCGATACGACGCATTCGGCTTTAAGCTCTGAGCAGGCATTATCTCCCATAGATTAACAAATATTTTCGCATGTTTGGGTATTATCCTCGAACAGTCCAGCATGACATTCGCAGTAATACGTTGAGTTATTAGTTTCATCAACACGGCATTCGGCTTTAAAATCCTGGCATTCACTGTCATTTTTCACTCGGTAAATATCACCGCAAATTTGGTGTTTTATCTTCGAATAGTCCGGCGGGCCATTTACAGTAATAGGTTGATGTATCAGTTTGATTAATACGGCATTCTGCTTTACGATTTTGACACTCACTTTCTTTAAAAAAAAATTAAAAAATCCCCAACGATTTTTAAAATGCATGAATTTTTTTAAGAAAAATTTTAAAAATTCCCAGTGATTTTTAAAATTTTTAAAAATTTTAAAAATTTAAAATTTTTCTTAAAAAAATTCATGCATTTTAAAAATCGTTGGGGATTTTTTAATTTTTTTTTAAAGAAAGTGAGTGTCAAAATCGTAAAGCAGAATGCCGTATTAATCAAACTGATACATCAACCTATTACTGTAAATGGCCCGCCGGACTATTCGAAGATAAAACACCAAATTTGCGGTGATATTTACCGAGTGAAAAATGACAGTGAATGCCAGGATTTTAAAGCCGAATGCCGTGTTGATGAAACTAATAACTCAACGTATTACTGCGAATGTCATGCTGGACTGTTCGAGGATAATACCCAAACATGCGAAAATATTTGTAAATCTATGGGAGATAATGCCTGCTCAGAGCTTAAAGCCGAATGCGTCGTATCGAGTCAGGAAAATACTCCATTTTACTGCGAATGCTCAGCTGGTCACTATGATAGTCAGGCTGGCATTTGCGTTGACATTGGCGAAGCAAAAGGGGATATTGAATGTCAGAATCTTAATGCAGAATGTCACGTTAATTAATCTAATAACGGCAACGTATTATTGCCAATGTTCCATTGGTTTGTACCCTGATTCCGATTTGTAGTGCGTCGATATATGCGAAATCGAGGGAAATGATAATTTTTTCCGACATCAAAACCGTTTGCAACCCCTCAAAATCTTCCAATGACAGTATTTATAAATGCGAGTGTTACCCGGGATTGGTCTTAAGTGAAAACGGAAAAATGCGAGGATGTTTGCAAGCGAGAGGGGAAGGAAATTTGCGCCAAAAAATAACGCGCATTGTGTTCTGGATATTAGTTGCGAATGTACGGATATTTTTTGTTCTATGTCTCAAGATAGTTCCGAATACACTTGCAAATGTAATGAAGGAAAAAAAAGTCATACAAAATCTATGCCGATTTTCAATTTTTTAAAAAAATGCATGCATTTATTATTAAATTTTTAACACCTTAACGAACGATCCCTGTTGAATATAAAGGTTCTATTAACATAGAACGTATTTTATCAAGAACAAATTCACAAACATTCGCTGGCGTGAAAAGGTCTGAAGTATTACCTAAATTTTACCCTAGATAACTGACCAATTGTAAACTGCAATCAAATTTTGAAGCGTGAAAAGCTTTCTAAATGAAATCCATTGTTAATATTTAACTTTTCCAGCATCGAAATAATTTAGACCAAGTTGACCTCGCTTAAATTATTGAAGGCAATTCGTTACGGAGTGTAGTTGCAAGTTGTTTCTCCCCGAAAGAGAATCATTAGGCTTGTTTTAATTGCTTATTTTGCTGCTTAAACTGTAGATTTTTTTAAAACGTCTTCTAAAGTGCTGGGTGAAAATGCTAACGTATCGCTGTGTTATGTTGTCCAGTATTTATAAATGGCTGTAATATTATCCGCTTATGAAATCATCACACGAGACACTACATTTTATCGCATTACTACTCTTGTAAAATGGCGTCTTTCTTTGAAAATCGACAGTTTTAAGGTGGGGGATATCGGAAAAAATTAAGCAAAGGAAGATCGTTTTATAACGTACTATACCATTTTTTATTTCACAATAATAATTTTTATTAAATATTTTTGGTTAATTTAAATTTTTAAGCGGGTTGAAATTTAATAAGCAAAAGGTTGACAGCTATTAATCAAATACTTTCTTAAACACTTTAGGCTAAACTAATTTCCAGACCTTTCTTTAAAAAATGAGAACAGGTTTTTTAAAGACCTCTCGCTTACTCCCGCTATTCAGAGATTATTGAAGGTTTTCTAAAACTTCCAGACATTAAGATATGTTTTATTTTAAAGTAAACTTTAGTGCGATTATTTTTTTTTGAGGTTATCAAGGTAATTTAGCTGAGAAATAATACGTCTTGAATCAATATGAACTTTTTTTTTAATGTATACATTTGCATGTCAAAATACAATAATTAAAATGATAAAACCATATTTTTATAAATAATTTATTATAAAACTAATATATTTTAATCACTAACAAAAAATAATATATTAAATAACTAAAAAAATTAACATAGAAAAATAAAATATTCAATAAGTAAAAAAAATTAACATAGAAAAATAAAATATTAAATAACTAAAAAAATTAACATAGAAAAATAGAATATTAAATAATTAAAAAAATTAACATAAAAAATATAAAATTAATCAAAAAATAAAAACAACAGCATCCTTGTGTTGAGTCTTAACCTAAATTTTATACAGTAGCATTCAGTCAAAAATTTACACTTTTTAAAACAAATAATAGTACCAATTGAGAATTACCTGTCAAGCACAGGACCACTCGTAACAGGGGCATATGTCTTTTACACGGTACTTAAATTCACCGCAAAGTGAACAAAAGTTCCGTGTGCTAAGCAAATGCCGCTGGTCGCTACGCTTGGCAAAACTGATATATTGTTTACATTGCACGAGAACGCATTTTCTAAAATAATTACAGTCGCGCGTCGTGCAATAGTAATTTAATTGGCCATAATCGGGCGTGTCCTTTAATGTCCCTTCGCAATGTGGACAATAAAGATGCCCGTTACGGGGCATGAGGGCAGAGCCTTGCTTCTTAATAACGTCTACAAAGCTCTCGACGCTGGCCCTAAATTATCACCAAAGTTTTAAAAAGAAATACGTACAAATATATTTAAATCAAATATATTACTTACATTTTTTTTTGGAGAATAAAAGCTCTTCAAAGATGGATTAGAATTTCTAATAAAAAAATTTCACCACAATTGTATTATCGCAACTAGTCTCTGTACTATTTAAACTGGAACTTATATATAATTACGCAAAGTTAATTATAACCCTATTCTAATATACTACAGAATAGATTAACAGCCTTAATATTAAAAAAACATATAATTCGGGTAATTAGCAAAATTAAGGACCAGTTTGTTATTGTAATTCTTGGGCTCACTGTTTGTCTTTATCCGCCGGCCGTTTTAAATCTTCACCGTCGCTTGACCATTCAATTATTTTAAATCAACGTTACTAAAAAGGGTAACGCGTCGCTGTCTATCAGTCCTTGCATAATGTCTGATAATGTTAAACACCAGGTGGTATTGCAATATAGGCGAGCTACGCCCGCTATATACATGGCTTTCTTTAAATACCATCTAGCTAGGGACTGTCGAAAGTGAGTCTTTTCTTTAGGGCACGGTCTATTTATCCTCGTGAGTTGCAGCAAGCATAATTTAAAACACATGTCTAAGACACGTCTATAGAACGCTTCTTCGTGAAAACAATAGCCCCCGTAATACCAATAACGCGCTGCACATTTCACCGAAGCGTGATGTATGGGTCCGTACGGACACTCTATTTTAGAAAAGGTTTGCGGAGGAACTATCCACGTTGTAAATCTACTTATTCGGACCGAGCTATTGTTTTGGGGGTTGTTAATAGTCGTAAAAAATTGGGTTACGCTGACAAAAACGCGAGCTTGGAAAAGGTGTTTAGAAATGAGCCGCAATGCAAACTGGACATGGGGTTTTTCCAGGATTCTGTGTTGGCGAAATAGTCTCAACCAGCATAAATCCTCCAGAGCATTGAATGTATAATCAACTGCCATATCGTATTGTATTTCGTAGCTTTCTATTCTATCGCGTTCTTTTCGCTCCTGTATGCAAAATGGGTTTGAAAACCAAAATTTGTTCGCGTTGGGGCTGAACCACCAGCTAGTAAAGATACCATCGTTTTCGACTTTAAAAAACATATGGTCCGTGTAATTGGAACAACCTCTAACGAGAGCGTGGAGTAAATTCGCGTCAGGTCTATAATGGTGATTATAGACGTCTTGAATCGTAAACACTAAGAAAGAAGCATTGTATGCCCCTGTCATTTTACGCCAAATGTTCCTTTTCTGCGCGTCCGTTAAAGTATTTTTATCCCAAACATCTCTAAATAAATCATCCCAAGTAAAATCCTTTAAATCAGGATTGTCATAGAGCTTTCTATTCACCCTCCATATCATAGAACGACCGCAAGGAATTAAACTAGACATTACTTACAAGTGTTTAAGAGCTTGTAAAGCGACAGAAAGCGTCTAGAAAATTTTCGAATGAAGAAAATATCGAGACTCTGGTCTTAAATACTCCAAAAAATTGATATTATTTATGCCCCCCAAAAATACATTTTTATTTATTGTGGAGTTGATACTAAAAATTATAAAGGATGATGCCATACCTGCCTATATAAAAAATACCCCTATAGTTTAATATTAATATACAATTATTTAGATTTATATCATATTAAAAAACCATTTTTCTCCCTCCCAAAATAATTACTTTTAACCTTCATTAAAATTTTTTCTTTATATAATGCGATCTTATGTGAATTATTCAAATTAAATTATTTAGAACACACCCAAACAAGCTTTTGCATACGAATAATATTTGTCCCCTCGGGCTTCTATCAAAGTAACTCCTTTTTAACCTTTTATATAACACGATCTCTTTGAATTATTTGCATACGAAAAAATCTTAGACCTCGGAGAGATTTCTAATTTTATGCCTAATTAACTTTTTCCTATTTATTGAATTTTAAAATCTTGAAAGTATTGGCTTATTCTAATTTAATTATTCAAAACACGCCCAAACAAGCTTCTGCATACAAAAAAACTAGGACCTTGAGCTAAATAGAGATTTCTAACTTTATAAATATATATATGTAAAAGTCAATTATGAATTTATTAGCGGAGGATTTAATATTTTCTCCTCCCATTATACAAGGTGTTTTTTTCGCTTGCCATAAATCAAAATATACGAGTTAATACTCGAAAACCTGAGAAACACACGAAACAGTGTTACAATTAATTTGTCATATAGGACATGTCAAGAATTTTCTCTATTATAGTCGCTTTGTTTTTTTTTCACCTTTCAGCCATAAATACAATAGGATTTTTTCTTTTGCGCTACCTTAGAGTTATATTTCAAAGTACATAACTTGTCAAAAATGATTGGCTAGCTTATTTTAATATTTATCTACGCTTCTAGTCATGTTCCTTATTTGTTTGGAAGAGTAACGGTTGCTTATTTCGGTAAATTTATAAAATTATCTCTAGAAGCACTATAATTAAGTCACAAAAGATTAAATGAATTATCCTATAATATCTATAATATTTTTTACTTAGAGGCATGTATACTTATTACAGACTCCAAAGATAGCTCTAGTATAAAAATAGAAAAAGAAACAAATTTATTCAACATGTTAATTTTACAGCTTAAAAAAATGAGTTACTAAGCAACAGTTTTTTAAACCCCCCTCCACTCTCTAAAGTATATTCAATTTAATCACCTCTATGATTGACGTAATTATCATTGGCATCAATTTCAGAGGTTTGCCTCTAGCATAATATCCAACTGGGATTCCTTGTAATAGAAAAAAGTGGACAGGTAAGCAATCTATGGGTGATTTTTTTTAAACCGAGACACATCCTTCCCTTATTTTATCCATTTCTTTGACCCACCCAACATGTAACTTTAAACCATTCCTAGGTATTTTGTAGTAAGGTAAACGTTTACGAAAATATTTCACTCCTCCCTCCAGGGTTATTTGCGAGTCTTTCGCCGCTAAAAGAGAAAGTAAATTACTCCGAAAAAAAAAACTGGCTTTCTGTAGTGGGGAAAAAAGAAAATCAAGGCGAGTACAAGACTAGACGTAAAAAAGGGTGGGGTAACCTAATTTTTTGCCGGTATATATACGGGTTTTTTAAATGTTAACAATTTAAACTTTTTGAAACCCTGAATGCGTCTCTCTTTACAATCGGTGAGTAACGGGGTAGAATCTCTTATTTTTGGCGCGTAAACTAAAGAAATATATTTAGGCTTAGCAATATAAATTTGTGAGAAAATTTTCTTGAATATTTAAGTTGAATTCGACGGCAATATCGCGAATCTTGTTGGTGATACTTTAATGCCATCGTTAACCCGTAAAAAGTGATAAAGAGGGGCTCGTCACTTCTAAAATTATGGATTCGCAGTCAAATGTTTTCTATATTAAAAGTTTTCAAAAAAAAACAGGGATTATTTGATGGCTAAGTTCCGAAGCGTGACTAGGTATGTACAGCCACTCGGTACGTACCAGACTTTAGCTAATTTCTTCTTTTTGTTGCAGCCCGCTTTTTGAGGATTATTAATATTTTGTCGAGATGTGGCTCGGATGTTTTCTCCGGGAATTACGCGGGCCTAAGGGGTTATCATTTACCTTTAATCTATGAGTTTCAATAGGCAAGGAAGCGAGTTTCTTGCCACATAATGGGGTTTTTCTGTAAAAGCTTTACAGGAAATCTTTTTATATGCGACAAAAAACCCGCTTGTTTACTTGTCGAGATTCATAATCCAGGGGGTCTGATGAGGGTTCTTTGGTGGCTCTCGTAAAGTAGTTAAGGAATGCTAAAATAAGGGGGGATCCTGCTCTGCATTACGCATTCTTGATGCAGATTAAATGTTTTTAGTTTTCGGAATGTGGACCAGGATCTTCCCTTAAAGATCGTACTAATTGGCTAATATTTGAGTTTTTTTTTTTTCGCCTTACAAAAGGATGAAAATATTAGTTTTCCCGTCTTATTTGTCGTTGTTAAAGCTAAAAAATGTATAAAGATTTATTCTGTATCTAGTTTAAAACTCTAGTCTCGTTAAAATTGGTAAAACGCTTCCGGAAATATCTCTCACTGAAGACGCGAAGAATGACCTTCTTTTTTTTTTAGAATCACTTTTTTTTGCCCCTGGCTATATTGAGGCGAATAAAACTCGCGCCACTCCAAATTTCTCTCTCTTAACGGCTAAATGGAAAATTTAGGTATTTAGAAATGAATTCTTTTGTATAAATATATGGACACTTTAAGAACGCAGATAACGCCTTTGTTTGGCTACTCATTTCTTTATTTTGTATTTAATTTTTGTACAAGACGCAAGAGTAAATATCTTTTGTTTTTTTTTAAATGTGTGTCTGTTTTTTCATTAACTTTTGACTTAGAAGGAAACAAAGTTGATTTGTCTCAAAATCAAGTTTTTTTTGCCGACGAATAATAAAAGACACTAAATTGTTGGCGGGAAAATTTAAACAGCGACGTTGTGTACGTGTTCGAGTCAAGGTACACCCGGTTAGTTAAGACTGGTTAATTGGGTACCCGTATTAATGGCGTAGTCAGGGTAAATAATCCAATCTAAGTACAATTAATAAAACAGTAACACCCTGTATACGAATCCAGGTTAATCCGGGCTTATTTATTGTTCCACCGGGATTCGAACCCGCTACCTCTTCGTTAATCGCCTTAAAAAACTTGCTTTTTGCCAACTAACCTCTTACAACATTTATTTTCGCTAAGCCAACGGGGTATCCTAGTTAAAACATCATCGTTGGAACATCTACAGGGGTAAGTAATCAAACGGTAGCAGAACCATTAGTAATCCACCCATTATTAGTCCAATCAAAGGGGGGTAAATCTATACTTGGACGAAACTTGGTTGGCCCAGCCTAGTTTAGGCTAGTTTTAACTTGTCTGGACAAAAATTGGTTGGCCCGGACAAGTTTGGGCGTGTTTTGACTTGTTTGGAAACCCTTCAATGGGTGACGCGTATTAAAGTACAGTCAAAGGCGTAAAATAGCAAGCTGGCAGGGATTGTTTGTTTTGGTTTTTTTTTTCGTGGGCAACAACCTCAACATAGGCAAACCTAGACTGATCCGGGCTAGTTTTGATTTGTTCCATGGGTAAATTCCCTTAATAGTTACTAAAAAAGCCCGCTAGAAGGCAGGGCTCGAGGTCATGTATAATTAAGTTTTGGTTTGAGTCTTAGTCTGGAGGATGACGTCATAGTCACCCAGGTTGAAAGCACCCTCTCTGACTAGGTCTGGTCCGGCCTTGTTTTAATTGATTCCATGGATGAATTACCTTAATAGTTACTAAAATAGCCCACTAGAAGGCCAATAAATATGGTACCAATAATTTAATATTAGTTGAGAGGATGACATCATAGTTGGCCAGGGAAAAAACATCCTTTACTAGTAGGGATGGTCCCAACTTGTTTATGTCCATTGAACGGGTTACGGCTATTAATGGTTACTAAAATAGTCCGCTAGAAGGCGGGGCTGGAGAGAAGTTTTTTAAATATGGCGTCAAAGGCTGGGTAAGTCAGGTAGAATTTTTTTATGGCCCAATCTTTGGTTGGAGGGTTAATCCGGGCTTGTTTAGGGAAAAGTGGGTTAAACACACCCCTTCCCTTCCCCCGTTAATATTCATAGACGGCGACATAGCACGGTGGAAGGCAGGGTATGTCAGGTAAGATTTTCTCATACAATAACGTAATCTTTGGTCTTAAATTTAAACGGGGATCTTGCAAAAAGAACTACACCCATCGAGGGTTAAGCCGAGCTTGTTTTGGGGGAAAAATAGGTAAAGCCCCTCTAAAGAGTCATAGCCTATTATCTTATTGTCTATACTATTTGGTATTGTTATTAAAAAATCTTTATTTATATATTTGTCTTTGTTTCTCAGACATACTTTAAAGGTTTATGGCGGGAAATTCAAACAAGAATCTTACAAAATAACTAGACTGGTTTATTAAAAGAACTACAGCCTCCGAGGGTTAAGCCGAGCTTGTTTTGGGGGGAAAAATGGGTAAAACCCCTCTAAAGAGTCATAGCATGCTGGAAGGTAGGGTTGGTCAGGTAGGAGTTTAGCTTAATCTTTGGGTGGAAGTTTGGTGGATGGGGAGAGGGCGGCCATCTTGGGGTGGCGGCCATCTTGGATCCGTGGCTATTTGTATAGTCCCTACTACTGATTTCTACTTTTCTATCACTTTTGCAGACCTGTAACATGTCTATAAATATGGTCAAATTACAGTTTTAAATTGGCAGCTGGATTTCTACTTTTCCATCACATTTGCAGGCCTGTAACATGTCTATAAATGTGGTCAAGTCGCAGTTTTAAACTAGCAGCTGGTATTTCTACTTTTCCATAAGTTTTGCAGACCTGTAACATGTCTACAAATATGGTCAAATTACAGTTTTAAATTGGCAGCTGGATTTCTACTTTTCCATCACTTTTTCAGACCTTTAACATGTCTATAAAATAGTCAAATTGCAGTTTTAAATTGGCAGCAGGTATTTCTACTTTTCCATCACATTTGCAGATCTGTAACATGTCTATGACTGTGGTCAAATTACAGTTTTAAACTAGCAGCTGTTTTTTCTACTTTTGCATCGCGTTTGCAAAATCGCGCTGCATATTTCTGCCAGTACAGACAATTAACAGTTTATAAACAGAAAATGTAGAAACGGCAGACAATTTACAGTTCTGGAATTGCTGTGAAATTTTCGCGTTTTTCAAGCTGCAGAAAATGTAGCCTTAATGTATACATATTACAGCGTGGAAGTGATAAAAAAGCGCGTAAGCAGATGAATTACAGCTTAAAATTTTTGAACGGGATTCGCTGTGAGCCTTAGAGTATACGTTTTCCGAGGAAGGTAGCGAAGTTCGGTTTTGTCAAACCATATTTACGTCTTCAGGTTCTGCGTTAGGTTTGGATGTAGTGTTTTCCCATTAACGACGTATAATGAATGGACTGGGCCAGTTGTCATTGTTTAATATCAGGGTATCATATTTTTGAGCTGCTTCTATAAGGAATGATTTTGTCCACTATGATGGGGTTGCAATTTCAGTCACCAGTACCTCCATTACATTCAAGTCCATTAAATGAAACTTTACATCTTCTGCCGTGGAGTTCCCCGTACAATACGAGAGTACGTATTTGGTTTAAGTTGAGTTTGATAGTTTGATTCCATCTGGGTCTTCGTTTGTTCCCCACATTCGATTGGGTCTGTTCAGTTGCAAGATATTCCCGCAGGCCATACCTCAGGTTTTAAAATATCATTGATGTCAGTTGATGATTGGAACACAAAACAATTATATCTTGAAGAGGGCTCTTCAGATATTTGCATATTGTCCATTGTTGAGGTTTTCGCACAGTTTCCAACAAAAAAGTCGTTGTACACTAGGACTGTTTTAAATCGAGAGTTTTCGGTTCTTAGATCTGTCATTCTACCCACAGATTTTGGTTTATGTGCTACAACATTGGATGGGTTATTTTTTAAATAAATTGGGCTGGTTAACTTCTTTATCCCAATTGTTAAAAAGATCCGTGTATGATTTCTTTGAATAAATTAACTTGATATTTGTCCTGAATCTGGTATCACTCCTAACGGGAGGTACTGCGAAGGGATTTATAAGTGGGTTAACTGTCTCCAGATGTTGAGTTTCTTTATTATTCGTGGTATTTGCTGGTAGCGAGCTATGCTTCTCTTCTAGTGACTGATCTTGCAGTTGATCGTAATATTAATGAAAGAGCATAAAAATAAGAAGTACATTGTTACTCAAAGAGGTGATGAAGGATTTTTCTGTGGTGTTAATTTTATTGTTCGTAGTCATAAAGAGTACAAACGTATGGTGTTGTTTTTGCTATTAGCATTAGACATTTAAAACCATATTTTCATTGTGCAGTTGTTTCCGGTAATAAAAAGAAAAACATTCAACAATAATGAAAGTGATTTTGGAGTAATAACACGGACTTCAAAAGGGCTTTTTGTTGAAGCTATAGCCTAGCTTGATTATAACTTCTGCAAAGAAGGTTGCTGTGGCAATACCCACACCGTAGACGAACAGCAAGAATGTTCCATATGTTTCGTTGATTGACATTGCTGCAAGGCTTTTCGTCGGTTTTATCCAAGCAATTCTCGAAATGTAGAAATTGTTTTTCATAAACAAGTAATCCGAGAATTTTGTCTCGGTGGCTACCATCGTTCTAAAATGAATGATAAAAAGAGAATTTGTTATTGCTCATCAATGAATGCCGTATAAATGAAACAAAGCAATTTATTCTATACCCAAGAGTCAGTTGCTCGATAAACTCAGGGCACCTTTTCGCTTCGCTACTGAGAGGAAAGACGAACAGCAGATTTTTGATTTGCTTTGCGTTGAAGTAGAAAACCAATTTCCTGAAATCTGCGTCGTTTTCAAGTAGAATTGACCAAAGATTTTCCATGTAAAACTGTGGAAAAAAAATTCCAGTTTTTCCCAAATACGCATTATAATAATGCTCAACGTTTAAGGCGTCTTCTAAATAGATGTATTCAACTCTGGAAGCCAGGGACAATTTGGGTTCCTTTTCCATGATGGACGTTTCCTAATATAACAGCGCCATTACCAAATATGGCTATTTTTATCAATGACAACTTTGCTTACCCATTCTTTGAAGAAACTGGCGGCGATGTCTGTTGGGTTAAATAGAATTTTAGCTTCGGTGTATTTGCTGAAGCTTTCCAGACTGTCGATCAAGACGTGTTCGGTTGAGTACAGTTCCGTTTTCAAGGCGGATCCCATGAATATCGATATGATTAAAATAGCAATCAGCCACGAACCGATTGTTGTCCTCCATGAAATGCATTTTGGAACACGAATAAAGGCTGGAAAATTATTTGAAATATCTTTTCAAAATTTTGCAGTTTGGAAAATATCCACAGGAGAAAGTCAATAGTCACTATAGTTATGAACTTACGCTCGAAGAAAAATATGCAAACGAAATCCCATGAGAAATTGAAATGGTTTTGAATTTTCCGACGAATAGATGTTTGCTCTTGCGGTCGTCCTTGACCAATGTTGGTAACAAATTCGGAAAGCTTTGCCAGCAGAGGTAGAGCGACGATGCACGAAACAAGTAGGTATGAAACCTGGAAAATAAATTTTATCTCTTGAATCTTATACCACGTTTTATGAGAGCGATTTGCGAGAAAAAACCGGAAAAAATCGTTAGAGAATTTTCAAGTTTGCGAGAATTTTGAGCCTGCGAGATCAATGTTAGCGAAATCGCAAACGTCTGTTCGGTTTTGATTTCTTCGCTCTCGCTTCAGCGATTTTTATAGCATTCCTCTACGTCACAACTTGGCTAAAGTTAATCAACCATTAAAACTGAATAAAAATTTGTCACGCGCTATTTTAATTATTTACCCACATTAGGCCTAATTTTAAAACTTTTTCTCTTTGACCGCGTGCAGGATAGTGACGGCTATTAACATTAGGCTTAAGTTTTCAGAAATCATTTAGATTTTTCTTTATTGTTTTACTACATTCCTCAATCTGTCGGAAAAATGCCTACGAATCATGAATATTTCAAGCCTTTTACCGAAACTTTGAACAGTATAATTAAACAAATGTAAAGGTGGGAATGGCGGTAATGTTGAAGCTTTAGATACTACTAACCAACGTTTCGTAATGTCCCTCGGATTTTCTGGTTCGCTAGACTGGGTGAGCCCCTTTTTGAATATGTACGTTTTTATTTCTGTTCAAGCTAAACAAAACTTGCAAAAGCAGAAGCTTCTTTATCAGAAGTAGGTCTTTGAATTCATGTTCAACCGCCATTTCATGTCGGCTTAATATGTTTAAAAATCGCGCGTGAAATCACGTGCTTATAAAAATCGCCCTTCATGAAACTTGAAGTAAGACTCGCTAAAATGTTGATGCGATATCGCTGTTTGGAAACTCGCTCTCGCAAATCGCTTCGAATTTCGCTCTCATGAAAACGGGGCTTTAGAGTATTAGCAGGGGTAAATAACGAAAGGAGTTAGAGACGCTAGCTTCTGTAGTGTAGAGTACAGTGGGACTTTCAAACGTAGACACAGAAAAGAGAAAGCGCCTCGGTCGCGCCGTCTATAATTCAAAATAAGTATGATATTTTCCAACCAATAGCGTGGCAGCAAATATTCGAAAGTCATGCTGGGATATCGATTTTCTCCTGTCTGCTAGTGTTAGTCTGCTTACGACTAAGTGACAATTAGGCTAAGAGTAAAGTTTATTCATTAATGTGCACTTGAATTAGAAACAGGCAACTTTAAAGTTCGTAAATTCCTTATTCGATAATGAAATGGAATTAAATGTCTTTTTTGCATCCTTCAATACAGTTTTAGTTGTTTTAATTTCTTTAGTCACAGATACAGATACAGTCGATGATCCTGATCCCACAGTTCCACTGGCACTGACTCGGAAAAATCACTAAGCCTAGGCTCACTGGACCGACTCTGTAACCACGCACTTACGGCAAAACAAGTTGGAACACATTTTGAGGATTTACCCGGCTTCAAATTGCAAATTGTTGACTTATCTTTCTTCTTTAAATCGCTGTTAACTCGCGATTGAATATAATAATTTTATTGGGTTGATTTATGAGATGACTTCACAACATCGACACCCGCCATTTTACTTTACCCAGAATACCTTGCGGCGCGAGATTTTAAGGCAAACCTTTTAAGGTTCTGGTCTTATTTACAATACAGTTCCAAAGACGGCACTACGTTAGTTACAAATTCTATGACGTTTCAAGGTCCCAATGTATTCTACACTACGGAAGCTAGCGTCTCTAACTCCTTTCGTTATTTACCCCTGGTATTAGATATTCTTTTGGTGACAAATTGTTAGACAAAATATTATTTTACCATAATGTCAATGGTCAAGAATGACATGGAATACTTTTCAACTTCAGCCGGTGGCCCAGTGATTAAAAGGAGCTCTGATGTCAAGAACATTGGTGTATAGTACCAAAAATTGTCCTTCGCTATGTCCGAAAGCTCCACGGGATATAGTACACCCAACATATTCTGTAGTATCGAATTAAAATACTCTTACCCATGATAGTGCACTAATTATGAAATACAATTGAGTCGTTTACTTCATTCAACTTTTACCTGAATTTGTGCGATGGAGGTTCCATTTGTTGTTAATTCCCCATAAGGAATAGGATTGTATTCTAATCTGAACATTTAAATTGTAAACAATTGTGCTATCTTCTTAATTAAAGGGATACAATCAATCTTTGTTTTGGACTTTTCCAATAACAATTTCGACAAATCGCTTTTATTCCTTACTCTACAACGTAACCAAGAGTTAATAGAACAATGAATTATAATTAATAAACATGAAAAATCCTAACTTTTTTACAAATTTCCCCTCAAATATGCGCCGCTAATTTCACAAGTGACTCTCTTGATTGTAGTTAACCTTTTATACACGTCTAGAGTTTCCAACATTTTCAAATTTCCTAACAACCAATGAAACAAGGTCCCCTTTCTGACGGCAGAACGGGGAAAACAATCTAGTCAGTATATCGCGGCTGGTTTGAATTTCAAAATCTCTATGGTACTTTCCTTAAATTTAAACTGTTTATGTCGAGCTGTTTTGTCTTCCACATAATTTTAGGCGCATTTTCGAACTAATACTGGCCCATCTAATAATAGTCGTAAAAGATTGAGAGTATCCCTTTACGCACAACATATTTAGTATTTTCAATATCAACTCCTTACTTTACGTTAAAGAATTTGAGGTAAAACTCATCCATTAACTTGAACAATTTGACAACTGACTCTAGAAGTAGAAGCTCCTAAAAGACAGATTTAATATTTCAATATCTCGATCAGTAAATTTTAATGATTCTTATATTACCTGGCATACTACCATGGGAACACTTACGCAGGTTGCAGCCCTGAAAAGAATAGAGAGTTCATATTGTAATAGCCACAGGAATTGTTTATACTTGAAGCTGAAAACTCTATTAAGGAACTAAAAACTCTATTAAATAGCTTAAAACTCTATTAAATAACTTCTATTACTTGTATTTGAAGAAGCGATCTTCGCTATTATAAACTTTAGTCAAGTTCATCCTAAAAACATTCTCACAATTCATGGCTATTCAGTTGTGAAAAAAAACTACTCTTTTAAAGAATTATTTCATGAGATGCCTTAATTTCGTGTTTTGTTTGCGTTAAAGGCTATTTGATGATAAGTCCCATGGGCGATTGCCAGACATGTTGTACAAATGAGTTTATGATTGACTATTGCGTTCGAACGTATGTCCAGATGTTTTTGTAATGATTGAATGCCTGCAAATATTGGGTTTCTTTCGTTAAATGTTATGCAAACCTTTTTATGATCATTGCAGTTCAGTTTCGAATCGGACGTGTCATGATGCAAGTCGCATTACCCTCCTTACAGCGTCCCTTTGTAATTGATTTAAAACAGGTTCTAAGAGTATCTCTTTCACCCTCTCTCACGAATTACGTTTACACTCTATTATTAACCTTGACTCTTCTGTCTGAGTCAAAACTTGTAAGGAATTTTTCATATTCTTCTACCGAAACGATTTCTCTCATTTTTAGTGTGCGCGGTTTCAAATGTGATGACAATATTACCATGGGAAGGTTCAGACAGTTTTCCACCCAGTGAAAATAAGCAATTTTAAAGCAACTCTTTCTAAATTATTCTATTATTGAATAACTTGTATTATTGGAGGTGACTTTCGATGTTGTAAAGAGAATTGTTGACTTTATTTGCAATAGACGAAAGAGGTTACTTTTGAGCAATTCATGCACGCGAATAAGTGTTGAGAATGTGTCCAAATGTTTCTCTATTGATTGAGCCACGCCTGTAAATATTTGGAATAATTGCCGTCTGACGTGTTTTCTGTGGAATGAAGTTATTTTACTTTGTTATATTGTTGGCCTGTTTTCATGATATTTCGTTCAGTTTCGTGGTCTATGTATCTCTATCCCCTTATTGCGTTCCATTTTTTTTGACATAATACATTCGGTAAAGTTATGTTCACTGCCCCTCCCACGTATAAACTAAAAATGAAGTTGTTGTACTGTGGTATATTTTGGCCCATTTTTGTGAGAGTTTGTGCAGTTTCGATTCTGTTGTGCAGTCGCTCTGTCGATCTCCCTTACTACGATCCCTTTTATTGACGTAATACAAGCGTTAAAGTTATATTCACTGTCCCTCCCACGTTTAAAATAAAAATGAAGCTATTGTACTTTGTTATATTGTTGAAGTTATTTTACTTTGTTATATCGTTGAGGTTATTTTACTTTGTTATATTCTTGAAGTTATTTTACTTTGTTATATTCTTGAAGTTATTTTACTTTGTTATATTCTTGAAGTTATTTTTACTTTGTTATATTCTTGAAGTTATTTTACTTTGTTATATTCTTGAAGTTATTTTACTTTGTTATATTCTTGAAGTTATTTTACTTTGTTATATTCTTGAAGTTATTTTACTTTGTTATATTGTTGAAGTTACTTTACTTTGTTATATTCTTGAAGTTACTTTACTTTGTTATATTGTTGAAGTTCTTATACTTTGTTATATTGTTGAAGTTATTTTACTTTTTTATATTGTTGAAGTTATTTTACTTTGATATATGGTTGGCCTATTTTTATGATAGTTTGTGCAGTTTCGTGTTCAATGTCGCTCTATGCCGCTTACTGCGTTTCCTTTTATTGACTTAATATACAAGCGGTGAAGATATGTTCACTGCCCCACCCATGCGTAACTTATAATATTCAAATTGATTTCACGTCAAAATATTTTTTTAAACATGGTTAATTTCCCAATCCATAATTTATTGATCGTAATATTAATTGAAGAACATAAAAATAATATGTACATTACTTACCTAAAATAATACATTAATTTTATATAATTTTCAACAGTTGCGTTTCTAATCGTGGAACTCACATTTACTTGTATTGACACAAATCGAAAGACATTCAAATTTGACATCGAGCCTTATACTAGCCTAGGCAATGTTTAATATTTGGGGTTCGAGACTCGAAACTTCTCGAGTAGTTGCGTAGGCCTACTTTAAATCAATAATGAAAGCATTTCTTTTGTCGACCCAAGGAGTACTATATCGGGCCCACACCAAACCCCATCCCTTAAGGAGACCTAACTTAGCCTTTGAAAGCGCCTAGCTACTTTCCGAGACAATTGTTATTGGTCAAAGCGAAACTTGGTCTTTGATTCGCCAAAAATCCGTTTGCGTAAAAATTTTCTTTTGGAGAGCTAAATCCCTTTAGAATCCCGGTTCCCAAAATTCTTCCTAGTGTTTTTCTATTTTAATGGAACACACATCTTGACTTAAATGTTCCCGATAAAATAGAAAATAGTAATTCCCGGGAAGGCAAAGAGTCTATCTTATCCCGCAAACATCGAACTAACGTATTGAGTGGTTAGGTAAAATGAGCACTAAATCCATGTATTTTGTAAAATATTAAGCAACATTTATAGTTAATATAAAAGAAATATTTTTAATTCGAAGAAATTTTCCTTTATAAAGTGATTATTATTATTATTATTTATTATTATTTTTAAGTCATATGAATTATGTAACACTGCAAGGAAGTTTGAACATAGAATGAGTACCCAAAAATAATTTCCTAAGGTAATATAGTGCCTATAAAAACAACATTAGGAAATATTTTATTTTTAAACGCGGCCGGCGATAGAAAGTTAATCAGTTAGTTAAGCAAGTAAGTTTGTTTAGCTATATTCTCCATTTTCTAGTATTTTTTCGTAACTTGTGTCTGCGTATGCTTTTGTTCCTGGAAAAATCCAAAGTCCGAGCCTAATTTCGGAAACAGAAAATCGACTAAAGAATTATAACAGTGAAGAAAAAATTGGCAAATTATAGTGCTTTTGAACATCAACATAAAATAAAAAAATAATTTGTTAAATTATAATTTTGAAATTTTGATTTAACCTTTTCTATTCTGTTAACATCGTGATTAAATAGCAGGTAGATCTGGTTTAAACCTTTGTAAATAATACATCCAAAAACATCCCGTGTGTACGCCAAGAAACTCTCCCGTGAACGCTAAAAAAGCTAAACCAATTTTATCCCTTCGATCGTTGGAAAAACCCAAAGCTTGGTCTCTTTTTTGCAATTATCGTAAACGTAGAACGTGGGAATTCATGACACGTGGTAAGAATCGCATGTGTACTTCTAGACGTTATATTGATTATGCAAAATAATAGAGGCAGGTTTCTATTTTTACAATTTAGACTTTAGTAAAATTTCTTCTCCAAGATTTTGAATAGATTTAATAGTATATTACATTTGAAAACGCAAATATTGTTTGTATCTATCGTTACCAAGAAATTAAAATCCAGTTTGTGTCATTTTCCAAGTTTCAAGCGGTAACTACAACGTAATTTTGCCGTACGAGTCAAAAACTTTTATTAAGTTCTTTGATTAAAAGAAAACCATAACAATATCATTGAAAATTTTAATTAAAGCAATCCAATTAATTTAGTCTTATTTCGTATTCTAATTAAGTTCATAATAGAGTGAAAATGTTTGACATCATAAGTCCATAAATTAGGGTGGATTATAAATAATGACAATGTAACACGTGTATTACAATTTGATGTTCAAAATATATGCTTTGCAATGTCGCAAAATTCGATTTCGTATGATTCATTGCTAAATTTTGCTTCTTTAAGCAAAGAGGTTGAAGATTATTTCGGTGGTGACAGCGGCTACTGTTCCTGACAATAGCATGAAAAGAAAGTAGAAAGGAACCGCGACGCTACTCAGGTTCAAATCAGCCGTGCTTTTTGACGGTTTCTTATACTTGACTTGTTCAATTAAATGATGCCTTTCAAAATCCAGATAATTCAATGCTTGCGTTTCAAACATCGGTTCCACGCTGTAATGAAAACATTCGTCTAGCCCCTTAATCAGTTAAATATAAAAACAGTAACGACCTCAATTGGAGGTTTTCTTGTAATTGCGGACTGCTTCTCTTAGTGTAAATACTCGAAGCTAATTTCGTGCTCCGAAAAATAGAATCCTTCATTGTCCGAAAATAACTTTTTACTCTCGGGATCTAATTTGAGGAATTCTCCCGCTATCCAAGTCAGATAGATGTCCTCTAGGATGATAGCATTCTTCCCAAAAATAATAGGCAGGTATCCATCACGAGTCAGGTAATCCAAAACACTAGTGACCATTTTCTCCTGATCGAGTGCGTCTAACCATTTCTTAACCTCTCGGTCCTGGGCAGCCTGTAGATACGAAACCAGTTAGGTCAGAAAAATAGAGGAACTTATCATTTTAACGCCTATTCACCAAATATTTCAGATTGTCGAAAGCTCCGCCATTTTTCACAATTATAATTGGAATTTCCGATTTTATCAAGTCCGAGAGGGTGTCGATGCGATTGTAGCTTTCCGTCGTGACCCGTACAAAAATTTACAGCTGCATTTTGCTGTTATTTAGATTTTTTAGAATCTGTAATATATTGCAAATAAACTGGAATATTCTGGAAAAATACTGGAATAAACCTGAAAAAGGTTCAACTTCAGACAAAATTAAGATGCATTCCAGAGAGCAATGCAGAACATTTTAGACGTTTTGCAGAAAAAATATCTTCCGTTGGAAAACTCAGTACAGCATTATACAAAATTTATCTACTCTAGAGTCATAAAAGAGCTACCTTACAGCTAGAAAACAGAAGGGAAATAGTAACTCCCGTAAGAAATCAAGATGTTTGTAGGCTCATTACAGGTACCTTCCAGATATTTTGTATGCATGTTACAGTCAGAAATTGCTAAGTTTGTTAGGATAATGGCAGGCGGGTTTCGGATACTTTTTTGGATCATTGCAGGCGCGTTTCAGATACTTTTTTGGATCATTGCAGGCGCGTTTATGATACTTTATTGGATCATTGCAGGCGCGTTTCAGATACCTTGTAGGATAATGGCAGGTGCAATTGCCATTCTTTGTCGGATAATTGCAGGTGTGTTTCAGATACTTTGCAGGATCATTGTAGGTGCGTTTCATATTCTTTGTAGGATAATTGCAGATGCGTTTCAGATACTTTGTAGGATAATTGCAGGCGCGTTTCAGATACTTTGTAGGATCATTGCAGGCGCGTTTCAGATACTTTGCAGGGTCATTGCAGCTGCGTTTCAGATACTTTGTAGGATAATTGCAGCCGCGTTTCAAATACTTTGCAGGATCATTGCAGCCGCGTTTCAGATACTTTAATTTGTACGATAATTGCAGGTGCTTTTCAGATACTTTTTAGGATAATTGCAGGCGCGTTTCAGATACTTTGTAGGATAATTGCAGGCGCGTTTCAGATACTTTGTAGGATAATTGCAGGTGATTTTCAGATAATTTTTAGGATAATTGCAGGCGCATTTCAGATACTTTTCAGAATAATTTCAGGAGCGTTTCATATACTTTGTAGGATAATTGCAGGCGCGTTTCAGATACTTTGTAGGAAAATTGCAGGTGTGTTTCAGGTACTTTTCAGGATCATTGCAGGCGCGTTTTAGGTACTTTTTAGGATAATTGCAGGCGCTTTTCAGATACTTTTCAGGATCATTATTGGCGCGTTTCAGATGCTTTGTAGGATCATTGCAGCCGAATTTCAGATACTTTGTAGGATAATTACAGGCGCGTTTCAGATACTTTGTAGGATAATTGCAGGTACTTTTAGGATAATTGCAGGAGCATTTCATATACTTTGCAGGGTCATTGCAGCCGCGTTTCAGATTCTTTGTAGGATCATTGCAGGTGCGATTTAGATACTTTGTGGAATAATATCAGATGCGTTTCAGATACTTCGCAGGATCATTGCAGGTGCATTTCAGATACTTCGCAGGATCATTGAAGGTGCATTTCAGATACTTTGTAGGATAATTGCAGGTGCATTTCAGATTCTTTGCAGGATCATTGCAGGCGCGTTTCAGATGCTTTGCAGGGTCATTGCGGGTTTTCCTATCAATTATTGTGAATCAGTCGCCTTATATACCCTAAATTTCCAAAAACTTTTAAAGAGGCTTACGCTTGAGTTCAAACGTCAACAATAGCTATGTTTAAAATTATTTTAGGAATAAAGTTTCTTAAAACGATTTAACTAGAATTGAGGTAAATTAATGACGATTAAATTAATAAATATCAATTATATTTTTTTAATATTTAAAAATAGCCTCTAAATTGCGTCTCGACTTGGAGAGGTTTATTTTGGATTCCCAACTTGTACTCATCCCTTACAAAAATATTAAGCTGTAATTTATCTGAATACACGCTTTTCTGACTTGCTAAATTAACATCTGAGATGGTCCAACTGTTTAGGTACATGTACAAGTTCTTACCACATCTAGCTAAAAAGGTCTTTTCGTCTATCTAACATCCACAACATACACACTCACAGAACATAATCGAAAAAGTCTTTAAAACTTGTTGCTAAAAACCGATTACAACTGAAGGGAAGGGTCCTGACAGGCTTGTTTTACGACTATTCGCAACCAGGAAAACTGCTGTAGACTTATATGATAGCGCTTAAGTACTTTGGTTCGCAATTTCCTTCACATTTCGAGCGCCATGGTGATAGTAGATCTTGTCTTAATCGATGAAGTTGGACTGCAAAACCGAGTGTATTCAATTCTCGAGTCATTCTCGAACTAGCTCTCAGGAAGTCTCTAGCATTACGAAGTATAGGCAGTGTCATACATATTGAAACATATCTGATAGACTTTTGATAACTGTATATACAATACTGGCCCTTTTATGACCAAAAATGTTTCAATTTTCTATCTTTTATGGTGATTTAAATATTTTTAAGATCGAGACGTCACAGTATTAGATCAAAAGATCTTATTGAGTAAAGCTTTTTTAAGATGCCTTTTTAGGCCTAACCAATTGTTTATTCAAAGTTTAGGAAAATCAAAGCAGTAATATTAATGCCTAACAGAAGCAGATAAAAATTTATGGAGCGCTCGAAGTTGACTTCCCGTACAAAAATTTTAAGCTGTAATTCATCTGCATACGCGCTTTTTTATCGCTACCACGCTGTAACCATTAAGGCTACATTTCTGCAGCTCAAAAAACGGGAAAATTTCACAGCAATTCTAGAACTGCAAATAGACTGCCGTTTCTACATTTTCTGTTTGTTAACTGTTAACTGTCTAGCCTGGCAGAAATATGCAGCGCAATTCTGCAAACGCTATGCAAAGGTAGAAATACCAGCTGTTAGTTTAAAACTGTAATTTGACCGTTTTTATAGATATGTTACAGGTCTGCAAAAGTGATGGAAAAGTAGAAATCCAGCTGCTAATTTAGAACTGTAATTTGACCGTTTTAATAGACATGTTACAGGTCTGCAAAAGTGATAGAAAAGTAGAAATCCAGCTGCTAATTTAAAACTGCAATTCTACCACATTTATAGACATGTTACAGATCTGCAAAAGTGATGGAAAAGTAGAAATGCAGCTGCCAATTTAGAACTGTAATTTGACCATTTTATAGACATGTTACAGGTCTGCAAAAGTGATAGAAAAGTAGAAATCCAGCTGCTAATTTAAAACTGCAATTTGACCACATTTATAGGCATGTTACAGGTCTGAAAGAGTGATTGAAAAGTAGAAATCTAGCTGCTAATTTAAAACTGCAATTTGACTACATTTAAAGACATGTTACAGGTCTGCAAAAGGGATGGAACAGTAGAAATACAGCTGCCAATTTAAAACTTTAATTTGACCTAAATTGACCATTTTTATAGACATGTTACAGCTCTGCAAAAGTGATGGAAAAGTAGAAATTCAGCTACCAACTTAATACTGTAATTTAACCACATTTAGAGAGATATTGCAGGTATTCAAAAGTAGGAAATTCTACTTTTGAATACCTGCAATATGTCTATAAAAGTGGAATAGTTACAGTTTTAAATAGGCAGCTGGATTTCTACTTTTCCATCACTTTTTCAGACTTGTAAAATGTCTATAAATATGGGCAAATTACAGTTTTAAACTAGCATCTGGTATTTCTACTTTTCTATCACTTTTGCACACC
This sequence comes from Phalangium opilio, assembly GCF_054372755.1. Classification (NCBI taxonomy): domain Eukaryota; kingdom Metazoa; phylum Arthropoda; class Arachnida; order Opiliones; family Phalangiidae; genus Phalangium; species Phalangium opilio. The sequence goes on along the minus strand of NW_028324186.1, from coordinate 1,561,386 downwards.
TGTAACATGTCTATAAAAATGGTCAAATTACAGTTTTAAATTGGCAGCTGGATTTCTGCTTTTCCATCACTTTTGTAGACCTGTTACATGTCTATAAATGTGGTCAAATAACAGTTTTAAATTTGCAGCTGGATTTCTGCTTTTCCATCACTTTTGTAGACCTGTTACATGTCTATAAATGTGGTCAAATTGCAGTTTTAAATTGGCAGCTGAATATCTACTTTTCCATAAGTTTTGCAGACCTGTAACATGTCTATAAATGAGGTAAAATTACAGTTTTAAATTGGCATCTGGATTTCTACTTTTCCATCACATTTGCAGGCCTGTAACATGTCTATAAATGTGGTCAAGTTGCAGTTTTAAACTAGCAGCTGGTATTTCTACTTTTTCATCACTTTTGCAAACCTGTAACATGTCAATAAATATAGTCAAATTGCAGTTTTAAATTGGCAGCTGGATTTCTACTTTTCCATCACTTTTGCAGATCTGTAACATGTCTATAACTGTGGTCAAATTACAGTTTTAAACTAGCAGCTGTTATTTCTACTTTTGCATCGCGTTTGCAGAATCGCGCTGCATATTTCTGCTAGTACAGACAATTAACAGATAATAAACAGAAAATGTAGAAACGGCAGACAATTTGCAGTTCTGAAATTGTTGTTAAATTTTCGCGTTTTTCGAGCTGCAGAAAATGTAGCCTCAATGTATACCTATTACAGCGTGGTAGCGATAAAAAAGAGCGTATACAGATGAATTACAGCCTAAAATTTTTCTACGGGCAGTTACTTGGATAGAATTCGGCATTATCTATCCATTATCCACGTCATCTTATCCAAATTAATTTCCCTCAATTACACATTTCAAACCTTAATTGACTAAATTTAAATCGATTTTGTTACTAGATATACTGAAAGTTAGTGTTACAATTTTAAATAAGAGAATTTTAATTTTTAATTTTTTAACAAACCTTCAACGATTCGAAAGAGTGACGTTCGTTCCGCAGTCTAGTACCGTAACACTCGGTTCTCACTGGGCGTTTTTCGTGGAAGGAAAATTTTTTCCTCTTTTTTGGCGAATTTCGCGATTTTGCGTTGCGGGTCCTATTTCTATTTTTGCGAATTTTCCCGAGTCGCGTTTTTTTTCCGTAGGCACAAACCAATCATTGAGAGTATGCTAGTCACGTGGATAACATTGAACGCGTGTTTACTTGGGAGCCGCCATTTTGAAATTTGCGGTGTTTAACCGAGGCTTAACCTGTTTACCATCATTTAATTTAGAGAACTGTTATGTTATTTAAATATTAATATGAATAGATTCGAAAATTTTGGTGGAAGAGCAAGGATGTATCCTTTATCTTTGGGATAAAAGAAATTTAAGTTGCAAAGATGTTAATATGAAAGAAATCGAATGAGCTCAATCTCTCAGTTCGGACAGGGGGCTTATCAGATATTTATTTCCGCCACGGTTTCGTCCAGTGAAAACCGAGTGTAAGCATTCCAACACTAATCGTTACAGCACTCGGCGTTTTAAATTGTATTGATGTTGTATTTTTACGATTTTTCGGTCGATTGGGACCTTTTAATATTCCGGCCCAATGGGCTGAAAAATTGCGAATATTCTGCGAGGCTTCTTTCCAAAAAGGAATATATGTGCAACACTCTAAGAAAATGGGGTGTGCTTTAACACCTTTAAAAGTAGTTTATATGGGTCCAAATTTGACACCGTTACAGGTGTTCATTTACGCCCCTGAAAGAGTTTAATCTTTATTTGATGACAAAGATAAGTATAAAATTGTGCAAAAGAGGTGCAGTTTAACACCTTTTTAACTCTTATATCGCACTGAAAGTGAATTTTTACTCTCATATTAGTGTTGTGCAACCCCTTAAAGGGTGCGGCATAGCACCTTTCAGAGTGTCGCGTAACACCTTTAAGAGTGTCGCGTAACACCTTTAAGAGTGGGAGATTATTTGTTAGGATAGTAGTAGAAATTGTAGCACTTTTCCTAGACTTAAGAGCAAAACCGATGACGTAAAAAACACTATAGTAACTACATTTTGACCGCTCATGAGGCATAACTCAAATGTCGAGTATGGTTTTCCTGTTTAATTAAATTTTGATTATCCGCATTTCCGCAGTATTATTAGCAATTAATGCTATATTCATAGCAGGGATCCATCTTGAGAGAACGTCATCACCTATAGGGAGGAAAGTTCTCTCATGCAGAACTTAACCTCTTTAAGCGAGGGTTGTTGCATATAAAGTCATTTTTACGGGTTTATAAACTTCTGAAAAAGGCAGAAAGTTTTCAATTCGTACAAATGCATAGGGTATTAAATTAGTTTTGGAGGCCATAATATTCAAGCAGTAGATATAGACGTTCTTGTTAAATTTAATAATCTCTTTTCACTAATAGTTTTTCGAGCACCAGAAACGCGTTTAATCTAATTTGCACTACAGATTTTACAAAAAAATCCATTTAGTACTCTAATTTTTCTCAAAATAATGATAAAACATGTCACAAAAGCAAGTGCCCCACTTTGGCTTCTCAAGCTGGCCCTACTGTGAGGCCAGTATCTAACCTAGTCTCGTTTTTTAAGAGTATCGCTTAACACCTGTAAGAGTGTAGCCTAACACGTTTAGCATAGTTTTATGAAGGTACAACACCGCCAGATTACCAATTTCTTTGTTAATTTTATTTAAAGGATAAAACTGTTTTCTTTCATGAATATCATCTTTAAAAAAGGTTTAACACGTACGTTTTTCAATAATTTTTTACCTCTCCGAGTGACGTATGTCACGGAGAGGTTCTGTAACGATCGTGTCTGTCTGTCTGTCTGTCTGTCTGTCCGTCTGTCCGTCTGTCTGTCTGTCTGTCTGTTGTTACACCCACGTGACCGCGTTCGCAGTTTCCAAATCGGAGCAAACGTGTTCGCCATTTCCGAACTGCTTTCACAGTCACGGAAATGGCTCCTCTACTTGAGTTCTCACACCACCATCTTCTGGTCTTTGTCCATCCCACACGGACACCAGTCTGTACATACTGGCTTCTAATCACCACCATCTTTTGATCTTCGTCCATCCCACATGGACACCAGTCTGTACGTACTGGCTTCTAATCACCACCATCTTCTGGTCTTCGTCCATCCCACTTGGACACCAGTCTGTACATTCTGACTTCTAAACACCACCATCTACTGGTCTTCCGTCTATTCCACATAGACACCAATCTGTCTCATTGGCTTCTACTCCATTATCATCGTTTGGTTTTAGGATATACGCGGCGATCAGCTAGGGTTACGAGAAACGTCTAGCCTCCCTAAGGTGGGATCGCCACCAAAGGTTTTCGCAATTGCGCTTTTTCCTTACTATTATAATGGAAACGAATCGTATATATACCCCAAAATTTGAAGAAAGCGGGCAAGAGGGGTACCCTTCACTTTAAACGTCAATATTAGCAAAGTTTGAGATGATAATAGGTATAACTTTATTTTAAACGATTTAACTATTATTAATGTTAATTATTGAAGATTAAAATAATTAAAAATAATTATATTTATTTAAATATTAAAGATAATCTTGTTTCTCAACTCAAAATTAATACGGAAAGAGTTAAAAAGCAGTCTATGTTTTTGTCTGTGTGTGTCCGTCCATTGTTACACTAGTGCGTCGCGTTAGCAGTTAGCCTTGTGTTGATGTGTTAAGAAATCATACAGAACCTTAATATTCCCTTTTTCCATAATAAAAAGTGAATATGTGGAAGTATTTTTCGTAATTATGATGCATTTAGTACTTTTGTAGCTTTAAAGCTCTGTTTCATTTTGATATTCCAAAGATTTTTCTTAATATTGTTATTTGAAATGGCTGTTTATATATTACTTAAGCTATACTACATCTGTATATAGAATAATCCTTGGTTTAATGATTTCATCAAGAAAATTAAGACCTGGACTCCGGCGGGTATATTAAGTATCATCCGTAATAGGCTTAATGAAACAAAGAGTAAATAATTGAGGCCTGAGGTGAAGTAAACTTTGGTCTTTGATTTTCGTGTCTGAAATGAAGAGACATCAACGGTTCAGAGTGAGCCGAAAGTTAAATACACTATTAAATAATCAGGTTAAGATTTTATAATAGAAGAAAAGATTATGGTGGCATTTAGAATAGTAAAAGGGCTAATGGTAAACGGGTAGTAGCTACAGGCATTTTATTCTCTTTATGGAGCGCATTGACTATTAGTGCGTCTAGCTACAATTTAGCTTTGGTGTTATTTATCGTTAACATTCATGTTGGCAAACTAAGAATATTGTTGAGGTGAGACGAGACGATAGTGTTTACACTGCAAACCAGTTGTGAATGTAGCTATCAGAATATACGGTAAACAGCTGAAGCGAAGACTTCATTTCCTGATCTTTTCCCCATTGACTGATATCCATGTGTCCAAGATCTATCCTTATTGGATTTAAAATGTCGTCTGCTTTACTGTATTATTCGCTATGCTTGGAATACTGCTTCAATATTTCGTAAATTTTTACTTCAAAAAAGAGAAATAATTCCATATCTAGGTAAATAAGTTTGTAGTAGTAGACCTCTTGACTCGGAGAGGTAATATTTTGGTTTTCCCAACTTGTTACTGTTTGTATTGACTTTAATATTAAAATATTAATGAAAAATAAATGAAAGACCTTTTTTAAGAAACCCGCAGTATTATAATTTTTCCTTGTATAATTTCGAACAGTGTTTTAATAGTGTTATTTTACACCGAATTTACACTTTAAATTGGCCCCTAAAAACTCAATGTAATAAAACACTCTTTAGGGTGTTTTTACGGTGTTTACACCGTTTTAACACGTTTTTAACACTTCCATTTCTTAGAGTGAAGGTCACTCACTAATATGCGGATAATGAATAGTTAATGTCGAGCTCTATCCTCGCAACAATGGTTTTTCTTGTATGTTAGCTCCATAAACAAAAAGATAACTTCTCCAATATCATCTAATGTTTAGATATAAAACCACACCTTAAAACCTAAGGAAACGGAATATTCTAACGGTTATAGGGTAAAGCCAAAAGGAATATCCTACCGTTTTCTTCCAAGTGGAATTACAAAAGAAACTAATTGCTTTTACAAATAGAGATGAATATATCAGCTTGAGTTCAAGTGCAAATTAATTATTTTTTTATTCTCAAGGAGGATTACGACCTTCATGGGGAAAAATATAATTACAATTTTAAAAATAGTGGTTCTTTTTTCTATCATAAATTCCTTTTGCATCCAACTGGACGGTAAAATTTGTTTCCGTTTACATAGAGATAATTTGAATTTTGGAAAAACTTTTTTCTATAACAGGGTAAATATAACGTACAGTCCTGTTCTCTATATGAACAACGAAGAGGTACTATTTTCCTATATGACACCTTTGTGAAAAATTTTATCTTTGTCCCATTTCGTTTTAGTACGGAGATCTTTACTTAACAACTGTCGCAATTTTCACCAATTGTTACAATAGAATCCAAACCTCTAACCAAACTTGCACGCATCCACAAATGTTCACAGAACACAACATGCTTTCTTATTTCCGTGAAGCCGAAAACCAAATATCAATGACAGCAATTCTTGAAGTCTATAGTCCTCAGGCATGTCTCTTCTCCTAAAAATATTTCTTCTTTTTAACTAGAATTAAATATTTATAGGTTTGGGGTTTTATCAATCTGTTTCTCATCCTTTTCAATTTGAAATTATTTTTCAAGTTTGCCAATCGATTGGTGCCGCGACTTCGCTGCGTTTCTCTGAGTGTATCTGAAATCATGGAGACCAAGTACGAGATCGTCAAGAAGGTTTTATTGTCCACCTATTTCGTCGGCTGTTTCCTTTTGGTGGAAGTTTTCAAAGCTAATCTGTCGACCAAATTGACAGTGGAAATTGATCACAATATAAATCACTTCGAGGATATCTTGAAATATCCAGACTTGCGAACACTTTTCCACCGAGGTGCAAAGAGATATGAATTTATTAAGGTATAAAGGGGATTGAAGTTTAGACCATTGTTAATATAGTTTCCTCGAAGGCTGCGCGGGGACATGTCATCACCACAAACTCCAAAAATAGAAAGGTTTTACACTCTAAGAAAGGGAAGTGTTAAAAACGTGTTAAAAGGGTGTAAATTAAGCAAACACTTTTTTTACACCGTTAAAACACCCAAAAGAGAGTTTTATTACCTTGAGTTTTTGTGGCCAATTTAAAGTGTAAATTCGGTGTAAATTAAAACTTTTAAAACACCGTTTTGAAATTAAAAATGGAAAATTATAGGACTGTGGGTTTCGTAAATAGCGTCTGCTTTAGTGTACGATGTACAAGGATTACTCAGTCAAGAGTCGTTTATAGTTAGAAATGGAACAATCGTCGGGAGGCGCGGACTTTCCCATTATTAAGAAGTTAATAGAACAATTAAAAAATGATCTCAGCTATTTTGTGACTTCCTCTGAAACTAGAGTAGCGTTGGTGGCCCATTTTTTAAGTTCCAAAGCAGGGTAAACCTTTCCGTTCAACATCCGATTTCTTTGGTGGTATTGTGACGGGGTTTATTAAAGTCAAGCACTGGGTTGAAACTGATTTAAAGCGCGGCAAAGGCTTAGCTATCTTTTCCGATTTTTCGCTACTTTTTGTCGGTTCTTTATCTATGTTACAACCTACAGACTTATTTCTCATATTTTGTTTGACCATTAAATAAAAATTACATTGAGTTGATACTTCTTCATAACTTTTAGAGCTGTTAATACTCATAATAGGTCGCGAAGAGTTTTCAAGCTCGACTTCGGAGGCCATTTTCTCAATTTCCCGTGTTACTTCTCTTAACATCCACCAGGTAGAGACCTTAATCTTACTCCGTTGATAGAGTGGAGAAATTTTAACCCACCCAGCCGTTCCTCTTCCTCTCTCTCCTAAATAAAATGCCCCCACAGTGAGCCCTATGGCTCGTTCATAACTTCCCCTAATCCACCTCTGATATTGTAGTTTTTATTGTCGGGGATGACCGGGGAATTATGTCTAGAGCGTGGGGGGATTTTGTCTAGAGAGTGGGGGGATCTTGTCTTGAGAATGGAGTGTTAAAGCACACCCCATATTCTTAGAGTGTAGGTCTTCACATCTCTAAATATGTTATCACAATCATAACACAGCTCTAAAGATAGAGAAAAACTAGTTTTGCTGATGTCCGCGGTTAAGCACAGAGATTGGCAAACAAAAACCACTGTGCCAACCTAACTGATGAATGATTTTCTCATCGACGTGTGTTGAGTTCAAATTATGGTCTTCCTCAACAGACGACCCGTCCAGATCTCTTTGAGGAATTCGAGAGAAGGTTCAAGAAAGTTCAGATGGAGAACACAGATTTTCCCCTGGATGACGAATTCAACAAAGGAAACGCAGTTTACATCAGCAGTGTCTCTCGTTTGGAGTACTTTTGTCTTCATTTTTACAAATGGAAATTTAAGTCATTACATTACGGGAAAGATTTATTCTTTTTGGAATTCGATAGTAATGTAAAGTCAAAGAACGCATCAAGTTTCATGAAAAACGTCATAAACATGAGGTAGGTGATATAATGTCTCCAAAACCTTCATGAAAAGGATATTTTACGACTTAAACTTGAAACCGGAGGTTTCTTATATTATTTCTGGTCTGATCCAACCAACCAGGATAATATATCTGCTTAACCCTTACAAAAATGTTCTTAAGAATTCCAAAGGCCATTCTTTGGAACCCTATGGAGCCCTTGGGATCATTTTATAAAGTAACAATTCCCAAAAACATTCTTTGGAATTTCCAAAAGAAGTCTTGAGACAAATGTCCAAAGAATGTCTTGAGATTATTTTCCAAAGAAATTTTATAGGAATTCTAGAGATAAATTTCCAAAGAAGGTATAAGGTTTATTTTCCAAAGAAACTCTTTAGGAATTCTACAGATTAATTTCCAAAGAAGGTATAACGAATATTTTCCAAAAAAATTCTTTAGGAATTCTAGAGATTAATTTCCAAAGAAGGTGTAAGGTTTATTTTCCAAAGAAACTCTTTAGGACTTCTAGAGATTAATTTCCAAAGAAGGTATAACGAATGTTTTCCAAAGAAATTCTTTAGGAATTCTAAAGATTAATTTCCAAAGAAGGTATTACGAATATTTTCCAAAGAAATTCTTTAGGAATTCTAGAGGTAAATTTTTAAAGAAGGTAAAACGAATATTTTCCAAAGAAATTCTTTAGGAATTCTAAAGATTAATTTCAAAAGAAGGTATTACGAATATTTTCCAAAGAAATTCTTTAGGAATTCTAGATGTAAATTTATAAAGAAGGTTAAACGAATATTTTCCAAAGAAATTCTTTAGGAATTCTAGAGGTAAATTTCCAAAGAAGGTATTACGAATATTTTCCAAAGAAATTCTTTAGGAATTCTAGAGGTAAATTTTTAAAGAAGGTATAACGAATGTTTTCCAAAGAAATTCTTTAGGAATTCTAAAGATTAGTTTCCAAAGAAGGTATTACGAATATTTTCCAAAGAAATTCTTTAGGAATTCTAGAGGTAAATTTTTAAAGAAGGTAAAACGAATATTTTCCAAAGAAATTCTTTAGGAATTCTAGAGGTAAATTTACAAAGAACGTCTTTGGCATATTTTTCAACGAAATTCTTAAGGAATTCTTGAGATAAATTTCCAAAGAAAGTCTAGGGTTAATTTCCGAAAGAAATTCGAAAGGAATTATTTAGATAAATTTCCAAAGAACGTCTATGTAATATTTTCCAACAAATTCTTAGTGAAATCTTGACATAAATTTCCAAAGAAGGTCTGGTGTTTATTTTCCAATGAAATACATTAAGAATTCAAGAGATGAATTTCTAAGGGCCAGATTTTTGCAATTATGTTTTACATATAATTATCTCAAAATATTTTTACCCAAATTGTTCAGCTAAGGTTTTCCTGCATAGACATTGCCTTGATGGCGAAAAAATTAACAAGATGGCCCCGGCCAGATTACGCTTTCGCTGCGCCCTCTAGCGGCTAAAACTGATACGACCCCGGAAATTTTATTTTGCGTTATTCTTTTCTTATTTAATAAATATCCTTTCGATTATGAATGAAATTAATTTAGTGTGATATTGTTTTCACATAAACATTAATGATAACTTTGTTTTTAAAACAAATGTTTTAAGAAAACTAATTAAGTACAGTTATTTGTTTTTATATTCGGATTATATTTTATTGCCGTTTGAAAAACGTACTTATAATTTTGACCAAACACTTTCCAAGATTATTTTCAGTTACAATTTTGGATAAACAAAAAGATAATTATAAGTATATGCTATAAAATATTTCTATTCTCGTTTAATTACTCAAATAACCCATGATAACAAATTTTACCAAGCACTTTTTAAGGTTATTTTCAATTGCAATTTTTGACAAAAACGATAAAAATAATTGGTTTACCTCTTAATTTTAACTTCTAATAAGAGTAATCAATTACTAATCATCACTAATCTTAATAGGAACTTTAAGGCATCCATAATTTTTCTGGGACGAACGGTTTCAAACATATAGTGGTGTTGATTTTCCTTCTTCCTCATGAGTTTAATTTGAACAACTTGAGTGTCAGTGGGACTCCTTGGTAAAATAGAAACCGAAGAGTCAATTGAAACTGGTACATTTACGACATTACCTCGAATGCCTCTTTGCTGATCAACTCCTAGTTTTCTTATTTGCATAAACGGTAATCGAGGAGAAACCATTCTACACTCCAGTTCCGTTAAAATTTTCAACTCTAGAGGCAAATCAGGAAAACAAAACCCATTTTCTTTGGACAAGGGTGGTACTTTCTTTCGAGAAACATAGTTGTAGCAACAAGCACACAACAAAATAAGTGAAGGAAGCACTATGATTTTTTCCTTCAACTGACAAGTATTTAACCGACTCTGTTTTTAACAGAAGTAGGGAAAAATAGTCCAGAACAGCATTCGCATTTATGATCTGGACCATCTGATATATTTTGGAGATAAATGTTTTCATAATATTGTGGATGTTGTTTATTACTGCTTCTTCTTGCTCTATCTCTTATCAGCTCCAAATGAGCATAATTTTCATCAAGTCGTCGAACTTGTCTTGTAACATTGTCTCGCTGTAGTTCATTTCTAGCATAGTCTTCATTTTCTCTTCTTCTTTTTTTAGAAAAATTATCCCTTATCAATTTGAATTGAGCAGAATTATTAGTTGACAGGTCTTCACTAGTTTTAGGAGCCTCACTAGCTGAATGAGCTTCAAAAGTTGGATTCTCACTCGTTGAAGCACCGTCAAAAATTGCTGGGTCTTCCCATGTTGAAGAACCGTCAAAATATGATGGTTTCTGACCTGATAAAGGCCCATCAAAAGATGTAGGGTCCTCTATCGTTGAAGAATCCTCAAATTGCGATGAGTTCTGAGTTGCTAAAGGCCCCTGAAAAGATGTAGGGACCTTTATCGTTGAAGAATCCTCGAAATTCTTTGGGTTCTGAGTTGCTAAAGGCCCCTGAAAAGATGTAGGGACCTTTATCGTTGAAGAATCCTCGAAATTCTATGGGTTCTGAGTTGCTAAAGGCCCCTGAAAATATGTAGGGTCCTCAATCGTTGAAGAATCCTCAAAATGCGATGGGTTCTGAGTTGCTAAAGGCCCCTGAAAAGATGTAGGGTCCTCCATTGTTGAAGGACTCTCAAGATGTGATGAATTCAAACTTGATGAAAGAACCACAAAAGTTTAAGGGTTCATACTTGATCAATGTGATGGGTTCTGACTAACTAAAGACCCCTCAACAGATGTAGGGTTCACAGTTGTTGAAATGCCTTGAAACATTGAATTGCTTTGACATGCTAAAGCAGAAAAGCCGTCAAAGGGCTGCTCGCTACTTCTTTTTTTCTCAGTGTATCTTTCTCGTTTACGTGCATTTTCTTTTATTCGGAAATCTGGATTTTGACGTAATCTTCTCATTTTTTCTTTCGGTGACTCTTTTACATATGAAGCCATCTCTAAACTATGAAGTTTGTTGAGTAAAATATCCTTTGGATATTAAAATTTTGAAAAATATGCACAAATTTATGTGATATCTTACTACTAATATTACTATTGAATGAGAGTTAATTAGCCGCAGATTATGTTACAAGATTTTTTTGCTAAAATTTACCTTGAACTAAAACTAAACAACGAAAAGCAACATGCACTAGTTTAACTTATGAATTATGATATAATTACAATGATACAAAAATCTAGCAAAGGCTTAAGCTTTCAAGTAATTATACGACCCCTTATTTAACGAACAAAGAGTTAGTATTTTAAAAAAAGTATCAAATATTAAATATAAAAAAAGTAGTTTTCCTTAAAATACAAAAATAATACTTAGCTGGAAGACAAATATTTAAATCATGAATTAATCAGGTAATCAGAAAATCTTGCTTGTGGCACAACAACAGATTTTGGGAAAACGGTTTTTTTTATTATTTTTGAAAAAGTACATCGCACTGATAGCAGTGCAGAGCTAAAGTTCCCTCCTCCCTGGTCAGATCTAGGCTATATTTAGCGCCATCATGGCGGCCTAATTTTATATGCATATGGCAATGTTATTTTAAACTTTTTTGCTCATACATAAAATTTACAATTAAAAAACTAATTTTAATATAGAGTTAACAATTAATAATTATTGCTTTGAAATTGTTGCTAAAATAGTAGTGTGTGTACGTAGATGATGCTACAATAGAGCAACGCCGGTACTGCCCGGTAGCCTGTAGGCATAGAAAAGCGTCTGCACTCTGCTCTGCAAGGAAGTAGATTTGAAGATGGTTTGAGCAAATTTTTAAATTTGGTTCATAACTGTTGCATTTAAGAATGGGATGACGATATTGATATATCATTAACGTTTATAGGCAAATTTAAACTTGAAATGATAATTTTTCTTTGCCCAAACTTGTTACTTAAAAGTGAAAAGAACCTTAGAAAGTGCTTGTGCTTGGTAAAATTTATTATTAGTATTATTTGAGTATTCAAACTTTAATAGAAAGATTTTATTACGAATGCCAATACTTCAAATTAAACATCAAATTATCATTTTTGTTTGTCCAAAACTGTAACGTGCTTAAAGAGAAAAAGAAAGTTTTAGCTAGGCTTTAGCTTATCTAATTCCAACACCCAAATTAAATGTACAGGTATAGTTAACCCCAAAAATGTGTCTATATGTAAGCACTTGCAAGTTAATTTAATAAACTTAAAATATAAACACTTACATAGATGGTAATATCATAAACTTGCTAAGTTACAGAAGTTTCCCTGATACACTCTCTAGAGACTACGGTATTAATTTCTTTTGGTTTACAAATCAAATATCTCTTACTTTAAAAATGTGTTTAGTTTTTATTATATTTCAGACTTTCTGACGAGTACAATTCCTAAAATAATTTTGTAAACCTTCTTTTGCTAAAAACGCGACGTATTTTATAATTGTAGCGCTACCCGTTTTAAACTGCCTATCTACCATAGAGAGCTGCAGAGAACAAAATATCTGTGTCCGATCCGTTTCAATTCCGTAGCCATAAGATATTTTTTTCCTTTTTCCGTTCCGTTTCCGAAACTCCTTCATTAGGCATTCCGTTTCCGTTCCGTTTCCACAAAATCGTTCATAAGCTTTTCCGTTTCCGTTCCGTTTCCATAAAATCGTTCATTAGCTTTTCCGTTTCCGTTCCGTTTCCATAAAATCGTTCATTAGCTTTTCCGTTTCCGTTCCGTTTCCATAAAATCGTTCATTAGCTTTTCCGTTTCCGTTCCGTTTCCCTAAAATCGTTCATTAGCTTTTCCGTTTCCGTTCCGTTTCCATAAAATCGTTCATTAGCTTTTCCGTTTCCGTTCTGTTTCCGTTTTAATCCGGCGGAACGGAACGGATTCCGCGGAAAACGGAAAAAATTCCTTTCGGTGCAGCTCACAAGAGAGCTGCAGAGAACAAAAGATCTGTGTCCGATCCTATTCAATTCCTTAACCGTGTATAAAAAATGTGCGTGAGGAAATTTCTTTTCACGCTATAGGATAGGCAACTCCCTATCTCGAAGGACAGCTTATTCTGTACATACGCTGTTACAAGATCGGTTATCATCACGCGCATTACTAGGTCTCTATGTAACCTAGCTTTGTGCGCGCTGACAAGAGACGAAAAACTTAAGGCCTTAGATTCAAATACGTGCAGTTGGCTGTAGGCAATTTCACACGCATCGAAAACTAAGGCCTTGAGGTCCTTATACTCGCGCTAAAAAAACTCGCAGATACATTAAATCCTGAAGTTTTTCGTCTCGTGACATCACATACAGAGTTAGGTTACATAGAGACCTAGCTTTGCGTTTGCTGAAAACCGATGCTGTAATAGAGTATATACAGAATAAGCTGTCGTTCGATATAGGGAGTTGCGTATCCTGTAGAGTGAAAACTCCTCACGGGTATTCTTTATCCCTGCCTTAACCATAACACATTTTTTTCCTGTTTCCGTTCCGTTTCCATAAAATCGTTCATTAGCTCATCCGTTTCCGTTCCGTTTCCACAAATAATTCATTAGCTCTTCCGTTTCCGATCCGTTTCCACAAAATCGTTCATTAGCTTTTCCGCTTCCGTTCCGTTTCCATAAAAACGTTCATTAGCTTTTCCGTTTCCGTTCCGTTTCCACAACTCCTTCATTAGCTCTTCCGTTTCCGATCCGTTTCCGTTATATAGATCTTTCTTTCTTCCGATTCCGTTTTAAGCCGGCGGAACGGAACGGACTCAGCGGAAAACGGAAAAAATTCCGTTCCGTGCAGCTCTCTAAATTCTACCATTCGCGAATTTCCCGCCAAGAGATTTCAATTCTCGGCATGTATAGTTGTATAGGAATGCTACCATGGAAACGCGTGACTCGCAGCCTCGAACAAATTTCCCTCCTCCCAGCCCCAACTAAGCAAGACGTGAGAGGAACGCGCCGGCCGCCGACGTGAGAGAGATGCTAGGTTTAAGCAACATAACTCGAGCCTGTTAATAAGACGAGACGGCCGAGAGCGTAAAGGCGTCAATCCGTGGAGTGAAAGCTCTGTGCGATGGCGCGGGATCGAAACCCGGTCGAGGAGGAAAATAATTTCATAAATAAATAAAGTAAAGTACATTGCATAGAGTATAGATGTCACTGAAATTCATATTTCTAGCGGGAAATTTGAATTGAAAGTAACTTTATTTATGATGGATTCTCTCAGGTTACACCAAAAATTGGGGGGAGAAGGGGGGGAGAAGACGCCCAGCCGCAAGGGGTAATTGCAATGCTTCCGCAGTCTATAGACAGCGAAAGCAAAAACGTTTCACGAAGGCTTGTCCCGTAGCTTAGGCTCAACAAGTACTGAAATGGTTTATCATATTTTCCCATTTTTGTATTTTTGCCTTTAATAATCCGTGAGGTGTTTATGCAAAGGTTAAATTAAATTAAAAGTAAAATACGCTTAGTTAAAATAGTGATGTTTAGATTTACAGGGAGTATAAGCTTGCAGTCGAAACTTTTGCTTTTGAAATGTAAAATTAACCTTAAATTAATTCTTTTGTGACATGTTTTATCTTCATTTCGAGCGTAATTAGAGTCTAAAATAAATAATTTTTCAAAAATATTGTAGGTAAAATTAGGTTAAACGCGTTTCTGGTTCTCAAAAAACTCTCAGTGAAAATACATTATTAAACTTAACAACAACATCTGTATCTACTGCTTGGCCATTGAAGTCTCCAAAACCCACTTAGTACTAGGGTTCTAAATCGGTAAATTACCATGGTAATTTACACGGTAATTTACCAGGGTAACTGTAATTTACGATTTCCTCGGGTAAATTACGAAAACGGTAATTACCCTGGTAATTACGGTGGTAATTTACGCTGGTAAATTACCACGATGGTAATTTACCACCGAATTTTCATTTCTAACACTTGGAAAATGGTCCTAAAGCTCCATATTTTGCTCTACCCGTGCATGCACACTTATTTCTTCCCATGATATATGAGTAAGTCATAAAAGGTTGAACGGCAAGCGTGGGAAAAATTTGATTAAGGAAATGAAATTTGATTTTCTCGTCTATTCTTGTTGTCGAGTTCGTTTGCTTAGCTGGAAAGCTGTAGTTGTTAGAATTTTCTAGAGATGGGCCCATACCGATACCAATATCGGCACCGAAATTTGACTAAACTGTTATCGGCCCTTCTCTAGAATTTTGTTTTAAAAACGTGAAATAGCAAAAATTCGCAAAATTGGTAAGAAGAAGAAAGTGGATGTTGCTGTTCAAAAGTATTTTGAGCTGCAAACATCAAAACTCGGTGTTTAAATATTGTAAAACACTATGCTATAAAAAGAATAGCTGTGTTCAAGTGATATTTTCATTATTTAGCTTAAAAACGATCAATATAATTTAATTTTTTAATTTTCGTAAACTACCATGAACGGTAATTTACGCGGTAAATTACGGCGTAATTTACCATTTTCCAAAATTACGGTAATTTTCGAACCCTACTTAGTACCCCATACATATGCATATGGTTAAAACTTTCTGCCGTGTTCGGATGTGTTTAGGTCGATTAAATGTCTGACTCTATAAGCAGTTTCACACTGCCCGCACTATAAGGTGTGTTGTTCTGCATATAAGAACTGCACTCACTGCATTGGGATATGGTTCTGCATGTGAGAACTTTCCTCGTTTTTAGAGGGCTAAATTAATTTACCCCATAATCTTCCCTATATTTCCGAAGATAATTTCAAAGTTATTCCCAAGAAAATTCCTAAGATATTTCCCAAGAAAATTCTTAACATATTTCCGAAGAAAATTCCAAAGATATTTCCCAAGCAAATTCCAAAGATATTTCCCAAGCAAATTCCAAAGATATTTCCCAAGCAAATTCCAAAGATATTTCCCAAGCAAATTCCAAAGATATTTCCAAAGAAAAAGAGGCCAATATTCCCCAATTTCCCAAAAAACCCCTTAAGAATTTCTAAAGAAATTTCCCAAGGAATTTTCTAAAGAGTTCTAAAGATGATTTTTGTAAGGGATCCCGTAGCTAAGGCTCAGCAAGTGCTGAAATGGTTTATCATATTTATCCATTTTTTTGCCTTTAATAATCCGTGAGGTGTTTTTGCAAAGGATAAATTAAATTAAAAGTAAAATACGCGTTATAAAAATCGTGATGTTTTGATTTACAGGTAATATAAGCTGGCAGTCGAAACTTTCGCTTTTGAAAAGTAAAATTAACCTAAAATTAAATCTTTTGTGGCATGTTTTATCTTTATTTCGAGCGTAATTAGAGTCCAAAATAAATACTTTTTTTAAAAAGTATTAGATAAAATTAGGTTTAACGCGTTTCTGGTACTCAAAAAACTCTCAGTGAAAATACATTATTAAACTTAACAACAATATCTGTATCTACTGCTTGGCCATTGAAGCCTCCAAAACCCACTTAGTACCCATACTTTGGCACAAGGTTAAAACTTTCTGCCGTTTTCGGATGTTTTTAAGTCGATTAAATGTCTGACTTTATAAGCAGTTTCGCACTGCACGCGAGAACTGCCCGCGCTATAAGGGGTGTTGTTCAGCATATGAGAACTGCACTCCCTGCATTTGGATATGGTTCTGCATGTGAGAACTATCCTCGTTTCTAAAGGGCAAAATTAATTTACCCCATAATCTTCCCTATATTCCCAAAGAAAATTCCAAGATTATTCCCGAGAAACTCCCAAAGTTATTTCCCAAGGAAATTCCAAAGAAATTTCCAAAGCATATTTCCCAAAGAAAAAGAGGCCAATATTCCCCAATTTCCCAAAGAACCCCTTAAGGATTTCTAAAGAAATTTCCCAAAGAATTTTCTAAAGAGTTCTAAAGAAGATTTTTGTAAGGGGTTAACATTAATGACATTGTTGAAAGATGTGACGCGTTGTCGTGTCATGCTCCAACGTCAAGATATATTGGCACCCCGAGCTAGTTAGTTCAGTTGCATTGATGAAACCGAGACAGTAGAGAACTGGTGAGGTTCCATTGAATGCATAACAATATGCTCATAAGCCTCAAACCCGCAAGGTAGTCACAGCTGCAGAGGACATAGGAGGAGGTTTCCTCTGCAAAACGGGTCAATAACAACGCTCATTAAGTGCAGGTGTCTATTGAGTCGACACCTTCTATTTCGATGCAAAATGACCCACTCCCCTAGCCCGAATGATGAAAAACTTTAATGACCATGGATCACGAATAGACATTTTTAATGGAAAATTAAAACTTCGTCACCTAAGTTTATAATCCCTGCGACATTTTTTATTTTTATGTTTAATTTATGACGCGTATCTAATTTAGTACTAAACTAATTTAAGTGGCGCATTATCTTGAAGGTTCTACTTTGTATTGTTGTAATGCACAATAAATCATATTTCAATTCAATTCAATTGTCAAGTAAAGAAACTGGTGACCAACCTGACTTTGTTTTTGGTGATCAAGGCCTGCAGTTGTTTGGGATCTAGGACAAACTCCTTAGTTTATCTCTCCCAGGCATGTCGAGCCTGAGCTGCAGTTCGGGTGCAGACATCCAGCAGCGAATACTCTGGCTCCCATGGGGAATGGGAACTGCAGGCTAAGATCCTAAGAACGTCGCCTCATCCCAACATTAATGATAAGAGTAACTGGTAAAATTTCGTGCCATTCTACTTCGGTGATACGCTAGGTTCAAGGGGCTCTCTGTCTAATTGTTATTAAAATTGGTTTTTCTGGAGATACAAGGTTATAATTTTTTTTCAGACTCATGAATTTTTGGGAAACAGGACATCAAATCAAAGCAACTGAAATTTTGAACGGGAATTCGTGTCGTAAATATCTAAAACAAAAAAGGGTCTGGAATTTTCGAAGCCATCCCTCTCTGATGTCGGCGTTATATTTCTAGTACTAGCGGGTTTACACTTGCTGTCCATCATGGTTCTCTGTGCTGAAATCTGGTACGCTTCGAAGAATTCTGGGTTTGAGCGAGCTCTCAGAAGTATGGAATTGGATATATATAGAGGCTAAATCACGACAAGTGATTTTCTTGTCACTTGAGTTTCCCTTCATGTTAACTTATGCTTAAACTTTGCCAAAGATTGTAATATTGAAAGCTTCTAAAAGTGGCGCACTTGTTTTTGCCAAACCGATTAGCATTTACTTCCATTTATTTTTTAGCAGTAGCTCTAACAATACTCTCTCCGTTCGAACCGACATGATGAAAGAACTATTTTCAACCTAACTGTTCTTTTAATATTAGTGTCATTGCGACTGTTACTTTTAGATAAGAAAAAGTTGGGTGGCCCGCGGTCAAGGTTTCTGAATTTAAAATGCATTTAGTATTTTCGCGCTGTCTATTCCTACTTTTCTAGGAGCTGCCCCTCTACCCAACTTTAATACAGGATCTATAAAAAAGACTGTAGCTGTTTCAAGATTATTAGACAAAAATAAATCTGAAACTAATTTATTAAAATGTATTTAAGTTTAGGGAGCAGGGTTTATTAAATTTAGTAAATATATGCCCAAAAAAGGAACACATTTGGCGACCTCTGATTAATTTAAAAACTACTAAATATTGGTACAATTAATATTTATGGTTATAATTATCGTGATATTGTAAAAGATTTAATTATTCTTCATTGGCAATGCCATATTTTGAAAACTATTATTGAAGTACGAAAAATATACCATGTTACATTTTGCGTGTTTACGAAGCGGAATATTTTGAAAGATCTTTCTTTCTATTTTGGAATTGTTTAAAATTAATATTCCTCCTCTATGCTTCAAATTGTCAATCTATCAGCTATTGACGTTGAAGTTAAAACGAACTTAAAATTTGCCATCCGACCCATAAGAGCAGTCAGACGTATGAGAGGGAGAGTCAAAGCACGGAGCTGTATTGTAGGAGTAGAGACTAGGTCTCTATAGTGTTTCGCGCAACATTTTCGAGCCTCTGTAAACAATTTCTGACGCCATTTCTCTTAGAGAACGCGTGTTTTAACTTTTAAAGAAGGCGTTTTCTTCTTTCCCGGCTCAATTCTTTGAATATTTTCCTTATTATAGTTAATATAAATAGAAATAATAGTAAAGATATAAACTTAAATAAGGTATGCAAACACTTGAGAAACTCCCGTCACTGGGACTCGATGCACCATCCTCAACGTCTGTAGCCCGCTTTTTTAGTAGAGGGAAAGCTACGAGCCTCTACTCCTTCTACAATACAGCTCCTTGGTCGGGGAGAGTAAATTCTCCGTCAGCTCTCATTTCAAAACCAGTACCAGTGCTGTGGCTCGATATCAGAGTGCCGCACATGCGCAATCGGCACAACGTTTGTATACATTTCGGCCAGAATTAAGGTCGAGGCTTAGGTCCTTCTCATACATCCTCACTGCTAAGATTGCATGTTTGTTATCATGTACAGTTAGTTAAGGCTTAAATTATTGTTGAACAAAGGTGTAGCAATTTAAAAATATATGAACATACTAAAGAGGTTGTTTTGAAGAGACGAGAATTGAAAAATTACATTTTCAAACTAAAAGTCCAGTCCCAATATGTACCTGGTTTTTTATTCAATTCAGAGTATATTAATCTTTAGAAACGTTTTAAATCACAATTCATGTGAATATCTGATTGAGGTACGCAATTCGGATCAGAGCGCAATTAAGCTCTTCTTCAAAACTGGGATATTTATATAACAAGTCACGAAAGCCTGTTCGTATTAGCTATAGCTGTGATTTGTGTTTGTGAGGGTATGTTAGTTTCGTATGTGTTAACGTAGATCTTTACCAGGTTTTCTAACTTGCTAATGTATTATACAAGATATCCCAACGGTTGGAGTATATAAAGATCACATAAATACACGATTACATGATTGCTCAAAAAATTATACTTAAAACGTATTAATTTTTATGAACATTTAAAAACTAATCAATATTAGACGTGGCTTAAATATAATCAAATACTTGAAGTAAAGTTTTGAAAAACAGAGTTATAGGTGTTGAGGGCTTTGTTTTTAGTAGTGGAGTGACGTTGACAAGAATTAGCTTCAAGGTACACAGAAACGCTGAGGCACAAAATTACACGTATTTATAGGAATATAAATGTTATCAGAAGTTAATGACTTCTTATCCTGGGAAGTATTGGACACTTAGGCTTTATATAGTATCCATCCCTGCTAGTCAAAATTGCCTATGGCAATCGTAAAAGAGGGTCGAAAGTTTCCTCCCCACTAGGAAAACGATCTAATCTTCTGAAAAAAATCCCACGCCGAGAGGCTGTAGCACTCAAACTGTGGGAAGTGTCCAAAACTTCTTCAGCGCCAATCGTTGAAAAGCCGTCTGTCTAGAACTCTATGAAAATCCATTACAATCCGTGGGCCTAGGACCCCACACTAGTTTGACCAGAATTTCTAGCAAACTCTATTAAAACAGCTGTTCTTGTCACCGTTTCTGATTCGTTACCTCAAACCACAGGACACACCTTAAATTTTCGTTACTTGCCCGCTGCTGGCGCGCAAATCAGCCTGCCAGCTCAAAATGAGTAGTAGTGATCGGACCTAATAAGAAGTTGGCTAACAGAGATGGTTCCGGATATGGTTAGAGTCCAATACTTCCCAGGAAAAGAAGTCATAAACTTCTGATGTTATATATACACCGTGACGGTTAAGCAAAGCCGTTACTATCGTCAAATAAATAGAAGAAAGTTTTTCACTGACTCATAACACTGATTGTTAAATGGATATGGTCCATGCCTCACTGTGTATTGGTGTATTGCGTAATGTTAGGATATGTCCGCGAGTTGGAGTCGATGATCATAGTTCAACGTTATCATTTCAGTACATTAATGGCTCTATGAAAATTGGTTTTAAGGTAAAGAAGGTCATAAACCCTGAGACGTAACTTTGATGGATCAACACTTTGCTACCGCGCTCGACTATTTCAGAAATTGAGTCTATATTGCCGACGGTGGTGTTAGTTGATAGTTGGAAGCCCAAGATGTGTCAACCCGTTTCTATCGTCAGATAGATCGAGAAGAGCGATTGAAAGTTCGTTGCAGTCGTGCACATGTAATTCTAAATGTGAAGTAGATACGTTTACGTCGCGTGGACGACTAATGTGGCTTGTATAATTTCAGGTGATATTCGCGCGATGGAATGGAAACAATCGTTTCAAAGTTGTCAGTTACTGAAGCATCGAAGGTTCTTTTGATACGGTTGTTTATGTCGTTTAGTGCTACAGATTTGGGATTAGTTTGTATAAATTTAATGAAATGCGGGACAAGTATCAATCAGATATTGGGAACACCTGACAATATAAAGAATAAAAAGTCACACGAAGTTGGCCAATCCTTAGTATGGCAGAAAACGATGGTTTTTCAATTCTCATAAAAATAATGACACGTATTAAATTGAGTTACTTAACCTATAGCATAATAAATGGAAAATCATAAAACTTTATGCTTGAGAACTCAATTGTGTATTGTGAGTCAGTTATGGAAATACGCAGTTATTCCAGTATAGTAAAAAAATAAATATATCACAGATGAACGCACTGCAAATATATATATATATATATATATGTGTGTATTTAAAGACCAATAAACCCGGGTGTTCCAAAAACGTTGGTATAGGGCCGAAGTACAGATCCCAGATACACGAAAAACAAGCGTAGGTAGGCAAAATGTCATAGAACATTTTCAAGACGAAATCACCCATAGAACTCACCGAACTTCGTTCTTACCACCCTTTATGGAACATCCTGTATTACAAATTAATGTAGGCCTAGATGACCACGGTAACTTGAAAAATATCTGTCATATGTAATGCTTAAAAAATAATATACTAATCCGAATTGCGGATATTTAAAGCATAGCACAAAAGCGTAAAGATAAATAATATTACAATCACGTACATAAAACACAATAAATATGTATTAATTTACTTGAGTTTCACATTAAGTAGAGATATACCAGCTACATGCAATATTGTATTTAACTGAGTTGTATTACGATCGACTATAGCACATGAAATAATAAAATACTATCATTCAAACGACAGACCAGAATACATCACGAGTACCAACATACTAATAAAGTTTAAAATAAGTTTTTATATTATTAGAATACCGCGTTTCTGATAGCTTTACAACATTCTTTTTACTTCGTCAACACAAGTGCTAATTCTATTAATTCGACTTTAATCTACTTACTTGAATTATCAGTATAATCCAAGTTTTAGCAGAATAATAATGTAACACGCTAAAATGAGACGTTGAGAAACGCGAAATTGAACACCTCGTTACAGAAACTACGCAATGACAAACTTCTGGAAAACGCTCCATTGACGATTCGCTAGAAACTGAAAAACTTCCAGAAATCTAACACTACACATTAACCGTAGCAAAACATGTAATTTTAGAAGCAGGAATAGAGATCAGGATGTATTGGGCGCGCGTAAAAGTCCACGACCCCCTTCCCCGGGACAGGGGGGGGGTATGAAAGAAGCGGCGGGTCATAGCGACAGAGGTAAAAAATAACTACGTATTTTTTGCCGTTCCCGTCAGCAACATCATCAAACGTACTTTAAGTGAGCCAATAAGATAATTTTAAAATTTCGTTACGTGTTGAAGGGAGGGTCTCTATACTGAAGAATAGACTAACCGCAACTTCTCTGTTCCTGCTTCAAAAACTACATGGATCCCTGAAAATATCTAATCTATAGATATTTAACAATCCTATGATTTTGAAAACTTTACTCCGCGGTTTCACTGTTCCTCTAAATTCTAAAAAATTCAATATAACTAGGCCTAGGTTTAAAATTATGGAAAATCGTCGGAATTTAAGCTTATTTTGAATGAAACCAAAGCCTGCATTTCAATTAAACCGCAATGTCATTAAACATTACCATAAAATAATCATTCCCCTGGATATATTTAGAGACTTTTTTAGAAGTTTAAAAAGAGCGCTTGCCACCAACTAAAACTGTGCAAAAAACTTTGGGATGGGTCTTTATAAAAAATAATGAATAGCATGAAAAAAAAGAATAGAATTTAAGGGAGATCCAAATTTCGCCTGAGGGATTTTAAGCTTTGTCCACATTGAAGTAGCGCTCGCGTGTTCGCGCCCTCGTCCATTCGCATCTTCGCAACAGATCACGAAAAACATTTGCACTTCTGTTCTGATACACGCAAAGGTTTTGCTTTTCCCGTTCTGAGAGCCAATAATGTTTGAGAAATCATTGCGCCATCTGCCCCTCTCCATCGACGTTGTCCAAAGAGAAAAACGAAAAAAAATCGGCCAGCCTTCCTCTCGTCAGTGATTGGTGCTTTTCTCGCGAAGGCGCAAAATTCTTGGCCTAGTCGCGAGAAATTTGTATCTTCGCGAGGTGAGGACGCAAAGTAGCGAAAACCCAATGTGGACAGTAGCGCGATCTTGCAAACAAGCAAAGCGAAGATGCGAATTCGCAAAATGTGTCAGTCTGGATAGGCCTTTAGTTAAAATGAGCGGAAAGCTTTGAAAGAATTATTCTTTTCTTTTTCAAGGGGGTCACTACGTACCTGGCCCGTTTTGTGAAATGAGGCAATGCTTCGGATGTTGTCGATGTTAGGAACCTTCTGATTAAAAATATAAATAATGGTTTGGGAACCTCGTGATATTTTTAGCAATAGCAGAGTGATATTTTCAAAAACTAACTTAATAGATCGTTTATGAATCTTTGACGAGAGAGAGGCTAAAATAATTAAATAATGATATTCAACTTACTTTTATAATTTAGTCAGATTTTCTCCCCATTTCGATGACTGGAGATCTCTACTCCTCAAAAAAAATGCCGCGAATTTTACTAGGGTTTGGTGAAAAACTTCCAGCATACTCCGCCACGGCGCTAATGTCAGGCGTTCCTCTAAAGGGAGGGACACACTTGCTAAAAAAACCCACGCGGAAAGCGGAAACTGAAACGGAAACGGAAAAATATAGCCCACCTAGGGCCCGACAACACTGCTCTGATGTTCAAGCTGAGATAGGGGAGGAATTGTTTTTAGCTCCTTTAGTGTTTAGTGTTTAGATTTTCGATTCTGAACAATTAAATTAGTTGGAAATAGTCTCTCGTATATATTTTAACATTAATAGAACTTATGATTCTGATATAAATTTGAAAAATTGTTGAATCAGTTCTCGTGGAATATCTGTAAGTATCTTGAAATTGCACGAAAGTGATTACAAACTTTCATAAATATTTTTAAATCAACAATACTGAATTAAACTGAAAACTTTTATGCTTTTAAATGTTTTTTTATTTTTTGAAACCTTAGTTTGTGGACCCCTAATATTACTGCCTTCACCAAGTTGTTATTTTTAGATACTTTTTTCAGGTTGGGTTTTGGGACTAATTTTTAATGGCCGTAATGCTATTTTTACTCAATGAGACTTGATTCGACCGAGCGTGTAAGCAATGAGAGACTTAGCTAACGGGAAAAAGTAATTTTGGGGAATGCTATCTATAGGTTTTGCATTGCCAAATAAAAAATAATCTGGAGAAGTACAAATATTTCTTATACAGGGAAATATGTTTGCTGTACCCTAAGCCAAACTTTATTACAGTTGACAATTTAACTATAGCATTGCTTCCATACTGCCAAAATGTTCGATGATAAAAGTTAAGAACTATCAATAAACTTACATTCGTTCTATATTTCTTTAGATTTTATAAAGTAAGACAAACAAGACTATGAAATCTTTAGAAACTGTATTATATCTCATAAGTTTATAAGATATGTTCCAAAAGTATGACTTCGTAATGCTAGAGATTTGCTGAGAGCTAGCTCGAGAACGACAAGCGAGAATTGAAGTCCTACACTCGGTTTTGCAGTCCATCTTCCTACTTAGTCTGTACTATGTCTTTGAGAACGCCTCACCAGGTGTCGCTTTACGAGAATCCATGACGTTTCACCTACGTCAATTCGTGACTAGCTTTCAATAACCAGTGACAAACTTATGGAACATATCTTATGAACTTATGGTAATTCTCATACCATAGACCCTTTTCAAAAGTTGACAACCTTAATTGCTTTCAAGGTTAGATATGACTTCAAAAAATTAAATGACTTAATTGGTGGACTAGTAACTTTGAAGTCGAATCTAACGTCTTTGGATATGCACAGCGGATGTTTCGTCTCAACGTTTTTCAAGCAGACGATTCTGTCCCCTTTGGCTTCGTGTTTTTTTTTTGTCTATTTTTTTTGTTTTGCAAAATTTTGAATTTAATATTTTTGATGATATTAAGTAAAAAAACTTTTAATTAAGGATTAATTTTACCAGCTAAGAAAAGCAATTCAAAACACATTAAAAACCACCAACGAAAAAGACCAGTCTATTGCACCAGTAGAAGCAGGAGTAAATCAGGAAGAAGTACAATACAATTTTTGAGATGTCTATTCCATCTCACCGCTAAACTTCAAACTCTCAATGCACAAAACATTACATTACCAGAATTCTGGCAGTTTGTCTGTTTGAGAGCCTATTTTTTCAGATTTTTCAGAAATTGGAGGAAAGGAAATCACAGAATAAATGAAACGTAGTATCTCGGATGAGATATTCCATCTAACAACATTCGCTTCGATCCTTAATACCAATCAAGTTACGCACTTCCGTTTGATTTACTCTTATTGGATGCATAAAAACTCTGCTTAAAAATAACAAGTTGGGAAAACCAAAATATTACCTCTCCGTGTCAGGAAGATTATATAAACTTAAGTATCCAATGAAAACGTTATTATGTTTCTGAGTTGGGGTTTCCCATTTTTGTTGTTGTTTTGAAAAATATATCTCTATGCACGGGCCTTGATAGATATAGGAAGCAATGAATGAAATATATCACAATGCACGGGCCTTGATAGATATAGGAGGCAATGAATGAAATATATCGCATGCACGGGCCTTGGTAGATATAGGAGGCAATGATAATCTCTCTCTTTGCACGAGAGGTTTATCTTTAATATTTAAATAAATATAATTATTTTTAATTATTTTAATCTTCAATAATTAACATTAATAATAGTTAAATCGTTTAAAATAAAGTTATACCTATTATCTTCTCAAACTTTGCTAATATTGACGTTTAAAGTGAAGGGTACCCCTCTTGCCCGCTTTTTTCAAATTTTGGGGTATATATACGATTCGTTTCCATTATAATAGTAAGGAAAAAGCGCAATTGCGAAAACCTTTGGTGGCGATCCCACCTTAGGGAGGCTAGACGTTTCTCGTAACCCTAGCTGATCGCCGCGTATATCCTAAAACCAAACGATTATAATGGAGTAGGAGCCAATGATACAGATTGGTGTCTATGTGGAATAGACGGAAAACCAGTGGATGGTGGTGTTAGAAGCCAGTGTAAGTGCAGACTGGTGTCATTGTGGGATTGACAAAGAACAGAAGATGCTGGTGATTAGAAGCCAGTAAGTACAGACTGGTGTCCGTGTGGGATGGACGAAGACCAGTGGATGGTGGTGTTAGAAGCCAGTGTAAGTGCAGACTGGTGTCAATGTGGGATTGACAAAGAACAGAAGATGCTGGTGATTAGAAGACAGTAAGTACAGCCTGGTGTCCGTGTGGGATGGACGAAGACCAGAAGATGGTGGTGTGAAAACTCAAGTAGAGGAGCAATTCCTTGACTGTGAAAGCAGTTCGGAAATGGCGACAAGTTTGCTCCGATACGGAAACTGCGAACGCGGTCACGTGGGTGTAACAACGGACAGACAGACACACACACAGACACGGCCGTTACAGAACCTCTCCTGGACTACGTCACACGGAGAGGTAAAAATCAGGGACTGTAGCAGTATAAGAGATAGATTGTTTCTTGCCTATTTTGGAAATATTCATATTAAAATAATTTTTTCATCTCTTAATATTTCCAAAAGTTCAGACTCAAGTAACTTTATATTTTCGAATGAAAGAGGTTGAGTGCATTTTGAATGCATTATTTTAGATTCTTGAACAAAATTCTTAAGTCAATGAAGTGCGAAAAAGCCCCTAGTTTGCTGCTTTCTTTTAAAATAAAATTTAGAAAAAAAAGGAACTTTCTTTCGGTGAAGGGGAGATTAAAATTAAGTACTTCGAATGATATATATTCTCATTTTAGGCTTAAAAGCGATGCAAATTCTTTGTTTAAATTGAATTTTTCAGGGAAGAGTTATTTGGAAGGAATTTTAAGACGAAGCTAAATTAAAAGTATCAATTTCATTCTTTCAAAAAAAGGCTCTCGTTTAAAAGTCAATATATGCTATGAGACAACATCTCTCGTTAGATGTGGCTGAGGCATCAATAACCTTCTATATAATGGACCAGAATCTTAATGGCGGATCCCATGTTGAGGTTTTCATGCTTAAGTGTCCCAAAATAATTGAGGCAAAAAATAAAAAAAAGCTAGCAGACAACTGGTCTTGGAGAAAGACGGTACTAATGTAATGGTCTCATTCGCTAAGCCTTGAGACTAATGTTAATTTTTTTGCATCTATTTAAAGTAGTTTAATAAAGTAATTAAAACTAGGAAAAATAAAGGTTTGCACGTTAGTAATTGTGAAAGTGATTCAAGGAAATTGAAATGGAAAAACACACGTTTCGTACGATGTACCGCTGTGCGCTTACCCTGCGAAATTGGCAGGCAACTGCGCACAAGCGTTGTAAGCAGAAAAAAAACCTCCCAGTTTCTGGTCCTTCATGGTGGCACAAACATTTTTCATGGCCGTTGAGGGGATGAGACAGTGTCAAAGTGATAATGGTGGTGCTTGTAAACACATGTGTGCAATTTTATGGTTCCTGTGGGAGTGCAAACTAGAAAAGTACTGAGGAATCCAAGAAATGTGGACTGAAGAAAGGAAATGCCAATCTTCAAACCCAATTATTCTAACGAAAACCCTGTCCCAATGCTTCCAAAACCCAAGTACTCCTAACTTCCAGTTTTGGACACTGAAGAGAAACGTAAAGCTGATGAAACGGATTTAGAGGCACGAATAGAACGTGTGGCTAATAGCTTTGCGAAAGGAGCTAAGGTTATGTGGCAATAAATGTTAGCGGAAAATAACTACCATCCAGTACCTGAAGAAACAAATAATGAAGTAGAATGTGTCAAGTCCGGAAATAATAACAATAGCAGTCAGTATGGGTTTTTTATTAGCTGTTTCCCGTAGCGTGATAAGCATAGACAACCCGCGAGTTACTGATAACACTGGTTTATATACATACATTGTTGTTGCACGCGCAGCCATAATAGTCAACTTTGTACCCATACATGACATCTCCTTTCCACAATGGAATAAAACAAATTACATTATTTTAAATAATTTAAACTTAATTAAACATTCATTATTTAAAAAGAACCCTTGTTCAACAAAGTATTAAGTAAAAACTATAACATTGAAACGAAACCCATTAAATTCAGATCTAAACAATATAACAGCAATCCTGACTTAGCGAGGTGAATAACGCTGGTTCGGCTTAACTATTCTGCCACTCTTTGGTGACGTACGGGTTGACTTCATGGACCGTGTCTTTCCTGGGCGCTTGGGGCTCAGTGTTCTCCTTTTCTGTGGACTTTTCATCACCACAGACAGCACCGCTCATGACCTCCGAACCTTTGGGGCCCATCGGACAAATAGGCTGATTGTAATAGGGATTCTGAACCGCTCTAGATATGCTACCATCCGCGTTTATCTTCTGGTCCAGGCGGACCCGAAGATCCTTTCTGTTTCTTCTATAAGAGGCCCCTGCGGAAGTGATGATCTCATATGATCGGGGCGGTGACGCCAATTTCGACCAAACCGTTTCCGGAACACATCCTTCGTCAGTTCGCAGCCAAACCGACTGTCCGGCTGACAATTCTGGAAGCTCACGTGTATGTAGGTCATAATACCCTTTCTGTTGTTGTTGGTTTTGTAACAGTGATTGCAGGACCAATGTCAACGGAAACATTTCTGGCTTTAATAGCTCCGGTCGGATAGGAATATCGGTTTGAAGTCTTGTAACCGTCGACACCAAGCTTCTCCTTCCCGGGAAAAACAGCGTCGTCTGCTTTACTCATTTTGTATTTTTTATACTAAATTTTGTATAATAACAAATTGTCCCGAAGTGGCGCCTTAAGCGCCACTGCTGTCAAACTAGTTAAAACATGTGTTCGCGGGAATAAAAGCTTCCGCCTCCGTCTTTAACGGAGTCAGTTGGCAGTTCTTTTGTAATCGCGCTCCAGTTCGGACGTGTTTTGTTGTGAATAAATTCAATTTATAATTAGTCTACCACCACTGCGTTATTCTTCTTCAATTACCGGGCAAATATTGCTAGTCATGGACAATTAGTCCTTTAAACGGGAACCTGGGAACTTCTTAGTTTTCTAGTTTTAATTTAAATTCTTTGTGAGCCGTGAATTTAGGCCCCCTTTCCTACATTAAATTTTACGGATACATAAAGTGCCGAGCTTGCTAGGACCCGTTAAGACTAACATTACCAGTTATACTTACACGCGTACTTGTGAACATTAGTTTTGCCTTTGCTTGAACTCACTAACTGTCGCGTCATGAATCCCGCCGACCCGCAAGCTTTGTTCGCGGCGCTCAACGCGCAGTTACCGGGATCCTATACTCAGCCGAGGAGGAACACTCCTCCTCCAAGCCTTGGTACTAGTCCGACGCATGGACAAGGACCAGTGGCAGGAGGAATCCCACCTCCGCCGCCGCCACCGCAAGGCACAGCGTCAAATATTTGGCTACAAACTATTCAAACCCTAGCGACTACGTTAGCGAACATAGGAACTAGACCAGCCGCAAAAAATAGGCCAAAACCACCCCCTCACATAATATTTTGTGGTGTTGAAGGTGCAAGCGCGCCGGAATTCCTTTGGACTTTGACGTAATTCGCTGAATATCACAGCATGACAGGAACTAACATTATCGCGCTTCTACCCGAAATATTAAGGGGCCGTGCATTAATTTGGTTTAGATACATGAATAGGCCTAATCAAACAATTACGTGGCGTACAGTGAAAGGTGTGTTTAGAGACTATTTCTTTTCTGTGATAGCGGAGGAATCCCTCCGCCTTGAAATAGTGCAGTTTAAACAACCTGCTAGTGTATCTTTTGACGCGTATATCGCCAGTATCACCGCGATGAATCAGAATCTACTCGTTCCGTACACTGACTCTGAACTCGTTGGTATTTGCAAAAAAATATCCTCCCCGAAATACGCATCCATGTACTTAACGACAACATAAGGACAATGCGCAGTTTTATCGAAAAGGGCCGCGTAACAGAAGAGATTTTACGAGCGACCCCTTGTAGCTCATTGTATCCTACCGAAAGGGCAAAGTCAACCTCGCGTGAAAGCAGTGGGAGAAGTAAGCCGGTTTTGACTACACCGCCGGGGGGAGGTGCGAAATCAAAAGTTGCGAAACCTAACGCAAGCAATGCCAATAGATCAAAGACTCCTACGCCCGTGAAGCCAGCGCAAAACGATTTAAGTCAAATCGAATACTATAAGTGCGGACTCTTAGGGCATTATGTCACAACCTGTCCGAACAAACAAGAGGTCACGCAAAGACAGGCTTCGGAAAACGCGAAAGCGGGAAGACAAACAGGGGATCGTCTTCCCGCCGCGCGAAGAAAGTAAAGCCCCTTATGGAATGTGAGGTTGATCCTCCCGTGGCCATAGAAGCCGTGTATTCGCATGGGACTTTCGCGACCAGACTAGATTCAGGCGCTGACGCTTGTTTTATCAGCTTATATCAGTGGCGTAATTTAGTCAGAACTCTGAAACCAGACTTAGTACTTCCGGAAGAAGAAGAGACTCAATGCATAGTGTTAGGCGATGGACGTTATACCTTCACAAAGGGACGCGCGCGAATAGACTTCCGCTTAGGACAGTTAAAACTAACGCAGGAATTTCACGTAGTTCCCTCACTACCAAACGATTTTATTCTGGGAAAAAATTTCCTGTATAAACATCGTGCCGTTTTGGATTTTGGTACAAAAGCTTGTCAGATTGATGGAACGACGTTTCCATTCGTGCTTAATCTCCCATGGTTAAAGACTCCAACCTCTCAGATTATAGAGGATATTGAACAAGCTGTCGCGTCGCCTACACTTAAGAAGGAAGACTTAAAAACTTTATTATTATGATTTCCAAAACTATTTTCGGAAAAAACGGGTCGAACTAATTTAGTATATCACGAGATACACACTACCACCGATGTTCCCGTTAGTCAACGCGCGTATCGTGTTAGCGACGAGAAAAAACGGATAATTGAAGATCATCTTCACGAAATGATCCGCGACGGTATCGTGAAGCCATCTGTTAGTCCTTACGCGTCGCCAGTGGTACTTGTCCACCAGAAATGCGGAAAGATCCGTTTCTGCGTCGACTATCGCGCTTTAAATAAAGTGACCGTGAAAGATCCGTATCCGCTACCGAGAATAGAAGAACTATTAGGAAAAATGGGTGCCCCAAAGTTCATAAAAAAACTGGACTTAAAGAGCGGCTATTGGTAGATAGATCTCCATCCGCAAGCGAAAGCGAAGACTGCTTTTATCACTCATGCGGGGAAGTACGAGTTCGAGGTACTTCCGTTCGGTCTATGCAATGCGCCGTCGTCGTTTCAACGACTCATCGACGAAGTCTTCAGGGATGGACATCACTTTTCCATCTGTGTCTATCTGGATGACTTCGTCATTCCATCCAGTACTTGGGCTGACCATTTACAAGCCTTGGAATATGTCTTTCACCGACTGTCTGAAGCGGGACTTACGCTTCAGACCAAGAAATGTCGCTTTGCGCAAAGCGAAGCGACCGTGTTAGGGCATATTGTCAATGAACGAGGGATTCATATTGATCCTTCCAAGACTAGGGCTATAGTAGAATTTCCCGTCCCAAAGAACGTGAAAGAAATCCAAAGATTTCTGGGCATGGCGGGATGGCACTCAAGATTCATACCGCAGTATTCAAAGATCGTTGCCCCATTAAACCATCTCAAGAAAAAGGACGTTCCGTTCCAGTGGAAGAAAGAACAGCAGGAAGCGTTCCACGCCATCAAGGATGCGATCTGCATGGCGCCTCCTTTAGCGGCTTACAACCCTAAGTTGCCGTGTATCCTGACAACGGATGCTAGCGACGCCCGACTTGGAGCTTTCCTGTCCCAAATTCAAGATGACGTAGAGGTACCTATTGCCTATGCCAGTAAGCAACTGACCGACGTCTAGAGAAGGTATACCACCACGGAAAATGAATGTCTTGCCATCTATTGGGGAGTTGGAAAGTTCCGGCCATACTTGGAGAACATACCGTTCACTGTGATCAAAGATCACAAAGCACTCCAGTGGTTGTTCACTCTGAAAGAACCAAATTCTCGACTTGTTCGTTGGGCAATGTACTTGCAAACGTATGACTTTAAGATCATACACAAGAAGGGAGTTGATAACAAGGGCGCGGACGCATTATCAAGAGCGCCTGTCTCGCTATTAGCCATGTCATTGGAAGACATGACTTCACCGTCCTCGTCAGAAGATTCCAGTCTAGCGGAATCCTCTTCAATGACGTCGACTTCGTCCTCAACCACTAGCGGATTAGCTCCTCCCGCCAATCATGCATTGTATCATTCTTTCACGCTGTAAGAAGTGCGAAAGGCCCAACAAGATGAACAAGCCATCAATGACATCTTAGTTCAGTTATCAGGAGATAATCCTCAACGACATCGGTACTACGAACTGAAGAACGATGTCTTGTATCGAAAGGCCTATGGTAGACAACCAGCAAAGATCTATTTGCCACAGCGGTTCCGGCGGGACGCCATCCGCTTATTCCACGACCACTCTCTGTCTGGACATCGAGGTCGAGATCGTACCTGCGACAAGGTACGAGCCAGATACTGGTGGCCATCGTTCCGGCAGGACGTTACCGAGTACGTCCGCGGATGTCCTTTGTGTCAGATGCACAAGGCCCGCAATAGAAAACGTCCAGGTCTCATGCAGCCTACGGCCATTACTGAGCCTTTTGATTTGCTGGGAGTGGACATAATGGGACCTCTACCAAGAAGCCGCCACGATCACAAATACCTCCTGGTTTTCACTGACTATGCTACCAAATTTGTCGAACTATACCCGATGAAGAACATCACCGCCAGAACGTGCGCGAAGAAACTAGTCTCCATGATCGTTCGCTACGGATATCCGAAAGCCATCGTAAGGGACAATGGGACACAATTCGTTTCTCAACTTTGGAAGGACATTCTCAAGATGTTCAAAGTCAAACCACGATACATCACTCCGTATCATCCACAGAGTAACATCGTGAAGCGCACAAACAGAGTTCTGGGAGAAATTATTTCGATTTTCGTTGGTCGAGATCACCGAAGATGGGACGAGAACTTGCCATTCATCCAGTTCGCCATCAACTCGACTACACACACGACAACAGGAAGAACTCCTTTCTACCTGAACATGGGTAGGGAGCCGAGATTTCCCTGGGACTTAGACGTGGGTATGCGTGTAGCGGACTTTGTTGAAAGGTCCGCCTCGCTCTCGGCTTTAGCGAAGCAACTTGCTTTGTCTAAAGAGCTTGCCAAGAAAGCGCAAGCACACCAGAAACGCTATTATGATCAAAGGCGGGAAGGAATTGAATTTCCCGTTGGTGCGCTTGTCTGGAAGGAGACGCATCCCGTGTCTCAAGCGGCACGTGATGTCGCCGCTAAGTTATGTCTCAAGTGGGATGGTCCCTACAAGATCGCGAAGAAGCTAGACCGCTTGCGATATCAATTAGAAGATAAAGAAACTGGAGAAAAGAAAGGAATCGAGAATATCGCTCATCTAAAGCTGTATTGGTCGAATAAAGATGTCTGCCAACCGGACGGAAGCCAGTCATCCTCACCTTCAAGCAGTTCAAGTTCTACAACGTCACAGTCCGTACCTATACTTCAGGACGCTGGAGTCAGTACTGGTGACGAACGTCGTGAGACTCGACGGGAAAGAAGTCAACGACTGTTGAGAGACCAAGAAGCGCAGACCGAGTCGTCTGGAGAAGAAACGAGGAGCAATCAAACCTCCTCTTCATCCAATGATGATGATGAATCCTCTTATGTTCCCTCGGAAGAAGTACCAGATCTACCTGCGGAATCTGAACCAGACGCTTTCGCGTTATTCTCTGCCAACCGGACGGAAGCCAGTCATCCTCACCTTCAAGCAGTTCAAGTTCTACAACGTCACAGTCCGTACCTATACTTCAGAACGCTGGAGTCAGTACTGGTGACGAACGTCGTGAGACTCGACGGGAAAGAAGACAACGACTGTTCTCAGATCCTCCAGCGGTTTTCCGAGTGAATCGGATACCGCCAGACCTTTCTCCTCCTTCCTCTCCTGATAGGAGCTCGAGGGAGAAGTCTCTCCCTCTACCCTCTCCTCTATCTCACCCTGACGATTCCAGTTCTTCCTCTGAAACTGAGGAAGACGATACGGAATTGTCCAACCCTGTTCCCATAAATCCTATGAGATTTGTCAATCCTTTTCGTAAAGGATGGAAACGTGAGATAGTGCTGAGGAAGCATCCAAAGCCTGGAGGTCCTGAACTGGACATTTATTATCACCCTCCAGCAACATATCCGCATCAGACTCTTCGGTCTCGCCCAGACGTAGAACAGTATCTACGCCTGCATTCAATCACAGATGTGACGTCTAGTGATTTTAATTTTGCCCGTCAAGCAATCTCGCGAGAACCATGGGAGACTATTCGTAACGAAACATAACGTTTTGACGCCGGCCTTGGAGTTCGCCATCGCGAGAATTAGCAGCGACAGAAGACTGCTGCCGAGGCCAGGAGGCCCTCCTTGCCACCTGCCCAAGACTCAGCGGATTGGAAACAAGAGTGCCGCAGCAGACGACTTTTCTTTGGGGGGGGGAGGATGTAACCGTCCACACCAAGCTTCTCCTTCTAGGGAAGAAACCGCGTCGTCTGCTTTACTAATTTTGTATTTTTTATACTAAATTTTGTATAATGCCAAATTGTCCCGAAGTGGCGCCTTAAGCGCCACTGATGTCGAACTGTTAAAAAAAAACATTTTGTTGCGGGGATAAAAACCCCGCCGACAGTCAGTCAGTTGTTCATTTTTGTATTCGCGCTTCTGTCTGGTCGCGTATGTTTGTGTCAATTAAAGACCAGTATTATTTCTAATCACAACCGCGTTTTTCTTTCTACAATAGACTACCTGGTAAATATTGGTAGTCATGGACAATAAGTCCTTTAAACGGGTAACCTGGGACCTTCTAGTTTTACTTTAATTTCTTTGTTAGCCGTGAAATTAGGCCCCCTTTCCTAGTTTTAAATTTTACGGTTACAACCCAAATTCTAACATTCCTAAAATATTCATTTTAGCTAGGATAATGTATCTCACGAACTTTGTTGGGATAATTTCTAATTCTAACATAAATTAACATAGAAAGTTTGATATACACATAAAACTAATATTTATTTTTCAAGGAGTATTGAATATGTACGGTCTAAAACTTTCAAGCTTAATCCACTTTATTATTTATGGCCGGAATTTAGGCTAATCTCGGGAATAATATAGGGGT
This sequence comes from Phalangium opilio, assembly GCF_054372755.1. Lineage (NCBI taxonomy): Eukaryota > Metazoa > Arthropoda > Arachnida > Opiliones > Phalangiidae > Phalangium > Phalangium opilio. The sequence continues at coordinate 1,525,743 of NW_028324186.1, read as the reverse complement.
GTAATAGAAAGAAACGCGTCTGTCGTCTACTAAAAAGCCCAAAAATACCTTCTGTAGCAGACGACAGACGGAATTTCTTCCCGTTACTCCTCTCCACAAATCCCGAGATAAGCCTAACTTCCGGCAATACAGAATAAGCTTAATTGTTGCATTAAATGTTTTTAAAACATTTAAGGCGTTAATTTTACAAAAATTAAATGTCCCAGTGCAAAATAAAACTGATCATATTACGAATTTAACGGATATAATAAAGCTACATATTTTTATTTAGATGGGAAGTTCAAATTTGACATAAATCGCTGCTGATTTTGCTAAACCAACGATAGTTGACAGCCTTACAACCTGAAATAATAATAATAATTGCTTAGAAAAATTAATGTTAACAAAATTAAAACCTAGGCCTAGATTTCACGTGGGTAAAGGGGTAAGAAGACCGGTGGTATGCGAGTCCCGATTCGAGTATCAAAAATAATTTCATATTGAGTATACAGCAGAGTATCAAAAAATATTTCGAGTATCGAGTATTTAGATTAGGCCAAATTTCGATTTTTTTGTGTATTTATGGAGTCCCAAATATTTACTTGTCGAGTATTAATAGAGTAAATTTCTAATAAAATAACGATTACGCTCAATTATCTAATTTCTGACTAGTTTAAAAGATTGTTAGTGAATTAAACATTAAAGCGATTATTTTCAAAATAAATGCTGATAAGCACATAGTCTGCCAAAGTTAAATGCCTTCGATTCGAGCATTAGTCGAGTATTTGAGAAGTTAAAAAGCTACTCGAACCTTTCTCGAGTATTTCAATATGATGTTATCGTGCATCGATTCGAGTACTCGCACACCACCCAATTTTTCTACCCCAGCCAGCTAACAGTGGCATGAGGTTCTTGATTTTACTTTTTACATCCTACTGAGTTATAAGTATCATTAATGCTTACCATATTAGCGGCTTCATCTAAATTATCACACGCAAGAATTCTTAGTTTACTGGTGGCAATCAAGGCCTTTGCGTCTTCTACTTGGGTTCCTTAAAGAAATTCCACAATTGAGATTATTAAAAATTAAATAAATTATCTCTTATTACAAAATAATTAGCATTTAATTTAAAAACTATCAAGGACTACTACGCCATTGGTTTAGTGGCGTCTGCTAAATTGAACCTTTTACCCTTCGCCTCTCTCAGCCTGTGAAAATTCACCAATCCCATTAGGAGTAAGAGGTTCGATTTAGCAAACGCCACTAAATCAATGGCGGAAGGTGCAGTAGTCCTTGATAATTTTTAAGACTAATTAAATGCTATTTATTTTGTAGTAAGGTATCATTTATTTATCTTATTATATTTTTCCTTTATATAGAAAAAGGCCGTTCTTTTAAGGTATAATGTTATGTTACCTGACCTTTTCCTTTAATTTAAATATTAGACACGGAAATTAGAACCTAACTGACCTTGCAACCTGCAGACAATTGGTATTTTCAATTCCAAAGTTTCTGCAGCCATTATGATTCCTTCGGCGATAATGTCACATCTCATAATGCCTCCAAAAATGTTGACCAAAATGGCTTGAACTTTAGGGGATGAAGTAATCAACTTGAAAGCGGCGGTAACTTGTTCAGCAGTGGCTCCACCACCAACATCAAGGAAGTTAGCTGGGCTTCCAGCATGAAGTTTGATGATGTCCATAGTAGCCATAGCTAATCCTGCACCATTTACAGTAAACCATCTCAGAAACATAAGATCAATTAAAAAACAAGTCACGTAAATTAAATTTCCGTATTAGCATGGGATGGGGAAGGCGTGTTAATTTCATATGTGCAGCTGCTAATGTAGTACAGTATTCATAATTTTTAACTGGCTAAGGTAATGACCGAGATGGCCCAATGGTTGGAGTACATTAAGTACTAACCATACCTACCTAAAAAGGTCTTTTCGTCTATCCAACCTCCACACACAAACCATACACATACAAACAGACCATAATCTAAAAAGTCTCTCACAACAAAAAGCGGTTAACGAAAAAAGAAACTTGAATATTGTTCCTTTGATTTTTGGGAACGTGCTTTCCTCACTAGTAAAACGTACTACCCCAATGGGAGGCTTTTTGAAAACGTACGTATTTCCCCCTTTGGGGTATTAAAATTTCCGCCCCCTCAACGAAAGGCTTTTGGCGCCATCTAGCGGCATAATTTTCGTCCCATAGACGCTAATCTTAAAAAATGGAATTTGAAAATGTACTTTCAAACATCAAATCGTACTTTTTGTACTAAAGACTTTAACATGCACTAAAAAAAGTACAATTGTATTACTCAGAACAACACTGCTTTAAATTCCCCACCCGTTCTCGACTACTTTCAATGTTTCGATGGGAGTGGCTTATAATTTAAAAACTCGCACTCGCCATCTATCGGCCTTAATCTCTTATTATTTTGATTTTCTGAAGATAATAGCGCCCTATACTAACTATTACCATTAACCTCAGCAAGTTTTGATGGAAAGGAGAAACCAGGAGGAAAACTCCTTTAACAAGTGGAGAGAGAACTTGCAAACTCTATGCAGAAGGGTTTGAATCCAGGTTTTTCACCCGGTGCCACCGTCCGGGATCGAACCTGGGACCCTCTTGCTGCAAGGCGAAAGTACTAACTACTTCACCACCCCAAATAGGAATACTGCATAAGGCAAGTAAATAATATTTTAGAAGAATCACATGCTTAAAAACATCAATTAAACATATTCTTAACTAGAAAACTTATTTCCAATAAATCAGATTTAAAGGCAGGGTGAAGCAGAAAATCAAGTGATTTTTTATCGATTCTTCTACTAATTACAAGACCAGTTTGTATAGTGAAACATTTAGGAAATACTTCCGAATGATTTTAAATTTCAAATTAGGTTCACATTTTAAGGATAATTTTAAATAAGGACCTCCGACCAATCGCGTAACGCCCTGCTTTTTCATTAACAAAATTCTCTTGGAACGCTCCGTGTCTCGCGCCACAATTGTCACGTACGTCGCTCGCAAATTTTATGAAATCTCGTGATAAATTTCATTCGATACGGAACGTGCCACGAGAATTTTGGTAATAAAAAGGCCAGGCGTTACGCGATTGGTCGAAGGTCCTTCTTTAAAATTATCCTTAAAATCTGAACCTAATTTGATTTTTAAAATTATTTTGGAAGTATTTTCTGAATGTTTCACTATGCAGACTGGTCTTGTAATTAGTGGAAGAAACTTTGTGGTGCATGGAGCCAATATATAAGCAGTTGAAGTTTCACAATGAAGTATGGGAGAATTTTACCAGAGGCTAAAGCTATGATCCGATGTTCTTACTATGTAAATCTGTTTTTGGTCTATCTTAAATATAAATAACAGAAAATGCTTTAATGTCTATTATTTAAAGGAACGCTAGATGTCAAGGGGAAACGTTTGGAAAAATGTTCACCGTTTATCACTTTCCGTTTACATGAATTACCAAGGTTTCCCCCCCGTTTATAGAGTGATGACCTTTTTTATAGATTAAATCAACTAAATTCTTACCGAGACATCCAATATCTCCATCCAAATGAATGTAATTCAAATTATAATTGCTCGCTTCTTTTTCTCTCGGATCTTGTTGACTCCATTCACGATGGTCAAAAATATCCTTTATACGGAAACTTGCATTGTCATCAAATCGACATTTGGCATCCAAACAGTAAACTATAGAAAAAATCATAGTTTTAGAGTTCAGAAAAGAAGGTGACTCAGTTGAAAGAAATCTCACAAGTAAATAATCAAAACAAAAAACAAACAATGAACCTAATAAAGGTCATTTCATGAGGACAAAAGCAACTTTAGATTATAGACGAATCTATGAACTGTTCAAGGAAAACTTCATGTAACATAATATTATACCTTAAAATAACAGCTTTTTTCTAATTACAAAAGGAGTTAAATATATATAAAAATATGATCTCTTATTAAAAAATAATAAGCATTTAATTAGTCTTAAAAACATTCAAGGACTACTGCGCCATTCGCCATTGGTTTAGTGGCGTCTGCTAAATCGAATCACTCGCCCCTAAAGAGATTGGAAGAATTCTCTCAGGCTGAAAGAGATACGTTCAGCTAGCTAATTGGACCAAGTCACCTTGCGACTTATTGCCACTTATCTAACGCCTTTACAATGCATAGAGGGGTGGTGGCTAGCTCCTATGCCACAGCTAACCGACAGCGCCCTATACTAACTATTACCGTTAACCTCTGCAAGTTTTGATGGAAAGGAGAAACCGGGTTACACCGCGGAGGAAAACTCCTTTAACAAGCGGGGAGAGAACTTGCAAACTCTACGCAGGGTGAAAGGTTCGATTTAGCAGACGTCACTTAACCAATGCAGGGTTCATACAACTTTTGGAAAACAAATTTCCCTGAGATTTCCAGGTTTTCCCCCATATACTTCGCTGAATTCTCCTGGTTTTTCCCGTATATGGAGTATCCTTTAGAGCAAATGTTAATCAAGGAGGAGTAGGGGCAAATATGACTTACATAATCAAAGGACATCCCAGTATCTCAAATATAACCAGAGTAATGAGCCTCCAAAGTATATTCGTAATGGTAATCCTATGGAGGGCAAGTTTATTTTGCTTAATTACTCGGCCCCTGTTTGATGCTATTTTCCCTGAGGTTTTCGTCAAATATTTATTTCCCTGATTTTTCCAGGTTTTCCCGGTTTGTATGAACCCTGCAATGGCTGATGGCGCAGCAGTCAGCGTTTTTAATACTAATTAAACGATAATTATTTTGCAATAAGAGACTATTTAATTTAATTTAAGTATTTATTTTATACTTATATTTAGAAAAAGGACATTATTTTACGGTATAATGTTATGTTATCTGAACCTTTCCCTTTAAGTTATATTTTGCTATTATAAAGTGCGCAAAACTCAAACTTGGCGGTAAATTTGGGGGATGGGTCTTAAAAACAGCTCTATCTATTGAGAAAAATATTGCGATCCTTTTCATGAACAAAATTAATAAATAATGGGAGCAATTTTGTATCATTCAAATGACAAAAATGAGAATAACCAACTCCGGAAGCATCCTCAACCATTGGATTAATTTCAATCAAGGTAGCGTCTTTCTTTGAGAAAACTTCGTAAAGTCTCTTCATGGTATCAGTCGCTTGTGGAATATTTGACTTGCTAAATCCGAGTTTCTTCGCAATTCTTTGTCCCTGTTCTTCACTTATGCCCGACTTAAGATCAATTGGTTCCGTAATGATGGCGTGGGGGTTCTCCATCGCTACTTTTTCAATGTTGACTCCACCCTGAGAACTAGCGATAATGCATGGTCCCTAAAGAATAAGTACCATACATTTAATCATAGGTTAATTCAAAAGATATGTTCATTCCATAAGTTTGTCACTGGTTACAAACTGGAGCTTGTCATGAAGTGAAAGAGGTAGATCATAGATAAAGGGTCAAGCGACGCCTGGTGATGCTCCATCAAAGGCTTAGTACAGACTAAATAGGAAGATGGACTGCAAAACTGAGTCCAGTCCATTCTCGACCTAGTTCTCTAGCATTACGAAGTTTCATACTTATGGAGCATATTTTATAAACTTACGATTAAACGGGTAATAAAATGGTCAGGCAGTTTTCTAATGGGGAGTGGGCAAAGGGGTGAAAATCTCCCCACCCCACACACTAAGCGTCAGACTCTCACTAACCAATCAGGAGCTTACCCCCATTAGCCTTTCACTCTCTGAACTTTGCCACCATTTTGGTGGAAAGGGGAGGAGCCATCTTAAGCCACACCACTCTGGCAGCTCCCTATAGACCACTCCATTAATTCCAGAAGAGAAACAAACACCACAGGGGCGGTGGCCACCTTTTAGGGTTATTTCCATGGTACCAAATAGCACCGCCAGCAAAGCGCGGGTCCAGTGGATCCCCTATAAGTTCACTTCCCTCCTGAACTGCGGGTTTACCTTGGCGAAGGCTACAGGGCGGGGTTTATTAGTGCACATATAAAGCCCGCCCACAAATGCCTCCTGCCTTCTCCAGTCCAAAACTGTAGTTCGTAAGGAAAGACACCTTGTAGGGGATCCACTGGACCCGCGCTTTGCTTTTAAGCTAAAACAGGGTTCGGAGGAAATTTTCAAATGGAAAATCCCTGACTTTTCCTTCCGACTTATCCGTCCCCTACCAAATTTTGCAAATATCCCTGACCATTTTAAAGGGAGGGTGAAGTAGAAAATCAAGTGATTTTTTATCGATTCTTCTACTAATTACAAGACCAGTCTGCATAGTGAAACATTCAGGAAATACTTCCGATTGATTTTAAAATTCAAAATAGGTTCACATTTTAAGGGTAATTTTAAATAAGGACCTACGAACAATCGCGTAACGCCCTGCCTTCTAATTAACAAAATTCTCGTGGCACGTTCCGTGTCGAATGAAATTTCTCATGAGATTTGATAAAATTTGCGCGCGACTTGACAATCGTGGCACGAGACATGGACGTGAATTGTGTTAATAAAAAGGTAGGGCGCTTCGCGATTGGTCGTAGGTACTTATTTAAAATTATCTTTAAAATCTGAACCTAATTTGAATTTTAAAATAATTCGGAAGTATTTCCAGAAGGTTTCACGATGCAGACTGGTCTTATAATTAGTAGAAGAATCAATAGAATTTTCTAATTCACCCTCCTTTTAATGTGTTTACCAGAGCCCACTTCATACTTTCATAGTTACACCTGGCCCATATTTAGCATTGCTCGAAGCAATCATGGTTTGATATAAAAAACGAAATCCCTGACTTTTAAGGAAGAAACTTTAAATCCCTGACGTATACAGGTTTTCAGGGTTGTGTACCAACCCTGTAATGACGTTGCTAACAACCACGAAAACCACAGTAAGGAAAACGTCAATATTAGGAGGCATGACGCATAGTATTCTCGGTTTGAAACTTGTGAAGCCAAAAATTGAGGCCAAACCCTTTCTGCATTTCTTTTTTTTTTTTCGTTTTAAAGTTTAGTTATAAAATAGTATCGGAATAACCTCCCATTCAAACTTTAACTGGAAAACAAAGTTATAAAAATAGTTTTGAAAACTAATTTTTTGCTCTATTCTAGTAAATGAATTAGTATCCTTTTTTAAAATCTTATTAATAAATTTATCATTTTACGCAGTTTTACTTATTAGCAGCTTCTTTTCTTAAAACCGTTCATAAGAATAAAGGGAATTTTTCCCTCTCTTTTGCAATACATAACATATGTACTTGTACTTAAATTTAGAAACTAATAGCTTTTGTACGCAATTTGGTTCTAGACTCCCAATGTCTTCTTTCTTATTGCAAATGAATACAGTTCGTCAGAAAGTTAAACGATTAAGGTTAAGAAAGACTTTCACTCGAGTAAACTTTATGAAGTTGCGCTACTTAATGGCAGGAATATACAGATAGTAGCGCTGTTAATTATAGCTGCCAATTCTATCGATTTCGAGCCGTCATGCGCGTTTTGAGACTCAATTCTCAAGAGCAATTCATGTTAACGCTGCACAACGACCTACTTTCCCTCAGCTAGTCGTCAACTGTTTGTCATCAGCGATTCAGGAGAAATATATTTCACTACTTGTATCGGTATGGTTTAAAAAACTTTTATATTCATTTTAGAATAGTTTTTAAATACTAATATTCAGTGAATGATAATAATTTTATGAATAACGTTTGTAAAATTAAACACCTTACTTTATTTTAAAAACGTTCTGATTTGAACCAAGTCCGAAAAACAAACGATATGAGCGACGTTTATCGATTGACTGAAGTTCAGATATTGCAATTTTTACCTCTTCGAGAGAACATGACGTCACGGAGAGGTATTACACTGGACGTGTCTGTCACTGCGTTCGCAATTGGAAAATCGTATAGCAAACGTGTTCCCAATTTCCGGACGTCGTTCGTAGTACACAGAAATTCGGAAAATTTTGCTTTATTGCTTTATCTGTCTTACTAAACGCCACTCATTAACTAGTCGTTACACCTTCATCTGCTTGCTAACTTCTTAATCTTTCACCCAATATCACTCGATATTTATTGACTTCTAACAACAACACCATTAACTTGTATTTCGTGTATAAGACATATACATTAATCTATACTTATTGGCTTCTAATACCACCATCTACTGGTCTTTGTCTATACCACATAGACACCAATCTGCAACACTGGCTTCTAACACCACCATCTACTGCTCTTTCGTCTATACCACATAGACATCAATCTAATTATTCCAAGAACATCTTTTGATATTAATATTTCAGCTTTGGTGTTTCCTTTTCAATTTACTACATTTATATATAGTTTTAGCGTAAATTTTAGCTTCACTAGATAATATGAATGTTAATGCTTTACCATTCCATAAGGGTTGTTAAAATTGGGTCAATGAATTAAGATACCCTAGACCTAAAACCAAAAATGCCTTGTTTCGTGTCCTCCTTTAAGAGGTCTTAGCGGTTCAGAGTAGGCCGAATGTTAAATATACATTTATGGTGGATTTCATAAACATCGAACGCAACGCAATTTAGTACAGGCGAAGGCCGGGTGTCGTGCGCAAACGTCTGCTTTTTGCACACGACGCCGCCTTGCCTTCGCCTGTGCTAAATTGCGTTGCGTCCGACGTTTATGAATTCCACCTTTAAGTGAAAAATATTAGGTCCTTTAATAGAACTATTGAAGATATATAGTCACTTTAACCTTAACAAATTCACTTGGCAATATCTCGCCAAATTTGTGTTATTTTAGAAGTAGGAATGGAGAACGGTTAGTATTAACTCCAGTCCAACTCATAGCCCAGTATAGAGCCCCTCCCTCCGACACGTAACGAAAATTTTGACTTGATTAAATTTAAGTGAGACTATTCGTAAGTTTTCATTTTCCTCCCTCAAATTTTAACCAAAACTACAGTTCATTCTTTAACTTTTATCCATAATAATAGTTTTGACTTCATGTTGAACTAGTAAAAGATCCTTAAACGATTACTTAAAGTATTTCCTGTGTATAGTTATACCATTTTAGATGGCTCTATCTTCTTAAACATCGGGTAGGAACGAAGCGTATTTCTCCCGAAAACCTTTGGAACGCTTTGTAGCTACAAATACCCTTTTTATATATAAGTTTCTTTCTATATTGGACTAATTATTAAAATCCGGATTGGTTTCTGTTAATTTGTCATGCCTGAAGGAGAAAACATAACAGTTAGCCAAAGAACATTCAGTTGCACGTGGCGCTGATGACAATTAATTTATATCGAATTCTTGATTGGGAAAAAGTTACTTAAACATAGTGTTCTTGAACATAATTTTAACATAAAATGATCAGAAATTTCATAATGACATTACGTAACAACACAAAACGTTTGCTATAATAGGATAAACAATCAAAACACATCCATCCCGATGTGAATTTACCCCAAGAAGGGAATTTTTTAAAGGAAAGGTTCACTTATAAACTTTTTTTTTGCTGTAATCCCTATAATTACACTCAAAACCAAGATTTCGAGAGTTGAAAAAATTTTACATATAGAATATTTTAAATTAAATCGGAAAAACTAATTGCATTGAGGACCTTATAGCGCCTGTATGGTGCTTTTCCGCAAAGCCAGAGAGAGTGCGATACGTCACTCTCATATATTAATTCAGTCCTCCATCTTATTGGCCGAGGTATCTATAGGACTAACTTTTACTAAAAAGTAATCTCGACTATTACGCGGTTGAGCGCTAGACCGGCGACAAGGTACGTAGGCAGCGCCGGTAGAGCCGTAGTCAAGACCGCCGTAGCAAAGGCCTAGCTAGTACGCTAGCGAATCGTGGCACATCGTAACCATTTTGATGCACTTTAAGGGTATTTACAGTGATCGGGAACAGTATAAAAACTAACCGCACACCTAGAGATAACACTCTGACAGTCTTTTATAATACAACTTGGCATTTCGGCAATTGATTTTGATTCAAATTGATCAACGAAACGACTAACGAGAGCTAAACATACAGTTGTTAGACTAAAAAAAAAACCCGACCTAAATTCTTCTGCTTGGAGTGCTAAAATCTCATTGGCTAAACGCTATTTAAACCAGCCAGCCATCTGGCAGGTCTGGCCAAGCACGACAGTGAAGTTTGGAGATAGGGGTTAATGGTGATGTCTATATAAAATTTTATTTTAATTATAAAATGAAAACTATCGCTAATAATTTAATTTCAGTAGTATCACTATCTTTATAAAAGTACTATTGAGCTAAGAGACAAAACAATTTATGGGTGACCCATTCCTTTAACATTTGGAATGTTTTCTATAATTTTACCCGTCGTTACTACATTTTTAGCAGTTAAATTTTGATAGGTTATTGGCTAACATAGGTACAAGTTTAACATGCAGTTCTTTATGAGAAACGCTTCTAGTCCTGGTCCAACTAAATAGTCTTTGCTTTTGTTTTATTAATAACTTTATACGATAACGAAACATACGCGTCAAGCAGCGAGGTAAACAACCATTCATTTTCTAAACCTATCAAGGATAGATCGATAAAAATTGTGGAAATGAATTAAAGGTAATCTAGATCGTGCAAAAATAGCGTTAAAGAAACTTTGTTAATTATAGGACCTATAGCATTCAAATTTATTTCTAGAAATACGGAAACAAGATCCCCACGACCTATTAAGCCCTCTCCATGGCTAGACTCCAGCCATTGCGTACATTTTCGTAGAATTCGTATATTCGCTTTATAGAAACCTTTGACTTGACTACCACAATTTAATATGCCTTTCCGCTATAGTTTCTGACCAACATAGTTAAAAGGTCCCATTAAACGCGTAGTAACCGGATATTGTGATAGTGTAAGGTTTTCGTGTTGGCTATTGGTGATATTCCCTGCGCGAGCGATTTTTGCATGATCGTCTACAGCGATAGCTCAACCGACTTCAAGGAAACTGTCAGTAAGTACTAGACGCCTAATGTCCAATAGGGATAGTCTGGCCTTCTCTTCGGGGGGGAGCCTAACGCGTAGAGGTCAACTTTATTTCTCTTTTTTTCTATTCTACAGGACCGGTAGGCCCTTGTAGATATGACTTGATACCCTTCTGCACAGTTAAAAATAATGGTGTTCAAAGGGTTTATATAGGGTTTATGATTTTCTCAGCAACCACTAAGGGTTTTACAGCACCAACTAAATGGTTTAAAAGGGTCGCCTTCAAAAACAGCAAACCATTACTGGTTTAAAACAACTTTGATAAACCGTTTCTGGTTTATAATAAGAAATGCCAGGGATCTGTGAAAAAATTGGTTTCAATGTAGTCCCTTTCAAGATAACTCCTTGATGGTTTAAAAATGGTAATGCTAAAAACAGCAAACCATTAAGGGTTTAAAAGTGGTGCATAGAAAACAGCAAAGCATTACTGGTTTAAAAGTGGTGTTTTCAAAAAACTGCAAACCATTGCTGGTTTAAAAGTGGTACCTACAAAAAACTGCAAACCATTGAGGGTTCACTGTTAGAAAACAAGGTTTACATAGGTTGAACAAACAGCGTAAACCTCTTTGAGTTAAAAAAGAAGCAAGAGGGTCTTCTTTCGATTTTAAAAAAAAACATATAATACGTATGTGCTGAATACAAACTCTTTTACTTCTGAAAAACAAACCTTGAAAGATAATAATGCTAGAATTTCAAAAACCTTTGAGTTCCCGAAACTTTTAACAATTTAGCTATTCAATTAAAAATACTAATTAATAATAAAATAAAATAAAGAAAATAATATATAGCACCCTATAATTATGAAACGTAGAATATTTTCATACTACAACATTTGCTTTCAGATTTAGCGCGCTTACACTTTTGCACCCTGTGGGAGAAGTTTTGGTACTACAATAGGGGGGGCACAAAACTAGCACCGCCACCTAAGGGGTTCGCGAAAAGCACGATGCGCCGGGAAAAAATGGATGAAAATGCTGTTAACATAGCTTAAATGAAGAAGTTTCATACTTACAGAGAGCTATGAGCTATTTTCGTATGATAAACTAAAATAGACTAAGTAGTAAGATTTTGAGAGTTAGACCTGTGGGGGAACCGGGGGATCTGAGTTGGCGCTGTTGGAGCGACTGCCGCCGTCGAGATAGTTGGCACCCAAGGGTATCTTATCATAACTGATAAGGAGAAATGTTTTCGATGGCACCCTCTTATTGACTTTGACAATGTGATGGTGGAAATATATCTAAGTATATTGGCTCGAATGTTTTTCAACGCCATGTTGACTTTTGGTAACGTGGTGGAACCATATGTTAGGCTTAGGTTATATTGTCATTGTGACGTAGGAAAGGCGCCATATTTACAATGTGGCGGGGAAATACGTACGGGAAAATACGTGTGGGGAATTATTTGCTTTCGATGGCGCCCTCTTATTGTCTTTGCCAATGCGGTGGTGAGATATATTTGTGTTTAAATATATCTACCAAGCGCCATATTGACTTATTACAACGTGGGGGAAATATTTCTATAGTAAACTTCACCTAAAACTAGAATTGATCATTATTTTGTGGCGCCTTCTAAAGTCAACATGATTAGAGTATAAAGATCCCCCAATGATTAGAGCATACTTTATTCTGTTCCTGACTTCAGACTTGAATGTTTCTGAGCTATTATCCCGAGCTTTTTCATAGTAAAATTGTGCAGAGGGTAGGATTTTACTTTATTTTACAAGTCTTAGGAAGAGAGATTACAAGTTTAATTTTAGATAATTTAAATTTTAAGAATGTTTGAATGCAAAGTTTGCAAGCGTCAGTATTCTACGAATAAGCTTCTCATGAGGCATATTCGTGAGAAGCATGAGGGGATTAAATTTCCTTGTACTTATTGCTCCGCAATCTACACAAGACGTCAGAAATTAACGCTACACCGGGCCAAGTTTCATAGCGATAATAAAAGGCGGAAAATTGATGACGCCGGTCCTTCGACCTCATTAACCGTCCCCGTTCGAGACTCCCACCCCGTTGCGGACGCCACTCCTAGAGCGTCGTCGAGTTTATCGGTCCCCACGTTAGACGATCCGACTGGACACCTCAGACTATGGATTTATATTCCCCCACTCCGGTTACCCATAACGGGGGTATTAACTGCCGTCATCATCGAACCCAATCACCCGTCCGACGAAACCACTGCACAAGAGTACTGTCAGAAAGGTGAGTGTCCCTTCATTTAATTCTGATTTTAGTTCTAAATCTAATTTTAATTTTAACTACGAATATAATTTAATTCTAGTTTTAATTCTTAATTCTATCTTCAAATATAATTTAATTCTGATTTTAGTTCTATTTTTAATTCTGGTTTTACTTACAATTTACTTCTGGTTTTACTTACAATTTACTTCTGATTTTAAACCTAAAATAATTCTGATCTAGTCTATATCTAATTATAGAGTTTATGAGAGGCAGTCTTTTATGAATAATGTTTAGATAAAAGAATTATAAGTTTGCGAATACCCATACGGACGCTATCAACGTCCAAATAATCTTTGGGTATGTTATCGCGATGTGGACGATTACTAAAAAGGTCTGCTGTTCGCGGACACTCGAAAAGCATATGCATGGCGTCCCCGATTGGTTCGCCACACAAACAGGAAGAATCCTCCCTGAGCCCAAACCTTTCTAAATATTGCGGAAACTGTCCGTGACCAGACATAACCTGGCTGATAAAGTGATCAGTTACTAGCACCTTCGTGCTAACCGAAGGCCTAAATAGAAAAACCGGACGGCCCTTTTCAGAATCCCTCCAATTTTCCTGCCATATATCCATACTAATATCCCTTAGTTTCGATATGAAAGTAGATTTTGTTTCCCGGAAGACTCTAGCTATCTGATTTTTCGCAGATCCTTCCTTAGCTAACACATCCGCCCTCTCGTTCCCTCTAATATTTGCGTGAGCCCTAATCCACGTTACATTTACTTTTAGGTTTTCCCCGCGGAGATTTAAAATTAATTCTTTAATATCACTTACTAGTGATAACCGATTTTGCGAGCCAGAGATAGCCAAGAGAGAAGATTGACTATCCGTAAAAATACTTAAATAGTTGCTAATTCTATTGCGGGAAAACCAAATTAATGTAGAGTGGATCGCGGATAGCTCTGCCATAAATACACTCGCATTATCACTTAGTCGAAAACTCTCTGAATGAATTTCAAGGTTTTGTTTATAAATTACGAACCCAGCTCCCACCTGGCTCCCGATCTTAGACCCATCAGTATACGCTTCAATCTCGCTACTCTCTGGAAATGCTTCAGTAAAGGAGGGTAAGAGGCTAGGATTACTACTTAATGCAAAGCTTTTACCCTAGGCTAGGCTTAAATTTAGATTAAGACTTAACACCCAAAGCTAGGCCCACTACCTAAACCGAAAGATACGACCCAAAATTAATCTTGACTTACAGCTAGGCATCAACCCAAAGCTAGATTATCAAAATAACTACAGCTTAGAGCAGGACTTGCGCTTACAATTTAACTTACAGTTTAACTTACAGCATACTGAATTTACGAATGCATTACTTAATCTCTACTTTTACTTTACAGCTCAACTTCCATACCAGGGGCGAATATCTCAACGCAGCAAGGCGGAGTACTTAACTAGGATAAGTATTAGATTCGTCGCGTATATCACTTAACATTCCCTTGAACTAAACTGATTCAACGAAGGAAGTCTCAACGCAAAGGGCGGAGAAGGTATAATCGATACTACTAGAACTCAACGCAAAGGCGGAGTAGTTATGAAAAACACTAATCAGACTCAACGCGAAAGGCGGAGTAAGTATACTAAATACACAACACAAACTTAACCTTAGAGGGAACTAAACCTGGCCTACCTGCCTACTCCAGGAGTCATAAGTACAGACCGAGGTCCGATGCACCATCCACCTTCTCCTGCGCCATGCCCCGTGTGCCTAGCTCACACGTCATGGTCTTCTACGTCCTTATAGGGTAGTGAAACTAAACCATTCACTCCCTAGGAGATGGAATCGACCAGGCCTGTTTCCCACGAACGTTCCGTAGGGACAAACCACACTGCCTCCGAACGCGGGACAGCACCTGAGTCGAAACCAAGGGGAAAAGGAGCGCGAGTGGGTGTGGACCTCAAGGCACCACACACCATCTCGACCGAGGTCCATATCTTTCGCCTCCGTGGCCTGGATTTTGTTGTAAAACAACCGGAGCAATGCCATAGCCTTATTTAATGAACCCCCAGGCTATGGTCTTACCGGGTTGCCAAAGCCTAATTTAATAAATCCCCAGGCTTTGGACTTTCTGGGTTGCCGAACACCATAACTTTTACTTCCCTGGGTCGGACTTAAGGGATTTTTAGTTCATATTAGACAAGTCGACTCATCCCCGCATCAACGTCCCCAGAAGGCTGGTTTTCGGTGACACGTGCGATGGAGCCGACAAGAGCCCTACCACCACGACAAGGTTATAAACTTTGGTAGGGGATCCGACTGGACAGGCGCGATGCGCTGATTCTGATCTTCTGGATGACCTGACAAGCCAGGAGAACGAGGATATCCACGACTTTATGGATACGATGGAAGCGGACAACCCGCAACCCTCCACCGCCACACCTGTCGTGCCCATCCACGATCAACTAGAGGAGTTGAACGTATTGCGTAATGCAATCTTCTGCGCCAGATTCACACCCGCTGCGGTGGAAACCGATGTAGAACTTTATGTTAACAGACATAGGGTAGCTATCGAGAATTATCTTAAGGATAAATTAACCCAGGATAGAGGGATTAAATGGTATTTAACCGTTCGAGTGTGTTACACGCGTGATTTAGCGAATTCAGAACAGGAGGTAGAATGTCTCATATCACAGAACCCGAAATCTCTCTATTTTAACACCCAACGTTATTCCGAGACAAATTGATTTAGGGGTTTTAACCTTAAAACGTTTAATCGAGGAATACGAAGCGCAAGGTAGTGGTTGGGCACTAGATAGAATTATGTTTCTTCAAATAAATATTATAGCATATATGCCACTACATGGAGGTACGTATTTCGCCACCCCAAAAAAGTTAGCTTCTAAATGGGCTATTCTTAACATTAAAAACACGGACAATAAATGTTTCCTTTGGTCCATACTAGCGCATTTACACCCCGTTAACGCCCGAAATAACCCCAATTTCGTTGAAAAGTACGTGAGATTCCAAAATGAACTAGATATAGCGGCAATCACATTCCCCGTAGAAATAAAGGAAGGGACGTTAGAAAAGTTCGAGCGAGTTAATAATCTATCGATAAATATCTTTGGCTACGAAAATGAGGTTTTCCCTCTCTACATTAGCTCGAACAGGGTTGACGAAGCACGTCAAATAGATCTATTACTATTAACCCAGGGGGAAAAGAAACTTTTTTGTTTAATTCGCAACCTGAGCCGACTCTTGTCGGATTTCACTAAACATAACGGTAAAGCCTTCTATTGCCGTTATTGCATGCACCGTTTCACTGGAACTAGAGCTGAGCTGAACCATAAGGAACATGTTAAAGAATGTAGTTTACACGGGCCACAAAAGATTCGCATGCCGGTA
The DNA here is from genome assembly GCF_054372755.1 of Phalangium opilio. Classification (NCBI taxonomy): domain Eukaryota; kingdom Metazoa; phylum Arthropoda; class Arachnida; order Opiliones; family Phalangiidae; genus Phalangium; species Phalangium opilio. The sequence continues at coordinate 1,509,155 of NW_028324186.1, read as the reverse complement.
AAGGAACCCATCTTGGAGTTCAAGAACATCGCATGGCAACAAAAAGTAAGTAACTTTACACGTACTAAACTTGGGAGAAAATGTTGATATTAATATGTTTTCTTTTTTCTATTCCGTTAGGTAAAATACGTCATTTACGCCGATTTTGAGTCTGTTCTCGAAAAAATACATAGGTGTGATCCGGATGCCAACCTCTCTTCAACCACCAAAACCTCACAACACATTGCTTGCGGATACAGTTACGTCATAGTTGCACATGACGGAACAGTGTCAAAACCTGTGACGTACCGAGGGATGGATGCAGCCGAAGATTTTTTGCATAACCTTCTTCTTGAAGACGAAATCATCCAGAGAAAACTCAAGAACAACACGCCCATGAACCTGACTGACCCGGAAGTAGCGGATTTTGCTTCCGCCCAAGTCTGTTACTTATGCGGGAAAGAGTTCACACCGGATAACTACAAAGTTAGAGACCACGACCACACGGACGGAGCCTACAGGGGAGCGGCTCATAATTCCTGTCACCTCAAATTGAAGACGTCGAATTTCGTCCCCGTCTTTATGCACAACCTCTCCCGCTATGATGATCATCTCATCATGGACAAAATTGGACTTTTTAAGAATGAGGAAATTAAATGTATCCCGACGAATTCGGAGACATACATTTCATTTTCTTTGGGTAACCTGCGGTTTCTAGACTCTATCAGGTTTATGCCAGCCTCGCTCGACTCTCTCGTCTCCAACTTGGCCAATGGAGGTGCGGACAAGTTTAAATGCTTGAACTCTGTCTTCAAACCAGACGAAGTGACGCATCTACTGAGAAAACAAGTTTACCCATACGACTACTTTGACTGCGTGGAGAAATTTAACGAGACGGAGTTACCACCGAAGGAGGCTTTTTTCAACTCTTTGACCGATGAAAAGGTTAGTGACGAGGATTATTCTCAAGCTGAAACGGTTTGGGAAAAATTCCGAGTCGCTAACCTCGGCGAATACCATGATTTATATGTAAAGACGGACGTTTTACTCTTGGCGGATGTATTCGAAAATTTTCGAACCATGTGCTAGGAATATTACAAGCTAGACTGCGCTCACGCCTTTACCGGTCCCGGTTTTGCTTGGCAGAGCGCTATACATATGACTGAGGTTAAACTGGAACTATTATTAGACCCTGATATGCATCTTTTTATCGAGAAAGGTATCAGAGGAGGGGTTTCTCTAATAACACACAGGTTGGCCGAGGCCAATAACCAACATCTTCCTGAAACCTACGACGATACGAAACCAAGCTCCTACATCACCTACCTGGACTGTAACAATCTTTATGGCACAGTAATGTGTCACCACCTACCTATGAGGGGTTTCCGATGGTTGGAACCAAGTCAAGATTTCACCAAAGACGTTGTTTGTAACCATCCTGACGATGACACTCAGGGTTTCATTCTAGAGGTAGACCTCGAGTACCCGGAGAGTTTACACGAAGATCATAATTGCCTACCCCTGGCCCCTGAAAGACGGGTTGTATTTTCGACATGTTTTCAATCATTTACAACACTTCCAAATGTATTTTCGTCATGTTATCAGTCACCCCCTTAAGTCTAAGAACTCGGAGATCTGATCCTCCCCTGCAAAGGTTGTGTCTTATCTGTCGTCAAAGGGTTGTGACTAATCAGTCATTGATGGTACGATATTCTATTTTGTTTAGGTAAATATAAAATTTGAATAAGAATTCTTTTTTTTTAAACATAATTATAATTTTTTTATTTTCAACATCTTAAAAATTTACAAAAAAGAAAAAAAAGTAAACAAGTTTATATATATATATATTAACAGATACAAATTTACAAGAAAGATATTTAAGTTATACAATTCTAAGATATTTACAGTTCTAAGATATTTAAGTTACACAATTCAAAAATAATTCAAGAGAGAAACCGGGCTATGCCGCGGAGGAAAACTCTATTCTATAGATCCCTAATTTTAAAATGTCCTAACGAGTAAGTGGATACACCGTCGATGATGTATCGCTTATCGTCGCACGGGTTCAACGCAAGCTTTGTTTGCGTTAAAGAGAAAAGTTCATGCTTCAAGCTCACAATCCTGTTCATCTCTTCTACGGTTAGTTTCCGTTGGAGTAGGCATTCCTTGTAGTCTGCATGACGTATTTTCTTTCTCACCACACGACGACAAATCCCCTTCGCCGTTTTCTTCTCCCCCTTCGACGACAGGATGAAGTACATCTTGGGACGGAGACCGCAAAATTCTTTTATTTGAACCCCATTAAGTTCATCCTTGAACTTTCCTAGAACCTTCCTGTTCTCCTCGCTGAAGAGTGGGTGGTCCCTAGGGTAGTCGGAGAAGTCGTACATCTGCTTGTACAACCCTTTTTTCCAACAGTTTTCTAGGTTTAAAAAGGTTCTTTAGACAACACTAAATGGTATAATATACCACCATTTCGGTTTTAAACATGGCTGTTCTAAAATCAAAAAAAGGTTTAGAATAACGCCGTAAGTGGTTTGAGAAAGGTTGAGAAGCTAACCACTAATGGAAAAGAAATTTACCACATAAGGTCGAATATACCACCTGTAAGGGTTTAAAAACGGTAGAAATGAATAACAATTAGAGATGTAAAATGAATTGAACAATGGTGTTATTTGGATAGGAAAAATCACTTTATGGTTACCAAACAAACCGCTTTGGTACTGGTTTTCTGACAAAAGTGCAAAAACCCTCAAAGGTTTAATCTAAGACCATTATTTTTTACTCTGTGGTTTACCCCCACTACGCGGAACGACATCTTATCAATAAATAGTTCTAGTTTCGGTTCTGGTTTACTATACTATCTGGAAATTTTCCTACCACGTGGAAACATATCTTATCGCCACGTGCAGGAGTTTTTATACTTGAGAAACCTTTGATAAGCCCGATAAGATTTCCAAGACATCTATAAGTTTGGAAATAGCACGATATCGGTTATCGGTTTTGGTTTACCCATGCCATGTGGAAATATATCGATAAACAGTACTTGTTTCCGTTATCGGTTCTGGTTTACCCCCACCACGTGGAAAGATATCGATAAACAGTTCTAGTTTATCACCACGTGCACGAGTTTTTATACATGATAAACCGGTGACAACGATAAGCCCGATAAGATTCCTAGTTTCGATGAAGATATCGATAAGTTTGGAAATAGCGTGAGTGATATCGGTTCTGGTTTACCCCCGCCACGTGGAAAGATATCGATAAACAGTTCTATTTTCGGTTCTAGTTTACCCTCGCCACGTGAAAAGATATCTTGTCGATAAATAGTTCTAGTTTCGGTTCTAGTTTACCCTCGCCACGTGGAAAGATATCTTGTCGATAAATAGTTCTAGTTTCGGTTCTAGCTTACTATCTGGAAATTTTCCTACCACGTGGAAACGGTATCCGATAAAAAAGCCAAAACAAAGAAATCAACTGAAAAAAATTTAAAAAAAAATCCAGCAGAAAAAAAATCCATTGGTAAAAAAAAAACACGCCAAAAAAATCTCAAATGAAGATTCGATGTTCTCATTGTCAGTTTGTCATGGAGATTATTAAATCAAACAAGGGCAAGGATAAAATTTGTTTTGAAGGGAATATGTACGTTCTTCATGTTCGAGGGCGCACCCAAATACGTTGGCGTTGTGCTAAAGCCAGCTCCTTAAAGTGCAAGACGATTATGAATAGGGATGCACCGATATATCGGTTATCGGTATATCGGCCGATATATCGGCCTATTTTTTTCATATCGGTATCGGCCAATATCGGCTTCATGTAAACCGATATTTCAGGGAAAACTTTGACAAGACATAAGGTACTCAATGAATACTAATTGAAACATATCACAACTAATTTATTCCCCAAATTTAAAATTTCCCTTTAAAAATGCAATGTTTTCTAGAAACTCAGTTTTATCCCGTTGTTCACGACTATGAGTAAATAACTCCCCTAGTTTCCCATACCTCCCACAAACAATCGAAGTCGACACTGACGCTCTCTAATGCGTTTGGTACGTGTCACTAATGTACACTCTGAACTTTTCACTTGTGGTCCAAAATTTTGCTTATAACGCTACTTCTTGTTGAACAAAGAACGGAGCTGTATTTTTACTAAAAACCAAATTAGACCACACCACTTTTTAAGGAAGGGGGTTAAGGCTAAAATATGTAGCGGTACCACATTAAACGAAAGAGATGTGAAACATGTCTCTAAGAAAACAAAGGAAAAACGTAAATGGTCCTAAATAATGTTGATTCTTCTCTTGGAAACGATATTCATGGAGAAATATTACTTTTTTATGGGCCGATATATCGGCCACGAATTTCCGATATTTCGGCCGGCCGATATATCGGCTGTACCCATATCGGTGCATCCCTAATTATGAAGACTACGTTGGACGTCAAGGAACCCAAAGTAAATCACTGTCACAATCACCAATCGGATAGGAAAGCTGTTGAGGTTGCCAAATGCTTTGGAAAGGTGAAAGAAAAAGCAAAGGCATCTCGTATAAAACCGTCGGAGTTATTTGCGGAAGCCGTCTCTCAACTGGATGATGAAACTAAAGCCGTAATGCCACCTGAAAACACTGTTAAAAGGAACATCAGAAATCAAAGAACATCAAACCATCCAAGCTCTATCAAAGACTTGAAGATCGAAGGTATCTGGTGCACTACCGGGGAGCCGAAACGTGAAAGCTTTTTACTAAGCGATAATGGTCAAGATGCGGATGAACGAATCTTAATTTTCGCCACGGATGACGGTCTTCGCAATCTTTGCTTCTGCGTGGTTTATGGACGGAAATTTTTCTTTGGCTCCGAAGCAGTTTTTACAAATGTATATTTTTCGAGTTCAAGTGAACAAAGTTTTTACAACACTGGTTTACTTTTTGCTGGAAAGAAAATCAGAACGAATTTATAAAGAATTGTTTGTCACCCTTCTCGACGCATGTGTTGCGAAAGACTTATGCCCTAATCTTCTACAATTCCCTGATATTTCTAGGTTTTCCAGGAATGGCGTCGACCATTTATTAATTTCTAATTATAGATTAAAAAAAACGGACGGCGTTCTCAGATCCGCGGTTAGTTACGTAAATGATTTAATCAAGTTTAATGATTATATCACGTGGTCAATTATCATTGAGTTCTTGAAAGTTTCGAAATTACTCTTAAAAAAATTCCTGAATGGGACGCGGGCTATAAAAAATGCTTTAAATTATTCCAAACCCCTCATGAGAAGCAGCAAAAAAATGCGTCTAGTTAACTTTAAACGAATATCTAACATTTAGGCCTGTTACGAGATCTCAAGTAACTTCTTATTCTAAAGAGACCTCCAGCCCCGTTCCTCCCAACGAGGGGCGAACTACTGCCTTAAAAATAAAATTTTGATTTCTTAAATTTGGAGTGTTTTACTTTTAACTTTGGTTCTATAAGAGATACAAGGAAATCCCTTGAGTATTTGATAGCCCTATTTCTCCTCTTTCCAGTGATACTAAATAATTGGGGTTACAACAATCAGGGCCCGTGTAATTAAGGTAATTAGTAAAATGCATCGTTAATTATCACAATTCGAACTCTATTTCTTGCACTTTGCAGTCGTATAACTCTGCTTCTATAAGAGATACAGAGAAATCCTTTGAGTAAATGATAGCCCTATTTCTCTTCTTTCCAAAGATACTAATTATTCGCGGTTATAACAATCAGGGCTGGAGTAATTAAGCAAAACAGTAAAAAAAATAATTTAATTTAACAAATCCCAATCCTTACAGCACCTCAAATTCTATTAGAGATTCAGGGAAATTTACTAATGATTTCTACTGACTTCTACTGACTAAAACTAAATACTTGAGGGTTACATAACAACAATCATGCTTGAATAACTTGATAAACTAAACTTAAAAATTTATAATTAATTAAAAGGAAGAAGTGATTAACTCCTTGTCGATCTCCCTGGGCGCGAGAGGAAGCGATAACTCTTGGACGTTAAACCGAACCGCGTTATGACGTCTAGCGACATATAAATGTGGGACAAGGTCGAACATATATTATATAGATTTATATAAAACAAAACCATCTCCCACTGACTGTAGCTTGCCGCCGCCGCCAACTATCTTCGTAAAATATAACTAACCCTTGCTTGATACAAAGTTTAATCGCTTTTTTTCTCGAACCCTAACCGTTTTCGCTATTGCCGGACGTTAAAAACTACCACTAGCTACAGTTTTTTTCTATCTTTCTTTTGCTTTGACAGTAAAAAATAAATTACACGTTCGTAACGAAAATATTCGGATTTACAAGCAAAGCTGAAACTACGGTGTGAAGAATATATTAGTGGAACGCGAGACATTCCCAATTTTTTAAAAGCGATTTCGCATAATATTAGGTTTAGATAAAATAGTATGGAACAATAAAAAATTTGGATTTTTTTCCCTTACTTTTTTAGTTTCTAGATTTTATTTCTTTGGATTTTTTTACCTAGATTCGTGGAAACATATCTTATCGATAAAACATTCCATATTTCTCTTGTTTATCGCCGGCAACGTGCCTATTCACGTATCTGGATATTTCAAACCACCACCACATGTAAACCAGTCTTAGCATTTTAATGGTTTTAAAGACACACCTCGTCTTAAATATTAAGTTGAATTTATTTTATAGATGAAATGCTGCATATCGGCTACCAGTCCATATACTGTATACAGAGAGATCCGAGGCTTAATATTCAGCTTATAAGTTATATTGACAAACAGTTCTTACCAAGTTTTCTTAACATTCGCATGTTTTGTTTCAGAGACAAGCAACACCCACTTAAATAAATGCTAAGAATATGTGGCTTATTGAAACAAAATATATATAAATATATTAGTTAATTGGCTTCACCCCGAGGTCGACTAAAGCCCTAAAGTTCCTAAAAAACATCTTGGACAGACAGCAGGAATTCGATCCCATTTCCGCTTCGGCGCGAGATTTGAAAATGTCAACTTAGGGGTTAAGTGTAGAGATTTAAATGGAATATTCGCAGTGCGATAGGCTTAGAATAGGTTTGGTTTGGTTTGGTTTTATACCCGAGATTTAAATTACCCACGCAAAGGCTTAACAATTTCAAATGTCGTGTCAAAGTTTTGAAGTGTTTTTGAATTTCCAGTTTTTCTTAAATATGCAAATAAATATAATTAATTTTAATTATTTTCTTCAACAATTATTTAAGTTAGCGTGCGTTGCACCCTGTTAAGTCAATATAATTATTATAAATGGCATACATTAATTAGGATTAAGGTTTGAATTCGAGCGTGTGCCGTCTGTCACCATTCCCAAAATATCTTAGTAAATAAGACGTTCAGTTCCTAATATATTATAACTGTAGTATGACATCCCAATCTTTGATTACTTGCCTTATCAGCAAACTCAGGATTTCGACAATCGCAATGAACTTTGGTCTTGCTTATCTGATTGAAGTCCGACAAGGCTTAACATTTTCAAATTTCCTGCCAGAAATTTCCGATAAAAAAAATGGCGCCGAGAAGAAAATATGACGTCGGAAAACAAAATGGCGCAGAGAAAAAAATACCACCGAGAAAAAAAATGGCGTCGATACCATCGTGATACCATCGATACCATTGAATTCCAAGTGAATTTGAATCGGCCTTTTCTACCTACTAAGGCCGAGTGCCCTCACTCCCAGGGCGCTACAAAAATATTAGTCATCAGAGAAATCTACCTATTCTTTATAACATTTTGATGGAAGTTCTTATTACACGCGAGCGACGCCGCGGGTAACAGCTAGTTTAGATATGTGGTTACTGGAAATAGTTTAATATCAATAGCGTACGCATTTAGAACGAGACTTTCCACAACACACTAAAGAGAGCTTTCAGATGTGATAGTAGTACGTCACACCCTCCCAAGTCTTACCGCTGTTCTGGTAGCCATATAGGGTGGTATCAGCTCCATTCCTGCTTTAAACCCACCTATATGGCAGTTTAAATTATGTCACAAGACTCAGCTCCTCCTCCGACTGAAAGCTCTTTTTATAGTGAGAGAAACATGCCATGCCATTTTGAATGTTTTAGGGCCCATTTATTTACCCTTAATTTAAAGACTCAACCTACTTAGGGTTCCTTTTTTATATAGTTAATATTATATTTCAGAGGCCTACTGAAAAAACATGGAGGGATGCCGCAGCCAAATATCATGGCATTTTGCAATACCCAAATTGTATTGGTGCTGTGGATGGAAAGCACGTTTTGATTCAGCAACCCAAAAATACAGGATCCATGTTTTATAATTATATAGTAAGATCACTTTTAATTAAAATAGGTGTTAACTAAAATTTCAATACTTTTAGGGAACAAACTCTATCAACTTAATGGCAGTAGTTGATGCAGACTATAAATTTATTACTGTTGATATTGGCGTCTACGGTTGAAGTTCAGATGGCGGGGTGCTTCAAGCTTCTACTATTGGAAAATATAAGAAAACAATCAATAAATTATAGCAGAATCCGCTTTTCTACCCGGAACAACAATAGCAGCACCCTACGTCATGGTTGGCGATGAAGATTTTCACTTGCGTCCCGATTTTTTAAAACCTTATAGTAGGGAAGCCCTGGATAATCAAAAAAGGGTATTTAACTATCGACTCAGTCGAGCAAGGCAACTTTCTAAAACATCCTAGGTTAAATATCTGGATAGATGTGTATAAGTAAAACAATTTTGCTCAAAGGAGATGTTGCGAAAATGGGTTCGGCATTTTGGGAGCCAGGTGGCGAATTTTTAGAGGGCAGATGATACTCACACCGAACAATGATGATCTAGTTACCAAAGATGCGGTTGTGCTTCATAATTATCTTATGACGGAAGAATCAGCAGTAGATGGACCAAAAAGTCTCTGCCCTCCTGGTTACGCTGAAAACGAATAATGGAAAGATAATGTAGCTTGTGCGTTTGCTAACGTACGACCAATTCGAGCTAGGAACTTTTTGAAAGAGGAGGCTGCAGTTTGCGATTAGTATGCCGAATATTTCTTTTCAGAAAATGGGCAGGTTGTTTGGCAATGGAACATACCAGGTGTAACGAAACCACATTTACTTAAAAACTGCATTAAAGCGTGTAAAAATATCATTTCGTTGAGATCTCGTGAATATATTAATATACTATAAATCAAATGTAGTATTTAAAACACAACTTGTTATTGTTTTTAATCGCTATCAGAATCTGAAATAAATGAAAAGGCTGTTTGAACCAGTTTCAGTTCAAATTCGTTTCGCTTTTCTGGTTTAGCCCTCGTAGAAATGTCAGCAATATACTTTCCAAATCTATCAAACGCGTCATCTTCTACTGTTTTAGACAAACTTTCAGCCACTATCAATAAAACTCTAAAAATGGTTCAAAAACAGCCATTTAATGTGTCATCAAATTTAAGTGGATATCAACGTGAATTGAAAACAATTCTAGGTTTTTGACACAAAACATGTAATTTGGTTTCCCAGACATTCTTTACTTGTCAATTTCGGCAATTCGCTCATCAATGCCATCATCTTCAGTGCGACGTTATTTTTCTTACGTTTCCCATGTACTTATGGTCGTAAATGACAGGCAGGCAAAGTATGTTTTTTCGAAGTACCCGAATTTTGTGGTGTCGATGAACAATTTCCTAAATCGCTTTGAGATGTTACCTCAACCACTACCTCTTCTTCAGTTTCAGCATTCATCTTTTCGGGTATTCCCCAGCAGCAAGTTCTGAAAGAATCTGAAACAAACTATTACTTGGTCTATGAAGTTCAGATTCTTCTAGTCGCTTCTGTGTCTTTTTTTAGCTATATCCTTTTCTGTTTCAATTTCTTGTATTTCTTCTACTTTGCCAGAAATACTGCACAGAAGTGCCACATGTCAAACTCTTCTCTTAATCGTAAGGATACTTGAGCACTTCGGATAGGGACCTTTTGACGGCGGAAGGAACACCGAAAATTGTCAAATGTAGTTCCACTAGTCCATGACAGGAAGCCTTATTCTCGGCAAACGTGCTTATACGTAGCTTTCAGAATAAAAGAATTCATACCATTTATACAAGTAGGCCAGACTACTTGGTGAATAAAGTGCAGAATACCTTGCCCGCCAAGTAGCCCGGCCACCCTGCATAAATGGTATGAACCCTTCTAGTCTGAAAAGTAGTTATTGGTTTGCTTTACATACTCTCGTTTGGAAACTATGTCCTTCAAGAACAACGTTTGGTTGAAGTAGGGCCACTTCACTTTTTCGAAATAATTAGTACGATCGTATCCAGACCCAGATTTCTTAACATTAACTAATATTAAATAGTTGCGGAACTGATCGCGCAAATATTTCCACTCTTTTTGGCAGCAGACTCTATTTAAAGATAATGCCATCATTGTCAAACGATATGGTTAAATAAAGAACTTGTAAATTTTTAAACTTGAAAATGTCAGCAAGTACCAAGTTGGGAGATAGAAAACACCTAGCTTTGTATTTTCTGACATTTTCAAGTGAATTTTTACTGTTTAAAATATCGGTTTACTTACTGGAGTAGCCAGTCACTTGAGAAAAATGGTCCAAAGCTGCATCTACAGCCAAATTGTCTTTATGTTCTGTTAAACATTTGTTCCAAATAATTTCGCAGGTTTGAACTACGCTCCACATAATTTCGCAGTTTTGAACTACGCTAAATATTTTTTCTCTTCCCTCAAATATTTTTCGCTTTTTTTCATCGTTTTCTTGTTTCATTAATTCTTACACAGAAACCCTTTTTAAGATAAAGAGAAGCGATATTCACCGTTTTAAAATACTCACGAAAATAATTTCAAAACCGTGACCTCAGCATATTATGCTTGGTTCTTGGCATCACGTGGTACGGCACTGAAGCTGAAAAATGAACCTCGGTTCAATCTTGGCGGAAACTTAAAATCAGCCAGCTTTAAGCGTCTGCTTTGCGTTTCAACATTAAAAAAAACAGTTTTTGCCTTTTTGCGAAAGTGTCCGGTGAAACTAATTTTTTCATTCAGCTTTCAGATTTGACTTTCAGCTTCAGCTGTCAGCACCTTTGCGAATGCACCTTAACATGTACGTGTAACTACCTAAGTTCTGCAGTGAACTGGTCAGTTTGTTTTAAATTGGCTACACGTACGCGTAAGTAGGAGATCATTGCTGAAATTTTTACTATTTAAGCGATGATGGAATTAAAAATTTGGTAAATTATCGTAGTGGTCGTTCCCAGGTAGAATATTGTATTTTTTCTTTTATAACGAAAGAGAGTTAATCGGCCTCATACTGACATCGTAACAATAATGTTAAATGTGACGTCACGCATCGAAGAACCCCTTTGTCATGGTCTGTCACAAATTTAGAAACCCCTTCACCATGAGTCTGACGTAGTTTATGAAGTCAACATTTATTTTGACGCGTAATTTTTTAAATCCTTTTGTCTGAAGAAACAGTAGGGTTTAATGATTTCCCTTCTCAAGGCTAGTGGTCTAGCGCAAGGGCCCAAATATTTTACATTAAGAGGCCCCAAACGGCGTTTATAGGTCCCCCAAAATGAAACGAAAAGTAGGCTATAGCCTGTGTCGCCAGCCCCTGGCGCCGCCACTGTCCAAGATCCTCAAACGTAATTTTATAGTCTAGGTGTGGTGGACAGTAGCAACAGAAAATATGTACTGGTTTCGAATATTTTTTCATACAGGGAAAACCAAAAAAATTCAAGCGAAGAAGTTTCCGGTTGTTCATAAGAGATAGGTTTCTCACATATTCTAAGGTGTTCTTTAAAATGAATGGCGATGCCACCACCACGTTTGCCCGGTATATTTTTTCGAATCAATGTATAACCATTAAAAAAGTATATCTGGCATAAGGGGATTCAGCCATGTTTCTAAAATCGTTACTAATAAATGTTATTGCTAAATAGAATATTAGCAATGTCAGTAGTGTGGACTTTTAAGCTCCTTACGTCGACATGCGTGATATAAAGGCATTTAATACGTCCATCAAGGTTGCTGTTACTATCACAAGATATTTCAAAGGGGCTCAGTATCGAAGTATGTCAAAGTCAATTGTTTCCATTTGGTCTTTCCCTATATCGACGAACTCGTATAGGGTTTGGCAGTTTTTTAGATCAAGTGTATTTTCATGGGGGCTTTCACTTTCAACGATAAAACTTTGAGTCAAGCTTGAATGCTATTATAAAGGTGTTATAGTAAATGGAACCGTTATGCCAATATCACAGAGGTGTTTTTTAATTTCTTCCACATTGACGGTTTTATCACAGTTAGATATAAAATATTTCATTTTTGATTGGTTGAAGGACCAGTCCTCCTTCGGTTGTATTTGTTCCCCAAATTTTGGGATTAGCCATTGTGCTACCTAGCTTGTCGCATGATACACCTTAGGGCCAGTTTTTAGGTTGAAGGACTAAGTCAGGAGTAGATGATGTTCGGAAAATGATGCTTTGATTAGTTTTAGAATCTAGCTTCTTTAGTAAGAAAATCGTTAAGGTTTTTTGCACAGTTCCCTTCAAAAAAGTCATTAGGGATAGGATGCGTCTTAATTTTGCAGTTGCACAGTTTGTCTTCAGGCATTGTGCCTCTATATCCCATTTTATTTGTAGGTTTTTTATGTACTTGGTTAATATGAGGAATAACGGTTCGCGACCAGAAGTTTCCTGCTTCAGGAATATTAAGTTGAAAATGTTTCTTAGATTCGTTTATTCTATTTAGTGATAAGCCATTAGCACCATCTTTGCTGTTAGTCACCTTTCTAAAGGGTGGTATCTTTGTAATTTTTGAGACGCTTGGTGGATCGATCGATAACACTTGGCGGTAATATTTTTCGAAGGGTTGTAGAGCTGTTTCCGTGTTATTTACTAAAACGGTATCGGCTATGTTTTCCAGATCTGGATGGTGATGGTCTAAATTCTTTTCAAGAATTGTAAAGCTATCTGAAGTAGCTCATTGTTCAATCTCCAATTTCCTTTAAATTCGTCCAGGATGTTATGTTTCATTTTCTCTGGGTTTTCTTCTAAGATATTATACATGGTAGTATAACTGTCGCTCAGAGCAGATAGTTGGTTTGATACTTCTTTTGAAGTGGGGGCTAGTTTAAATTATTTTAGAATAAGCAATGCCGTCCTTCGTTTCTTTGCGAAGAGTATGTAATTTCTCAGAAATGGAGGTGACTCCGTTCTATAAGTCTTTAACTTTCTGTACTAAGCCTTTGATTTGTTCAGATTATCTCTACAAGTTTCACAGAAAGAATCTCTCCACTTCTGAGGCCTTAATTTCAACACAAGAGTAGTGAAAATACTGTAAACAGTGACCGCACGTTACCATGGGCGTCCGACTGTATTTTTCATCTCTACGATTAAAATTGCAACCAGTAGTTAGGCAGAATTTATGTCTCGTGCATATGAATCCGGAACTCGGATTACCGGATTATTGACGTTTGGCTAAAAGTGAGCCGCTTTTTAGGGTAGAAATGACGTAAAAAACAACATTGGAGAAAAAGGTAACAATAAACAAGCTTATAAGCAATAATTTGGAAAAACACCAATATTTTGAGGTAAAAACATACAAAATTTAGTAACATTTTGGAAAAGGGGAAATTTATTCAGTTAATAAACCTTGATAATAACAAAAACAGGAGCACATTTAGCCGGTCATGATTTTTCTCTGTTTAATAAACTGTAATCGTCCATATCGAAATGCACACTTTGTAAACGTAAATTTACGCATAAAATTCGTTAAATAAAAATTAAGATTAAATACGATCTATCGTTAAGTTTAAAGGTAAAATAAAAATATAAATATAATATAATGTCGTCAACTAGACAGAGGCTTAGGCCTTTGTCATACCATTTGCAGCAGTAAAACTAGGGAACCGCGGGTTAAAGCTTAGTTGAGCAATAAAACAGAGCGACTTCTCTCGTTGAAGGCAATAGAAACTTTCGTATTGGTGAAAAATACTAAGAAATATTTTCTAATAATTGATGTTATATGATCGTGTCTTCAGATATGAAACTTTGAATATCTGCACTTCAAGCAATTAATTTTCTACACTTATCATTTACTTTTTCCGCCTTTGTCTACAAAGACAGTTTTTATTAAATAAAATTAATGTTTCGGTTGTGACCCTCAATGAGGGACGAGACGATTGGATTTTCATATCAAAGGAAAACAACAAGGGAAGCTACAATTGGATCCATTTGAACCTCAAATCTCTAGAATTGGGAAGATTATTTAACAGAAATCAAAGTTTCAGTTTTTTATTTCTAATTTACTCTACATATTTGTGAATATTATGCATTAAGCGAATAATTAGCCAACATATTAACCACATATACCATAATTAATAAAAATCATAGGATCCATCAAATGCAAATAGATAATAACAGACAGTAAGGAGGGCCCAAACGACGTCTGATTCACGTTGTTTGCGAGATAACGATAACACTATTTATTGCTGTCCACGTGGTATGCGAAGCAAAAACACGTAGACAGGTAAGCTGACAAACATTCACACGGTTTGCAATACGAACTCTATAAGCAACAAGAGCCAAAAATGTTAAAACCTGGAATGGAGATAAGAAAAAGACGACGTCACAAATTTGGGCGCTGACTGGTCAACCAAACAATCTTAAAACAAATTGAGACTGATTTTTAGACATTGTACTGAAAACTACGGAAATATTTCCAACGCATTTGCTTTTTTCAGTAGTTTCTTGATACCTTTGCTATTAGGTACGTGTTTATAATTTCAAATTACATGTGAGAACTTACAAATTTTACAATTCTGTTGTGTTCACTAATTATACAGGATGTTCCCAAAAAAAGGATGTTAGGGTTCTGTGGACAATTTGTTAGTCAAAAATGTCCTATGGCATTTTACCCTCAGGGCCAGCTTAAACCAGTTATGATTGAAATGTTTTACTGATAACGCCTTATTTAAATTAGCAGTTTCTTATTTTTAAGGGGTCCACCGTTAATCACTAGAATCATACCTTGAAAACGGTGTAACTTAGGAAAATATTTTTAGAACATTTTTATTCAAATCGCCCATTGAACCCACTGACTTAGGCATTATACCACCCGCTGTATATCATATAGTGCGATTTTTCCCTACATTGGACCACAATTTATATATTGTTTTCTTGGACTCTTTTCAATCTTACGGAATATGCACATGAATTTTATATAGGCCTACATAATTTTTTTTTCATATTACTGATGAAACTGACGTCAAAAACAAACCAAGATAACCCTGTTCCAAGCAAAAAGACGCAAAAGGGGAGTTTCAAGTTGCCAATTGCAAGTTTGCTAACAGGCTGGGATTTCAATTCGATCTTCATTTTCTGAATGCACTTGACGCCTTCTTTGACGATATCGTTTCTTTCCCGAAAATCCATTATACCGGCTTCATAATAGTTTCTCAAGCTGTAAAACAAAATAACGTGATTATTAACTGAAACGAATCTTTCGTTGCTTCTGACATCGTGTCAGCACATTTTCCCTGAATCCAAAAGTTGCTTAGATCATCGAAAAAATACCTACTACAGGTAATAATAATAATAATAATAAAAGCTTTATTCTTAGGATATTCTTATCAGCTGCACAGCTGGTTTACATAAGAGTCCTGTAGTTAAATTAAATTAAAAATGAAATAGTTTAGTTTAGATGTTGTTTTACATTTCCATCGGTTAAGATTAAATAAATTATAATCAGTAGTTTAAAGTGGTTTATACATATAAATATTATTTTCATGTCAACTAAGATTAAGTTATGTCATAAGGATTTATACATCATTTGGCAAATATAATTTCTTAAGGTCATTTTTAAATGTTTTAAATGAGTTTTGATTTCTCAATGACGGATCTAGTTCATTCCATAGTCTCACACCTTTTATTCTTAGACTATTGTCACTATATTTATTTAACCATTTTTGTACGTTAAGGTTTACTAGATTAGAATGGTTTTTATTTAGGACGGAGGCAAATATTTCTATTATGTAATTTGGGCATATATTATGGTAAATTTTGTACATGACTAGAAGCGTATGATATTCAGCTCTCTGTTTTAAAGTTAACCAGGTCAAGTCATTTCTTGCATCTGTGGCTGAGGATCTATTCGGCCTACGTAGAATGGATCTGGCACAGTTATTTTGCAAGATTTGTAGTTTCTTTAAGTGAGACAGCGAGGCATTATTATAGAAAATATCGGCGTAGTCGAATACCGGTTGCACTAGTGCATTGTACAATAGACACAGTGTTTTAACATTAAGATTATTTATAAACTGTTTATATAACCATATTTTCCGCTTTGCTTTGTTAAATGTGTAATCAATATGTGGGATCCAGGTAAAAGATTCGTCCAGATGCATTCCCAAGTATTTGAATACTGTGACTCTTGATATCCCTACCCCCTTTAACTCAGATACGGGTTTTGCTTCAAGTTTTTTGGATTTGTCCGGCGAGAAGATCATAAACGCGGATTTTTTAGTATTGACTGACAGACCCTTAGATCGTAGGGTGTCTATTAGGGAGATAGTATCAGCCGACAGATTGTCCAGTAGTGTAATGAGGTCCTCATTTGCAACGATTAAGGCATCGTCGTCTGCATACTCGAGTAATTCAGAATAGCGCAACGATTTATAGTTATCACATGTGTATATATTAAAAAGAAGAGGACCAAGTACACTTCCCTGTGGTACCCCAGAGTTTAAAACAAGGGGTTTAGAGTACTTTCCATCGATGTAGACCTTTTGAGTGCGATTCTTGAGGTAGCTGCTGTACCATTGGACCGCCATGTCACCAATCCCCGATCTTTGGAGGTTGTATAGTAGGATGTCATGATTCACGCTATCAAATGCTTTTGACATGTCGAGGAAGGCGACTGCTACAAACTTGCCATTTTCTAGTTTGGATATTATGCGCTCGTGAAGATTCATTATGCATGTTTGGGTCGAGTGGCCTGGTAAGAATCCTGATTGCATATGATAAAATAATTTATTGCCAAGACCGAACTCTAGTAACTGGTCATGTACACATCTCTCCTGTGGTTTTGATAGCGCTTGTAATACCGAGATTCCTCTGTAGTTCCCTGGATCGCTACGGTCACCGCTATTAAAAATAGGTACGACCTTGGCCTCCTTCCATCTGGTGGGAAAATCTCCAGTTTCAAATGATAGATTGATAATCCGTGCGACAACAGGTGCAATAACTATCGCCATGCCCTTTATTAATGACGTGGAGATGCCATCAGTTCCTGCCGCCAAGCTGTTGGGTAGTTTCCGCAGATATGCAAATACAGTTTGAGCATTAACTTCCTTGAAATCGAGTTTTTTATATTTATATGTGATGCTATCTGGTTCGTGGTGTGACCCGTGTAATGTGTGTGATTGTTTATTGATAAAATAGTCATTGAAGAGGTTGGCAACCTCTTCTGGTTCAGTAATTAGGTCATTGTTAGTCTTTAATATGGGGTTCGTGTTGTCCTTGGATTTTACGAATGGTTTTATAGCTTTCCAAATATCTGAAGGGTGTTTTGTACTTTTCCTGAAGTATTCATTTTTCGCTATATTAACGAGGCTTGTAACTTTATTGCGTAGAAATCGATAATTGTTTAGAAGCCCAGGATTTCTTTTAATTTTCTTTTTTAGGACGTCGCGTAAATGCATGGCCCGCTTGATATCGTTGGAGAGCCAAGGTCTAGTTTTAATTTCTTTCCGCTTCATAACCATTGGAGCGTATCGGTCCAAGTGTGATCTTATTAATGACTCTAGTTTTTCTACTCCTTCATCAACATGACTAAACGTTAGGCTATCCATTAAGTTAATAAGGGATTTGGTGAAGTCAGCATAGTTCATGTTTCTATAGTCTCTGTTCCCTTTTATTATTTTTAGGATCTTGGGGCAATGTCTCTTCCTAATACAGTATATTAGGTCGTGATCCGAAGCACCACAGGTTATTACGCCACTCTCTGTTATTCTGGTTGGGTGAGATGTATAAATAAGGTCAAGAAGGGAGGTTGAAGTCAATGTTATCCTTGTCGGCGTGTCAATGAGTTGTTTAAAGGAGTAGAGGCATTGTTTCAGAATTTTTGTTTTGGAACAATTCGGGCTTTTAATTAGATCACAATTAAAGTCTCCAAGTAGTATTACTTCATGGTTCGGGTTTTGATGTACATGAGAAAGGAGTGATTTTATCTCGGTTGCGAAGGAATCTGCGGGTATATGGGTAGGAGGGTGGTAGCAGATACCGATTTGCAAGGGGTGGGTGTTTGTCTGGTATAGTGTGCACCAGATATATTCGATGATAGTATTAGAATCTAGATTATGAGCAGTGTTCTGAACTAATGTAAGATGAGAACGGTAATATAGACAAACACCACCACCTCGCTTGTTTAACCTATCCAGTCGAAAAAAGTTGAAGTTGTCAATGTTTATGATCACGTCAGGAATAGATTCGCTTAACCAAGTTTCGGTTATTCCTAGGATATCAAATTTATATTTAGAAATTATATTTTTTATGTCTTCAATATGTGGAACAAGGCTGCGAATATTAATGTGACCAATCTTGAGACCCTTGTGTGCCATTTGTGGTCATTTATTTAGACTTGTTAGGTCCTGTGTTTCCTTATTTATGCGGGTTTTCCTCGGTTCTCTGTATCTGCTGACTTTGATAGGGCTGGGCCAGTTTTCCAGGTTCTTAATTACACTATCGTAGACGTGATTACATTCCAATATGAAGGACTTATGCCAGTTATTACTGTGTCTTTGTTCTGAAATTTCTATCTGTGGGATTCCTAGTTCAAGAAGATGGGCACTTATATCTTCATTTTGCACGTCCTTGTCACAATTAGACAAATAATATTTAAATGTAGGTGAATATGTAATTTCACTTGCTTCTTCTGCATCGTCCGTGCCAATCACTTTGTTTGATTCATGATGAATTGTTGACAGGCATATGCAGGTAACACTTTTTGGCCAGTTTTCTGGGTCGAGGAAAATTTGTTTGGGCGCATCAGATCGTGCTATAAAGCATTTGTAACGGGCCGTGGGACTCGTTGATTTCGCTGTAGCTCTATTGTCATCCCTTTCTTCGAGGCATAGGCTTGGATTTGGTTCGCAGTGGTAGTGAAGGAACAATTCCCAATAAAGAAATCATTTGTTTTTGTTTTAGGCTTAATTTTACAGTTAGCTGCTTTTTCTTTTGGCATTATGCCCGTGTTGCCTTTATTTTTGGCCAAATTGTTGACTCTTTTGTTAGGAGCTGTGGCTGGGGGCCTCGGTGGTCGAGAAAGTCGGCTCAGTAGAGTAGTAGGGGCAGCTGAATTGAATGGTACGTGTTGTAGTAATGGGAGGACCTGTTGCTGAATCGCTCTCCGGGGTAGTTCTGTATGCTTAGTTTGTTGTTGCTTGTGACCTATTGCTTCCTCCAGGTATGTTGGGGTATTAGATAAAGCAGTAGTCTCTATTTTTCGTTCTAGTGCCGCGATACTTTCGCTGGTGACCGTCTGACTGATACTTAATTTTGCATTAAGTTCCTGATTAAAATGTTTCTTTATTTTCTCAAGTTCCTCAGTGTGTGTTTTCGCTTGACTAGTTAGTTGAAGTTTTAAGGCAGATAGTTGCTTCTTAATTTGTATGATTTCTTGTTTATCTTTCGAATGATCGCACGCACAGGGTGTCGTTAGTATGTTCCTACATTCCTTACAGCAATAGAAACGTTTAGCTTCGGTAGTTTTAATATTTATGCAGGAGACATGGTAGCTGGTTAGACATATATCACAGGCCACTATCGGGACTCTACTTGATTTTTCAATCTTTCGGTTGTACTTACAGTCTTGCACTAGACAATGTTCTGCTTCGACAACTTCCGAGTCGCTGTCCATATTATTGTAACGTAAGGTTATTAACATTCGTCCACGCAAAAACGGATTAATGTAATGAGAAAGTCGGATTAGAGCTTCAGCCTCTGGTACCATCCTCGCATACTTCATTCAGAAAAAAAGCAACAAAAACCACATACTTAAAGAAACTACTATTCAAAGTAGCAACAATTAAATATATTCTTAACTTTCGAACTTAATTTCAATATTTCAAGATTAATATCGCATTGTTGTCCGCCTTTTTTATCACTGGGGCAATGTCTGAACGAATTATTTAACCAGGACAATAGAAATAAGAATGCTATTTTTTCCACTATATACAAAGTTTGTGGGTGGAGCTAAATTATAAGTATACGAAGTTGCTCAACTAATTATGCGAGGATGGTACCAGGGGCTAAAAATATGATCCGACGTTCTTATTACATTAATCCGTTTTTGGTAATATATACTTGAAGTCATCGAGACATACTAATTTTGTGTTAGTTAAAAACGAACGGAACGGTATACTTAAATAATTTCCATTGGATTTTTGAAGTGATTATCAACTCCTTATGTAGGGGCGGGGACTATATCAAGCTTATCAAACAGAGTTTCACAGTTCATGCCTGAATTTGCATCAGCATTAGCATTGAATATCTGCCGAATCGTTTCACGCTTACACTCACTTGACATTGTCCAATCACTAATTCAGAAAATAATAACGTTACTACTTCAAAATATAGTTTTTGGCACGCTTTTACAATACGGATTGTACATCCCTTTAACTGCGTGGCAGTTACAAGAAAAAATCTCTATGGAGGCTCAGCCGCTCAGTATGGTATTACTTTTGCTGTATAAGGCTTATTTCCCACTGGACAGTAAAAACTGCAAAAGGATCTCTGCTGTAAAAATGTTTCTACTGAACGGGACCGAAACAGGTTTCGGTCGGACAGAGTTTGTGTTCTATTTTGTTACGCAGAGGCTGAGGTAAAATTATTTTGATAACCAATAAAATTCGTTAAGTGATGACACTCTTTTTGACGCCACAATATAGAAGTTTTTTTTATCCGACCTTTCTAGTTATTTTTTTAGTTTTGGACTCGCCAGTCACCATGGCCACATTTGGATGTTGTAAAGTTTGAGTCAGAACTCACCGGGTTTGATCACGAGTTGCGAATGCTGATTTTGCATGTTGTAAACTTCTGAGTTTGCATCTCTTTAACAGCGCCTCACTATGCGTCGCTTTACGATAATCTATGACGTTTCACCGACGCCACTTCATGACAAGGTCTCAGTAACCAGTGACTAAATTATGGAAATATATTATGAACTTATGGTTTTGGGTCGTATTTATGAACCGAACTAAAATATTGCCTACGATGGCCTGCGTAAAAGCAATTTTTTTGGACGCAGCGCTAAGGTTTTCGGTCTTTATTTTTCCTCAAGTGGGAATCAACCTTGTGGTATGTACTTTTCGATGATTTGAGTAACATCACCAAGGAAAATAGTTGCGTGCATAACTCACAAATTGTAGTAGGTTTTCCTTAGCTGCGGATCAATGGCTTTTGATGTTGGACACGCCCATAAGAAACTAAACATGGTTTCATCCGACAAGTGAAAGTAGTGTTCCTTATCAAATGCGGGGCATAACATTCCAACCCAGGAGATAAGCATACTCTGACTCATTATTGTCACAAATTCTCCATGATAGATACGGGGTAAAATTTCGCTCCAATCATTTCCCGAAGTATCAACCAGTACACGCTCCCAGATCCGTCGATGAGTTGGACTTTTGTACTCTATTGTTATAAAAACAAATGAAATTTTTTAGTTACTGGATTCCGACAAATTTATGTAACGCTAGAGAGTATAGCCCACCGTATACCGATGAGATTCTCGGTATACGGTGGTCCTGTGAGGAGGAGGGGGGTCATTTCTTCCCCCTTTTCGTTCTTCTCTCTCTAGGTCGTGCCGTGCCTTAGGGGGAAAATATGGTGGGAAGGAGGGGGGGGGCATAACCATTGTCATACCCCCTGGTGGTGGAGGGTGATCTGGTTGATTATTACTATCTGCCAATTGTGTATCGTGCCTGAGGGGGTGGGGGTTGGGAGGAATTGATAACGTCACGTGTCACGTGATGGTGTGCGGGAATTTTGAATTTATTTTTAGTGTATTGGTATGACGTCACGTAATTTATTGGTGTTGAAGGCATTCAGTGACCATAGTGGTATTATTTAGGCGTATTTTGAGGATATTGTGTACATTTTTTATTATTTTTTATTAAGGTCTCTATGTATGCTTATGTTATACTAAAGAACTAGTTTTAATTGAGGTATGGTTTACGTAGTTTAAGCTACGATGCGGTTCTACAGTCGGGTGTTCTCCTGTTTTATACTGGTTATTGAGTTACAGGGTTAAAACAATAGTACATTTTAATATCATAAAAAAGGAATTACGGCTGTTTTCACACAATTTGTAGGCTTTTTCTATGGTAGATTCTGGTTGGTTTATGCTATATTAGATATTGTAAGATAGTTTTATGCTATTGGATGCTTATTCTATGGTATATCCGGGTAGGTTTATGCTATATTAGATCATGAAGGATAGGTTTATGCTATATTAGATCATGAAGGATAGGTTTATGAGAGGCCTAGTCTATGGTAAATGCCGAAAAAGATAGGTTTATGCTATTGTAGGCTTATTTTATGGTAGATAATGGTAGGTTTATGCTATATTAGGTCGTGAAAGATAGGCTTATGCTAGGTTTATTCTTTGGTAAATGCTGAAAAAGATAGGCTTTTGGTATTTTAGACTTATTCTATGTTAGATCCTGGCAGGCTTATGCTGTATTACATTCTTTGGTAATTGCTGCAAAAATATACTCTAATGCTATCTTATTCTATGGTAGATCCTAGGCGTTTTTAAAATAGCTTCGTACATGCTTTTTATAACTTGATCATTCAAAAGGTTGTAGTGAAATTTCTCGTTCAGTTTCCCTGCCTCAGCCTTTGTTAGAGTGAAGACTCTACCCTCGTTGTATACTATCTCCCCTCCATAACGGTTATTTTTATTTTCAAGTTCAAGTAACGATAATTACCCCTGAGGGTATATTGACTGATGCTTTTTTATCGTCCTTTATTGGCTACCCACCAGGTGGTTAAGGGCCTTAAAAGGGGGCGTGGCTAAACCATTTGTATTATCAATGGATCTGTATTTAGATTGATTTATGACTCACACAAACGTGTTAAGACATTCCATCTGTTTTTTATTTATACGTAACCACGTTCAGACGTTCTATGTTTGATCCTTAAAGATAGTCTTAGGTTATTTTAGGCTTATGCTGTATTAGTTCTTAAAAGATAGGCTTTTGCTAGGTTTATTCTTTGGTAGATGCTGAAAAATATAGTCTTATGCTAGGTTATTCTATGTTACTGGTAAGTTTATGCTATATTAGAGTTTGAAAGATAGGTTTATGCCAATGTAATCTTATTACGACATTCAGTGTCACTTAACTCTAGAGGTATTGTAGGATATTGTGTACATTTAGGGGATAATTTATTGGTAATTCTATAGGCTCAGTAGACCCTTTCTACACCCACCCATCCTGTAATGCTATTCTCTGTATGATTTTAAGGTCTCTATGTATGCTTATGTTATACCAAACAACTAGTTTTAATTGAGATATGGTTTACATTGCAAAATACATTTATAAATTTAGCTACGACGCGGTTCTAGGTGTACTCATGTTTTGTATTGTTATTATTTTGGTGTATCTTTAGGATATTGTGTACATTTAGGGTATGCTTTATTGGTAATTCCATAGGTTCAATAAACCCTTTCTTCACACACCCTTCCCGTAATGTTATTCTGTGTATGATTTTGAGGTCTCCATGTATGCTTATGTTTCTCTTATATTAAAGAACCAGTTTTAATTGAGATATGGTTAACATTGAAAAAGATACAAATTAAGTTACGATGATGTTCTAGGTGTACACCTGTTTTGTATTGGTTATTGAACTACAGGGTTAAAACGATAGCACATTTCAATATCATAAAAGGGGAATTACGGCATTTTTTACTCTAATCGGTAGCCGATAATTAGTTAAAATGAACAAATATTACTAAAAAAACTCAGAACCTAAGAATTACACTAGTTTTGATACGATTTGGTGAATAAATACAATACTAATTGACTAAAATTCAAAGGCTTATGCTATTGTAGATCCTGAAAAATATAGGTTTATGCTCATGTATGCTTATTCTATGATAGATCGTGGTAGGTTTATGCTATACTCGTTCTTGAAAGATAGGTTTATGCTAGGCTATTCTATGTTACTGGTAAGTTTATGTTAGGTTATTCTATGGTAGATCCTGGTAGGTTTATGCTAGGCTTATTCTATGGTAGATCCTGGTAGGTTTATGCTAGGCTTATTCTATAGTAGACCCGGGTAGGTTTATGTTATATTAGGCTTAATCGATGATAGATCCTGGTAGGTTTATGCTATAATAGATCTTGAAAGATAGGTTTATGCTAATGTAAGCTTATTATGTTAGATCCTGTAAAAGATGGGCTTATGCTAGGTTATTCTATGATAGATCCTGAAAGAGAGGTTTATGCTAGTTTATTCTAGTTGTATAGGCGGAAGAATCAAAGTTTGTATTAGGTTTAGAACATTGAACACTACTAAAATACACATTAATATTGATTAAAATAGTAACATTTCCATAATACTATCTTAAAAACCCAATTTCACCATGAAAAAGTTCCTTATTAGAAATTAATACTGAATTTCATACGAACAATACTAAATCACACTTGATTTATATACGATACATACAAAAGTTATAGCAGAATACTACTAAAATGCACATGAATATTGCTTAAAATACTTGCACTTCCATAATACTATCTTAAAAAATCACCAATTTCACCAACCACAAGTGGTTTATTAGAAATTACTACCGGTTTTTTCATACGAATAATACTAAATCACACTTGATTTATATACAATACATGCAAAAGTTATACCAGAAAACTACTAAAATACATATGAATATTCATTAAAATACTGGAATTACTACCTAAAAAACACCAATTTTACCCTTGCACAAGTTACTTATTAGAGACTAATACGGAATTTCATACGAACAATACTAAGTCACACTTGATTTATATACGATACATGCAAAAGTTATAGCTGAATACTGGCTAAAATACACATGACTATTGATTAAAATACTGGCATTTATATAACACAAGCTAAAAAAACAACAATTCTACCATGCACAAGTGGATTATTAGAAATTAATACCGAATTTCATATGAACAATACTAAATCACACTTGATTTATATATGATACATGCAAAAGTTATAGCAGAATACTTCTAAAATGCACATGAATATTGATTAAAATACTGGCATTTACTTAATACTACCTAAAAAACACCAATTTTACCATGCACAAGTTCCTTATTAGAAATTAATACTGAACTTCATACGAATAATACTAAAGTACACACGAATATTGACTAAAATATCGATATTGTTATAATGCAAAGTGAAACATACCCTTTTTTATGAAGCAAAAGATGTTTTGTATTAACTATGATGCTTCTACAATTCTATTTCATCTCGAAAATCACTGCCGTACCTGATTTAAATCTATGGTGAATCATCTGTCCATTCGTCATATGTTTTCTATTTAGCACACATTTTAAGGGACATTTTTACCAAAACAAGAATTACATATTACGTAAGGTGCATCGGAGGAAACACGTGATTTCTTACTAATCTTGTCAACAACCTTTTTCTCCAGAGTTCGGAAGTGAAATGACTCTCTGTAGTTTACAAAAGTCCCTTTTTGCCACCCAACAGGTGTGTGTTATATGACATTAAGGGGGTGGAGGGGGTCGAACTGGGTTCATATCCCCATCTGTTTTTTAGTTATACGTAAACATGTCCAGGCGTGTCTTAATGGGCTTTTTTGGCGGGGGGGGGTCGAATCATTTGTATTGTTATGAATGGAATTTGTATTTAGAGTGATTTATTGCTCACACAAATGTGTTATGTCCTTGAGGGGGGGCGGTGACTCATCCTACCGGGGGGGGGCAAACATGTAATTGATTCCAGGTGGTTGGCCCGAGGGCATTATCCTGACAAGTCTCAACAAGTTATGTTTTTGTAGCGTTAGCAGAAATTAATAAGTATTATTAGACCGAAGCATTAGCCTAATACGTACTATATTTATCAAAATTATCGGCCGTGTAGTCAAAAATGTGTGGCAAAACGTAAAACAGTAATGTATTCACAACGCATTTCGTGTTAGAAGTAAAAATCAATCGAAACGTTTTTGATCAACTACGATACATTTTATCGAAACGAAAACGCTAATTTACAATGCCTAAAATCCCATAGGAATACATGGGAAAATGAATAAACCACCGAAACGAAATCAGTCCTCTAGATTACATTTTACCGAAACGAAAAGGGTCATTTGAAAAACATTTCAAATTGTTAAAAACGTTGAGTTAAATTTTAGCAAAATTTATCAAAATTACTCTATGCTTCACCAAAAACACTTTTAATTTCAGCAAAATTTCACACCGATTAAGAATTTGGGATACATACCTTAACGGTGCATACTCCACAAACTATAAACCTACACAACCAATCAAATTTTGACAGGTTGAGAAAAAAGAGGAGAGTACGTAAAACCCAGTCCACGCCCTAACAGTGGCCGGGCATCTTGTTTCCCATGCATATTTATGGAATTACAGAAGATGTAAATTATTATTTTCGCTTTGGTCGGTGGCAAAGTAATTGATTCAAAAAAATGTTGCTAATGATATACAAATGGTGTACGGAACTAGGCATTATCTTCTAGAAGTTTCGAATTGAAAAAGGGGGTGGGGTGGCAAGAGCTGAAGAGCTCACTATCCACCAAACATCAAAGGTAAACCTAATTTAAGAGTGGAACCTTGCGTTGACAAAGCATCCATGTACAGCCAAGGACGCTAAAATATGCCGCACAGAAATCCACCACCAATTCAAATTTCCCGCCAACATCATCACGCGACGTCATCAATTCCTCCCCCTCCATCATAGACCAAATTAGAAAAGGAATGGGTTGGGGGGATGGAGGGGGAGGAATTGATGACGTCGCGTGATGATGTTGGCGGGAAATTTGAATTGGTGGTGGATTTCTGTGCGGCATATTTTAGCGTCCTTGGCTGTACATGGATGCTTTGTCAACGCAAGGTTCCACTCTTAAATTAGGTTTACCTTTGATGTTTGGTGGATAGTGAGCTCTTCAGCTCTTGCCACCCCACCCCCTTTTTCAATTCGAAACTTCTAGAAGATAATGCCTAGTTCCGTACACCATTTGTATATCATTAGCAACATTTTTTTGAATCAATTACTTTGCCACCGACCAAAGCGAAAATAATAATTTACATCTTCTGTAATTCCATAAATATGCATGGGAAACAAGATGCCCGGCCTTTGTTAGGGCGTGGACTGGGTTTTACGTACTCTCCTCTTTTTTCTCAACCTGTCAAAATTTGATTGGTTGTGTAGGTTTATAGTTTGTGGAGTATGCACCGTTAAGGTATGTATCCCAAATTCTTAATCGGTGTGAAATTTTGCTGAAATTAAAAGTGTTTTTGGTGAAGCATAGAGTAATTTTGATAAATTTTGCTAAAATTTAACTCAACGTTTTTAACAATTTGAAATGTTTTTCAAATGACCCTTTTCGTTTCGGTAAAATGTAATCTAGAGGACTGATTTCGTTTCGGTGGTTTATTCATTTTCCCATGTATTCCTATGGGATTTTAGGCATTGTAAATTAGCGTTTTCGTTTCGATAAAATGTATCGTAGTTGATCAAAAACGTTTCGATTGATTTTTACTTCTAACACGAAATGCGTTGTGAATACATTACTGTTTTACGTTTTGCCACACATTTTTGACTACACGGCCGATAATTTTGATAAATATAGTACGTATTAGGCTAATGCTTCGGTCTAATAATACTTATTAATTTCTGCTAACGCTACAAAAACATAACTTGTTGAGACTTGTCAGGATAATGCCCTCGGGCCAACCACCTGGAATCAATTACATGTTTGCCCCCCCCGGTAGGATGAGTCACCGCCCCCCCTCAAGGACATAACACATTTGTGTGAGCAATAAATCACTCTAAATACAAATTCCATTCATAACAATACAAATGATTCGACCCCCCCCCCCGCCAAAAAAGCCCATTAAGACACGCCTGGACATGTTTACGTATAACTAAAAAACAGATGGGGATATGAACCCAGTTCGACCCCCTCCACCCCCTTAATGTCATATAACACACACCTGTTGGGTGGCAAAAAGGGACTTTTGTAAACTACAGAGAGTCATTTCACTTCCGAACTCTGGAGAAAAAGGTTGTTGACAAGATTAGTAAGAAATCACGTGTTTCCTCCGATGCACCTTACGTAATATGTAATTCTTGTTTTGGTAAAAATGTCCCTTAAAATGTGTGCTAAATAGAAAACATATGACGAATGGACAGATGATTCACCATAGATTTAAATCAGGTACGGCAGTGATTTTCGAGATGAAATAGAATTGTAGAAGCATCATAGTTAATACAAAACATCTTTTGCTTCATAAAAAAGGGTATGTTTCACTTTGCATTATAACAATATCGATATTTTAGTCAATATTCGTGTGTACTTTAGTATTATTCGTATGAAGTTCAGTATTAATTTCTAATAAGGAACTTGTGCATGGTAAAATTGGTGTTTTTTAGGTAGTATTAAGTAAATGCCAGTATTTTAATCAATATTCATGTGCATTTTAGAAGTATTCTGCTATAACTTTTGCATGTATCATATATAAATCAAGTGTGATTTAGTATTGTTCATATGAAATTCGGTATTAATTTCTAATAATCCACTTGTGCATGGTAGAATTGTTGTTTTTTTAGCTTGTGTTATATAAATGCCAGTATTTTAATCAATAGTCATGTGTATTTTAGCCAGTATTCAGCTATAACTTTTGCATGTATCGTATATAAATCAAGTGTGACTTAGTATTGTTCGTATGAAATTCCGTATTAGTCTCTAATAAGTAACTTGTGCAAGGGTAAAATTGGTGTTTTTTAGGTAGTAATTCCAGTATTTTAATGAATATTCATATGTATTTTAGTAGTTTTCTGGTATAACTTTTGCATGTATTGTATATAAATCAAGTGTGATTTAGTATTATTCGTATGAAAAAACCGGTAGTAATTTCTAATAAACCACTTGTGGTTGGTGAAATTGGTGATTTTTTAAGATAGTATTATGGAAGTGCAAGTATTTTAAGCAATATTCATGTGCATTTTAGTAGTATTCTGCTATAACTTTTGTATGTATCGTATATAAATCAAGTGTGATTTAGTATTGTTCGTATGAAATTCAGTATTAATTTCTAATAAGGAACTTTTTCATGGTGAAATTGGGTTTTTAAGATAGTATTATGGAAATGTTACTATTTTAATCAATATTAATGTGTATTTTAGTAGTGTTCAATGTTCTAAACCTAATACAAACTTTGATTCTTCCGCCTATACAACTAGAATAAACTAGCATAAACCTCTCTTTCAGGATCTATCATAGAATAACCTAGCATAAGCCCATCTTTTACAGGATCTAACATAATAAGCTTACATTAGCATAAACCTATCTTTCAAGATCTATTATAGCATAAACCTACCAGGATCTATCATCGATTAAGCCTAATATAACATAAACCTACCCGGGTCTACTATAGAATAAGCCTAGCATAAACCTACCAGGATCTACCATAGAATAAGCCTAGCATAAACCTACCAGGATCTACCATAGAATAACCTAACATAAACTTACCAGTAACATAGAATAGCCTAGCATAAACCTATCTTTCAAGAACGAGTATAGCATAAACCTACCACGATCTATCATAGAATAAGCATACATGAGCATAAACCTATATTTTTCAGGATCTACAATAGCATAAGCCTTTGAATTTTAGTCAATTAGTATTGTATTTATTCACCAAATCGTATCAAAACTAGTGTAATTCTTAGGTTCTGAGTTTTTTTAGTAATATTTGTTCATTTTAACTAATTATCGGCTACCGATTAGAGTAAAAAATGCCGTAATTCCCCTTTTATGATATTGAAATGTGCTATCGTTTTAACCCTGTAGTTCAATAACCAATACAAAACAGGTGTACACCTAGAACATCATCGTAACTTAATTTGTATCTTTTTCAATGTAAACCATATCTCAATTAAAACTGGTTCTTTAATATAAGAGAAACATAAGCATACATGGAGACCTCAAAATCATACACAGAATAACATTACGGGAAGGGTGTGTGAAGAAAGGGTTTATTGAACCTATGGAATTACCAATAAAGCATACCCTAAATGTACACAATATCCTAAAGATACACCAAAATAATAACAATACAAAACATGAGTACACCTAGAACCGCGTCGTAGCTAAATTTATAAATGTATTTTGCAATGTAAACCATATCTCAATTAAAACTAGTTGTTTGGTATAACATAAGCATACATAGAGACCTTAAAATCATACAGAGAATAGCATTACAGGATGGGTGGGTGTAGAAAGGGTCTACTGAGCCTATAGAATTACCAATAAATTATCCCCTAAATGTACACAATATCCTACAATACCTCTAGAGTTAAGTGACACTGAATGTCGTAATAAGATTACATTGGCATAAACCTATCTTTCAAACTCTAATATAGCATAAACTTACCAGTAACATAGAATAACCTAGCATAAGACTATATTTTTCAGCATCTACCAAAGAATAAACCTAGCAAAAGCCTATCTTTTAAGAACTAATACAGCATAAGCCTAAAATAACCTAAGACTATCTTTAAGGATCAAACATAGAACGTCTGAACGTGGTTACGTATAAATAAAAAACAGATGGAATGTCTTAACACGTTTGTGTGAGTCATAAATCAATCTAAATACAGATCCATTGATAATACAAATGGTTTAGCCACGCCCCCTTTTAAGGCCCTTAACCACCTGGTGGGTAGCCAATAAAGGACGATAAAAAAGCATCAGTCAATATACCCTCAGGGGTAATTATCGTTACTTGAACTTGAAAATAAAAATAACCGTTATGGAGGGGAGATAGTATACAACGAGGGTAGAGTCTTCACTCTAACAAAGGCTGAGGCAGGGAAACTGAACGAGAAATTTCACTACAACCTTTTGAATGATCAAGTTATAAAAAGCATGTACGAAGCTATTTTAAAAACGCCTAGGATCTACCATAGAATAAGATAGCATTAGAGTATATTTTTGCAGCAATTACCAAAGAATGTAATACAGCATAAGCCTGCCAGGATCTAACATAGAATAAGTCTAAAATACCAAAAGCCTATCTTTTTCAGCATTTACCAAAGAATAAACCTAGCATAAGCCTATCTTTCACGACCTAATATAGCATAAACCTACCATTATCTACCATAAAATAAGCCTACAATAGCATAAACCTATCTTTTTCGGCATTTACCATAGACTAGGCCTCTCATAAACCTATCCTTCATGATCTAATATAGCATAAACCTATCCTTCATGATCTAATATAGCATAAACCTACCCGGATATACCATAGAATAAGCATCCAATAGCATAAAACTATCTTACAATATCTAATATAGCATAAACCAACCAGAATCTACCATAGAAAAAGCCTACAAATTGTGTGAAAA
The DNA here is from genome assembly GCF_054372755.1 of Phalangium opilio. Classification (NCBI taxonomy): domain Eukaryota; kingdom Metazoa; phylum Arthropoda; class Arachnida; order Opiliones; family Phalangiidae; genus Phalangium; species Phalangium opilio. The sequence continues at coordinate 1,477,494 of NW_028324186.1, read as the reverse complement.
CAGCCGTAATTCCTTTTTTATGATATTAAAATGTACTATTGTTTTAACCCTGTAACTCAATAACCAGTATAAAACAGGAGAACACCCGACTGTAGAACCGCATCGTAGCTTAAACTACGTAAACCATACCTCAATTAAAACTAGTTCTTTAGTATAACATAAGCATACATAGAGACCTTAATAAAAAATAATAAAAAATGTACACAATATCCTCAAAATACGCCTAAATAATACCACTATGGTCACTGAATGCCTTCAACACCAATAAATTACGTGACGTCATACCAATACACTAAAAATAAATTCAAAATTCCCGCACACCATCACGTGACACGTGACGTTATCAATTCCTCCCAACCCCCACCCCCTCAGGCACGATACACAATTGGCAGATAGTAATAATCAACCAGATCACCCTCCACCACCAGGGGGTATGACAATGGTTATGCCCCCCCCCTCCTTCCCACCATATTTTCCCCCTAAGGCACGGCCCGACCTAGAGAGAGAAGAACGAAAAGGGGGAAGAAATGACCCCCCTCCTCCTCACAGGACCACCGTATACCGAGAATCTCATCGGTATACGGTGGGCTATACTCTCTAACGCTATAACGGTTTATATTGTAAAAATTCTAGCGTTCTAGCCAACGTAAGTATATTTACTTTAGCCCATTGCTCGTTGAACGGTTGTTATAAGGGCAACTAACTTAACTGTGACTGGTCAGATTAAAATTTTAACTATGGTCAGAGTTGTCTAGACGTTTTTGAAAAGGGGTATTAACGTCTATAACGTATTTGGAGTTTGCCTATAAAACCTTTAATAAAAACACTAATAAAATAAATTGCAGGCACACTTAAGAAACTGGTAATTAGTATAAGCATGCTACTTTAATCAAATGATAAATTGTAGAATGCACACCTAATAAAATCTTACTAATAAGGCCTGTACTAATTAAGTACCATACGTATCTTGCGGACACAAAAGGTGTTACTCTAAATTATAATAAAGCACATACGTTTTCGGCAAGGGATTGGTCAGCTTCGGCTACAGCCCATGGTCAGAATAGAAAATATTTTCTACATTCCAAGTTACAATAACAATACATACATCCTAACGACATAATAATCTACACAAATAATAAACTTTAGAAGATGGTATTAGTGAACTCCATTTCAAGGTTAATGGACTAGAGGTTAAATGTGTACAAAAAATGGTCTCTCAGGAACCCCCAGAGAAAACTGTAAACTATGCATTTGAAAAAAGAAACTATGGCTATTCTATTGGCCAGGGGAATTCCTTATGAGTTCACTTGAAGTCGAGGATAGTTCTTGGAATTTTAAAAGGAAATGGCTACTTAATTTTTACAGGGTGTTTCTTATAATTCTGAAATAAATTACAGGGTGGGTCAAAGTTAGTCGTTATTAGTCTTATCTTAAAAGGAATTGCTTTTATAATCTTGATAAGGACTTTTATGTGTTATTAATCATCTTTTATAATTTTCAGTTCTTTGCATTTACGATTGTAAAGCTTATAATTCTTACGACTGATTTTCTGGCTGGTTATTGTGTGTCAAAGGTGGCACGTAAATGATTATCGAATATATTTTTCCGAAGTCACTTTTTAAACAATGCCTTAAATTCAATTTCAGGATTTGTCACTACTCTCGTTGCTTAGCACAAAACTCATTTAACATAGAGTGTTGTTCTATAGCTTTCTAAGTTAGCTTTTCATGTTTAATTAATAGAGCTTATAAAATTATGAATAGCCTATATAAAATATCCTCAATATTAGTGAATATACTAGTAATTAAATTTCCATACCGGACCCTATGCGTTAGGCCTCTAAATTTGCGAAGAAAACGAAAAAGGACTATTAAAACCCAATTGGACAAATCCATCAGGTGGTACTAGTAATCCAATTGGAATTGATAGCACTCTTGTGTCATCTAGAAACTGAAGCCTAACTCTCAAGATCCAATAAGGAAATTTGCTTGTATTTTCTTTAATACCCCAAGTAGGTGCATGGTTCAAATTTGCAATACTCATTATTTTATATGTTCTTTCAAACGCTACAGTTTATATTGAACGGGTCGAAAATAGCTGATTTGGTTTGTAACCTAGGTGTCTTGTTAACCTTGCAGAAACTAGTGGCGTATGTTTGAGATGCATCCAATATGATTACTTGGTAATACGTGTATTCTGTTTGCGAGGTCACCATGGAGATTCTCAAGTTCTCCCGTTCGAGAAGGTCATAAATATTGTTGATAAATGTTGGTTGATTTAGAGTTGTAATTGTTGTTAGCAACATGGTCGTAAACGACAACGATATGAATGAAAGCCCTAACAGACAGCAATAGCCAAATATCCATGTACGAAAATGAACGTGGCCAGCATTTGGAGAACCTAAATTGTTTCAAAATGTCTTAATTATCTATTTCGGTTTTGTGCCTTATACGAACAATCTATCACCTTGCCCTGTTACTAAAAAGATTGCGGTCAACCAGTGTATGATGCAAAATCTGCTTAACGCCAAATTAGTCGCTCCATAAATCAACAGACAAAGCATTGGATACACTAATATAAAACCTCCAATGGCCGTCCATATCTGTCAAGAATATGTTCGAATAATGTGTTATTTTCTTTGTGTATTAATTGTTCTGTATATACCAAATCAAATACAAATATAGATAACAGAAGCTGACAGAGTGAGGAAAGAGCTGGAGACAAACGAAAAAAATATACTCCCTGCTGTAGTATCCGGGTTGCCAATGGTCAGCGAACACTTGGAAAAGCCAAGAAATATAAAAATGTTCCTTAAAGGTCAGAGAAGTTTAAGAATTTGATTAAAATTGATAAAATATCTGTGGTTCAAAAGTTCAGATTGGTGACGTTTAACTTCGTTTTAGCAACCAGGCACCGGAGTTTGCTCCGAAATGTTTTACATTTAATATTCATATAATGCGATTTAAACGAATCACCTTTACTTAAAACAATACCATTTGGCCTAAAAACATCAGGGAATTTGAATATGAAAATTTCGTAGCAATCCTGAGTAAAGAAAACTCGCCAATGAATACTTGCGGGATTACATTTTTGAGTTGATATATGATAATCAGCAAGAACTGAAAATATTCTAATACATTTCGGAATGCCTCTGAAGCCCAACTATTTCAGTCAAGGAGAGGAAAAAGGTGACATAATAGGAGAAGGGAATAATAAGAAAAGGAAGTTTTATCGGTCAAGGACGGAAAAGTGAGCGCGACCAACCTCAAAAATACCCTGAAAATTGGCTCAATGACAGGGCGTAAAACCAACTTACACGAAAAAATAGTCGATACAATAAGCAAAGTTTTGTTTACTTTGTTTGCTACAGTGCGAATTTCTTGATTCCGATTCACGACGCTACCTTTCGTAACTTTCATTTAAAGAATGACCTATTGTTTTGTTCTTTACGTGCCCCATGAAGTTATTAAACGTTAGATCGACGACAGAAGTTTGTTAGCCAATCAGGGCAGGGAAGATAATTTGAGGCTGGTAAGAGTCTCGTTACAGTCTTAGAGCTTTATGAAGATATTAAGTATCATATTTCTCTTATTATTCCCTTCTGGTAACAATAAAAACGAGCGCTGATTAGACCCTCAAAGGAGGTAGAAATGAAGCGAGAGTTGGCACCATATCGGGAACAACGCCTACATTCTGTTATGTCTATTTGTATTTGTAGTTAAACCCAATAATCTCACTTTAACATCGAATATGTCTATGATATCGAACATTCCAAATTCTCGATTGATTGGACCTCCGCTCAGTATTTTCGCTTCACCCATCAAGTTTGGACCTTCTACATTAAAGAACTTCAAATCTGATGGATCTTCCAAAATGTACATTGGTACAGCAATATCAGTCTCCTTCGCAAAAGGAAAATGTTAGTTTGGCAAATTTGAGCAGCTACATTATTCCAAACAATTCACAGGGCCTCTCTTAACAACATTACAATCTCCCGTGCAATGCAATAGACTAAGTCTCAAATTATAAAAAAAATTTAAAACTCCGCGACTCAATCTTTAAGGCGGTCCTGACAATACTGACATTTTCGTAAAGTGATTTGACGAATTCACGGTGCTTTCCATTCTCTTGTTTGGAAGTGAAAGAAATACCTTCATCATTCAAAACACGCAACTGAATTTCATAACCACTACGGGACAAGAAAAATTGTTTATAATATATGGCGTTGTTTTACGACGTGATTTTGATTTACGGGTCCGAATTTAAAAAAGACTACTAAGCAATAGGTTTACCAACTACAGACGATTTTCAAGCCCACTTTTAAAATTCTAGCTGATTGCGGGGATGAATATTTTTCACTCGTTCTTGTTTTTTCTGTATTGAAATTTATACCAGTGATTTTCTAACAATGATCATAATTTCGTTTAAATCGCTTAATTCGTTAATGAGCTGAATAAACTAGTGTGCAAGCGTCTAAGCAGACGTTATTTCTACCGGTTTTACAAACTTTTACAGTAACATCTCATTTCTTTTAAATTCTAATATTAGGACCATTGTGATTGGTGCAAAGTGCATGACCTATATTAAGGAAATACTGGCCTCTTTTTTAAGGCCTGTATAATTGGATTAAGAACATCTCCAAGTGGGCTTCAAGTATCGCCTCCTTCTCATCATCAACTGTTAGAAAAGCTAACTGTATCGTAGCAACAAATCTGGCAATTTTTGTGATATTCATGAGGATATCTGAAAAATAAAGAAGGGGCATCTTATTTTTGTTTGTAAATTTCATTTCACGAGAAAGCTAGAAAGCTTAGAAATTGACAGTGTAAATCACTTTATGAGACAACCATGCAGTAAATAATAAAGCTAGATTCCCAATCGACGGAAAATACAATAGAACTACATATTGTGATTGAACGATAATGGCGTCATAAACGGATCATCTTCATCTTTGAAGGATTATGTTCACACCAAATTATTTTACGTTTTAGTTTTTAGATACGCAATTAGCTCACCCTTGGCTTATCCAGAGTTCTGGGATGATAACCAGCTATTTAGTGTAATGCACAGAAATAGGCATTAAACGCGATATTATGGATAATTCAATGGACTGGTAAAAGTGAAAAAGTGACGGCTTTTGATATTTAAAAAATCGTGGCAAGAGGTTGGTTTTGAAGTTGAGTATAACGTTAGGAATTCTGAAACATATAAGATTTGTAGATGTGTAGAATTAATTTTAAACTCATGCTGGGAATGATGAATTACGCATGGTTTTCTAGTACCTTATGATTATACTATGTTGTCCCTGACCCATAGCATTTTTCCCTAAATCACTGCCTAAACAAGTTAAGGTTAGAGTGTTTAATGGTTGACTCTTAAAAAACTGAAAGGCAATGCTTATTTAATTATGGAGGCTTCCGTTATATACTCCAATCATAACTTGTTAACGGTGACCCTTGGGGATAATGCCATAGAACATTTTAGACTCAAAATCGTTCATAGAACTAACTGTACTTTGTTCGTACCACATGGTGAGTAGCCCTCAATATTGGACGTTTCCTTCGTTCACAATTATGCTAGATGAAGGATGTTTTAATTGTTAACTGTTAAATAAATAGAAGAACTTGACTTAACTGCCCACTTTACAGGTTGAAAGTTGTTGTTTTCCCAGTTCAGGCCCCCATTTGGATATGGATAGTTATTATTTTATATATTTTTAACTCTCCGACTGACGATGGCGTCACGAAGAGGTATTACACTGGAAGTGTCTGTGTGTCTGTTACAGCGTTCGCGGAAAGTGATATTAGCTTCTACTGCATTATCATCGTTAGGGTTAAGATTAACGCGGTGATCAGCTAGGGTTACGAGAAACGACTAGTCTCCCAATGATGGCGTTTCCACCAAAGTTTCACGCAATTGAGAGTTCCCTTATCATTTATAGTGAAACAATCGACTTATATACTCAAAAATGGTTTTTCAAAAATTGATTAAGAGGCATACGCTTGAATTCAAACGTCAACAATAGCAATGTTTAGAATGATTTTAGGAATAACCTTTCTCAAAACGATTTAACTATAATTAAGCTAAAATAATGACGATAAAAATAATTAATATAAATTATTTTTATCTAATTTAATTATTCAAGAAAAACCTGTTAATTGCGTCTCGACTCGGAGAGGTATATTTTGGTTTCCCAACTTGTTTATTAAGGCATATATTTTTAGAGGGAGCTCAACATAACAGAAGTTATTGCCGGGGCAGTTCCTAGGCAGAAAACGAATTTGATTTGAAGTTGATTTAGGTAAAATGTTTTGAAAACGTTTGAAGTGTTCTTCGAAGGTAATGTGCACGTTTATTGTCGGTATGTAAGTTATCTCAAGATGTTTAGCATTTTCTAAACGTTGATAACACTTTTATACAATGTGATAACTAAAGCGTTTAATTTAGATCTATAAATTAGTATGACAACACGTTTGAAAATGGTTTTAAATTCACCGTTAGTTTTCCGTTGTTAATGTTCGATTTGGCAATGTTGATATTTCCAGTTGATAGAACCAGTATAGTTAGCAACTGAAAACGTTTCTTTCACGGTTTCAACATCTTAAACTAACCACTAACATGACCACTGTTTAAAAGACATTAGTACGCGTCTATTAAATTTAACGTTAAAACGTTGTGTCTACGTGATTTTGTTACCTGGGTAGTCCTACTCCTCTGCCTTAATAAAAAGCAGAAACCAAAATTCTACTTACTTGCTTCTCTAGATGGTTCCACACACCTAATAAGCGTTATGATACATGATGCTTTAGAAATTATTAAACCTCTGTTTTGAACCATAATATCACGGAGTTATATTTCTGCTTTAATGATTGTGTTCATTAATCGATCGTAAAGCGGAAAAATAGCGTACGCACACAATGTTGCCTACCATTATCCAGTGAAACGTCGATTAACGTTTGAATGCGGTCCCTCCCCAATGATCCGAGCACGAGGGGCTTGCCTTTCGGAGTTTCTGTTTACCAATTACGGATTACAAATATTCATTTCAGCACTGTCTTAATCGTTTTGGTAAAGACAGAGGTACAGCCGCGTACACCGATTAGTGACTTGCCCCTCGTCCTAGCTACATAGATTGTGTTAATCGTTGATCGCTTGACTCCGGAGGCTAGAAAATAAATTTCGCCGGCGTGATTTATATTTTATCGAGGTTTACTGCCACGTATGAATACAGCTTAATGTGTATGCTTACTTTTAACTGTTATATTTTCATCATTATCAAAATGTTTAAACCACCTACATACCAAGCCGTCAACATCATGAATATAATCAAAACTGTTGTTGAAAGATAGTTGACGATAAACATAGTTTACTGTTTTTGATCATTATCATAAATGCTAAAATTTTGATGCATGGTATAGTTATTTTTATCCCTCCCAGTGACGATGACGTCATGTAGAGTTATTACATTAGACCTTTCTGTCTGTGTGTCTGTCACAGCGTATGATGGATTCAAGTGGAACAAATTGTATTCTCATTTTCCAAAGCACTTCGCAGTTCACAGTCACAAATATTCGGAAATTTGCATTTCAGTACGTTATTTAGCTATCCGCAACAGAGTATAATACTTTGGCCTCTGCGTGCTGCGTCTCGTTTGAGGTGTTAGATTTCTTCCGCTCTAGCTTTGTGACCCCCTACAGGAGAGCCTAACTACAGCTTTTAGCGAGAAAAAAAAACACTTTAGAGCCGGCGGACGAGCAGGGCTCCCCTCTCTAATGATCCCTGTGCAGTGCTACTTTCCAAAAAAATATCTAACCACTAGCCTCCAGATGGGCTACTTAAAGTTTTAGTGGGTAAAAAACCGGACGGCCCTCAAACGACGTAGAAAGCGGGGCTAAAGTTAAATTTTGATCCAAGTATTTTACTTCTAAGACCATTAAGCAAGAAAACAGTGTGGTCGAATATCAGAATCTATTTTACCCCTGACTTTTCACAAGGGTCTAATTTGAATGATTTGAAAAAGCATCGTTTAAGAATGGAACTTAATTTTAAGAGATTATTGTAAAACTTAAATAGACAGGCTATAACTTTAAATCAATATTCAAGTAAAGTTTTGTATCATGAAGCACAAAATCAAATCAAAGGAAATTAAATAGGTGATTATATTAGGCTTGCAGAAGAAATTATAGGTTTTGTAATAATTTAAACTCGCCACAAGCTAGACGATTGAAACATAGTCGGTACGACAGCACCAAGTCTTTTTAGAATCTTGACTTACTAATTTAAAACCATAAGCATATCATACTTTCTGTAAGTCTGGGTCAAAATAATTTTTACCAGACTTCATAAAACGGCAGAGCGGAGTTTTTCTTGCATATTGCTATCCTGGTGGCGGATATGACATAAACAGAACAATACTATGGTTAAAAATAAAATAAGTCGTTTAAAGGGACGGAGGCTAAACTGGATCATCGGTCCTTGTCTGTAGAATAAGATGAACGCTCGCAAGCTCAAGAATAGGCCAGGGCTTTGTGCTTTTTCCAATTTTTATGCAAGGATACTGTGACTAAAAATCTCTTTTTGAAACCCGAATAGCATTAGGTCAGGTGAGATTCCCAAAGTAGCACACCGGTAAGGGCTCAGAGCGTGTTGGCCCGCATGCAGCGTTGCTTCACCTCTCTGATATTATATTAAATAGACTTGGTTTTCCCAAGCCTAAAAGAGAAAACGATAAGAGTTTTTCCAGTTGACTGAAGCACGGATATTATTTTTCTAAGGAAATTTAAACACAATCCGTATTTTACTACTCTCTAGAATTTAATTCAATCACCTGATTTTCCTGGTAATGCATTTATTTCCTAGATTTAGTTACTTTTTCTAACGCGAGATAGCCTCGCTCTGTAACCGTTTTCTATAAAGACATGTAAACCTTTAGCTCATTATATTCGTTTCTGTTAACTTTACACCTCTTTGCTTTCATTGATAATTTTAATGAGGATAAGCTTAGCGCTCTGCATACCGCTATTAACACGAACGATGCCGATGGTAACCTTCATAGAAAGTTAGAAGGGATTTCGAGGCGGCGTAAATCTGGTAGATGGACTCTCTTGGTGACAGATTTGCCATAAAACGAACAAAAAGTGGGTACAGGGACGGAGACTAAACGTGACTTGAATTATGATACTAAGTCCTTGTGTGTAAGTTATGAGGGATGCTGAATGAGGGATCTTGCGCGTGCTCAATAATAGACCTAGTCTAATAAGTTGCAGCCTTAGGAGATGGCAATTCCCGTTAGCTAAGTTTCGCGACTCCGTTTAAAAATATTGAGGCAAGTTTAAACCCAAAATCCTTAAAGCCATTCTCGTCAAGCTACTGAGTTTCAACTTCACCTCTTTCACAGTCAATATGGAAGTCGCCATGGCTCGAATACTTACATATGTTTTAATATCTTCCGCGCTTCGGGATGTAGAGATTTACGAAATGGAACGTGTGCCGTGATGGATCCATACGGGTTTTTCGAAACATATATGTATTTTCTTGTTTTTTCTGATAGCTCCAATAGATAAACATATATCTGGACCATCGTTTTGTAATGAAGATAGCATACTGGCAGCTTTTCCAGGTCATCTTCCAAGCAAGACAAACTATCAACTTGGTTTTCCAATTTATATAATTCGTGAACATTTTTCTTCCTTGGCAACACTTCTGACTTAATTGGAACAAACTAAAGTTAAAAATAATGTAACGTTAGTTAAATTAAGAATATTAGCAAGATGAGAATACATTTTCGAATCTTGTCAAGAAAGTCACGTGTCATAATTTTTCACCTTTAACTTATAGTTATGCATAGAGGACTTTTTAAATACAAACTGTTTATGTTTCCCTTCAGGCACATGTTTTAAAAGCATAATTAAACTTACCCATTCTTCTTCTGGAACTCTACCATCATACAGTTCAAGATTGGGAACTTTGAGAATGTCTAAGATATCTTCAACGTACGATACGCGATCCGGTACTGTTATTTTAGATAGCAGCAGACCAGTAAAGGACATGGATATGTTAAAAATTGCAAGTAACCAAAAAGCCCAGAATAGCCTTAGAGTCTTATTTCGAAAAATTGAAACATCATCTAATTTCAATAAAAAAAACTGTAGATTTTGTATTCACGTATTAATTCTTGGCGTAACTTACTTCCCACATTAATTGTGGTTTTCAAAATACATTTTAAGTATTTGAAGTATAATGATTTAAACGACCGTGACTGTTTTAAATATAATGCAAACGACGCAGCAAGCACAAATGGTGTTATTAGTAGCGCTAAACATATTGATATCCAAACCTGAAAAACAAAGGGTTGCTGTGGCTTCAGTCGAAGAGTCATTGCCGCGAAAAAAAACCTTGCTTCAGTCAAATAGGACAACTTAGCAATTCAAAGATCGTAAGATAAATTATTGGACTGAGGGTAAGAAATTAAAATTTGAATAAGGTTAATTTTTTCGTGAAATGTTGTCCTAAACGTTCTCTATATTATTCGATATGATTTAAAATCTTACTCCTCTGCTGAAAGATCGAAATATGTCGAAATATCGCTTTTCCTTCGCTATAGGTGATCCCGTAAAAAGATGTGTCGACTCGACACCCATGGCATTCGAAAACTCAATGACGTTGAAATATGACGGGATTGGCATACAAAATATCATTCCAATATCGGAAACCTTTGAATTAAGTATATTTAAACAAATATTGTAGCTAAACATAAAATTGAAACTTGCACGATTAAGGTTGAAATGGTAATTTCTGTTATAAGAACCCTTCAATTTGACACACACTATTGCAAGAATTGCTTTCAACCTAAAAACCTTCGCTATAACCATTCTAAATTACTAATAATTAGAATTTAAAACAATTTTATTATCTCTCGCGCCTCTATTTGGTTGAGAACGAGTAGGGTTTAATTCAAGGTAAAGTCACTAGAATTGACTGTCCAAAGAAAGGGGTCAAACGGATGGCTATATAGTGTGGTTTCGAAAAACGTTGGTACGCTTAACGGTTATTGATCAACTAGCTTTTACTCGCGGAGTCGCTCGCTTGCAATAAGAACTTCCATCAAAATGATATAAAGTATGGGTAGGCTTTACTGATGACTAATATTTTTATAGCACCCTAGGAGCGAAGGCACTCGGCGTTGCCCGTCAGCCCGTCGGAACATTTTTCATTACTTTTCATGCGGACATTATTCCATAAAGGTTTTTAAATTTCTGGCCGCCATTTAAAAAGATTGCAGCAAATTGAGCCTAAAAGACCATTCAGCCCGTCTATATATAGGTTAAAGGAAACCAGTTTACTAAATATTTGCGAAATCGGTAGAAAAGACGGACTTTGTTGCATTTTTTACATTTCTGGTCACCATTTATTTAGATGTCGGATTGGAAAATGTTTTCTTAGTACGCGCCTACTACTTATGAGTAACGTTCTTGCAAATGTTTAGCCTTCTAGGGTAAGCGGTTTGGGCTGGCCGTTGATTATCAGTCAGTCAGTCAGGACTTTAATTTACATGGATATAGATAATGCCCATTTCACAAGCCTACGATGCTTCTGTCTCTCTGGCGGGAGCTACATAAATTATGCTTACGTTATTGGCTAAACGTCCAAGCATAGTTTCCACCTTTGTAACTTCTGAAGCGTTAAACTGAATCTTCCATCTAAAAAAAAATTATGATACTTAAAATCATTAAAAGTTCATTCGCGAACTCGCAATTAATTTTTATTTAAAGAAATATTTAAAAAACCATGTTTTACCCAAGTCTGTTTTTAATCATGTCTGTAAAAATTCCCACTATGCCCATAAGTAATCCAGAGACTTCTTGGGTATCTTCATTTAGTTCTATTAAGCTGGGAAACTAATATAATTTAAAATACATTTTATTAGTATAATAAAAAATAATAGGATAGAATATTATTATAGATAAAATGATATATATTAATATAAATAAAATGATATATATTAATTTAAATAAAATGATATTTATTAATTTAAATAAAATGATATATATTAATTTAAATAAAATGATATATATTAATTTAAATATTAATATAATATAATATAGAATAGAATCAAAGTTTATGTTCACGAAAAAGCGTATGAGAGCTTAGGAGAATTTGCACAGGCGAACATAGAGGATCATATAGTTGAGGAGTAGACACTTGAATTCGAGAATATCTCGCTTAAATTTAAGCTGGTCATTTCCTCTTTTATCCCACTGCCTGCCTGCCTTCTGTACAAGACATATACTTAATTGGTGGAAGAATGTTGTCTGTTTAATAAATATCTTCAAAGTTTTTTTTAATGCTTTAATAATTCATTAATTGTAGCTTCTTTAATCGCTTTTTAAAGGAATGGTTCACCCATAAACTTTTTTTGCTGTAATCCCTTTAATTACACCCAAAACTGTAATCCCTTTAATTACACCCAAAACCAAGATTCCGAGAGTTGAAAAAATTTTACATAAATTATATTTTAAATTAAATCAGAAAACTAATTGTATTGAGGACCTTATAGCGCCTGTATGGTGCTTTTCCGCAAAGCCAGAGATAGTGCGATACGTCACTCTCAAATATTAATTCAGTCCTCCATCTCGACTATAACGCGGTTGACCGCTAGACCGGCGACAAGGTAGGTTGGCAGCGCCAGTAGAGATACAAATGTTGCGCCGTAGCAAAGGCCTAGCTAGTACGCTAGCGAATCGTGGCATATCGTAACCATTTTGATGCACTATAAGAATACTTACAGTGATCGGGAACAGTATAAAAACTAACCGCACACCTAGAGTTAACACTCTGACAGTCTTTTATAATACAACTTGGCATTTCGGCAATTAATTTTGATTCAAATTGATCATCGAAACGACTAACGAGAGCTAAACATACTTGAAGACGAAGTTGTCAGCCTGCAGTGCTAAAATCTCATTGGCTAAAAGTCTATTTAAACCAGCCAGTCATCTGGCAGGTCCTGCCAAGCACGAGAGTGAAGTTTAGAGATAGGGATTAATTGTGATGTCCATATAAAACTTTATTTTAATTATAAAATGAAAACTATCGCTAATAATTTAATTTCAGTAGTGACACTATCTTTATAAAAGTACTATTGAGCTAAGAGACAAAAAAAGTTTATGGGTGAACCATTCCTTTAATAAAGAGCAATAATTGCTAATCTAGGTTAATATGTTTTAAGTATAGCTCTCCTCTCGACTCGGAGAAGTAATATTTTGATTTTCCCAACTGGGATTGCGTCTGTAGGAGGGAGTCTTTAAATATGAGAGTCTGGTAAGATTATTGCAGGGGCTGCTGGCTTGTTGATAGTGTTCTTTGCTTGCCGCGGAAGCTATTTTTAGGTCCAGCATACTTTGTTTTTCATTAATTGTAAAGGCTTACTTGATGGTACTATTAATCCAATTGTGTAAAGTCCTCTCAAAACACATCAATTGTGGATAAGCATTCGATTTATATATAGGTTATGTTGCCATGAAATGCGTGAAATTAGTATCAATAGTGTCTGCAAACTTTATCTAATCCCAATTTAATTGGGCCAGCTAAGTTAGAAAGTTCAATGTATTGCACTTTTACTTTACTTTTCTTATGTAAGGATAACTGGAATACGAGGAGAGGATAGTGATCAGACCCTTCGTAGTCACTTAGAACGCTAATAACAACTGCCAGGGTCGAATCACAGTCATAGAACAGCGTCTCGAAGCTAGTAAATACAGCCTGGTGTCTGGGGTAGACAAAGATCAAAGATGGTGGTGTTTTGAAGCCAGTAAAGAAAGACTGGTGTCTTTGTCGGATAGACAAAGACCGTAAGGTGTTGTTAAACAGATTGGTGATGACATATAATGGAATAGTGGCCAGTGTAACTGCGCTATTAAACTTAAATGGAATGAAATTTTTACAGATTTCTGTGAACTGTGAATACAGTCCGGAAATTGAGAACATGTTTGCTCTGATTTACAAAATGCGAACGCGATCCCCTGGGGTTTATCAACAGACAGATACATAGACCGTCAAGTCGAGAACAGAGCCTCTCCGTGACGTACGTTATTCGATGACGTAAAAAGGCTCTTTTTTGCACATAAATAAACCAGTTAAGAAAACCAAAATAATATAAACTTATTTACCTAGATATGGAATTATTTCTCTCTTTTTTGATAAAAAATGGATGGTTTTATAAAATAGGAGGAGCTTATAAAGAAAATGTTGCTCTCGACGTCATTTAGTAAGTCATCTCGCTAGAGCGAATGAAAGACTACGATTTCCTTAAAGCATAGTCTAATCGATCACGTTGGCTGCTCGAGTAAAGAGCATGAGCGAGTGGACTATTCTCATTTCCGGTTCAGAACCGATGCTAGGAGATTCTCTGCTTTTTGTTCTCGTGCGACGGTACAAAACCGTGAAGCATTGTCTAGCAAAGTTTATTCTTAATCATTTTAAAATTAAAATAAGATAATTAATGTAAATAAGTGCTAAATTTAATTCTATAATAAATTTATAACGAGTCAAAGCTTGGGCTGATCTAAGCTACATGCCCCAAAATATTTTTTTGGAAACGTAAATGCTACCCTAAAATACATCTAGGTCACCTGACTTACAGACATAGCAACATTTCAACAAGATGGCCAAGACCAAAAGCGTTATTTTTTAAAACCAACTAATGCAGAAGTTAAAATTTAAAAAATTACAAAAGCAGTATTCAAATCTTCTCGACTAAACAGTAAAGCAGACGTCATTTTACATCCAATTATGATAAGTCTTGAGCTGGCTCGAGCTCGTGAACAGTCCTACTTTTACTGTTCTTGAAGTGTGTAACCGCTCCAAAGAGGAACAGACGTCCTCATAACAAACCAAACCTAACGTAACCTAACCTAACCTAACCAGTCGTCAAATAGTGGCGTTTCCAAAGCAGTAAAAATGTATATAAAACGCTTTCATTAAAAAAATAAATTAATAGAAATTAAACTACATAACATTTTTGGGTTGACTTAATTCAACAAATAGCGTCGTTTGAATGGTAATTACCAAACATTCGGTTGGGCTAAATTCATTAAAACATTGGCGGGATTCGGTCTAATGGAATTCTGCGCTATGGGAATATACCTTTACGCACCACCAGGCGAACTGCTATCGCGGTGCACTAGTATAACAACAGACGCACATACATAGACAAGCACATAGTCATCGTACGGGGAACCCCGGTATTTTCCAACCCGACCCGGCCAGCCCATTTTGAAGTCGGGATTAAACAAAATCGGGGGGGGGGGGGCGTAGTAGAGGGTAAGTTAATATTGACGGTCGCGCTTTGTGATAGAGTAGATAGGACCTCGAATCTGATTAGGGCGAGCTTCAATATTTTTTTCTGTCTCGAGGCTTCTAAAGCCAGTAGAACACTGATATATTTTGGCAATTTCATGGTCGTCGACCAAACGCCAATGTATTAATTGTGTGTCAAGTTGCGAGCAATTGATTTCAAAATTTAAAAAGTGGTAGAAGAGTTTCACGAGTACCAGAAACCCCATTCAACCACTGCCCAAGACATAGGAAAAGGACAATTTGGAAACTTTACAGATGAAATTAGTTTGCGCCTGTTCTGGGACAATTAGTTACCGCAATCGCTTCCACGACGACAGATAGCAATGATATGGCAGATTCGCCTACTATTGGATTCATTAAAGCAGTGATATCTTGGAACTAAATTACTGAAAATATATTTCTTACATTACATAGTACTTAGCTACTATGTATAATTTTTTAGATTATGCTAATTACGCTTATATTATTGAAAAGGAAAACCCCGACCCGACCCGATTTTCCGGGTTTTATTTCGCAATCCGACCCGGAGCCCGACTTGACAAAAATCTCACCTCGAATGATCATTACAAACACAGACTGCTTTTTAACTCTTTTTGTGTTAATTTTGAGATGAGAAACAAGGTTATCTTAATAAATATAATTAATATTATTTATTTTCTTTAATATGATATATACGCCACTCGCAGAGGATAAAAGGCTCTGTCTAGTACATGAAAGAATAAAACTATGATATGACAGCAGATAAAACCATAACAAGAAATAAATTAAGATTGTTAGATTGGCCGCCATGAGAAATAAATGTATATATTGCAAAGGTGCTATGTACTAAAATACGACTAATTTCGTAACGTATTCAATAGCCTCTCCCCACCCCATGTATAATTTAGAAACACATACTTAAACCCCTCTCCCCGGGATACGCGTTACGTAATTTGTGAACAGACCCTCTAAATGCTTAAAATTCTCCTTTAAAGCTTCGAAAGCAACCATTAGTTTTAAGAATCCTACTCAATCAAAAATTTAACCAAATTCTCGATATCGCCTGCCAACTTTTTAAGCTTTTTAAACATATTATTAACCAATAAACGGTTCTGATTTTATTCCCAAAAACTTATCAATAATGATGAAATCCAACCTGATAAATTACAACGTTGATGCTCATATTTCACAGATTTGAAATCGTAGGCGTAGTAAGGCAAGTGTGGAATGAATTGTTTAATTTTCTTTGCAAAATACGAAAAATCGATATAGCTCGTTTTTCGCTTATTGAAATTCCAATGTCTACAAACGTTTCGGCAGATGGACTGTTGTCAATTTACCTTTAAGAAACAGACGACTTAGTGTATATTTTTAACCTTATTTATGTATTTGTTATTTTCCATAGTCTCTCAAAGATCATTCACAAAAAGCATTTTAAAATTCATAAAAGGTATAAAATAATATATTTCAGAAATGGCTGTCCCTTGAATCAGCATTTCCCAGTAAAGCACTTCTCGAAATGGCAAACGCGATTGCAAAAAAGCACCGTTGTTCAGAACTGTTGTCTTAGAAATAGCGACAGGAGTTTTGGGAAATAGCAGTTTAACTTGAGTCTTGAAAAATTCTTAACCCTTTAGTTTACATTACCTAACAACTCGATCATCATACGCTAATCTTACCTAGCCTAACCTGTTCTAATATTATTGGAGTTCAAACAAAAAAAACTAATATAATTTTATACTATTGTGGTTCAAATAACAATAGCTAACCTGACCTAATACTATTGGGGTTCAAGTGACCAAACCTAACATAAGCTGACGATTAGTATTGGGGGTTCAAGCAACAACAAATAACCAGACCTAATACTACTGGGGCTCAAATAACCAAACCTAACCTAACCTAGTGTGACAATTAGGCCTACTCTTGGGGGCTCTATGTAAAACCTAACCGGACCTTACACTATGGGGTTCAAATAACAAAAACCTAACCTGTCCTAATACTATTGCGGTTCAAATAGCAAAACCTTTAACAACTTAGGTATAAATAGCGAACTTTTTCCTGACCTGATTAACCTCACCTGACCTGGTACTATTTGAGTTAGAATAACAGCCTACACCATCATAAACGACTACCGTTTTACACATCCCGTGTGTACAAGTTTCTGTACATTTTCATTTGGCTGCCATTTTTTCCTTTTAGAACTAGATTAACAAAATAGGACTTCTAAGATAGTATGACTTCACAAAATTATTCTAAATTTAAAAAGGACACGATTTCGCTAACCAAACGGAAATAGAAAAAACCCCCGGTGAGGACGTCACAAAATATTACCTCAAATAGGTCAACAATGCTCTCATTACACGCATCATGTTACGAGAATCGAAAACCATTTTCAAATTGTAAATCGTTTCAGAAAATCAAAAGTTATGAAAAAACTATGACGTTCAAAAAATTGACAAATAAGCCGAACGATTATTTTATTTTATCTGTATTAGCTTAGCTCCGTAGTAAACATTACGAACAGAAAAACAAAATGTTCACACCAGAGAAACTTTAGTTTCACGCTGAAATATGGGAAATGGCAACTTGCGAATTATATTCAGATTTGGGGTGTTGTATATGTTGATTGCCAGTTGCACGAAGATTGTGAAAGGCCGATTTGGGACGATAATGATTTAAAGTTGGTCTTCCAAAGAAATTTATTTGGAACTATATGTACCTCTATGGTTTTCAGTAGTGATGCCACGAATATTCGGTTACTATTCGGTATTCGGCGTATTCGGCCATTTTTTTCGTATTCGGTATTCGGCCGAATATTTCGTAATATTCGGCCGAATACCGAATCTCCAATCATGAAGGAAAAAAACGGAAAAATTACTCAAAAATTATTTATTTCAATAACAATTTTTACTTTAATATTTATAATCTACCAGTGCTAAGTTGTGATGAATAAAAAAAGCATATAGTGACACGATCTACTCGCAAATGAACCAAAAACCTAAAGACGCGATAGACGGGTCCTATAGTGTTAAAGAGAGCGCGTTGAAAAATCGTAACTTCTCCCTTTTCATTCCCTCCTTCCCGAGTTTATCACCAACGTTGAAAGCTTCCGCGCAGGCGCGCTGTAGCAGAGGCGGTAGAGAGCGGATCTAAACCATGGAAGAACTACGCGAGTTCTTCCATGTCTAAACAGTGTATCCCTCTCTCTGCTTGCGCGCCAATATTGCGCAGAGCAGTAATCGCGTTACAGCTAGTGCCGAGAGGAGAGGAGAGTTTTCCCACGTGAGCCTACATTTCGCGTAGCCGTCTGCCTATTCAGCTCACCATTCCATACCCTTCTTCTTCCATGATGAGACCTGTCCCATTGCGGTCCGTGCGGGGATGTACGTATTTCGCGGAACGGGTTACAGCTCATAACCGGTTTCGCGCGAGTTGCACATATCTCACGCCCGAATATTCGGTTGCCGAATATTCGGTGCTTCGGCCGAGAGCATGGCCGAATATTCGGTATTCGGTATTCGGCCAAATCAATATTCGCGGCATCACTAATAGATTCGACTGATACTCCGTATAACACCAAATTATTCTTACGGGGGTGGGTGAAACACATATGTCCTTATGCTTAATTAATTCTCCTACGAAAACACTTTTCCCACAGCCGGTGACTCCAGCCACTATTCCGGTAAAGGGGTGTTGCATACTTAAATCCATATCGATAAATGCGGGAGGAATTAACTACCGTAAACTTATATTTAAAAAAAATTTATACTTACATTTTTCGGATCTGGATCGGTACTTCAAGGAAGAATGTAGAATGCCTTATCTTTAAACCGTCCTCGTCTTTTATACTTTAATGTCACGTGACTTTCCGGCCATGTAAACATGGCGCTCTTTTTAGACCAAACATGTTCTTATAGTGAACATGGCGTTTAAGCCACGTGTATGACAAAGGCTATTTACCACGTTGCCGAATATGACGCTTAAGCCTAACATTGACGCCATGATTGATTTACTGACGCCATACACGTCGTGTACGTTTCACTGACGTCACAACAAGATTGGGGGAAAAATGTTTGATTCACTGGCGCCATAAGAAGAAAAATGATGTGGGTGCCATGTTTGATTCATTGACGCCATATTTGCAGGTGCCATCTGGCACTGTCTGACGCCAGTGGCCCTAATTCGGTACTTTCTATCTACTAATATTCATTGTAAATTTATATAATTTTAACTTAAACAATTATTTGTTTATTACTTTCTCTCTAAATTAATTTTACACTTGCTTAAATATAAATAGTTTTTTTATAATAGTCCTATCTGTAGGGGGTGTTTTTATTTTTTCTTATATTTAAGCATCGTTTAATAATAAAGAAATAAATTAATAAAAGAATTCTCCTAAAGGTTAGTGCATTTGTAAATCATGTTAATTGTTAATATTTAGCTAATTGATTTCTTTTATTAAAAAATAAATTTGTAACCTCTGATGAAGAGTCTTGTACCGAAATTACTATGTAAAATGAAAAGAATATTAAACCAACTGTTGTTGTAACTGGTAATTAATTTAATTGGCCCTAATAAACTTATTATTTGCCTATTTTTGATCTTATATTATATCCAATAGGTTTTGGACCATTCCGTAATTCTGACGTTAACCCTAGTTGGGTTGTGGTTAACGAATTAAAAAAGCTAATTACACCTAATGATGACTTTAACTTAGTTATTCATCAAGTGCCTGTGGAATATAACTACGTTTCTGACGAAGTACCGAAACTATGGGACAAGTATAAGCCTAGGGTTAGGTTTTTTAATTTTTATCTACAGTTTTAGCCTAATTGAAATGGTTAATGACAATTTCAATCACTTTTCTGCATAGCTAATGGTGCATTGTAGCGAATCATCCCAAGCAACTTCGATAGTTTTGGAATCAAGGGCTTTTGACGTTAATTACGTTGCCCCTGATGTTTGTGGCAATTTGCCCGATGAAAATTGTTGTTGTAAATGCGGAGACACTTGTTTAATTCCTAAAATTAACATGGATTTAGTCAGCCAAGAGGTTAATCAATGTGAAACTGATATAATAGCCGCAGTTTCCAAAGATGCTGGAAGGTAAAGTAGTGTAAACTGGTAGAATTTCAGGTTTTAAAATCAATAAGTGTGTAAATAACATTTTCTTCATAAGGTATTTGTGTGAATTCACTTTTTACACTTCACTCAACATAAACCGGTCAGCTACGGCTTTTATCCATATTCCTCCGTTAAATTCGCCTTATTCAAGCCAACAATTGGCCAGAGGAATTTGCTCTGCTGTGAAAGCCATGTTAGCATAGTGACGTTGCATTAGTGACGTAGCCATTATCCCCTCTGAAATAGCTCTATAGCTTTGCGCGTGCTTACAACTGATATTTATTTCAGCACGCGCATTCTTAGGATTAGGCTTAGGTAGTTTCTTTGCGTAAAAGAATTTTTCTGTTCCTGCTACCATGTAAGTTCAATCTCTATTTAAATCAGTGTTTACTGTTATTGTCCAGTTTTGGCCACTTCATGACAAGCTCCAGATACAAACTTATGTTGAACATATCTTATGAACTTATGAGTTATCCATGCTCGGTCTAGCCAATTCCATTCTCTATAGCCTCGCTGCCTCGGCTATCGCACCCTAATTTTTCCAATTTTTGCACCGCCTAAAATTTAAAGGGATAGTTCAGCCTCAGTTTATACCATTCAGGGAGCGCACCGGTCCTATAATTCCTATAAATTCCTATATTTTTGAAGCAGTCCTATATTATCCTATAATTTCATGAAAGGTCCTATAATATCCTATATTTTTGACTAAGTCGAAGTTTTCGTATAGTTTAGCATCAAATTTGTCAAAATTTAGCTGTTTTTATCGAGATGACATTTGAATAGACACCGAAATTGCGGAGCTCGCTTACAATTTTTATATATTATATTATATTTTAATTAGGTTCTTCTGAGTTTTCAAAGTAAAATCCAATTTGTTATTTTTTATTTTTTGCGATTTTTCTACATAGTTTAAGCCCCAAAATTGTATTATACATGAGCATTTTTAGTCCTATATTTTCCTATAAAAACACATTTTTTCTCCTATAAAATCCTATAATTCCGGAAAAAAATTCCTATTTTTCCTATAAGGAATTTAAATTTAAGAGTGGCCTCCCTGGATAAACCAAACGTATCCGATATGGTCTAGTGGCTAGGATGTCTGACTCTCACCCAGAAGGCCCGGGTTAAATTCCCGGTATCGGAGGTCTGTTTTCTATACATTTTATTAATCAACGATACTACGAGCTCAATTGTGATAATTCAAACAGATACGATATGGTCTAGTGGCTAGGATATCTTGCTTTCACACAGAAGGTCCGGGTTCATTGCCTGGTATCAGAGGTCAGTTTTCTAAAAAACTTAATTATGAAACGATACAAGAAGCTCAATTGTGAAAAGCCAAGCAGATCCGATATGGTCTAGTGGCTAGGATATCTGCCTCTCACCCAAAAGGCCCGGGTTCAATTCCCGGTATCGGAGGTCAGTTTTCCATAAAATTTATTAAGAAACAATACTAGGAGCTCAATTGTGAAAAACTGAACGGATCCGATTGGGTCTAATAGCTAGGATATCTTGTTTTCACCCAGAAGGTCCGTGTTTTTTGCCTGGTATCAGAGGTTAGTTTTCTTTAAATTTTATTGATCAACGATACAAGGAGCACAATTGTGAAAAGCCGGTTAGTTACGATATGGTCTAGTGGCTAGGATACCTGACTATCACCTAGAAGGCCCGGGTTCAATTCCCGATATCGAAGGTCGTACCAGGACCTCAATCAAACAGATACAATATGGTTTAGTGGCTAGAATATTTGGCTCTCACCCAGAAGGCCCGGGTTCAATTCCTGGTATCGGAGGTCAGTTTTCTAAAGATTTTATTAGTCAACGATACCAGGAGCTCAATTGTGATAAATGAAACAGATACAATATGGTTTAGTGGCTAGAATATTTGGCTCTCACCCAGAAGGCCCGGGTTCAATTCCTGGTATCGGAGGTCAGTTTTCTATAGATTTCATTAGTCAACGATACCAGGAGCTCAATTGTGATAAATCAAACAGATACGATATGGTCTAGTGGCTAGGATATCTTGCTTTCACACAGAAGGTCCGGGTTCATTGCCTGGTATCAGAGGTCAGTTTTCTAAAAAACTTAATTATGAAACGATAGAAGAAGCTCAATTGTGAAAAGCCAAGCAGATCCGATATGGTCTAGTGGCTAGGATATCTGGCTCTCACCCAGAAGTCCCGGGTTCAATTACCGGTATCGGAGGTCAGTTTTCTAAAAAACTTTATTATGAAACGATACCTGAAACTCAATTGTGAAAACCCAAGCAGATCCGATATGGTCTAGAAGCTAGGATATCTGGCTTTCACCCAGGAGGCCGGTTTCAATTCCCGGTATCGGAGGTCAGTTTTCTATAAATTTTATTAATCAACGATACCAGGAGCTCAATTGTGATAAATCAAACAGATACAATATGGCTTAAAGGCTAGAATATCTGGCTCTCACCCAGAAGGCCCGGGTTCTATTCGGAGGTCAGTTTTCTGTAAATTTTATTAATCAACGATACAAGGAGCTCAATTGTGCTAAACGAAACATATCCGATATGGTCTAGTGGCTCGGGTATCTTGCTTTCACCCAGAAGGTCCGGGTTCAATTCCCGATATCGGAGGTCAGTTTTCTATAAATTTTTTTAATCAACGATACTAGGAGCTCAATTGTGATAAACCAAACAGATCCGATATGGTCTTGTGGCTAGAATATCTGGCATTCAGCCAGAAGGCCCGGGTTCAATTGCCGGTATCGGAGGTCAGTTTTCTAAAAACTTTATTAAGAAACGATACTAGGAGCTCAATTGTGAAAATCCAGGCGGATCCGATATGGTCTATTAGATAGGAAATCTGGCTCTCACCCAGAAGGCCCGGGTTCAGTTCCCGGTATCGGAGGCCAGTTTTCTATAAAATTTATTAATCAACGATACTAGGAGCTCAATTGTGATAAACCAAACATATCCGATATGGTCTAGTGGCTTGGATATCTGGCATTCAGCCTGAAGGCCCGGGTTCAATTCCCGATATCGGAGGTCAGTTTTCTAAAAACCATTATTATGAAACGATACAAGAAGCTCAATTGTGAAAACCCAAGCAGATCCGATATGGTCTAGTGGCTAGGGTATCTTGCTTTCACCAAGAAGGTCCGGGTTAATTGCCTGGTATCAGAGGTCAGTTTTCTTTAAATTTTATTGATCAGCGATACTAGGAGAACAATTGTGATAAACCAAACAGATCCGATATGGTCTAGTGGCTAGGATATCTTCCTTTCACTAAGAAGGCCCGGGTTCGATTCCGGGTATCGGAGGTAAGTTTTCTATAAATTTTATTAATCAACGATACTAGGAGCTCAATTGTGATAAACCAAACAGATCCGATATGGTCTAGTAGCTAGGATATCTGGCTTCCATTCAGAAGGACCGGGTTCAATTCCCGATATCGGAGGTCAGTTTTCTAAAAGCTTTATTAAGAAACAATACTTGGAGCTCATTTGTGAAAAACTGAACGGATCCGATATGGCCTAGTGGCTAGGATATTTTGTTTTCACCTAGAAGGACCGGGTTCATTACCTGGTATCAGAAGTCAGTTTTCTTTAAATTTTATTAATCAACGATAGTAGAAGCTCAATTGTGAGAAACCAAACAGATCCGATATAGTCTAATGGCTAGGATATCTGGCTTTTGCCCAGAAGGCCCGGGGTCAATTCCCGGTTTCGGAGGTCAGTTTTCTATAAATTTAATTAATGAAAGATAGTAGGAGCTCAATTGTGATAAATCAAACAGATCCGATATGGTCTAGTGCCAGGATATCTTGCTTTCACCCAGAAGGTCCGGGTTCATTGCCTGGTATCAGAGGTCAGTTTTCTAAAAAACTTAATTATAAAACGATACCAGAAGCTCAATTGTGAAAGCCCAAGCAGATCCGATATGGTCTAGTGGCTAGGATATCTGATTATCACCGAGAAGGCCCGGGTTCAATTCCCGATATCGGAGGTCGTACCAGGAGCTCAATTGTGATAAATCAAACAGATACAATATGGTTTAGTGGCTAGAATATTTGGCTCTCACCCAGAAGGCCCGGGTTCAATTCCTGGTATCGGAGGTCAGTTTTCTATAGATTTTATTAGTCAACGATACCAGGAGCTCAATTGTGATAAATCATACAGATACAATATGGTTTAGTGGCTAGAATATCTTGCTTTCACCCAGAAGATCCGGATTTATTGCCTGGTATCAGAGGTTAGTTTTCTTTAAATTTTATTGATCAACGATACTAGGAGCACAATTGTGAAAGGCCAATTGGATACGATATGGTCTAGTGACTGGGATATCTGGCTTTCACCCAGTAGACCCGGGTTCAATTCCCGGTATCGGAGGTGAGATTTCTAAAAAACCTAATTATGAAACGATACATGAAGCTCAACTGTGAAAAGCCAAGCAGATCCGATATGGTCTAGAAGCTAGGATATCTGGCTTTCACCCAGAAGGACCGGTTTCAATTCCCGGTATCGGAGGTCAGTTTTCTAAAAAACTTTATTATGAAACGATACATGAAACTCAATTGTGAAAACCCAAGCAGATCCGATATGGTCTAGAAGCTAGGATATCTGGCTTTCACCCAGAAGGCCGGTTTCAATTCCCGGTATCGGAGGTCAGTTTTCTATAAATTTTATAAATCAACGATACCAGGAGCTCAATTGTGATAAATCAAACAGATACAATATGGCTTAAAGGCTAGAATATCTGGCTCTCACCCAGAAGGCCCGGGTTCTATTCGGAGGTCAGTTTTCTGTAAATTTTATTAATCAACGATACAAGGAGCTCAATTGTGCTAAACGAAACATATCCGATATTGTCTAGTGGCTCGGGTATCTTGCTTTCACCCAGAAGGTCCGGGTTCAATTCCCGATATCGGAGGTCAGTTTTCTATAAATTTTATTAATCAACGATACTAGGAGCTCAATTGTGATAAACCAAACAGATCCGATATGGTCTTGTGGCTAGAATATCTGGCATCCAGCCAGAAGGCCCGGGTTCAATTCCCGGTATCGGAGGTCAGTTTTCTAAAAACTTTATTAAGAAACGATACTAGGAGCTCAATTGTGAAAATCCAGGCGGATCCGATATGGTCTATTAGATAGGAAATCTGGCTCTCACCCAGAAGGCCCGGGTTCAGTTCCCGGTATCGGAGGCCAGTTTTCTATAAATTTTATTAATCAACGATACTAGGAGCTCAATTGTGATAAACCAAACAGATCCGATATGGTCTAGTGGCTTGGATATCTGGCATTCAGCCTGAAGGCCCGGGTTCAATTCCCGGTATCGGAGGTCAGTTTTCTAAAAACCATTATTATGAAACGATACAAGAAGCTCAATTGTGAAAACCCAAGCAGATCCGATATGGTCTAGTGGCTAGGGTATCTTGCTTTCACCAAGAAGGTCCGGGTTAATTGCCTGGTATCAGAGGTCAGTTTTCTTTAAATTTTATTGATCAGCGATACTAGGAGAACAATTGTGATAAACCAAAAAGATCCGATATGGTCTAGTGGCTAGGATATCTTCCTTTCACTAAGAAGGCCCGGGTTCGATTCCGGGTATCGGAGGTAAGTTTTCTATAAATTTTATTAATCAACGATACTAGGAGCTCAATTGTGATAAACCAAACAGATCCGATATGGTCTAGTAGCTAGGATATCTGGCTTCCATTCAGAAGGACCGGGTTCAATTCCCGATATCGGAGGTCAGTTTTCTAAAAGCTTTATTAAGAAACAATACTTGGAGCTCATTTGTGAAAAACTGAACGGATCCGATATGGCATAGTGGCTAGGATATTTTGTTTTCACCTAGAAGGACCGGGTTCATTACCTGGTATCAGAAGTCAGTTTTCTTTAAATTTTATTAATCAACGATAGTAGAAGCTCAATTGTGAGAAACCAAACAGATCCGATATAGTCTAATGGCTAGGATATCTGGCTTTTGCCCAGAAGGCCCGGGGTCAATTCCCGGTTTCGGAGGTCAGTTTTCTATAAATTTAATTAATGAAAGATAGTAGGAGCTCAATTGTGATAAATCAAACAGATCCGATATGGTCTAGTGGCCAGGATATCTTGCTTTCACCCAGAAGGTCCGGGTTCATTGCCTGGTATCAGAGGTCAGTTTTCTAAAAAACTTAATTATAAAACGATACCAGAAGCTCAATTGTGAAAGCCCAAGCAGATCCGATATGGTCTAGTGGCTAGGATATCTGATTATCACCGAGAAGGCCCGGGTTCAATTCCCGATATCGGAGGTCGTACCAGGAGCTCAATTGTGATAAATCAAACAGATACAATATGGTTTAGTGGCTAGAATATTTGGCTCTCACCCAGAAGGCCCGGGTTCAATTCCTGGTATCGGAGGTCAGTTTTCTATAGATTTTATTAGTCAACGATACCAGGAGCTCAATTGTGATAAATCAAACAGATACAATATGGTTTAGTGGCTAGAATATCTTGCTTTCACCCAGAAGATCCGGATTTATTGCCTGGTATCAGAGGTTAGTTTTCTTTAAATTTTATTGATCAACGATACTAGGAGCACAATTGTGAAAGGCCAATTGGATACGATATGGTCTAGTGGCTGGGATATCTGGCTTTCACCCAGTAGACCCGGGTTCAATTCCCGGTATCGGAGGTGAGATTTCTAAAAAACCTAATTATGAAACGATACATGAAGCTCAACTTGTCCATTAATCTTGTGAGAGATGACGACTCCGATTCCAACCGGTGACGCGTCGCACGCCAATAATACTTCTTTGCTTGAATCGAAATGGACGAGGAAGTTTGATTTTGTTAGCAGATCTTTGGCTCGTTTGAACGTTGTCTTCTCTTGTAATTCCCA
Source organism: Phalangium opilio (assembly GCF_054372755.1). Taxonomy (NCBI): domain Eukaryota; kingdom Metazoa; phylum Arthropoda; class Arachnida; order Opiliones; family Phalangiidae; genus Phalangium; species Phalangium opilio. The sequence goes on along the minus strand of NW_028324186.1, from coordinate 1,450,170 downwards.
CTTCCATTCGGCTCCTTTTTCCATGAGTCTGTACAATGGTTTTAGTTCCGTTGCGTAGTTGGGGACGAACTTAGAATAATAATTCAATAACCCCAGGAATGATCTCAGTTCTTCCAGGTTCTTCAGCTCAGGAGCGTCCGTGATAGCTAACATTTTCGTGGTCTGCGGATGCAATCCCTCGCTGTCGAGATGATGACCCAGGAAGTCAATTGATTGCTTAGCGAATTGACATTTCTCCAGTCTGAGCTTCAAGTTGGCGTCTTCCATAATTTGAAGGAATGCTTCGAGCTTCAGCAAGTGATCATCGTTGTCAATTCCTCCCAAGAGGAAATCATCTTGAAATGGGGCTACGTTGGGCTGGTTTCTCAACAGAGCTTCCATGAGCTTTTGAAAGATTGCCGATGCAGACGATATTCCAAAAGGCAGGTAATTGTACTGGAACAGTCCCTTTTGTGTGTTGATGACGACTAGATCTTTCGAAGCATCATCAAGTTCTAGCTGACTGTATGCATCGCGCATATCGAGTCGCGAAAAGACTTTGCATCCAGCAAGTTTAGCAAAGATGTCCTCTGCTTTGGGAAGCTGGTACTTCTCGGTCTCAATCTGTTGATTCGCCGTGACTTTGAAATCGCCGCATATTCGAATGGTGCCGTTTGTTTTCTTCACAGGTACTATAGGTGCCGCTGATTGCGCAAATGGTATGGGCGTGATGGTTCCATCGTCTACAAGTCTCTGGAGTTCTTCGTCAACTTTGTCTCTATATGCGTATGGAACCGTCCTAGCCTTGAAGAATCGAGGTTGTACGTTTTCCTTCCGGTGTAGATGTACCTTTACTCCTTTGAGAACGCCTCTTGTTTTCGGATCGAAAACTGACTCATATCGTTTCAGGATCTTTTGTAGCTTGACGTCATGATTGGACAGGAACTTGACTGCCGAAGCTTGTGTCATTACGTCTTCTCGTAATATCGGAAGGCTAGAAGACGTCCAGGATCGCCCACATAGCGTCGGTCCTTTGCCCTGATACACTATGATTGGCAGAATCTCGGCTTTTGCATGATAGGACACCTTCACGTGACTGACTCCAACCACCTCGATCTTGTGTCCGGAAAATGATTTCAATTCTACGCTCGACTTCTTTAGGTCGTCCTTCTTGATGATACCCAGGGCTTGGTGATTCGGCATTAGTGTAAAGGCTGAACCGGTGTCCACCTCCATTCTGACGTCAACGCCGTTAATCGTGCAGTTGATCCGATATGGCTCTGGTGCAGCATCATCTTGTTGTCTGGAAGGTAGTTGGTAGACTTCGTTTTCATCGGATGTACTTGTCAATGCGAATACATCATATTCCGGATGCGTAGCCTTGTCATCAATGATCTGATTGGTTTGCGTCTCGTTCCGTTTTGGACGACTGCTACGGCAGGCTCTCGCAATGTGTCCCTTTTTCCGGCAGTGATGACAAGTTGCAGTTTTAAATGGACACGTGGCTGGAGAATGTCCATCTCCGTTGCATCGCGTGCATGATTGTTCGCTTCTAGAGTCTCCATTCTGATTCTTCTGGCCGGGTTTATTGTTTCGGTTAGGACGTTTCTTCTTCGAGAGTATCGCTACCGCCTGTACTGGCTCGACTTGACGTGTGCCTCCTTGACTTCTCATGACGCAAGCACTATTTGTTGCCTGTTCCATGGCCTGTGCTATGGACATAGCCTTGGTGAGAGTAAGGTTGTCCTCGGCTAGAAGTCTCTTCTGTATTGAATCGTCGTTACATCCACATACCAAGCGATCCCTTAACATGCTGTCCAATGAAGTTCCGTAATTGCAAAATTCGCTAATACGTCGCAGCTCGGAGATATATATCGCTATGGTCTCGCCTGGTTGTCGATTTCTGTAGTTGAAGACGAATCGTTCTACAATCTCCGATGGTACAGGATTAAAGTAATCAGTGAGGGCTTTGATCAGTTCGTCGAACGTCTTGTCTGTAGGTCTGCTTGGTCCGACTATGTTCCGTATGGTAGCGTATGTTTTTGATCCAATGACAGTCAATAACACCGCCTTCTTCTTTGCTTCCTCAGTTATGCTATTTGCTATGAAGTATTGACCCAGCCTTTCCGTATAAAGCGTCCATGACTCCGTTTCTTCGTCGAATTGACCGAATTGACTAGTGATTGACATAGTTACTCTGGAACTTGTTGTCTCTGTCGTGATGAGCCTGGTTTCTTCTGGGAATCTTCTTGCGTGGCAGTGATAGCGTCGTAAATCGGGAAGTGCTTGTTACTTGTACGGTTACTTAATGCATCTCGCCTCCGTCGCCAATTTGTTGTGTTCAATTAATAATGACACAACTGTTAAAATAACTTAAACATAGTTTATTGTCGATATGATTAAAATACAATACAGGATCTAAGCTACTAGAGGACTCGTCGATAACTGATGGTGTTACAAAGGTTGGCTTGCTATTTATACAATATTGTTATCAGCTAATAGACTTATAATAGGCCAATTGATTTTTCATAGAGCGCGTACATAACAGCTTCCCACCTCAACCACTCGATGGCTACTTTGGACTGAGGGTCTTTCATTCTATAGCCGTGAGGTGGAACAATTCCAATTGAATTTGGCGCTAGGTGATCCTTCCTGAAAACGGCATTGCAGAGCCCGGCAATTGTCACGGCAGTGTTAAAAGGGTTAACGTCCGCAATCTTCTCAAAAATCTCCCTGTACTTTAAGCACCCCTCTCCTAAAATCCTAACGTCCAAACGGCAATAATGTATCAATTCTTCAACATAGTTGAAACCTTTTTTGGCTTCAACTTGTTCGTTGTACCATAAAATTAAAACCGAGCGTTATTTTCGGTTAGCCTGTCTGGCGCGTAAGATTCTAAAAGAGGCATGCTTTCCCTCAAGACATAATTTGTACGCGTAGGATCTTTTGGATCATACACGTGGTCGGGAACAAAGTTGAAGAGCAAGTGCGGGAAATATCCCTTATTTAAATTAGGGTGTAAGCCAAAAGTGGAAACAAAGCTAGATAAGGGGATGGGATGAAATTTAAACTATCTATAAATGTCAAATTCTCATATCGAATTTGCATAATTTTCGTTCCCGTCATTATCACTTGAGGGCGCCACGCTTTGATGGCTAACATGGCTTTGTACAGAAATTGTAAATCGTACCCCTTCGCATTATGGGCTATAACCGTTATTTTGGGAGAATTGTGGAATTCTTGAAGATAATTGAAAAAATCCAGAACAGGATCATTCCCGAGAAACACCCGTTCTCGAGGGCCGCAGGTGGCGCAAGTAAATTGATCGGATTTCTCGAGAATGCATTGATCACAGATTTTTTGAGAAATACATAAGATAGGAGTGTGTAGGAAAGCATTGGGGTTTGAAGGGTCTGGGGTATTTTGAACACATTCGAGATCATGAAAGATAGTAACCGAAGGATGGGTCTTAGCTTTTTTAGCCGCGGGGTGGGCTTTAGAGTCGGTAACCTGCATGAAACAAAAGTGGGGGTGTGGGTTGAATTTATTGCAGATGACGCAATAGACTTCCCCGCAGTTGTGAGGTGACTTGACGTTCCCCATATCTATTGTTTTTGCGCAACGGGGACATTTAAAAACCCTTTGGCATACGGATAAAGTTTTGCTTCCACTAGCCTTATGGGCGTCAAAGCATTCTTGCCCCCTAAAGTCGCGATGGCAGGTCCCGCATCTAATTTCTCCCCCCTCGCATTCCTCGGCCCTTTGGCAGGAATAACAATACTTGTTGCAAGCGTGGTTAAAATCTAAGTTGTTGTACCCCACAAGGCACCTCTCGCAGAAAAAATCAAAATGGGAGAGAGGTTTAGGTTTAGTGATGACGTCAAAATGATTTTGATAGTTAAAAAGGTATAGTCGCGGCTTTGGATTACCATCGGCACCGACAATGAAATCTGCTTCCCCGAAAATACGGTGGGGGACGTTTGCTCTAACTGTAAATACTATTATTTGGTAATCAACCAAGTATGATTGAAATCGAGGTAGAGCACCCGCCCCCGCGCATTCGTCCAATGGTATTTCCGCTGCCTCGGCTAATTCCTCCGCCATCTTCCTAAGCCTCTCTCCTGATTTTTTACTAATATCGGTGCGACATAGTGTTTTGAAATCCGCCTCGATGCTTTTGTCAAGGGGATACATTGTATGATCCCTATGTATTCTAGCAAAAATTAGAGCATCTGGGAGACATAGCCGATCGTTATTTTTGATTTGTATAATGCATTTCTTCTCCCTGGCAAAAGTCTCGAAACTACAGATTCCAATAGCCTTTCCTCGGCGAGCGCCTTGGGGCAACCTCACGCGCTGTATGTTTATTCCTATAGGTCCGAGAAAAAACTTTGACCCCCCTTCGGAATTGTAAGCCTTATCAGCGACTACTTCTAATATAAATCCAATATCTATTTGGTCTCTTCTTCTAAAACTAAAGTCCGCGGTTTGAATGCCTGGATTACTAATGCTTGTCTTTGAAATTGCAATCATGTCATCGGGTAAACAGTCGTCCAAAACGTACTCTAGGAAGTCGCTTACAGATTCGACGATGTTATGGTCGAATTGTACCTCCATTTCCCATCCATCAAGATTAAAATTGGGGAAGGACACTACCCCGCTAGAAATCACGTTTACACCTGGTGGTGCAACTAGCGGAGATGGGGGTGGAGGTGGAGGAGTAAGAGCCCCACCCCCTACCTGTCCTTCCTCTCGATCCATTGACTCATGTTGAGATGGAGATATGGGGGAGTACAATAGCCGTCTAAGAAAGAAACATCGGCGTTTTGAAAGGCCTCCTCCAGAGGCGATAAAGGAGGAGGATAGCTATTTTTAGCCCTAGACTGCCCGGGGGTAATGTTAAACATAGACGGGGGTGTAGAATAGTTTGCCATAAACGTGTCATCGGCATTTAAAAAGGCTATTTCTAACGAGTCTGGAAAGTCGACTAAAAAACTATCATCTTCAATAGGGAGTTCAATTTCTACATTAGAGTTGGCCATTGCGATAATTTAAAAATACAAATACCACAAAATACTAATAATAAATCTGAATAGGCTTAAATAATAATACTAAAACACAAAAATATACTAAAATACTAAAACAGTAAAGTACTTATATAAAAAACTGAAAACACTTGTAATACTAAGAGTTAAATACTAAAACACTTGTAATACTAAGAGTTAAATACTAAAACACTTGTAATACTAAGAGTTAAATACTAAAACACTTGTAAAAACTAAGTTAAAATACTAAAACACTTGTAAAAACTAAGTTAAAATACTAAAACACGTATAAAAACTAAGTTAAAAATACTAAAGCACTAAGATATGGGCACGGAATAACTCACAAGTTTTGTTTGGGAGCAGAAGATTTCTTGGCTTGCATCAACAACGGTCAGAACTAAACTGATGAGTAGCCTAGACTGATCCGCCCTTTTATACTTTCGTGATACAATTAGAAAAATAGATCCAACTCAATGTCATAAACATGTCTTAACACGTTTGGGCTAGTCATAAAACACTCTAAATATAAATTCCATTGATAACAATACAACTGGTACGACCACGCCCCCTTTTAAGGCCCTAAACCACCTGGTGTGGGGTCCAATTAAAGAATTGACAAAATAAATTCTTTTTTTCAAGTTCAGCCCCTTTTAAAGGCCATAGACCTCTTGGAATGCCCCCCTTTTCAAGGTCATAAACCAACTGGTGGGGTGGCCCAATTAAAGAAAAAATAAATTCCAATGCATCTAAGGAGCCCGAGGTCATTCACCCCTCCCAAAAGCCATAAATAATTTTGAGGAACTCTCAAGACTGAAAATAGGAATGATTTGAATAATTTTGATAAGTTTATTTCAACGCTTTAAACATTTGAAATGTTTTTTTTTTCAAATGACGCGTTTCGTGTTGTTAAAATGTAATGAATACGACTGTTTTCGTTCCGATGGATTATTCAATTCCCTATGTATTCCTACGGGATTTTAGGAATTTTAAATGACGCGTTTCGTGTGGGTATAATGCAATGTAAATGTTCAAAAACGTTTTACTTTTAACACGAAATGTGTTGAGAAAAACTAAGTAACACCCTACACTATCACCACTGAAAAGGTTTTATCAAGGATGTAGTAGGTATAATAGCATTACAAAGAACAAATTAAGGAAAAAAATTATATTTATTTCGAGTTACATTTCAAGTTTTTTGATTGGTTCTTTCATAATTTAAAAAACGTAATAAGGTATGGAATATATTACAACAATTGGATCTAACTTTCATGTCGCAAAAGTTCTTGAATAAACATTTCAATTATAGCTTTCTCGAGATTAACACGTTTAATTCTTAGTACAATATCGTCATTCGGAGTAAGTGTTGTTGGTATGGGCTGGGTTGGCGGAATGACTTTTTCTTTCTCCCACTCTTCTTGTGGGACATCTCTGTACTTTCTGTTTGGTGGCATGTCTTTAGTCAATGGGTTTTGGATGAATATAGGCATGTTATTTGTTGGTAATCCTTGAAGTAATGGACAGTCTGCCTTGAATTTCTGATGCTCCTCGAAAGCATGATCGTTAGGTTCCCATCCACGTAGCGTTAAGTCACAAAAATGGCATTTAACAGCGTCCGTCCCCGAACTTAAATAGTAAAACCCATGACGGGCTAGTTCTGACGGTTTTACAAACGTACTCGCAAATGCACCAATCGTTTCTAGACGGGTAATTTCTCGATTCATCTTATCCTGGCGGTGTCTAACAATCAAAAGAGGTCCGGACCAAATCAGACGCTATGTATATCCCAAATAAGGGGATGAAAGGTTAGATTGTAATGGATGCTGTTACTAAGCAGACGTTAATTTGCGAAGCTCTTTCAAAGCCAGGCAAAATACTGGCCGTTACTTTCATCCTAGTAACTGTATTTTTAGTTGAATTTGCATTTTGGTATTTTAAAAATATTACTTTAATTTCGGGTAACGCAACAAAGACATAACATGTTGAGACTTGTCAGGATAATGCCTTCGGGGCAAACACCTGGAATCAATTAAATGTTTCGTGGTAGGGAGAGTCACCATCTAACAAAGCAATAAATCCGAAAAATAGATTCCATTCATAACAATACAACTGATTCGACCATACCCCTAAACCCATTAAAACACGTCTTTATAGTAAAAATAAAAATGGATGGGGATAAATTCTTTTGTTCAAGTTCTGTCCCTTTTTATGGCCATAGATCCGTCTGACCATGGTTACGTATAAATAAAAAGCCGATGGAATGTCTTAACACGTTTGTGTGAGTCATAAATCACTCAGATTCCATTGATAACAATACAACTGGTTTAGCTACGCCCCCTTTTAAGGTCCTATTGGGGTGGGCAATAAAGGACAATAAAAAAAGAAAAGCATCAGTCAATATACCCGCAGGCTAATTATCAACCCCGCACTCTCAAGAAAATCACGCAATAAAGATCATTCAGTCCTCAGCTTTTAAACCGTAAAGACCTGCCGTAAGAATGTCCACCAAAGTAGGAGGTCGTGTTTTAGATTACCGCGTGAACGCCCGTGTTAGACTCGGGGCTGAATGCTCGGCGGTGTTTGGGGTAAATGGGTACGAGCCAAGCCTGCTTTTGACAAAAAAGGATGAGACTATTGTCAACATCTCGGAAGACGTTTTGAAGGAATTTATGGAGGAGTGGACGGAGATCTATTCAGCTATGGAAAGTGGCGACTGGGGTAATTATCGTTACTTGAACTTGAAAATAAAAATAACCGTTATGGAGGGGAGTATAGTATTCGACGATGGTAGCGTATTCACTCTAACAAAGGCCGAGGCAGGAAAACTGAACGAGAAATTTAGTTTTATGAGATTTCACTTCAAGCTTTTAAATGATCAAGCCGAAGTTATTAAATGCATGTACGAAGCTATTGTAAAACGCATGAATGATATATATCAAAAATATTATGTAAGTCGCGGTACTATGTCGCACAATGATTACGACCGTGTAAAAAATTTCCTAGCAGCGTGTATAGTTCCTTCGAGCATTTTCGAAGATTTTTGTGACTTAGTTCGTGACAGAAACTTGACGCGTAAGCTTTAATTATATAATTTATTCTACATTTGCTTAAATAACGACGCGTACATTCGCGAATTAATTGGAATTGATTGTGTTCATTAAAGGTTTTTGACTAAAATTCTGATTCATAATTATAATAAGCCTAGAATAACCTATCATAAGCCTATCCTTTTCAGGATCTACAATAGCATAAGCCTACAGGTATCATCCAAGTGACGTCATAAAAGAATTAGCCGTGACGTCATCAAGAAAACCACCACCAGGTGGCTCAACAATTCAAATTTCCCGCCAAAACCATCACGTCATCAATTCCCCCATCTTGTCCCCCTCCCCCTCAATTCCCCCCATCTCCCCCCCCCACCCCAAGGATGGCTTTATAACCCAGGTTTTACCCCCCCTGAAAGAGGGGAAAGAAGGGGGGTAAAACCTGGGTTATAAGGCCGTCCTTACTCTCTGGCAGAAGTCCATTTATTTAGCCTAGGAAGTAACCAAAAGAGGGGTTTGGGTCTCCCCTCTCTTGTGTAGCAATCCTGAAGAAGAGCGACACATCTCCACCTCGCGATAACTTTTCTCAGATCTCCGGTTTAGGTGCGACACGTACGCTAAAATTTTCCCTTTTGAAAGAGAAACCTCCATTGGCTGAAAATGAACGTTGGATCTCTAAAGGGACCGGAAACGACCTCGTTCCATTATAAAACCGAGCCCAGAGTCAAGGCATTTCAGTTTTTTATAATTCTTCATAAACCTTTTGAAAAAAAACCAATTTAATGACCGGGCCCGTTCCCTTCTCTATTTTTTTATAATGCAAATTTGCTGTATATAGGACTCCACCCCATTTTCCGGACCCTTTAGAGATCCAGCACTCGTGGGCTGAAGAAGTCACGCCCCGTGAAGAAAGACTTCGAGATTTTAAACAGGGTTAGGAAAGGGGGGAAAAATAACCCCATACACGGAGTTAAAAGGAGTTCTTACCCCAGAAGAGTCGTACGCTATACCAGCTATTGTAATTGCTTAATTTCTAGGCTAATTTAGTGGACTTCTGGTACAGGACACTAGTTTAGAAGTAAGATATTGAGAAATATTTCCGTAAGGACAATATTCACATTTTTCATAAGCCTCATACATTTTCAACTTTTTCTGCCCTTAACATACATGTACTACCTTTTTCTAGAGTCTTTGTCCGTTCCTTTTTTAAATCCTTCGATAGCTCAAGCACTATTCAGCATAGAAAATTGATACTCGAGAGTATGATACATAATATAGTTGCCCATCAAAATAGACTCAATATGTAGTCGAAATTCCAGGCACGTTTCATAAATTTTATCTCTAGCAGAAAATTATTATGATTTTCGATGTCAGTGGTGCCGATTTATATTATAAACTTGTCTATGTTTACGGGATATTCCAATTTATTTAAAGAACCTCGCACGGTTAACCATAAAATGGATTTCACTTAATTTTCTACATACTGGCAAACCAGATAAAAACTATGCTATATTAGTGGACCGAATCTTGAGGAACTTATCTAAACAAAATATGAAACCTTCCTATGGTGTTAATGATTTAAAACGCGCAGTTTGTCAAATTCTCAACGAATTGTGACTGTGCATAAAGCAAAAATACAAACAAAGCTCTTTTTTAAGTATTTGTATAATTAAACTTTATTACCTGTTAACTAATTCGTCATAAAATTAAAAAATAGGAAGAAACATCCTGCATGGAAAAATCTTTTTAATTTTCAATTTTTGTGGAACTTAGGTGATTCTCAATTTTACAAATATAAACAGTGCGTACATTTTTAACAATACAAAGAAAACCTAGACACTTTCCAAGTAGAAATCCCCTTCGCTGATAACGATAATCATTTTCACATATTCTAAAGTTAATATTTAATTATTAGTAAAATTTCAAATTTGGGAACATTTCTCCATTTTTAATACGACTTTGGACTTTTGACTTCAAATTGGTTTTCTTTTGATGGACAAATATTTTAAGTGTCATAGCCTCAGGTATCATTTCTTTATGCTGAAGAGATCTTGAACTAACGAAAATATTAAAAAATAAATAATTACATAAATAAATAAATTAAAACAGCGGAAAATACATTTGAAATGGAGTGCACGTAAAATTTAGGAAATTGAACTACAATGGCATTGTGCGAAGATCTCGATGGCTTCGTTATTTAGATTTACCATCTAGTTTTCCTTAACAAAAACCACTAAATTTTGTTGGCTAGCTAGTACCTGTACCCTCTGCGATTAGGAATTTTCCTTCAAAGAAATATACGACTACTTAAAGCACCTTGAACTTTGGCTTCCAGTCTTACTCGAGCCTAGGCTCATAATTTTCAAAGGCTCGATACCTAACTCGAGACTCGAGCTCAGTATTCGCACATTCCTACTTCTGCCCATAGTTAATTGAAATTCTAGATCATGCGCATCGACCCTCTGACCGGCAAATAAATTATAGCAAAAAGACATACCTGAGGATGGAAAACTTCGAATAGTCCGGTTAATGATACTTGGTATTCAGCTTCGCGATAAATTGACAGAACGTTCCGTTCGTAGAGCTCAAATGGGTGAGTGTAGGATTTGTTCGGGGGCATCGGAAAATTAAAGGTCGTAGAATGCATCCAAGGTGTAGAGGCTAAATCGCCGTTCTAAAACAAAACAAACCTTAAACCAATATAACATACCGTGTGTCATGTAGAAAAACAATACTTGCCAAGTCGATATCATCGACAACAGGTGAGTACGTTATGTTTACCCTAAAAAACTAATAATTTATCTCTTGTGTTTACATTGTTTTGGAAAACGCTGGAAACAATTACCGGCCTCTCGGATACAATAGGAATTCATAGCAAAGGTTCTCTCCGTGTTGGTATATGCTCATATCTAATGTTTTTGTCATGAAGTTGAAGTATTTCTAGAAAAACCAAAAACCTCTTCAAACCGAGTCAAATACTAGCTTCCCAATAGTTTCACCCGAATATGCAACACTTTCTGATATTTAATAATAAGGAACTGTGGTAATCATTATTCATGCGTTATATATAGATCTCTTTACAACTAGTTTCTTATTTATTATTGATAAATACTCCAAGTTTTTCAACGTGATACCTTATCTTTGGGGCTGGAAAGTGCGTGTTATTTTTTTATGTATTTAAAACTTAATAGCCACGTGATATTAACATCGCTAGCGACCCTCAACGCGATTCGCGTGACCTCTGAGCGACAAACCCTAATTTAAACAAATTCTCTTTGCGTGTGTTCTGAACTAGTAGAACAAGGGTTTAGGGTATTTTAAATAATTTTTTTGTTCTTATACTTGTGAAGAGCGAATGAAAGGCGAGGAAGGAGGCGCGGGCCCTTCCCCATACATTCACTCAGTTATTAGTATGGGGTCTATGGTCTCTTAAAGATTCCAAGAAGAAGATATCTATTCCTGCTGGAACTAATAGTTATATATTAGTAGCAGTATTAGAAGTATTAACAAAGGGTAAAGGCAAAGAGAAAAAAACATTGAGGAAGAAAGTAGGGCATCGGTGACGTGAGGTTCACGTTGCCTCGTTGCGAAAGAAAAATTATTCCCCCTTACTGGTATAGTGAGGCATTTTTCACAAGAACAATGCTGCCTAATTATGGGCTACATACATTATTTTCAGGTATATTTTGTGATCGCACGACTTCATTAACAGGTATTATGATTTCGAATTAAAAGCCTCGATTGTCAAATTTAAATGTACCCTATATACTGTGTGGTCAAGATCAGATCAACACCTTCCTTTGTGAACAGCCCTCAATACTGCCAACGGATGACGTCACTATACTAAATAATACAGGGTTTAAATAAAAGTTTGAAATTCATGTTTTATTGTATGGAAAGTGAAAACGGGTGACAAGGTACGAATAGAAAGGATAATATGTCTGAATGCCACAAAATGTTTTAAAGTTCAGTCCTACGATTACTTATAGATCTTAGGCCTCAAATTGCAACCTCTAATCTCTTTGGTAAAAATCAAATATTCGATGTGTCTACCATTATGGTGGATGCTCACTTCAAAACAACTGTCCATGTCTTGCAATACATTTGCAAGCCCTAAACTCATGACGCAGGAAGTCAGAGTAAACGCTTCCAGTCGACAACTGAAGAAGAAGGGTCCTGTAATTCAGTTTATAAGAATGCCCACCCAAACATATACCTTCCATCGCATTTGATGTTAGTGATGTCGTAACCAGTGATAATTTTTTTGTTTCCAGTAATATACGTTACGCCAATTTACCGTGCCATCCCTGTGAAATCTATCCTCGTCAGAAAACAGTACCTTTCTCAAAAATAAAGGATCGGCTTCTGTGGAAGATTTTTACAATTTAGTTCGTTTTCTCCTACATAAAATTATACTTTCCGTTAATAGTTTGTTTAAAAAGGGAATATAAAAGAATTGTCATGAGTTGAAGATTTTCAGTTACAACGTTTAAATTTTCCGTTTACATTTTATCCGCATCAATAAGAGACAAAATCTCGTGCTAATTGCAAGAACTTTTTTTTCAACTTAATATATTTTACAATATGTAGTTTTCTTTTTATACACCTTACTAGAGTAAACCTTGCTTTTGAGTCACGATCTTGCACCACCGAAATCACGAAGGTTGACGACAATGTCGGTAAAGGTGCCACGCACTGGATGTCGTCGGTGTGGAAACCTTTCGGCATAAAGCACTGCCGCTTGTTGAACGTTACCGCGACATTCGCCCAAAATAAACATCGTGTTCAATTTGCTCTGGTTCGAATAGGTTTGCATTTTGCTAATAAACGAGACTAACTACTGTAATTCTACTACTTATAGGTGCACTACAAACACTGTATCTCTAAAGGGACCGGAAATACCTCATTGTTTAGTTTAAAAAGATTGCTGGCTTGAGCAGGTCATGGTGTTTATTATATTGTTTAACGATCAACACGTGACACCGCTAGATGTTTGGACCTCTAATGTCGTCACCCGACAGATCTAAAGATTTACCATACTGGTTTTTAGTCTCAACGTTGTGGTATTGCCAGTCTCATTAGAAAAACAAAGTCTGTAAGGATGCAATTGTACCAATACGGCTATTAAAAAGGCACAAATGCTGTATAAAAACCACAGCAATAATGGTTGGCCAATATTAAGACACCCCTAACCTTAAACTTTGGACTAAATAAGGAAAAAATAAAGGTTTCATTGGGAAAAACTTTGAAGAAGAAGGTCCGAGTTGTCTGAGGAACCGAGAAAAGAGACCGTTGTGAAAAGAGCTCGTCGTTACGTAGCAGCTAAGATCGAATTACTGCAGTTATTCTCCTGTCTTAGTAATATCCCAGCCTAGTCCCACCAGGACAAATTGAACATGATGTTTGCGAGGATTACCCAAGACGGTTAGACTTTTGCGTGAACTAAACCAAGCCGATCCATTTTTTTAGAAAGGTACTGTTCTCTGACGAGCCTACATTTCACTGGGATGGTACGTTAAACCGGCATAACGTACATTACTCGACCCAACAAAAGTTTCACTGGTTGCGACATCATTACCATTAATTGCGATGGAAAGTAAATATTTGGGTGGGCATTCTTTGAAACCGAATTATCTGATCCTTCTTCTCGATGAGAAAATCACTGAATACATTTACTTGGACTTCCAGCTTCATAGTGCTTGTAAATGTATTGCAAGACATGGACAGTCGTCTTGAAGAGTGCCTCCACCACAATGGTAGTCACATCGAACATTTACGGTGTGATGTTTACCAAACAGATTAGAGGTTGCAATTTGAGGCCTAAGTTCTAGGACTTATCGTAGGACTGTGCTTCAAAACATTTTGTTGCATTCCGGCATATTCTCCAGTATTCCTTTTGTACCTTGTTACTTGCATGAAATAAATAATTTATTCCAAACAATGTTTTACACTTGTATAATTTAGTATAATGACGTCATCCTTTGGCACTATTTGGGGTTGTATACAATGGAAGGTGTGAGTTTGATCTCGACCACACTATGTATATATATAATACAGAAACATTTTGTTTCGTGAGTTACATTTAGTAATTTGGAAATTTCCATTTTTTCCGGTAGTGATCGTGTTAACGTTTGACTATACGTTAACATATAAATTGAGGGTGTTGTCGATTAAAGATGATTTTAATTCCATTTCATTCTCTCTTTGAGGACAGAATATACATCACTGTTAATTTTCATAAAGAGATGTAAGATGTAAACTAGATCAATCTAACACGTTATGGTACTGTTATTAAAATGATGCTCAAAATGTATCATAAAATATTTTTCGGAAATGAATATTTCGTTGAATAAATGTTGAGTAATTTTTTCAAATAACTGATTTTTAATGATCAAGCCATTAAAACTAAAAATTTTAATTTGGTTTTAATTTACTTTTTCCTTTTAACACTTCTTTTTTCACGTTTTCGTCTATAACTATATTCTGGAATTTTTAATTCTCTGTTGAATCCGCCTCACAGGTACGAAATAGGCTATTTAGGATCAGCATTATCCAAATAATTGACGTAATTACATTTTAATATAATATAGTGCAATTTTACTCTGTTCAAAGTTAATAATTTAGTTGAGAGTACTTACCACTAACACTATGACTTTCATTATAGTTCTGGGATCCATGACGTAGACTATAATATATAATTATATAATTATTTATAGATATATATATATATATATCATAGATGTTTCGAAAAAAAGAAAACTCAAGTAGTTTATGACGGACAGATTAAATTTGGAAATGGAAAAGTGGAAGAACAAAACACACTCTTTTTAAGGCTTCGTTGACAATTTCTGACAGCTTCGGGACACTAAACAAGATGGGCGAGGCCCACCATACATTTTTGCACACCTAATAAATTTATAGGCATTGACTCCTAGAGGTGTCTCAAAGTTATCGTATTTCCGTCCGTGCTTAAAAGATTACCTACACAATAACTCACTCAGTAAAACAAACTTAACGAAAAGAGATAAGAGATTTGAAAGTGGAAAAAGATAGCAACCCTTTTTTGAGCCCTTCTTTCTCGATTGCGTGCACTTTGTTTTTCTCTTTATTCGGGATTGAGACGCAACCTTCTCATTCTTTCTTTAGTTTCCTCTTTGGCATTAGACGCATTTTCATTACTGTAAACTTTGTTAGATCATAAGAAAATATGAACACTTGCAATAATTAGTTAAAATTAATGTTGGTTCCATTTGGAAAGGGTGCTTAAAAGCGTATTCTCTTATATCTCTAACCCAAATCCAAATCGACATTTGAATCTCTCGCCAAACATAACCCATCATAGGACAATAAATTATTTATCGTAGATATTGAATTTCTGATCCATGGTATTTTAATATTTCTAATGTTGTTAACTTCAATAAGGACTGCTACTTCATGGAGTAAATTTTATATGTTTATTTAAAATTTAAAACTTTGGGAGCTTTCGGACCGCGGTCCTTCCTCAGCCAATTTTTAAAATGAACTCATGAGTTCCGAAAGCCCCCAAAGTTTTAAATATTAAATTTTAAATAAACATATAAAATTTACTCCATGAAGTACCAGTCCTTATTGAAATTAACAACATTAGAAATTATTTATCTACGATAAATTTGGTTAGCCCATATATTTAAAATTAGAATTTAACTCATTTCAAAACTACGCTTTTCCTAAAGGTTTTGAACCGTTTAATTAAAATTATTTAGTTACACAATTAAAATTGGTGATGGTCAATTTACCAATATCGTTACCAATTTTTTTAAAACCAATGAAACTAAAAAATCAATATTAAACAAATTATCCACTGGAAAAGATATCAAGTTATTATTTAATTTAAATTTTTCAAGTTAAGTTTCAAAAGAAGATGAATTTTATTATTTTCTGACACAAAAATTGGCAACTTTTTTGCTTAATTCCTGAATTGTTTTCTACTCTAAAAAGAAAGTTTAACGTTTTGTGATATTAAAGGAGAAATATAACTATAATTTTCGTTTCTTTGAAATAGTTTCTATATAGGAACTTTTATCAAAAAGCCAATTGTATCAGTACACTTACCGATAATAGATTTTACTAATTGAGACGATTACACTGCGTTATTGCATTAATATTTATAAATATTAAGGATTATATCAAGATCTCATTCTTGTAAAGAGAGAACGGTCGAGTTTACCTTCATCTTCGCTGCCAACAAATACTACCTAGGCCCCTCCCTAAAAAAAATTCCAGCCATTTTATCGATACACTAACACCGCCAGGTGGACCATCCATTAATTATTTATCAAAATTGTCGTACTCGATCTCGATGTGAGGGAAACTGACTCCAGAATTAGTAGATATGTTTATTAGAGCAACAGTTGATAGTGCTGGTTATGTCGATATAAATATAGACCGAATAGTAAATAGTAAAATAGACAATAGTTATTCGATTATTATAACAAGGAAAATAGGAAAGGCCACTATTATATTCCTTAAGTGCCAGAACAACCAAGCCTTACGTTTGAAACTTCAGGTAAATAGCCATATTTTAATATAATACCACGTTATTTTTATCTGTTCCTATCCCGATTGATATAAAATATATTTTTAATAAGGCCGATCCGATGTTATTAATCTGAATCGTATACTAATACTTAACATTGTTGTCAATAGTTTCTTTCGACTTCTTGCCTAGGCCGACTCTCGAGTTGCTGCTGGCCGCGTCCATTTAACATTTTATTCAGTAATTTCCGGTTAGTAGGTGGTGCGCTAAACCCATACCCCACTCGATCACGCGCGTCACGACGCAA
The DNA here is from genome assembly GCF_054372755.1 of Phalangium opilio. NCBI lineage: Eukaryota > Metazoa > Arthropoda > Arachnida > Opiliones > Phalangiidae > Phalangium > Phalangium opilio. Next base: position 1,433,283 of record NW_028324186.1, on the reverse strand, counting down.
GCTGCTCTCGCTATAGCTATAGCACGTGCAGCGCAGCGTCTGGTTGCGCGGATCGAGTGGGCTATGGCTAAACCGACTTAAACTCGGCCCCTCCCAGAAAAAAAGATAACTTTGACTTCATGGAAGCGGATTAGACTGACTCGAACGTTCTCTCTTTACTTGAATGAGATCTTGATTATATTGATATTTCAGATTCATTGAGTTTAAAAAATTGGATCAGTATTTCAGTTAAGCTTTGATATTGACATCGGTTAATTTACGATATCGGCTAACGATGCTAGTCTATTAATAAGATTAAATCTGAACTTCAAGTGTCACTTGACAGCGTATAATTTCAAAATCGAGAGTTAGCAACTATAAAGCAATGTATAGCAAATAATACCATTAATCGCCATGTTTGGTAAATAATACCACTAATCGTAATGTTTAGTAAATAATATCATTAATCGCAAAGTTTGGGGTGTGACGTAGTTTATAAACGGTTAAATAGAAAGCAAAATCTAGTGATCATTTGATTTTAATTGTTTACTTGCAAATAAATAGTTTTCTTATACTTAAATGTTTACATTATTTGAAATAATAGTCATCCTACTAAGAAGGGACATTCAATTTGAGCGCGGAAAAATTGTTAAATTTTCCTTAGCAAGTTCTTTACGATAATCGGTAGCACCCTGCCCTTCCGTAAAATGAAAGTGAGTTGTTTTCATCAAAAATCTGTTCCAATTTTCAGCCTTGGGAAATCGAAATTTTGAGTGAATGTTATTTCCACTTACTAAAATTCTGGCGGTCGTCAAAAAGTGATACCAAGACTCTCTCATAGAAAATTTGCTTTGATTAAAGTTAATAATCGAAATTTTAGTTTTATAATATGTCAACGAAATAAATATTTTTCCGTTTTCACATCTAGGTTTAGGCTCTGTTACACTCGACTGTAGAATATGCCTATTCGCAACTTAAACTCGAATTGCGTAGTTACACGTACGCGTTAAAATATAAAGTGTCAGAAAGATAGCAATCAGCTTTAAAGTGCTATATAACACGCGATCTAACATTGCCACCTTTCAAGCTGGTTCGCATCTCATGAATATTTTCAGGGTTCGTGTTTTTCTTATCTAGTATTCTCACTTGTGCAGGGGTGAAAGATGAAAAACAGAACAATCAATATTCATGATGTAAATGAATTTATCCATTAGTCAACAAAGGAATCATATCTGAACTCGTGTTATTCTACTTGTGATTTAAAACTTTGCTAATGATCATTTTAAAACACGGAATCCTCAAGCGATTTCCAAAACATTACCTTGTAGAGGAAACGAATACTTAACAAATTGGATCGATTTTCTAAACCCTTCTAGTAGAAGAAAAACAAGTTAGAGAAATGAACATTTTACCTCACCGAGTCAAAATGAGAACTATCTTCTTACTTATCTACCCAACTGAAATATGTATAAGTATTTGCTTGCGCTATAGCTAAAAAAACAAGTTATTAAGTGTAATAAAAAGTTCTATTCACAACTCGGATGCTATGAAAACACTTTCCTCTCATTATACCTCAAAAGACAGAATAATTGCCAATTTTTCTAAATACTTCAGCTGAAATATCTCTTGCCGCAAAAAAACGAGAATATGAATAAAATAATGAAAGTATTGCTTGATCAAACCTTTCACTACAGCGAAGAAGTTATGGTAACGTCCCATGACTCTATTAATAAACCTAGAACTATTTATTTAACACCTTTCAGTGTCACATAGCACCTTTCAGTGTCACATAGCACCTTTCAGAGTGTAGCATAACACCTTTAAGAGTGTAGCATAATCAGGGAGGTACAGGTGGGCCAGGCCCACTCTGCAGTTGGTTTGGCCCTCCCTATGAAAATCATGGGGGAAAAATATGGAATAGCTGGCCCTAAATATACTTTTGGTAGAAGACAGAACATCTAATTTCTGCGATAAAATGTTAAATGTGATGTGACGTCTTGGAATTTTTAAAAGTAATTGCAATTCTGATTTAGATGATTAGAAAATTCTTACCAAAATACCATTTTCACTAAGAGAATGGGCCATTTACCTGGAGGGAGGAGGGCCCAAAAAATCTACTTTTTGACCTCCAGGTAGCTTTTTTTCCTTGTGTGAATGGTATGAATCCTCCATGTGTGAAAAGCAGCTATATCAGGCTGAGAAATAAGCGATGTTTTTAACTGGAGCTGTGGCCAGTAGAGCCAAGGTAGTTTAATTTAAAAGCTGGTCACTTACCATTTTAACCTTCAAAATCAGGCTTTTATAATTAAGGTCAAATTATATTTTCTTGACAATATGTGCTTAGCTGATCTATGTGCACTTTAAAAGGCTAAAATATCAAAACAGACAAAATTGGTGGTACTTTTTAAAGAAGTCTCTAAGTCTTCAAATCAGAATCGTATTATCGTCGTCATCATCCCTTCGAAAAAGTACTCCGAATCCGAAATTTGACGGATGCAGCTGTTAGTGAATCGTGGCAGTGAGTAAATATCGTTCGGCTGGATAGTGCGGTCAAATTGAATAGTTGCGTGGATAGTCGTCAATTTTAGACGAGCCTTAATAGTTGTGAAACCCAATTAAAACCGAAACCCGCTTTAAGATCTAAACAGCCTCTTATCTCTCGCGGGCAAGATTCTTTCCACCTAAACCTAAACCCGATAAAGAATTGAGCAATGATGGTGAATCCCCTATTTCAAGCTCGATATGCAGTACAAATGATGGTAACCATTTTTTTGCTCTATGTCCAGGGACAGGCTGGGGCTGATTAGCCATATAGCCTGGGTTGCATGAAGTGCAAGCGTTTGAGTTTTAAATGGCTGTAGAACCCGCATTGACGACATCCTCAGGTAGATTACTCCACGGAATGATCACTCGGTGATAGAAGGAATATTTGACCGCATATTTGAGAGATGGAGTTTCCGGCTATTGCCGCGCTTCGATGCCATATTTGTAGGGGTGTGCGAATGCCACTTTTTGGGTATCGGACCGGTTACCGAATACCAAAAAAACTTTCCTTATCAAATACTGAAACGAACAGTAGAATACCGAATAGTTAGGCCTTGGTAATTTTTTTTTACTTCCCGATTAATCGTGAATAGTTAAGTCTAGTATTCGCGAATAGTTAACCCTAATACTCGTGAATACTAGGCCTAACTATTCGCGACTAATCGGGTAGTGACCCTAATATTTGCGAATAGCTAATACAATTCAAGGAGAAAAACATTTAGAAGATCCATAATTTCCAAATACCTCTCCTCATTGTTTGCCAAATATTTCTTAAAATTTTCCTAGGCACTTGCTGATAGTTTTTAATAGTCTTTTCGGTATTCAATATTTGTATCGAATAGTGAAAATGGGCTTATCGAATACCGGATCGAATTATTTGGTTCGGTATTCGATAGAAATATTCGATTGAAAAGGTTAACTGCACACCTCTAAATATTTGTAATGAAATCACGGAAATTCACCAAGTAACCTGTATGATAGGATTTCACTTTGCGGTACCCCATCAACTAACAATTGTTTCTAACTAATTAGATCACCGGGAGTTCATAAAAAATACAGAAAACCTTCCTAGCACGTCACAAGTATTTTGGAAGATTTTAAATTTCATGTTGAAACTAAAGGCAATACTATAAGTAGGGGGACTTCAACTAATTGAAGGACTCGCAACGGTAGTATAACTATGAAATATTAAAGACCTACTTAAACAATAGAGAAAATATTTTGAAAAACGCGTCAAACTCTTGAGTGAAGTCACAATATGAAAGCAATAATATTTAGGAAAGGTAACATTTATTGCTTTAAGTTACAATATGTAAGCAACAATATTTTGGAAAAGGTTTCAACCTAACCTAACTTATTTTTGCTTACATATTGTTACTTAAACCAATAATTTGACATTTTTTTCCATACGCTATGTAAGAAAAAATATTTTCCACCAAGAAATTGACCCCTCTTTCAAAATATTTTTTCTATTTTCTTTCAGAAATGAATTGTTTCAGTAGGTCTTTAATATATCATAGTTATGCCAACGTCGCGAGTCCTTCAATTTGCTAAGTCCCAATACTTTTATTGCAATATTGAGTGTGCAGTATGCCTTTAGTCTCAATAGTGGTTAGTACATGAAATTTAAAATTTTCAAAAATTTATTAAAAATACTTGCGGCACGCTAGGAATTGTTTCAGTATTTTTTAGGAACTCCCCATGGTCTAATTCGTCAGAAACCAGTGTTTGTTGATGGGGTATCGTAAAGTGAAAGGTATTATCCCATTGGACCGAATCCCATTCGACCGAAACCGCTTTTTGGTTTTTTATGGAGAATATATTTAAATTTCCAGCCCAATGGCGGGTTTCTGCTGAATGGGAATTTATTTGAAAGAATTAGTTAATTAAATGTCTGTGAGGATTTCGAATCACCGCAGCAGCATGGTAGAATATCAGGCTTTTAATTCATAGGCTCGGGTTCAAACCCAGAGAAGGAAATTGAAAGTTAAGTTAGGTTAGGTTAATAATATTTTATAAATCATTTAACTATTCTACGCCTTTTCTAAAATATTTATGTTTAGCTTCATTGACTTCTCAAATAGTATGCCTTTTCCAAAACATTACTGTTATGTTTGGTTAGGTGTGGTTTGGTTTGGTTAAGTTAGGTTAGTAACATTTTATAAATCATTTAACAATGTTACGCCTTTTCCAAAATATTGATGTTTTATACCTTCATAGACTTCTCAAATAAAATGCCTTTTTCTAAACTTTACTGTTATGTTAGGTTAGGTTTGGGTTCTTTATGTTAGGTTAGTAATATTTTACAAATCATTTTACTATTGTACGCCTTTTCCAAAATGTTCATGTTTAGCTTCATTGACTTCTCAAATAAAATTCTTTTCCAAAACATTACTGTTATGTTTGGTTTGGTTTGGTTAGGTTAAGTTAGGTTTGGTTTGGTCAGGTTTGGTTAGGTTAGGTTTAGGTTAGGTTAGGTTAGGTTAGGTTTGGTTAGGTTTAGGTTAGGTTAGGTTAGGTTAGGTTAGGTTAGGTTAGGTTAGGATAGGTTAGGTTAGGATAGGTTAGGTTAGGTTAGGTTAGGTTAGGTTACTTCTATTATTCGAACCTTACAGGAGGGATTTCTACAATTATAGTAACTAGTTTTATCCTTTTTCTTATTCAATTGAAACAAGTAGCCATTATTAATGTAAAGAAAGCCGCCTTTATTAGCAATTCTCTCCGTTATCAATCACTCTTAAAGTTAAATTTTGCATTTCAAACATCAATATATATACACAACGAAAACTGTAGGGTAAAAAAAAATTCCTTAAAAAAAGTGAAAACGTTTGCTTATTAAATTTTGAATTATATTTTCCCAAAACCGCACATTTGGGCTGTTTTCGGTTGAATGGGAAAGGCGTTCGGTCGATTGGGATTCGGTCGAATGGGACACAAGCAAGTGAAATCCTACCATCTGGACTCTGTAGTCACACTTTCACAGGGGTTTAACAGAAAAACTAGGCTTCTAAATCGGTAAATTGCCATAGTAATTTACCCGCGTAATTCTAATTTACAATTTTCTCGGGTAAAATACGAAAACGTAATCACCGTGGTAATTTACGACCGACTTCTTAATTTTTATGGGAAATGTTCCAAAGCTCTAGCCGCAAATAAAGTCCATTTTCCTGGGCCCTTCTGTGGCCCAACCTAAAATTTTTAGCTGGTGACGGCGCTGTCAATATTACTACATAAAACTGATTAAAGTTTATGGTAAATATTTGCAATTCTAACTCTAATTCGGGTCTTATTACTGAAGAATTGATTAGATTGTACGACATGTTTCATAAAACTTTGATTATTTATTCTTCATTTTCATTGAAGTTACCCTGGCAACTAAAACACTAGAGGGAGAGTGTGGTTAACAAGAAGAGTAGTTAAAATGTTATTACTAGCTTGTTCATAGAACTCTGTACGGCTCGAGGCTGGAAATACCCGAGGCCAAAATGGTACTCAAAGGAGAGTACCAATTTTTCTTAATATTCTATTGAATTAATTACGCGCAAAAATTTGAGACATTTGACATTTTAAATGATTAATGTACATTCCGTCTTCTTCTTTCGGATTGAAGAAGCTATGGTTTAAGTGGAGCTCAGAACGGCTCTGAACGAAATGGAATTTCTGGGAAATAATCGATATTTTAAATACAAGTACATAGAATTTGCATTCTGAAATCTTAAATGTAATTTGTCAATTTATAATTTAAATAAAATTATAGGTACGCCCAAGAGACTCCCACGTCACGACACTGGAGGTGAGTTTATGAATGTTCGGTTGCTTTTTGGTAATTCAACTTTAAAATATTAATATAATAATTTTATGTTACGTTGTATAATTTTGTCTTTGGTGTTTAGGGTAATTTACGAAGGGAATAAAATGAATTTTGATGGATTTTCCAAATTTATGGCTACGCCTGAGGCTTTCAGCGTAAGTGAAAGAGAAACGAGACCAAATTTTATGTCTACTTATGAAAACATTTCTAATAATCTTTAATTTTGTTTTAGAATTCTACTTTTAATCTGTTTCCCTTTCCACGCTCATTATTCCATGATCGACAGGAATATATCAGTCCCTCTCTGGTGTTCAAAACGGCCGGAACGATTATAATGTCCGAACGTAAGTGATTGAGTATTCGCTTACATTTGAAAAGAATATGTCCCATTATGACGTAGCGAAAGACAGTTTTGAATGAGGGAGGCAAAAGCTTTAAATAACCGGATGTTATAATGTTCCCTACAGCGATTCCCTCCGTTTGCCGCACATTACTTGTCGACTGCTGGCTGCGTCCTGGCTGATCGGAGTGACTTTCATTCTGTTTTTCTTGGGTTGTTATTTGCGGACGGAGTTCACGACGGAAAGCTACAATCGCATCGACACCCTTTCGGACTTGATCAAATCGGAAATTCCACCTACAATGACGCAAAATAGCGGAGCTTTCGACTATCTGAAATATTAGGTGAACATTCGTTTCAGTTTTAAGTTCCTCTACTCTTCTGACATCATTGATTGGTTATCTACAGGCAGCCCAGGATCCAGATGTTAAGAAATGGCTAGACGCATTCGACCAGAATAAAATGTTCAGTATTGCTATGGATTATCTGACTCGTGATGGATACCTCCCTCTTCTTTTGCGGGAAAAAGCTTTCATCGCTGAGGACATTTATCTAACTTGGGTAATGGGAGAATTCCTCAAATCAGATCCCGAGAGTAGAAAGTTCTTTTCGGACAAGGGAGGATTTGACTATTCCGAGCAAGTAATGAGCTTCGAGTACTTACACTTCCTTTTCAACACTACTTGGCTAAGAAGCCATCCGCAATTACAAGAAAACCTTCAACTGATGTCGGTACTAATTTCTTATAGTAAACTGATTAAGGGGCTTGACGACCGTTTTTGTTTCAGCGTGGAACCGATTTTTGAAACGCAATTTTCGAAGTATCTAGACTTTGAACAGGATTACTTCATTGAACAGCTCAAGTGGAGGAGACCTTTGAAAAGCACCGTTGCCTTGGACCTCAGTAGCGTCGGCGTTCGTTTCTACATGCTCTTCTTGCTGTTGTCTGGAACAGTGGGCGCCGTCATCACAGAAATATTCATCAACCAATTTGCTTAAAAATAACTCCAAATACGAAATAGTGTTTTGCATAAACAAGTCAAGTGGTAGAGATCGTTGAAAAGCAAAGCTGATTTGGACCGGAGTAGCGTCCTGGTTCCATTCTACTTTCTCTTCGTGCTGTTGTTGGGAAAAGTAGCCGTCGTCATCACCGAAAGAATCTTCAACCACTTTGATTAAACACTAAAATTTAACTATATGTCACGAAACAAACTCGAAATTTTCGATAATACAAAAAAAAAACACACGCACACATTTTGAGCATCTAATTGCAATACACGTCTTACATTATTACATAACTTATAATCGACCCTAACTTATATGGGGTATTAATGCATTTATGATGTAAAACATTTGCACTCTATTGTGAACTTAATTAGCACTCGAAATAAGACTAATTTGAATTACCGTAATTAAAATTGTCAATGATGTAGTTATAGTTTTCGTTTCGTCAACAAACTTAATAGAATAGTTTGACTCGTACGTCAAAATTGCCTTTGCAAATGCCGCTTGCAACTTGGAAAATGGCAAAAACTAAATGTGAATCACTTGATAATGATAGATATAAACAAAATTTGCATTTTCAAATCTAAAATGTTATTAAATTATTCAAGTTCTAAAATGCAATACCTGTTGTCCAATTATTTGGCAAAATCAATATAACATCTAGAAGTACACTCTTTTCCAAAAGTCTTTGTCCGGTGTTTTTTTTTTCAGTAAAATCTCAATAATTCAAAAACCGTTGATCACAGAGAATAGATAATTGACACTAAGATACATATTTTAGTTCCCCATCAAATAATACAAAATTTGAAGGCGTAGGTCCAACCACGTGCTTTAAAACGCGAATTTTCCGAATATCTGAAAATGTTCAACTTTTTAAATATTAGTTTTTGGAGAAAATAAATGCGATTTTCGTAATCATCGGGGTCCATTTTTATCGAGAAAGTGTCTTCAATTTCCTTGTATCTTTAATATTTTACAAGAACTTTAAACTTATACAATTGAGAACCCTTTAAGTTCCACAAAAAGTGAAAATGGAAGCTTTTATCCAGATACCTAGAAAATTCCATATAGGGTGTTTCTACCTATCTTTTTGTTGATATGACGAATTAGTAAATTCCAGCTAACTTTAACTTAGGTTTAAAGGAAAACATAAATGTTCTGAGTTTTATGAATTAAGTCATCACTTCAATATTACAACTTTCCCATTGGTTTAGTAGCAGGGCCGGAAATAAGGTAAAATTGTTATATGACGTGTGCCCAGTGACCCCTCCTTTGACTGGAAAATATATCGGACACTGTCCTCCTGATTATTTAGAAATACTGCTGAAACTTAATAGTCAAACTATCTCAACTTCGGAAATATTTATTGGTCAAAATGTCCAGTGACCCCTTAAATTTTTTAAAAAAAATATGGGATATATTCAAATTTAATTGGACAATGTCCTGTGTTCTGTGCTTATTTCTGGCCCTTTTTAGTAGTGTTTACTGTGTTTGGATTAAATCTCGTAATCTAAGCTGCTGTTAATTACCAAGCTCCACGATATTTTGGCTTGACCATGAATAATCAGAACGGTCGGTTCAAAATTGGAATTTTCTTAATTAGCTGTGATCATATATTTGAAAAGGGGATTTGTTTATGCACAGTCACGATTAGTTACCTTTTATGTCCGAAGTAGGTTAGGAGTGATTAAGCGTAGTATTTAAGTTCTAAAATCGTTTATTTACAAACTAATTATTGCGCGTCGTATGTACATGGAGATTTAAAGTAGAACTATCGTATTACATGGCTATTAACGAACTGGATACCTTTACATGGACAACCAGTCTTTTTATACAATATGTAGATGTTTTTTACTGATAACGCAGCGAGTTAACGACTAGCGTTTTTATGCTTAATATAGTTAAGTTCAGTTCAGTTCTAGATGTAACATTTCCCTCCCTCTTGTGACTGTTTCTGCAACTGTGGCTTCAGGATTGATTTGGTTGTCTAGGTCGTTTTCTGTGGTCGTAGTTTCTTCTAGGTCTGTTATGGTGCCATGACTTGCCAAGGCACTTGTCCAATTCGATCGAGAGGTTGACATTTTCTGGTCTGAGTGACGTGGCGTCGAACGTTCCCTTTCGCCGTTTGAATTTCTTGCATGGTCGTGCCGATTTTGTCGATGATGGTGCCTTTGATCCATTTGTCTCCTTGGCCATAATTTCGAGTCCATACGGCGTCTCCAACTTGCCATTCATCGTTTAAGCGAGGCGTTGTTGAGGTTTCGTGATGATTCCTGGATGTTGGTCTTAGAAGATCCAATCGACTGCGCAGTTCGCGATTAAGGAAGAGCGAAGCTGGTGAGTGACCGTGTTCGTCTGGGATGATTCGATGCATGTCTGAGGGGTTATAGTGGGGGCTGCCATGGTGCATGGTCGATGTATTTTTTCATTAGCCCTAATGTTGTCGTTTTTGAACAATTTCCGATGAAGTAATCGTGTAGATTAAGCACATTTTTAAATCTTGATGTTTCACTTTTCCCTACCGGCATTTTGCCCACGAATCTCTTGTCATGCAGCGTTGTTTGACTTCGAGGTCCTTCATTATTCCTTTGGTTCGATCGTGTGACCTGAGTATTGGTCTCTTGTCGCCTATGTACTTGTTGAAACAAATCTGTATATGGCTTCTTTTAAAAAGTTTGATTAGTAATTGCTGATAATTTATTCGTCTTCTGAATTGTTGATGCTGCTATAAATTGAACGTCACTTTCTGCATTCTCTCCTGCATCTAAATTTAATTGTGGTATCGTCGCATATTTAGCTTCAAGTGGTTTAACGTTTGCCGTAATCGATTCCCTAAAGTCTGTAAATTCAGTCTCAAGAGAATCTAATTGTTGACTCATAACCTGGTTGGTATTGAAATGTACATTGTCTTCAGTAAATTCTTTGATCATTACTTCTTGGTCCGCTAGGTCCGAGGCTAGACTTGATATCTGCTTGGACATGGATTGAAGAGTTTCATCTATGGTTGCTTTAATTTTATTAAAGTCTGATGCAAATTGTTTAAGGGAAATTAAGGTTGTAATGCAGGCTGAGCACATCCAAAATGATCCACCGAGGGCCTCCTTAAGGTTTTCACATAATAGGTGAGACCATTTATCGCACATATCACAATGGATCATTGTCCCATGTTTTTGACTTCCTCCGTTAAACTGGCACTTATCACTGCAATGTTTTGGCATTTTCAAAATCGTTATTAATATAATCCACGCTAAAAATCGCGACTCGTTCACGTTGCGTAAAATAAATGTATTTAAAGTATAGTAATACGTAAAAACTTAGTCAAGCAATTATAAAAGATTTAAAAAATCTAAAATGGACTACCTAAGCCTAGGCCTAGGGTTATCGGAGCAGAAAAACTTGCGACAGCACTCATCGGCTGCAGAATCAATTACGGGATAGTTCTAAATATTACTTGATACTTCTAAATTACACAATATATGGAATATTCTCCAAACTTCAAATATTCCACTATACTATGAATATACTTACTTATTTCCAATATCACACCTGCTTTGAAGATACTACACTGTCAGAAACGTAATTCAATGCGTAATAGAATAATTCTGAACGACGCGTTTCATTAATTTACTTTAAAAGTTAAAATAACTGATGTCAAATTCATTAAACTTACTAGTTGCAATATTTCTATACTATTGTACTTCCATCTAACGTACGTACTATCTTGGAAAACCTTTTTTAAATATATTGTAGAATAATAATTCCTAGCTTTGTTTTTGCGTGTCTTAGGAAAACTGATGGTTCGTCGATCGTGTTTTCATGGAAATGTTGGCTTTTTTCTAAGGCACTCATGGGCTCATAATTATAACAAAGATATAATTAAGAGTTATGTGGGTTGAATGGTCATTTCATAAAACCTAGTTATCAACTATCATTGATCTGATTAACTTGAAAAAAAAACCCCTCAAATTACTCTGCTCCATGTTTCATAGCTTAGGTTTAGACTGAGGTTGTGATTAGATTAGCCATGAATATTAACCCTGATGAAGATTAGATTAGAGCTTGCCTAAGATCTGATCACAAAATTGGTATAATGTGAATCTATGCAAACGAGAGTAAAGATTCTCGATGAACTCGTGGGCACGATGCTACTGTTTTTATTATTTGTAAACCTGCTTTGTCTTATTAACCGATTAAAATGAGTTAGGTGATTTAGCCTCATCACAAACGTTCTCAATGGATAAACAGGGTGTTTTTGAAAAGTCTGGCCAAATTTAGGTAGCGTGTTCTTGGAGTCACTCCGAGTGAAATATTCCAAAGAACCATGTACCTAAATTACGCCTTTTCAGAGTTATGAGCTTTCAAAAGTAGCCCCAAAATCAACAAAATTGTGAATCTTGTGTTATGACTTGCTCATCTTGTTTTCGATAAAACGCTCAACTGCATAAGCCAACCGAAAGAAATGAGAGACTAAAAGTTTGGAAACAGAAGGGGACGATTATGTGTAGAAGTGTGCTGTCGCTAAGAAACATGTTTACATTTCATTAACACAGGTTGTTTTAATGGTCATTAACACAGGTACTTTTAATTGTTATTAACACAGGTACCTTCAACACAGGTACATTTAATTCTTAATAAAACAGGATGTGCGGAGAGCTTGAAATGCTGTTTACAAGAATTGTTCAAAGTGTTCACCATTAACGTTTATGCAAACTTGGGCACGTCTTGTAAAGGATTCTCGAACACGGTGATAGATGTTAGGCGTGTTTCGGATACTCTCACATCCGTCAATTATGCGTTGTCTCAGGTCTTGGACATCACTGACTTCGGTGCGGTAGATCAAGTCTTTGAGATGTCCCCAAAGAAAAAAATCGCACGGATTTAAATCCGGAGATCTAGCTGGCCACTCAACAGGTCCACCTCGACCTACTCACCTTCCGGGGAACGTGGCATCAAGACGGGCTCTAACTTGACGACTGAAATGTGGTGGCACCCCGTCGTGCATGAACCACATTCGTTGATGCAATCTTAATGGTAGGTCGTCCAGTAGGTCTAGTAAATCATTTTGTAGGAAGTTCAAATATGCCTCACCATTTAGTCTTGGCTGTAGAAAGACGGGTCCAATAAATTATTATAGCCGACAATCCCGCACCATACGTTTAGACTAAACTGTACTTTTTGTGACCGTACGCTAGTAGCGTGGGGGTGTGGCGTATTTGAACTTCCTAAAAGTTGGTAACGACTTTGCCAACTCTTATTGTGTATATTCAACACGAAAAGAATAAAATATTATTGTTATTATTATTAAAAAAATATTTTCCGTTGCACTCTCCCTTTAAAACCTCATATTTGTTGAGGCCAAAACTTATTACTTTTTCACGAAATGCATTACGAGAATAATAGTCTGGAGTTAATAAAAGTTTGTTGAAAAACCGATCTAAGGTAATGGTCTTTAGATGGTTGGTAAGAAATGCTAGTCGGTTTATAGCAGAATTCAGTCTTAGAAAGGGTAAATATTCCCGTACGTCACGCAAAAGGATTTATATAACTTCTTTTAAGTTCTAAGTAGAGTCAGGCTTCAAGATTTCTTTCAATTTCGTCATTACGCTTATAGCTAAAAAACAGAAAGCTCGGTTGGATCCAGAAGCATTGAATAATGTCCGTGTGCAGGGCTAATTGCGAAAACAACCCAGATTTTAATATACAATTCAACTGCAAGTACAAAATATTCATATTATTCTGTTAAATTTTTCTCTGTAAGTACTAATAACAATGTATTTAAAAATTAACAATCGAAAATCCATCAACAGCACTTTAGTCTTTGAAGATTCCGGATTTTAGATGCTCGAATAAACCTGCGGACCCCAAAATGGAACTAAATGAAATGAAATTTCTGGGAAATAATAGATATTTTAAATACAGGTATATAATTAGAATTTTTAAAACTTAATGTTATTTATGCTTGATTATTAAAAACGCGTCATTTATTATAGGTTCGCCAATGAGACTGCAATTGAATACGCGACACCTTTTGTGAGTTTATAAACACTCGTTGACGCGGTGTTCAAGCGAAAATAAATCTGTGTCTCAGAAATAGAAATCCTTTTCTTGATGACATTTTCGTTTTCATTTCATGTCAGTTAATGTGGGAAGTTAAAGGCAAAGAAACTGAGAACACAATCATGGCGGATTATTTAGAACGATCCCTGAACATGAAGTAAATTTCATAATTGAAACTTTATTTGACGACTATTGATTTGAGGGAGCGAAAATGAATCGCCTTGAGGCGCGACTCCTTGCTCGCTTGTTTGACAAAACGTTTCTGCGAAAAGTGGAATGCTCTTATTGGATCGATCCGGCGGGTGAGACCGTTGAGTAGTGATTTAGACAAAAATATACGCTCTACGAGGAATACTTTAAAAAAGCAAAGAACTCAAATTGTAATCTTAACAAATCTCTCAGAAACGAATATCAGTCATCTATATAAACATTTATAAAGTTATATTAAGGTCATATTGTAATTCATGTTGTCGATTAATTTTTAAGGGTCAAGTGGTATCCTGTTTCCACTTCTGATCTATATACTGAACCTACTCATAATATTTTCAAAGTAAGTGATTAAAACGCTTTCATTAATTACCAAATTACAAATTATGAATATTTAGTCCTTACGATGGTTTTAGAAATTTCATATCTTCACGGTAGACATGCCACGCTCATTTTTCGATAACCGACTGGAATATTTCACTCCGTCTTCTCCCTATGGAACAACCAACCCGATTGTCCTTTCTGCGGCCCCGAAGAGAGTCACGTCCACTTCCTTGTCGTTCTTGTTCACTTTGGTCCTTCTGTCACTTTTGCTCGTCGTTCACTCCATGGTAACCAACAAATACAAATCGGTGCCCTTCAAGAAGGTTGTTAAGAAACTGGCCCTAAAAACCCTGGAAAATGTCTGGGAGAACGCGTCGCTCTTGTGCGCCGAACGTAAGAGATTAAGAGCTTGCTAGCATTTAAGAGCAATCCACCCTTGCGCGAACCAGTTTAGTTTGACGGAATAAATTTCCAAAGATTATGTCCCCACAACGAGAGAGAATGCTGCCGCTTTAATCACACATGATGCGATCGGGATAATTTTGTTCCCTATAGCGATTCCCTCCATTTTGCCCCACATTACTTGTCGTTTGCTCGCTGCGTCGTGGCTGATCGCAGTGACTTTCATTCTGTTCTTCTTGGGTTGTTATTTGCGGACGGAGTTCACGACAGAAAGCTATGATAGCATCGATAGTCTCTCGGACTTGATCAAATCGGGAGTTCCATCACTAATGACCATGAAAACATACGAACACCTCCAAGTTTTGGTAATATCCTTCTGAGTGTTAAGTTCCTCAATTTTTCTGACATCATTCTTGCGGATTTACAGGAAGCCCAGGACCCTGTTGTTAACGAATGGCTTAAAGCCCTCCCACTCGATAAGAAGAAACTTTACAAAGAATTCGTGGACACTGTCTATGATCGTTACATTCCCATTATTTCTGGAAAGAAAGCAATGATAATAACGGTCGAATACTTGTATTATTGGTTGGAATACTACAAACACCATAGGAATAAGTTCCAGTCGATGAAAGGAAGGATTTACTTCTCGGAACAAGAAGTTGCCTTCGACTACGTACACACCATGTTCAACACCTCTTGGGTGAGAAGCAGTCCTCAACTACACGAGTCCATCCAACTGAGGTCGGTAAGAATTTTATGGTAAACTGATAAATGGGCCTGACAGAATTTTTATTGCAGCATGGCACCCTTTTTCGAAACGCAAGTTTTCAAATATCTGGACTTTCAGAAGAATTACTTCACTGAACAGATCAAGTGGCAAAAACCGCTGAAAACCGCGGCGTTCCTTTCTACTTTCTTCTCGTGCTATTGTCAGGAACTGTAGCCGTTGTCATAACCGAGATAATCTTCTACTAATTTGCTTGAAAGAGGAAAATTAAATACGTCACGAGTCGAAATGGAATTTTTCGAAGCTACACAAACCTCCTCTGTTCTTCAAAATGACCACGTTTCGTCACTTCAAATCTTCTCTTTTATCTTATAATAGTAATTGCGCACGTGTGATTTGAATATGTTTTTCACTAGAATAGCAAGTAACTTTCTAATCTACACTAAATTGTGCAGAAATAATTAAAGCTGGGAAATATATCAAGACGAAATGCGAGCATTAATTTTAACACCCAAAAGACTGCTTTTAATTACAAGCGACAACTTTCTTTCGAAAAACAAAAATCCTTAAAAAAAATCGAATATTAGATTTTAGACGCTTTAAATGCAACTTTTAAGCTTCGTGAAAATAAGGTTCTCTAATTAGGTCTGTTTTCAATATTTTTCGTAAGTAAAACTTTATTATAATTTAATACAAAATTATTTAAATGAGGATTTAGCGGATGATTAATAAATTCAACGATTTCGCTAGATTATACTAAGCCTCGGCCAAAACAACAATTTATAACCAGGCCTGAGGCCCCGCTGTAGCCTGTAGATTATTCTGCTGAAATAATAACCCGCCTTTCCCATCAATATTAAAATAAATAATTTAACAATCTTACTGGTGGATTAATAATTTATGACAACAATTAATCTTTGGGACCTTGAGTATTTTATTAAGCTGTTCTAAGTTCTACTTTATAGTGGAAACAGTAATTATCCAAACGATGAATCGTACGTTCATAAATGGCGTCAATATAATAATGATAGGTCGGTGTTAGAGAGCTGCAAAATGAAAATATTAACCTCCAACTCCTTCCAACTCCAAGGCAATACACAACAATGACTCCAATTCCTCCCAATGCCATAATCAAAAGTTTCAACTCCGCAGAACTCCACCAAGCGAAATGTATAACTCCTCCCAACTCCTTCCATGAAAAATAAAATTTCTTAAACTCCTCCCAACTCCTTCCCTGAAAATTAAAATTTCTTAAACTCCTTCTAACTTCGTCCATTAAAACCTTTCTAGTTTCTAGTCTTTGGAAGATTTCTTTACTCTTTAGAATTGGAAAAATAGAAAGTTCAAGTAAAACGTGTAGATCATTAGTTTTCTTTCAAATTTGACCTGATATTGATATCACGAGTGCTTATAAATTATCATTTTCAAATAAGAAATAATATTTACTCATAAAATAATTCTGGACATTAAAACTTAAGATTTGGGGAGGAAAGGCGCTACGCGTTGTCGTTGGGTCATATTTTACGCTTAGTTTCTTAAATTA
Organism: Phalangium opilio; assembly: GCF_054372755.1. Lineage (NCBI taxonomy): Eukaryota > Metazoa > Arthropoda > Arachnida > Opiliones > Phalangiidae > Phalangium > Phalangium opilio. The sequence continues at coordinate 1,416,344 of NW_028324186.1, read as the reverse complement.
GCTATTTAATTAAAATCGGACTGATTCGCTTCGCAACTGCTATTTTGAAGGACAAGGCCACGAACTTCACGAATCAAGAAATACTAACACTAGAGTCCATTCTGTTATTAGTTGTGCCTGCCAATATGCCTACTGCCTTACTTTAATATGCATCAAAGCTAGAAAGGAGACTTTTGTCAATGGGTTTAAGAGAAAAGGAAAGCGCCCTCGGCCCCATTGTGTGAGAGACTCACTGAGGGGACGTGTCACGTGGGGTTACGGGTGAAAAAGAATTTTGTACGAAGCTTCAGAAGACAAACAACGCCAAAGTCCGCTTTTAAATTGGAGCCCTACCACTTACCAGACTCAAGTTTTCCAACTCCGTAGATTTCCATGTTTTAAGATAATTTTCCATTGCCTCCCAACTCCGCACACGAAAACTTCCACTGCCACCCAACTCCAATTTTATCTCAGAAAATCATTTCCAACTCCTGGAGTTCCCATCGCTTAAACGCGGAACCCAGCGGGTTTCGGAGTTCTTCCACGGAGTTGCAGCTCTCTAGACTCGGTGTATCTTAATATTTTATTTAACAGCACTTTGCATGGCTTATTTTTTAACTTAAAGGACTGTATAATAAACTTGATAAACCATTGCTGTTCATCAGATACGAACGTAGCTCTAGTTCTCTGAAGTGTTCTTTTAAAGACATAAGTCGATTATTTTAAATTTAATTTTATTTTGGTTTATGCTAAATGTAAGATTCTGAAATTATTAGAGTTATCAAACAAAACGTAAGTCAATTTAAACAAAAATTGATTAAAGTTGGCATTCTTGGGTCGTCTCTGTGCCTTTTTTGGGTAGCACTGACTCTGTATTGTGTTTAAGAAAATTCTGAGGTAAATATCAAACAGACTAAGTCAATATTACTTAAAACTATTTCAAATTCATGGTGTTGGCTCTTATTTGTGTATTATTTTCGAAGTGTGAAAGAACTTTTCACTTTTGTGGTTGCCAAAAAAATATAGGCATTGCCCCCATAAATAAAACAACTACTAAACCATTTTTTAAAACCAAAATATTCCATTAAGTTTTGCATATTCTCTTAGTGTTTCTAAACAGCTAGGGTAACCTGTCTGCGTGACAGGCGGCGCTTCTTAAAATTCAACAGGGGTAAAATTTGCAAATACATTCTGTAAAATATTTTAAATTTAATAACCATTTTATTGTCCCTTTGCTAACCATGCACAAAATTATGATTATAAAACAGCAGTGTTCCTTAAGTTTAAGCTAAGAGCTGCGTGACTAATTTTTAAAATTTTATATTTAATTAACATATAATAGCCTGTAAATTATAAAGTTTTACT